>NW_026046001.1:4966814-5587666 GCF_023898315.1 Schistocerca nitens
TCTTCTTGGTTAGGTATCTCCTTCATTTGCTTTATATTTATAAAAATCGTATTCCAGTGGTCACTAAAATAATCAATGTGCTTCACAAATTGTGGTACATGTTTCTTCCCTCTCAGCAGGGAGATTCCGTTTGATGACTGCTATGTTTGTTCTACCATGGAGTGTGATTTTGTTGGATGGGAACCACCGCTCCCAGCATTCTGACTATTGTAGTTATTAGCAAAGACTTCTTTCTTTTGCTAGGTGCTTCTCTTGATTGATACCGTTATCACTTATATTCATCAATTTCACAGTGGAGTAATGTATTTGAATCGTGAAATGTGGTAAAGTGTTTGTTCTTTACAGCAGGGTCATCTGGTTGTATGGCCACAAAGCAGATTCTCCATTCAACGGGTTTTTTGTGCATATGGGACTTCACATGCACCTTACTGAATAACGGATGTTTGGAATGTGATAAATCTTCTTGGTTAGGTATCTCCTTCATTTGCTTTATATTTTTAAAAATCGTATTCCAGTGGTCACTAAAATAATCAATGTGCTTCACAAATTGTGGTACATGTTTCTTCCCTCTCAGCAGGGAGATTCCGTTTGATGACTGCTATGTTTGTTCTACCATGGAGTGTGATTTTGTTGGATGGGAACCACCACTCCCAGCATTCTGACTATTGTAGTTATTAGCAAAGACTTCTTTCTTTTGCTAGGTGCTTCTCTTGATTGATACCGTTATCACTTATATTCATCAATTTCACAGTGGAGTAATGTATTTGAATCGTGAAATGTGGTAAAGTGTTTGTTCTTTACAGCAGGGTCATCTGGTTGTATGGCCACAAAGCAGATTCTCCATTCAACGGGTTTTTTGTGCATATGGGACTTCACATGCACCTTACTGAATAACGGATGTTTGGAATGTGATAAATCTTCTTGTTTAGCTATCTCCTTCATTTGCTTTATATTTTTAAAAATCGTATTCCAGTGGTCACTAAAATAATCAATGTGCTTCACAAATTGTGGTACATGTTTCTTCCCTCTCAGCAGGGAGATTCCGTTTGATGACTGCTATGTTTGTTCTACCATGGAGTGTGATTTTGTTGGATGGGAACCACCACTCCCAGCATTCTGACTATTGTAGTTATTAGCAAAGACTTCTTTCTTTTGCTAGGTGCTTCTCTTGATTGATACCGTTATCACTTATATTCATCAATTTCACAGTGGAGTAATGTATTTGAATCGTGAAATGTGGTAAAGTGTTTGTTCTTTACAGCAGGGTCATCTGGTTGTATGGCCACAAAGCAGATTCTCCATTCAATGGGTTTTTTGTGCATATGGGACTTCACATGCACCTTACTGAATAACGGATGTTTGGAATGTGATAAATCTTCTTGGTTAGGTATCTCCTTCATTTGCTTTATATTTTTAAAAATCGTATTCCAGTGGTCACTAAAATAATCAATGTGCTTCACAAATTGTGGTACATGTTTCTTCCCTCTCAGCAGGGAGATTCCGTTTGATGACTGCTATGTTTGTTCTACCATGGAGTGTGATTTTGTTGGATGGGAACCACCACTCCCAGCATTCTGACTATTGTAGTTATTAGCAAAGACTTCTTTCTTTTGCTAGGTGCTTCTCTTGATTGATACCGTTAACACTTATATTCATCAATTTCACAGTGGAGTAATGTATTTGAATCGTGAAATGTTGTAAAGTGTTTGTTCTTTACAGCAGGGTCATCTGGTTGTATGGCCACAAAGCAGATTCTCCATTCAACGGGTTTTTTGTGCATATGGGACTTCACATGCACCTTACTGAATAACGGATGTTTGGAATGTGATAAATCTTCTTGGTTAGGTATCTCCTTCATTTGCTTTATATTTTTAAAAATCGTATTCCAGTGGTCACTAAAATAATCAATGTGCTTCACAAATTGTGGTACATGTTTCTTCCCTCTCAGCAGGGAGATTCCGTTTGATGACTGCTATGTTTGTTCTACCATGGAGTGTGATTTTGTTGGATGGGAACCACCACTCCCAGCATTCTGACTATTGTAGTTATTAGCAAAGACTTCTTTCTTTTGCTAGGTGCTTCTCTTGATTGATACCGTTAACACTTATATTCATCAATTTCACAGTGGAGTAATGTATTTGAATCGTGAAATGTGGTAAAGTGTTTGTTCTTTACAGCAGGGTCATCTGGTTGTATGGCCACAAAGCAGATTCTCCATTCAACGGGTTTTTTGTGCATATGGGACTTCACATGCACCTTACTGAATAACGGATGTTTGGAATGTGATAAATCTTCTTGTTTAGCTATCTCCTTCATTTGCTTTATATTTTTAAAAATCGTATTCCAGTGGTCACTAAAATAATCAATGTGCTTCACAAATTGTGGTACATATTTCTTCCCTCTCAGCAGGGAGATTCCGTTTGATGACTGCTATGTTTGTTCTACCATGGAGTGTGATTTTGTTGGATGGGAACCACCACTCCCAGCATTCTGACTCTTGTAGTTATTAGCAAAGACTTCTTTCTTTTGCTAGGTGCTTCTCTTGATTGATACCGTTATCACTTATATTCATCAATTTCACAGTGGAGTAATGTATTTGAATCGTGAAATGTGGTAAAGTGTTTGTTCTTTACAGCAGGGTCATCTGGTTGTATGGCCACAAAGCAGATTCTCCATTCAACGGGTTTTTTGTGCATATGGGACTTCACATGCACCTTACTGAATAACGGATGTTTGGAATGTGGTAAATCTTCTTGGTTAGGTATCTCCTTCATTTGCTTTATATTTTTAAAAATCGTATTCCAGTGGTCACTAAAATAATCAATGTGCTTCACAAATTGTGGTACATGTTTCTTCCCTCTCAGCAGGGAGATTCCGTTTGATGACTGCTATGTTTGTTCTACCATGGAGTGTGATTTTGTTGGATGGGAACCACCACTCCCAGCATTCTGACTCTTGTAGTTATTAGCAAAGACTTCTTTCTTTTGCTAGGTGCTTCTCTTGATTGATACCGTTATCACTTATATTCATCAATTTCACAGTGGAGTAATGTATTTGAATCGTGAAATGTGGTAAAGTGTTTGTTCTTTACAGCAGGGTCATCTGGTTGTATGGCCACAAAGCAGATTCTCCATTCAACGGGTTTTTTGTGCATATGGGACTTCACATGCACCTTACTGAATAACGGATGTTTGGAATGTGGTAAATCTTCTTGGTTAGGTATCTCCTTCATTTGCTTTATATTTTTAAAAATCGTATTCCAGTGGTCACTAAAATAATCAATGTGCTTCGCAAATTGTGGTACATGTTTCTTCCCTCTCAGCAGGGAGATTCCGTTTGATGACTGCTATGTTTGTTCTACCATGGAGTGTGATTTTGTTGGATGGGAACCACCACTCCCAGCATTCTGACTATTGTAGTTATTAGCAAAGAATTCTTTCTTTTGCTAGGTGCTTCTCTTGATTGATACCGTTAACACTTATATTCATCAATTTCACAGTGGAGTAATGTATTTGAATCGTGAAATGTGGTAAAGTGTTTGTTCTTTACAGCAGGGTCATCTGGTTGTATGGCCACAAAGCAGATTCTCCATTCAACGGGTTTTTTGTGCATATGGGACTTCACATGCACCTTACTGAATAACGGATGTTTGGAATGTGATAAATCTTCTTGGTTAGGTATCTCCTTCATTTGCTTTATATTTTTAAAAATCGTATTCCAGTGGTCACTAAAATAATCAATGTGCTTCACAAATTGTGGTACATGTTTCTTCCCTCTCAGCAGGGAGATTCCGTTTGATGACTGCTATGTTTGTTCTACCATGGAGTGTGATTTTGTTGGATGGGAACCACCACTCCCAGCATTCTGACTATTGTAGTTATTAGCAAAGACTTCTTTCTTTTGCTAGGTGCTTCTCTTGATTGATACCGTTATCACTTATATTCATCAATTTCACAGTGGAGTAATGTATTTGAATCGTGAAATGTGGTAAAGTGTTTGTTCTTTACAGCAGGGTCATCTGGTTGTATGGCCACAAAGCAGATTCTCCATTCAACGGGTTTTTTGTGCATATGGGACTTCACATGCACCTTACTGAATAACGGATGTTTGGAATGTGATAAATCTTCTTGTTTGACTATCTCCTTCATTTGCTTTATATTTTTAAAAATCGTATTCCAGTGGTCACTAAAATAATCAATGTGCTTCACAAATTGTGGTACATATTTCTTCCCTCTCAGCAGGGAGATTCCGTTTGATGACTGCTATGTTTGTTCTACCATGGAGTGTGATTTTGTTGGATGGGAACCACCACTCCCAGCATTCTGACTCTTGTAGTTATTAGCAAAGACTTCTTTCTTTTGCTAGGTGCTTCTCTTGATTGATACCGTTATCACTTATATTCATCAATTTCACAGTGGAGTAATGTATTTGAATCGTGAAATGTGGTAAAGTGTTTGTTCTTTACAGCAGGGTCATCTGGTTGTATGGCCACAAAGCAGATTCTCCATTCAACGGGTTTTTTGTGCATATGGGACTTCACATGCACCTTACTGAATAACGGATGTTTGGAATGTGATAAGTCTTCTTGGTTAGGTATCTCCTTCATTTGCTTTATATTTTTAAAAATCGTATTCCAGTGGTCACTAAAATAATCAATGTGCTTCACAAATTGTGGTACATGTTTCTTCCCTCTCAGCAGGGAGATTCCGTTTGATGACTGCTATGTTTGTTCTACCATGGAGTGTGATTTTGTTGGATGGGAACCACCACTCCCAGCATTCCTACTATTGTAGTTATTAGCAAAGACTTCTTTCTTTTGCTAGGTGCTTCTCTTGATTGATACCGTTATCACTTATATTCATCAATTTCACAGTGGAGTAATGTATTTGAATCGTGAAATGTGGTAAAGTGTTTGTTCTTTACAGCAGGGTCATCTGGTTGTATGGCCACAAAGCAGATTCTCCATTCAACGGGTTTTTTGTGCATATGGGACTTCACATGCACCTTACTGAATAACGGATGTTTGGAATGTGATAAATCTTCTTGTTTAGCTATCTCCTTCATTTGCTTTATATTTTTAAAAATCGTATTCCAGTGGTCACTAAAATAATCAATGTGCTTCACAAATTGTGGTACATGTTTCTTCCCTCTCAGCAGGGAGATTCCGTTTGATGACTGCTATGTTTGTTCTACCATGGAGTGTGATTTTGTTGGATGGGAACCACCACTCCCAGCATTCTGACTATTGTAGTTATTAGCAAAGACTTCTTTCTTTTGCTAGGTGCTTCTCTTGATTGATACCGTTATCACTTATATTCATCAATTTCACAGTGGAGTAATGTATTTGAATCGTGAAATGTGGTAAAGTGTTTGTTCTTTACAGCAGGGTCATCTGGTTGTATGGCCACAAAGCAGATTCTCCATTCAACGGGTTTTTTGTGCATATGGGACTTCACATGCACCTTACTGAATAACGGATGTTTGGAATGTGATAAATCTTCTTGGTTAGGTATCTCCTTCATTTGCTTTATATTTTTAAAAATCGTATTCCAGTGGTCACTAAAATAATCAATGTGCTTCACAAATTGTGGTACATGTTTCTTCCCTCTCAGCAGGGAGATTCCGTTTGATGACTGCTATGTTTGTTCTACCATGGAGTGTGATTTTGTTGGATGGGAACCACCACTCCCAGCATTCTGACTATTGTAGTTATTAGCAAAGACTTCTTTCTTTTGCTAGGTGCTTCTCTTGATTGATACCGTTATCACTTATATTCATCAATTTCACAGTGGAGTAATGTATTTGAATCGTGAAATGTGGTAAAGTGTTTGTTCTTTACAGCAGGGTCATCTGGTTGTATGGCCACAAAGCAGATTCTCCATTCAACGGGTTTTTTGTGCATATGGGACTTCACATGCACCTTACTGAATAACGGATGTTTGGAATGTGATAAATCTTCTTGGTTAGGTATCTCCTTCATTTGCTTTATATTTTTAAAAATCGTATTCCAGTGGTCACTAAAATAATCAATGTGCTTCACAAATTGTGGTACATGTTTCTTCCCTCTCAGCAGGGAGATTCCGTTTGATGACTGCTATGTTTGTTCTACCATGGAGTGTGATTTTGTTGGATGGGAACCACCACTCCCAGCATTCTGACTATTGTAGTTATTAGCAAAGACTTCTTTCTTTTGCTAGGTGCTTCTCTTGATTGATACCGTTATCACTTATATTCATCAATTTCACAGTGGAGTAATGTATTTGAATCGTGAAATGTGGTAAAGTGTTTGTTCTTTACAGCAGGGTCATCTGGTTGTATGGCCACAAAGCAGATTCTCCATTCAACGGGTTTTTTGTGCATATGGGACTTCACATGCACCTTACTGAATAACGGATGTTTGGAATGTGATAAATCTTCTTGTTTAGCTATCTCCTTCATTTGCTTTATATTTTTAAAAATCGTATTCCAGTGGTCACTAAAATAATCAATGTGCTTCACAAATTGTGGTACATGTTTCTTCCCTCTCAGCAGGGAGATTCCGTTTGATGACTGCTATGTTTGTTCTACCATGGAGTGTGATTTTGTTGGATGGGAACCACCACTCCCAGCATTCTGACTCTTGTAGTTATTAGCAAAGACTTCTTTCTTTTGCTAGGTGCTTCTCTTGATTGATACCGTTATCACTTATATTCATCAATTTCACAGTGGAGTAATGTATTTGAATCGTGAAATGTGGTAAAGTGTTTGTTCTTTACAGCAGGGTCATCTGGTTGTATGGCCACAAAGCAGATTCTCCATTCAACGGGTTTTTTGTGCATATGGGACTTCACATGCACCTTACTGAATAACGGATGTTTGGAATGTGATAAATCTTCTTGGTTAGGTATCTCCTTCATTTGCTTTATATTTTTAAAAATCGTATTCCAGTGGTCACTAAAATAATCAATGTGCTTCACAAATTGTGGTACATGTTTCTTCCCTCTCAGCAGGGAGATTCCGTTTGATGACTGCTATGTTTGTTCTACCATGGAGTGTGATTTTGTTGGATGGGAACCACCACTCCCAGCATTCCTACTATTGTAGTTATTAGCAAAGACTTCTTTCTTTTGCTAGGTGCTTCTCTTGATTGATACCGTTATCACTTATATTCATCAATTTCACAGTGGAGTAATGTATTTGAATCGTGAAATGTGGTAAAGTGTTTGTTCTTTACAGCAGGGTCATCTGGTTGTATGGCCACAAAGCAGATTCTCCATTCAACGGGTTTTTTGTGCATATGGGACTTCACATGCACCTTACTGAATAACGGATGTTTGGAATGTGATAAATCTTCTTGTTTAGCTATCTCCTTCATTTGCTTTATATTTTTAAAAATCGTATTCCAGTGGTCACTAAAATAATCAATGTGCTTCACAAATTGTGGTACATGTTTCTTCCCTCTCAGCAGGGAGATTCCGTTTGATGACTGCTATGTTTGTTCTACCATGGAGTGTGATTTTGTTGGATGGGACCCACCACTCCCAGCATTCTGACTCTTGTAGTTATTAGCAAAGACTTCTTTCTTTTGCTAGGTGCTTCTCTTGATTGATACCGTTATCACTTATATTCATCAATTTCACAGTGGAGTAATGTATTTGAATCGTGAAATGTGGTAAAGTGTTTGTTCTTTACAGCAGGGTCATCTGGTTGTATGGCCACGAAGCAGATTCTCCATTCAACGGGTTTTTTGTGCATATGGGACTTCACATGCACCTTACTGAATAACGGATGTTTGGAATGTGATAAATCTTCTTGTTTAGCTATCTCCTTCATTTGCTTTATATTTTTAAAAATCGTATTCCAGTGGTCACTAAAATAATCAATGTGCTTCACAAATTGTGGTACATGTTTCTTCCCTCTCAGCAGGGAGATTCCGTTTGATGACTGCTATGTTTGTTCTACCATGGAGTGTGATTTTGTTGGATGGGAACCACCACTCCAGCATTCTGACTATTGTAGTTATTAGCAAAGACTTCTTTCTTTTGCTAGGTGCTTCTCTTGATTGATACCGTTATCACTTATATTCATCAATTTCACAGTGGAGTAATGTATTTGAATCGTGAAATGTGGTAAAGTGTTTGTTCTTTACAGCAGGGTCATCTGGTTGTATGGCCACAAAGCAGATTCTCCATTCAACGGGTTTTTTGTGCATATGGGACTTCACATGGACCTTACTGAATAACGGATGTTTGGAATGTGATAAATCTTCTTGGTTAGCTATCTCCTTCATTTGCTTTATATTTTTAAAAATCGTATTCCAGTGGTCACTAAAATAATCAATGTGCTTCACAAATTGTGGTACATGTTTCTTCCCTCTCAGCAGGGAGATTCCGTTTGATAACTGCTATGTTTGTTCTACCATGGAGTGTGATTTTGTTGGATGGGAACCACCACTCCCAGCATTCTGACTATTGTAGTTATTAGCAAAGACTTCTTACTTTTGCTAGGTGCTTCTCTTGATTGATACCGTTATCACTTATATTCATCAATTTCACAGTGGAGTAATGTATTTGAATCGTGAAATGTGGTAAAGTGTTTGTTCTTTACAGCAGGGTCATCTGGTTGTATGGCCACAAAGCAGATTCTCCATTCAACGGGTTTTTTGTGCATATGGGACTTCACATGCACCTTACTGAATAACGGATGTTTGGAATGTGATAAATCTTCTTGGTTAGGTATCTCCTTCATTTGCTTTATATTTTTAAAAATCGTATTCCAGTGGTCACTAAAATAATCAATGTGCTTCACAAATTGTGGTACATGTTTCTTCCCTCTCAGCAGGGAGATTCCGTTTGATGACTGCTATGTTTGTTCTACCATGGAGTGTGATTTTGTTGGATGGGAACCACCACTCCCAGCATTCTGACTATTGTAGTTATTAGCAAAGACTTCTTTCTTTTGCTAGGTGCTTCTCTTGATTGATACCGTTATCACTTATATTCATCAATTTCACAGTGGAGTAATGTATTTGAATCGTGAAATGTGGTAAAGTGTTTGTTCTTTACAGCAGGGTCATCTGGTTGTATGGCCACAAAGCAGATTCTCCATTCAACGGGTTTTTTGTGCATATGGGACTTCACATGCACCTTACTGAATAACGGATGTTTGGAATGTGATAAATCTTCTTGGTTAGGTATCTCCTTCATTTGCTTTATATTTTTAAAAATCGTATTCCAGTGGTCACTAAAATAATCAATGTGCTTCACAAATTGTGGTACATGTTTCTTCCCTCTCAGCAGGGAGATTCCGTTTGATGACTGCTATGTTTGTTCTACCATGGAGTGTGATTTTGTTGGATGGGAACCACCACTCCCAGCATTCTGACTATTGTAGTTATTAGCAAAGAATTCTTTCTTTTGCTAGGTGCTTCTCTTGATTGATACCGTTATCACTTATATTCATCAATTTCACAGTGGAGTAATGTATTTGAATCGTGAAATGTGGTAAAGTGTTTGTTCTTTACAGCAGGGTCATCTGGTTGTATGGCCACAAAGCAGATTCTCCATTCAATGGGTTTTTTGTGCATATGGGACTTCACATGCACCTTACTGAATAACGGATGTTTGGAATGTGATAAATCTTCTTGGTTAGGTATCTCCTTCATTTGCTTTATATTTTTAAAAATCGTATTCCAGTGGTCACTAAAATAATCAATGTGCTTCACAAATTGTGGTACATGTTTCTTCCCTCTCAGCAGGGAGATTCCGTTTGATGACTGCTATGTTTGTTCTACCATGGAGTGTGATTTTGTTGGATGGGAACCACCGCTCCCAGCATTCTGACTATTGTAGTTATTAGCAAAGACTTCTTTCTTTTGCTAGGTGCTTCTCTTGATTGATACCGTTATCACTTATATTCATCAATTTCACAGTGGAGTAATGTATTTGAATCGTGAAATGTGGTAAAGTGTTTGTTCTTTACAGCAGGGTCATCTGGTTGTATGGCCACAAAGCAGATTCTCCATTCAACGGGTTTTTTGTGCATATGGGACTTCACATGCACCTTACTGAATAACGGATGTTTGGAATGTGATAAATCTTCTTGGTTAGGTATCTCCTTCATTTGCTTTATATTTTTAAAAATCGTATTCCAGTGGTCACTAAAATAATCAATGTGCTTCACAAATTGTGGTACATGTTTCTTCCCTCTCAGCAGGGAGATTCCGTTTGATGACTGCTATGTTTGTTCTACCATGGAGTGTGATTTTGTTGGATGGGAACCACCACTCCCAGCATTCTGACTATTGTAGTTATTAGCAAAGACTTCTTTCTTTTGCTAGGTGCTTCTCTTGATTGATACCGTTATCACTTATATTCATCAATTTCACAGTGGAGTAATGTATTTGAATCGTGAAATGTGGTAAAGTGTTTGTTCTTTACAGCAGGGTCATCTGGTTGTATGGCCACAAAGCAGATTCTCCATTCAATGGGTTTTTTGTGCATATGGGACTTCACATGCACCTTACTGAATAACGGATGTTTGGAATGTGATAAATCTTCTTGGTTAGGTATCTCCTTCATTTGCTTTATATTTTTAAAAATCGTATTCCAGTGGTCACTAAAATAATCAATGTGCTTCACAAATTGTGGTACATGTTTCTTCCCTCTCAGCAGGGAGATTCCGTTTGATGACTGCTATGTTTGTTCTACCATGGAGTGTGATTTTGTTGGATGGGAACCACCACTCCCAGCATTCTGACTATTGTAGTTATTAGCAAAGACTTCTTTCTTTTGCTAGGTGCTTCTCTTGATTGATACCGTTAACACTTATATTCATCAATTTCACAGTGGAGTAATGTATTTGAATCGTGAAATGTTGTAAAGTGTTTGTTCTTTACAGCAGGGTCATCTGGTTGTATGGCCACAAAGCAGATTCTCCATTCAACGGGTTTTTTGTGCATATGGGACTTCACATGCACCTTACTGAATAACGGATGTTTGGAATGTGATAAATCTTCTTGGTTAGGTATCTCCTTCATTTGCTTTATATTTTTAAAAATCGTATTCCAGTGGTCACTAAAATAATCAATGTGCTTCACAAATTGTGGTACATGTTTCTTCCCTCTCAGCAGGGAGATTCCGTTTGATGACTGCTATGTTTGTTCTACCATGGAGTGTGATTTTGTTGGATGGAAACCACCACTCCCAGCATTCTGACTATTGTAGTTATTAGCAAAGACTTCTTTCTTTTGCTAGGTGCTTCTCTTGATTGATACCGTTAACACTTATATTCATCAATTTCACAGTGGAGTAATGTATTTGAATCGTGAAATGTGGTAAAGTGTTTGTTCTTTACAGCAGGGTCATCTGGTTGTATGGCCACAAAGCAGATTCTCCATTCAACGGGTTTTTTGTGCATATGGGACTTCACATGCACCTTACTGAATAACGGATGTTTGGAATGTGATAAATCTTCTTGTTTAGCTATCTCCTTCATTTGCTTTATATTTTTAAAAATCGTATTCCAGTGGTCACTAAAATAATCAATGTGCTTCACAAATTGTGGTACATATTTCTTCCCTCTCAGCAGGGAGATTCCGTTTGATGACTGCTATGTTTGTTCTACCATGGAGTGTGATTTTGTTGGATGGGAACCACCACTCCCAGCATTCTGACTCTTGTAGTTATTAGCAAAGACTTCTTTCTTTTGCTAGGTGCTTCTCTTGATTGATACCGTTATCACTTATATTCATCAATTTCACAGTGGAGTAATGTATTTGAATCGTGAAATGTGGTAAAGTGTTTGTTCTTTACAGCAGGGTCATCTGGTTGTATGGCCACAAAGCAGATTCTCCATTCAACGGGTTTTTTGTGCATATGGGACTTCACATGCACCTTACTGAATAACGGATGTTTGGAATGTGGTAAATCTTCTTGGTTAGGTATCTCCTTCATTTGCTTTATATTTTTAAAAATCGTATTCCAGTGGTCACTAAAATAATCAATGTGCTTCACAAATTGTGGTACATGTTTCTTCCCTCTCAGCAGGGAGATTCCGTTTGATGACTGCTATGTTTGTTCTACCATGGAGTGTGATTTTGTTGGATGGGAACCACCACTCCCAGCATTCTGACTACTGTAGTTATTAGCAAAGAATTCTTTCTTTTGCTAGGTGCTTCTCTTGATTGATACCGTTAACACTTATATTCATCAATTTCACAGTGGAGTAATGTATTTGAATCGTGAAATGTGGTAAAGTGTTTGTTCTTTACAGCAGGGTCATCTGGTTGTATGGCCACAAAGCAGATTCTCCATTCAACGGGTTTTTTGTGCATATGGGACTTCACATGCACCTTACTGAATAACGGATGTTTGGAATGTGATAAATCTTCTTGGTTAGGTATCTCCTTCATTTGCTTTATATTTTTAAAAATCGTATTCCAGTGGTCACTAAAATAATCAATGTGCTTCACAAATTGTGGTACATGTTTCTTCACTCTCAGCAGGGAGATTCCGTTTGATGACTGCATTGTTTGTTCTACCATGGAGTGTGATTTTGTTGGATGGGAACCACCACTCCCAGCATTCTGACTATTGTAGTTATTAGCAAAGACTTCTTTCTTTTGCTAGGTGCTTCTCTTGATTGATACCGTTATCACTTATATTCATCAATTTCACAGTGGAGTAATGTATTTGAATCGTGAAATGTGGTAAAGTGTTTGTTCTTTACAGCAGGGTCATCTGGTTGTATGGCCACAAAGCAGATTCTCCATTCAACGGGTTTTTTGTGCATATGGGACTTCACATGCACCTTACTGAATAACGGATGTTTGGAATGTGATAAATCTTCTTGGTTAGGTATCTCCTTCATTTGCTTTATATTTTTAAAAATCGTATTCCAGTGGTCACTAAAATAATCAATGTGCTTCACAAATTGTGGTACATGTTTCTTCCCTCTCAGCAGGGAGATTCCGTTTGATGACTGCTATGTTTGTTCTACCATGGAGTGTGATTTTGTTGGATGGGAACCACCACTCCCAGCATTCTGACTACTGTAGTTATTAGCAAAGACTTCTTTCTTTTGCTAGGTGCTTCTCTTGATTGATACCGTTATCACTTATATTCATCAATTTCACAGTGGAGTAATGTATTTGAATCGTGAAATGTGGTAAAGTGTTTGTTCTTTACAGCAGGGTCATCTGGTTGTATGGCCACAAAGCAGATTCTCCATTCAACGGGTTTTTTGTGCATATGGGACTTCACATGCACCTTACTGAATAACGGATGTTTGGAATGTGATAAATCTTCTTGTTTAGCTATCTCCTTCATTTGCTTTATATTTTTAAAAATCGTATTCCAGTGGTCACTAAAATAATCAATGTGCTTCACAAATTGTGGTACATATTTCTTCCCTCTCAGCAGGGAGATTCCGTTTGATGACTGCTATGTTTGTTCTACCATGGAGTGTGATTTTGTTGGATGGGAACCACCACTCCCAGCATTCTGACTCTTGTAGTTATTAGCAAAGACTTCTTTCTTTTGCTAGGTGCTTCTCTTGATTGATACCGTTATCACTTATATTCATCAATTTCACAGTGGAGTAATGTATTTGAATCGTGAAATGTGGTAAAGTGTTTGTTCTTTACAGCAGGGTCATCTGGTTGTATGGCCACAAAGCAGATTCTCCATTCAACGGGTTTTTTGTGCATATGGGACTTCACATGCACCTTACTGAATAACGGATGTTTGGAATGTGATAAATCTTCTTGGTTAGGTATCTCCTTCATTTGCTTTATATTTTTAAAAATCGTATTCCAGTGGTCACTAAAATAATCAATGTGCTTCACAAATTGTGGTACATGTTTCTTCCCTCTCAGCAGGGAGATTCCGTTTGATGACTGCTATGTTTGTTCTACCATGGAGTGTGATTTTGTTGGATGGGAACCACCACTCCCAGCATTCCTACTATTGTAGTTATTAGCAAAGACTTCTTTCTTTTGCTAGGTGCTTCTCTTGATTGATACCGTTATCACTTATATTCATCAATTTCACAGTGGAGTAATGTATTTGAATCGTGAAATGTGGTAAAGTGTTTGTTCTTTACAGCAGGGTCATCTGGTTGTATGGCCACAAAGCAGATTCTCCATTCAATGGGTTTTTGTGCATATGGGACTTCACATGCACCTTACTGAATAACGGATGTTTGGAATGTGATAAATCTTCTTGTTTAGCTATCTCCTTCATTTGCTTTATATTTTTAAAAATCGTATTCCAGTGGTCACTAAAATAATCAATGTGCTTCACAAATTGTGGTACATGTTTCTTCCCTCTCAGCAGGGAGATTCCGTTTGATGACTGCTATGTTTGTTCTACCATGGAGTGTGATTTTGTTGGATGGGAACCACCACTCCCAGCATTCTGACTCTTGTAGTTATTAGCAAAGACTTCTTTCTTTTGCTAGGTGCTTCTCTTGATTGATACCGTTATCACTTATATTCATCAATTTCACAGTGGAGTAATGTATTTGAATCGTGAAATGTGGTAAAGTGTTTGTTCTTTACAGCAGGGTCATCTGGTTGTATGGCCACAAAGCAGATTCTCCATTCAACGGGTTTTTTGTGCATATGGGACTTCACATGCACCTTACTGAATAACGGATGTTTGGAATGTGATAAATCTTCTTGTTTAGCTATCTCCTTCATTTGCTTTATATTTTTAAAAATCGTATTCCAGTGGTCACTAAAATAATCAATGTGCTTCACAAATTGTGGTACATGTTTCTTCCCTCTCAGCAGGGAGATTCCGTTTGATGACTGCTATGTTTGTTCTACCATGGAGTGTGATTTTGTTGGATGGGAACCACCACTCCCAGCATTCTGACTCTTGTAGTTATTAGCAAAGACTTCTTTCTTTTGCTAGGTGCTTCTCTTGATTGATACCGTTATCACTTATATTCATCAATTTCACAGTGGAGTAATGTATTTGAATCGTGAAATGTGGTAAAGTGTTTGTTCTTTACAGCAGGGTCATCTGGTTGTATGGCCACAAAGCAGATTCTCCATTCAACGGGTTTTTTGTGCATATGGGACTTCACATGCACCGTACTGAATAACGGATGTTTGGAATGTGATAAATCTTCTTGTTTAGCTATCTCCTTCATTTGCTTTATATTTTTAAAAATCGTATTCCAGTGGTCACTAAAATAATCAATGTGCTTCACAAATTGTGGTACATGTTTCTTCCCTCTCAGCAGGGAGATTCCGTTTGATAACTGCTATGTTTGTTCTACCATGGAGTGTGATTTTCTTGGATGGGAACCACCACTCCCAGCATTCTGACTATTGTAGTTATTAGCAAAGACTTCTTTCTTTTGCTAGGTGCTTCTCTTGATTGATACCGTTATCACTTATATTCATCAATTTCACAGTGGAGTAATGTATTTGAATCGTGAAATGTGGTAAAGTGTTTGTTCTTTACAGCAGGGTCATCTGGTTGTATGGCCACAAAGCAGATTCTCCATTCAACGGTTTTTTTGTGCATATGGGACTTCACATGCACCTTACTGAATAACGGATGTTTGGAATGTGATAAATCTTCTTGGTTAGGTATCTCCTTCATTTGCTTTATATTTTTAAAAATCGTATTCCAGTGGTCACTAAAATAATCAATGTGCTTCACAAATTGTGGTACATGTTTCTTCCCTCTCAGCAGGGAGATTCCGTTTGATGACTGCTATGTTTGTTCTACCATGGAGTGTGATTTTGTTGGATGGGAACCACCACTCCCAGCATTCTGACTATTGTAGTTATTAGCAAAGACTTCTTTCTTTTGCTAGGTGCTTCTCTTGATTGATACCGTTATCACTTATATTCATCAATTTCACAGTGGAGTAATGTATTTGAATCGTGAAATGTGGTAAAGTGTTTGTTCTTTACAGCAGGGTCATCTGGTTGTATGGCCACAAAGCAGATTCTCCATTCAACGGGTTTTTTGTGCATATGGGACTTCACATGCACCTTACTGAATAACGGATGTTTGGAATGTGATAAATCTTCTTGGTTAGGTATCTCCTTCATTTGCTTTATATTTTTAAAAATCGTATTCCAGTGGTCACTAAAATAATCAATGTGCTTCACAAATTGTGGTACATGTTTCTTCCCTCTCAGCAGGGAGATTCCGTTTGATGACTGCTATGTTTGTTCTACCATGGAGTGTGATTTTGTTGGATGGGAACCACCACTCCCAGCATTCTGACTATTGTAGTTATTAGCAAAGACTTCTTTCTTTTGCTAGGTGCTTCTCTTGATTGATACCGTTATCACTTATATTCATCAATTTCACAGTGGAGTAATGTATTTGAATCGTGAAATGTGGTAAAGTGTTTGTTCTTTACAGCAGGGTCATCTGGTTGTATGGCCACAAAGCAGATTCTCCATTCAACGGGTTTTTTGTGCATATGGGACTTCACATGCATCTTACTGAATAACGGATGTTTGGAATCTGATAAATCTTCTTGTTTAGCTATCTCCTTCATTTGCTTTATATTTTTAAAAATCGTATTCCAGTGGTCACTAAAATAATCAATGTGCTTCACAAATTGTGGTACATGTTTCTTCCCTCTCAGCAGGGAGATTCCGTTTGATGACTGCTATGTTTGTTCTACCATGGAGTGTGATTTTGTTGGATGGGAACCACCACTCCCAGCATTCTGACTATTGTAGTTATTAGCAAAGACTTCTTTCTTTTGCTAGGTGCTTCTGTTGAGTGATACCGTTATCACTTATATTCATCAATTTCACAGTGGAGTAATGTATTTGAATCGTGAAATGTGGTAAAGTGTTTGTTCTTTACATCAGGGTCATCTGGTTGTATGGCCACAAGGCAGATTCTCCATTCAACGGGTTTTTTGTGCATATGGGACTTCACATGCACCTTACTGAATAACGGATGTTTGGAATGTGATAAATCTTCTTGGTTAGGTATCTCCTTCATTTGCTTTATATTTTTAAAAATCGTATTCCAGTGGTCACTAAAATAATCAATGTGCTTCACAAATTGTGGTACATGTTTCTTCCCTCTCAGCAGGGAGATTCCGTTTGATGACTGCTATGTTTGTTCTACCATGGAGTGTGATTTTGTTGGATGGGAACCACCACTCCCAGCATTCTGACTATTGTAGTTATTAGCAAAGACTTCTTTCTTTTGCTAGGTGCTTCTCTTGATTGATACCGTTAACACTTATATTCATCAATTTCACAGTGGAGTAATGTATTTGAATCGTGAAATGTTGTAAAGTGTTTGTTCTTTACAGCAGGGTCATCTGGTTGTATGGCCACAAAGCAGATTCTCCATTCAACGGGTTTTTTGTGCATATGGGACTTCACATGCACCTTACTGAATAACGGATGTTTGGAATGTGATAAATCTTCTTGGTTAGGTATCTCCTTCATTTGCTTTATATTTTTAAAAATCGTATTCCAGTGGTCACTAAAATAATCAATGTGCTTCACAAATTGTGGTACATGTTTCTTCCCTCTCAGCAGGGAGATTCCGTTTGATGACTGCTATGTTTGTTCTACCATGGAGTGTGATTTTGTTGGATGGGAACCACCACTCCCAGCATTCTGACTATTGTAGTTATTAGCAAAGACTTCTTTCTTTTGCTAGGTGCTTCTCTTGATTGATACCGTTATCACTTATATTCATCAATTTCACAGTGGAGTAATGTATTTGAATCGTGAAATGTGGTAAAGTGTTTGTTCTTTACAGCAGGGTCATCTGGTTGTATGGCCACAAAGCAGATTCTCCATTCAACGGGTTTTTTGTGCATATGGGACTTCACATGCACCTTACTGAATAACGGATGTTTGGAATGTGATAAATCTTCTTGGTTAGGTATCTCCTTCATTTGCTTTATATTTTTAAAAATCGTATTCCAGTGGTCACTAAAATAATCAATGTGCTTCACAAATTGTGGTACATGTTTCTTCCCTCTCAGCAGGGAGATTCCGTTTGATGACTGCTATGTTTGTTCTACCATGGAGTGTGATTTTGTTGGATGGGAACCACCACTCCCAGCATTCTGACTATTGTAGTTATTAGCAAAGACTTCTTTCTTTTGCTAGGTGCTTCTCTTGATTGATACCGTTATCACTTATATTCATCAATTTCACAGTGGAGTAATGTATTTGAATCGTGAAATGTGGTAAAGTGTTTGTTCTTTACAGCAGGGTCATCTGGTTGTATGGCCACAAAGCAGATTCTCCATTCAACGGGTTTTTTGTGCAAATGGGACTTCACATGCACCTTACTGAATAACGGATGTTTGGAATGTGATAAATCTTCTTGTTTAGCTATCTCCTTCATTTGCTTTATATTTTTAAAAATCGTATTCCAGTGGTCACTAAAATAATCAATGTGCTTCACAAATTGTGGTACATATTTCTTCCCTCTCAGCAGGGAGATTCCGTTTGATGACTGCTATGTTTGTTCTACCATGGAGTGTGATTTTGTTGGATGGGAACCACCACTCCCAGCATTCTGACTCTTGTAGTTATTAGCAAAGACTTCTTTCTTTTGCTAGGTGCTTCTCTTGATTGATACCGTTATCACTTATATTCATCAATTTCACAGTGGAGTAATGTATTTGAATCGTGAAATGTGGTAAAGTGTTTGTTCTTTACAGCAGGGTCATCTGGTTGTATGGCCACAAAGCAGATTCTCCATTCAACGGGTTTTTTGTGCATATGGGACTTCACATGCACCTTACTGAATAACGGATGTTTGGAATGTGGTAAATCTTCTTGGTTAGGTATCTCCTTCATTTGCTTTATATTTTTAAAAATCATATTCCAGTGGTCACTAAAATAATCAATGTGCTTCACAAATTGTGGTACATGTTTCTTCCCTCTCAGCAGGGAGATTCCGTTTGATGACTGCTATGTTTGTTCTACCATGGAGTGTGATTTTGTTGGATGGGAACCACCACTCCCAGCATTCTGACTATTGTAGTTATTAGCAAAGAATTCTTTCTTTTGCTAGGTGCTTCTCTTGATTGATACCGTTAACACTTATATTCATCAATTTCACAGTGGAGTAATGTATTTGAATCGTGAAATGTGGTAAAGTGTTTGTTCTTTACAGCAGGGTCATCTGGTTGTATGGCCACAAAGCAGATTCTCCATTCAACGGGTTTTTTGTGCATATGGGACTTCACATGCACCTTACTGAATAACGGATGTTTGGAATGTGATAAATCTTCTTGGTTAGGTATCTCCTTCATTTGCTTTATATTTTTAAAAATCGTATTCCAGTGGTCACTAAAATAATCAATGTGCTTCACAAATTGTGGTACATGTTTCTTCACTCTCAGCAGGGAGATTCCGTTTGATGACTGCTATGTTTGTTCTACCATGGAGTGTGATTTTGTTGGATGGGAACCACCACTCCCAGCATTCTGACTATTGTAGTTATTAGCAAAGACTTCTTTCTTTTGCTAGGTGCTTCTCTTGATTGATACCGTTATCACTTATATTCATCAATTTCACAGTGGAGTAATGTATTTGAATCGTGAAATGTGGTAAAGTGTTTGTTCTTTACAGCAGGGTCATCTGGTTGTATGGCCACAAAGCAGATTCTCCATTCAACGGGTTTTTTGTGCATATGGGACTTCACATGCACCTTACTGAATAACGGATGTTTGGAATGTGATAAATCTTCTTGGTTAGGTATCTCCTTCATTTGCTTTATATTTTTAAAAATCGTATTCCAGTGGTCACTAAAATAATCAATGTGCTTCACAAATTGTGGTACATGTTTCTTCCCTCTCAGCAGGGAGATTCCGTTTGATGACTGCTATGTTTGTTCTACCATGGAGTGTGATTTTGTTGGATGGGAACCACCACTCCCAGCATTCTGACTATTGTAGTTATTAGCAAAGACTTCTTTCTTTTGCTAGGTGCTTCTCTTGATTGATACCGTTATCACTTATATTCATCAATTTCACAGTGGAGTAATGTATTTGAATCGTGAAATGTGGTAAAGTGTTTGTTCTTTACAGCAGGGTCATCTGGTTGTATGGCCACAAAGCAGATTCTCCATTCAACGGGTTTTTTGTGCATATGGGACTTCACATGCACCTTACTGAATAACGGATGTTTGGAATGTGATAAATCTTCTTGTTTGACTATCTCCTTCATTTGCTTTATATTTTTAAAAATCGTATTCCAGTGGTCACTAAAATAATCAATGTGCTTCACAAATTGTGGTACATATTTCTTCCCTCTCAGCAGGGAGATTCCGTTTGATGACTGCTATGTTTGTTCTACCATGGAGTGTGATTTTGTTGGATGGGAACCACCACTCCCAGCATTCTGACTCTTGTAGTTATTAGCAAAGACTTCTTTCTTTTGCTAGGTGCTTCTCTTGATTGATACCGTTATCACTTATATTCATCAATTTCACAGTGGAGTAATGTATTTGAATCGTGAAATGTGGTAAAGTGTTTGTTCTTTACAGCAGGGTCATCTGGTTGTATGGCCACAAAGCAGATTCTCCATTCAACGGGTTTTTTGTGCATATGGGACTTCACATGCACCTTACTGAATAACGGATGTTTGGAATGTGATAAGTCTTCTTGGTTAGGTATCTCCTTCATTTGCTTTATATTTTTAAAAATCGTATTCCAGTGGTCACTAAAATAATCAATGTGCTTCACAAATTGTGGTACATGTTTCTTCCCTCTCAGCAGGGAGATTCCGTTTGATGACTGCTATGTTTGTTCTACCATGGAGTGTGATTTTGTTGGATGGGAACCACCACTCCCAGCATTCCTACTATTGTAGTTATTAGCAAAGACTTCTTTCTTTTGCTAGGTGCTTCTCTTGATTGATACCGTTATCACTTATATTCATCAATTTCACAGTGGAGTAATGTATTTGAATCGTGAAATGTGGTAAAGTGTTTGTTCTTTACAGCAGGGTCATCTGGTTGTATGGCCACAAAGCAGATTCTCCATTCAACGGGTTTTTTGTGCATATGGGACTTCACATGCACCTTACTGAATAACGGATGTTTGGAATGTGATAAATCTTCTTGTTTAGCTATCTCCTTCATTTGCTTTATATTTTTAAAAATCGTATTCCAGTGGTCACTAAAATAATCAATGTGCTTCACAAATTGTGGTACATGTTTCTTCCCTCTCAGCAGGGAGATTCCGTTTGATGACTGCTATGTTTGTTCTACCATGGAGTGTGATTTTGTTGGATGGGAACCACCACTCCCAGCATTCTGACTATTGTAGTTATTAGCAAAGACTTCTTTCTTTTGCTAGGTGCTTCTCTTGATTGATACCGTTATCACTTATATTCATCAATTTCACAGTGGAGTAATGTATTTGAATCGTGAAATGTGGTAAAGTGTTTGTTCTTTACAGCAGGGTCATCTGGTTGTATGGCCACAAAGCAGATTCTCCATTCAACGGGTTTTTTGTGCATATGGGACTTCACATGCACCTTACTGAATAACGGATGTTTGGAATGTGATAAATCTTCTTGTTTAGCTATCTCCTTCATTTGCTTTATATTTTTAAAAATCGTATTCCAGTGGTCACTAAAATAATCAATGTGCTTCACAAATTGTGGTACATGTTTCTTCCCTCTCAGCAGGGAGATTCCGTTTGATGACTGCTATGTTTGTTCTACCATGGAGTGTGATTTTGTTGGATGGGAACCACCACTCCCAGCATTCTGACTATTGTAGTTATTAGCAAAGACTTCTTTCTTTTGCTAGGTGCTTCTCTTGATTGATACCGTTATCACTTATATTCATCAATTTCACAGTGGAGTAATGTATTTGAATCGTGAAATGTGGTAAAGTGTTTGTTCTTTACAGCAGGGTCATCTGGTTGTATGGCCACAAAGCAGATTCTCCATTCAACGGGTTTTTTGTGCATATGGGACTTCACATGCACCTTACTGAATAACGGATGTTTGGAATGTGATAAATCTTCTTGTTTAGCTATCTCCTTCATTTGCTTTATATTTTTAAAAATCGTATTCCAGTGGTCACTAAAATAATCAATGTGCTTCACAAATTGTGGTACATGTTTCTTCCCTCTCAGCAGGGAGATTCCGTTTGATAACTGCTATGTTTGTTCTACCATGGAGTGTGATTTTGTTGGATGGGAACCACCACTCCCAGCATTCTGACTATTGTAGTTATTAGCAAAGACTTCTTTCTTTTGCTAGGTGCTTCTCTTGATTGATACCGTTATCACTTATATTCATCAATTTCACAGTGGAGTAATGTATTTGAATCGTGAAATGTGGTAAAGTGTTTGTTCTTTACAGCAGGGTCATCTGGTTGTATGGCCACAAAGCAGATTCTCCATTCAACGGGTTTTTTGTGCATATGGGACTTCACATGCACCTTACTGAATAACGGATGTTTGGAATGTGATAAATCTTCTTGGTTAGCTATCTCCTTCATTTGCTTTATATTTTTAAAAATCGTATTCCAGTGGTCACTAAAATAATCAATGTGCTTCACAAATTGTGGTACATGTTTCTTCCCTCTCAGCAGGGAGATTCCGTTTGATGACTGCTATGTTTGTTCTACCATGGAGTGTGATTTTGTTGGATGGGAACCACCACTCCCAGCATTCTGACTATTGTAGTTATTAGCAAAGACTTCTTTCTTTTGCTAGGTGCTTCTCTTGATTGATACCGTTATCACTTATATTCATCAATTTCACAGTGGAGTAATGTATTTGAATCGTGAAATGTGGTAAAGTGTTTGTTCTTTACAGCAGGGTCATCTGGTTGTATGGCCACAAAGCAGATTCTCCATTCAACGGGTTTTTTGTGCATATGGGACTTCACATGCACCTTACTGAATAACGGATGTTTGGAATGTGATAAATCTTCTTGGTTAGGTATCTCCTTCATTTGCTTTATATTTTTAAAAATCGTATTCCAGTGGTCACTAAAATAATCAATGTGCTTCACAAATTGTGGTACATGTTTCTTCCCTCTCAGCAGGGAGATTCCGTTTGATGACTGCTATGTTTGTTCTACCATGGAGTGTGATTTTGTTGGATGGGAACCACCACTCCCAGCATTCTGACTATTGTAGTTATTAGCAAAGACTTCTTTCTTTTGCTAGGTGCTTCTCTTGATTGATACCGTTATCACTTATATTCATCAATTTCACAGTGGAGTAATGTATTTGAATCGTGAAATGTGGTAAAGTGTTTGTTCTTTACAGCAGGGTCATCTGGTTGTATGGCCACAAAGCAGATTCTCCATTCAACGGGTTTTTTGTGCATATGGGACTTCACATGCACCTTACTGAATAACGGATGTTTGGAATGTGATAAATCTTCTTGGTTAGGTATCTCCTTCATTTGCTTTATATTTTTAAAAATCGTATTCCAGTGGTCACTAAAATAATCAATGTGCTTCACAAATTGTGGTACATGTTTCTTCCCTCTCAGCAGGGAGATTCCGTTTGATGACTGCTATGTTTGTTCTACCATGGAGTGTGATTTTGTTGGATGGGAACCACCACTCCCAGCATTCTGACTATTGTAGTTATTAGCAAAGACTTCTTTCTTTTGCTAGGTGCTTCTCTTGATTGATACCGTTATCACTTATATTCATCAATTTCACAGTGGAGTAATGTATTTGAATCGTGAAATGTGGTAAAGTGTTTGTTCTTTACAGCAGGGTCATCTGGTTGTATGGCCACAAAGCAGATTCTCCATTCAACGGGTTTTTTGTGCATATGGGACTTCACATGCACCTTACTGAATAACGGATGTTTGGAATGTGATAAATCTTCTTGTTTAGCTATCTCCTTCATTTGCTTTATATTTTTAAAAATCGTATTCCAGTGGTCACTAAAATAATCAATGTGCTTCACAAATTGTGGTACATGTTTCTTCCCTCTCAGCAGGGAGATTCCGTTTGATGACTGCTATGTTTGTTCTACCATGGAGTGTGATTTTGTTGGATGGGAACCACCACTCCCAGCATTCTGACTATTGTAGTTATTAGCAAAGACTTCTTTCTTTTGCTAGGTGCTTCTCTTGATTGATACCGTTATCACTTATATTCATCAATTTCACAGTGGAGTAATGTATTTGAATCGTGAAATGTGGTAAAGTGTTTGTTCTTTACAGCAGGGTCATCTGGTTGTATGGCCACAAAGCAGATTCTCCATTCAACGGGTTTTTTGTGCATATGGGACTTCACATGCACCTTACTGAATAACGGATGTTTGGAATGTGATAAATCTTCTTGTTTAGCTATCTCCTTCATTTGCTTTATATTTTTAAAAATCGTATTCCAGTGGTCACTAAAATAATCAATGTGCTTCACAAATTGTGGTACATGTTTCTTCCCTCTCAGCAGGGAGATTCCGTTTGATGACTGCTATGTTTGTTCTACCATGGAGTGTGATTTTGTTGGATGGGAACCACCACTCCCAGCATTCTGACTATTGTAGTTATTAGCAAAGACTTCTTTCTTTTGCTAGGTGCTTCTCTTGATTGATACCGTTATCACTTATATTCATCAATTTCACAGTGGAGTAATGTATTTGAATCGTGAAATGTGGTAAAGTGTTTGTTCTTTACAGCAGGGTCATCTGGTTGTATGGCCACAAAGCAGATTCTCCATTCAACGGGTTTTTTGTGCATATGGGACTTCACATGCACCTTACTGAATAACGGATGTTTGGAATGTGATAAATCTTCTTGTTTAGCTATCTCCTTCATTTGCTTTATATTTTTAAAAATCGTATTCCAGTGGTCACTAAAATAATCAATGTGCTTCACAAATTGTGGTACATGTTTCTTCCCTCTCAGCAGGGAGATTCCGTTTGATGACTGCTATGTTTGTTCTACCATGGAGTGTGATTTTGTTGGATGGGAACCACCACTCCCAGCATTCTGACTATTGTAGTTATTAGCAAAGACTTCTTTCTTTTGCTAGGTGCTTCTCTTGATTGATACCGTTATCACTTATATTCATCAATTTCACAGTGGAGTAATGTATTTGAATCGTGAAATGTGGTAAAGTGTTTGTTCTTTACAGCAGGGTCATCTGGTTGTATGGCCACAAAGCAGATTCTCCATTCAACGGGTTTTTTGTGCATATGGGACTTCACATGCACCTTACTGAATAACGGATGTTTGGAATGTGATAAATCTTCTTGTTTAGCTATCTCCTTCATTTGCTTTATATTTTTAAAAATCGTATTCCAGTGGTCACTAAAATAATCAATGTGCTTCACAAATTGTGGTACATGTTTCTTCCCTCTCAGCAGGGAGATTCCGTTTGATAACTGCTATGTTTGTTCTACCATGGAGTGTGATTTTGTTGGATGGGAACCACCACTCCCAGCATTCTGACTATTGTAGTTATTAGCAAAGACTTCTTTCTTTTGCTAGGTGCTTCTCTTGATTGATACCGTTATCACTTATATTCATCAATTTCACAGTGGAGTAATGTATTTGAATCGTGAAATGTGGTAAAGTGTTTGTTCTTTACAGCAGGGTCATCTGGTTGTATGGCCACAAAGCAGATTCTCCATTCAACGGGTTTTTTGTGCATATGGGACTTCACATGCACCTTACTGAATAACGGATGTTTGGAATGTGATAAATCTTCTTGGTTAGCTATCTCCTTCATTTGCTTTATATTTTTAAAAATCGTATTCCAGTGGTCACTAAAATAATCAATGTGCTTCACAAATTGTGGTACATGTTTCTTCCCTCTCAGCAGGGAGATTCCGTTTGATGACTGCTATGTTTGTTCTACCATGGAGTGTGATTTTGTTGGATGGGAACCACCACTCCCAGCATTCTGACTATTGTAGTTATTAGCAAAGACTTCTTTCTTTTGCTAGGTGCTTCTCTTGATTGATACCGTTATCACTTATATTCATCAATTTCACAGTGGAGTAATGTATTTGAATCGTGAAATGTGGTAAAGTGTTTGTTCTTTACAGCAGGGTCATCTGGTTGTATGGCCACAAAGCAGATTCTCCATTCAACGG
Source organism: Schistocerca nitens (assembly GCF_023898315.1). Taxonomy (NCBI): domain Eukaryota; kingdom Metazoa; phylum Arthropoda; class Insecta; order Orthoptera; family Acrididae; genus Schistocerca; species Schistocerca nitens. The sequence continues at coordinate 4,992,854 of NW_026046001.1, forward strand.
GTTTTTTGTGCATATGGGACTTCACATGCACCTTACTGAATAACGGATGTTTGGAATGTGATAAATCTTCTTGGTTAGGTATCTCCTTCATTTGCTTTATATTTTTAAAAATCGTATTCCAGTGGTCACTAAAATAATCAATGTGCTTCACAAATTGTGGTACATGTTTCTTCCCTCTCAGCAGGGAGATTCCGTTTGATGACTGCTATGTTTGTTCTACCATGGAGTGTGATTTTGTTGGATGGGAACCACCACTCCCAGCATTCTGACTATTGTAGTTATTAGCAAAGACTTCTTTCTTTTGCTAGGTGCTTCTCTTGATTGATACCGTTATCACTTATATTCATCAATTTCACAGTGGAGTAATGTATTTGAATCGTGAAATGTGGTAAAGTGTTTGTTCTTTACAGCAGGGTCATCTGGTTGTATGGCCACAAAGCAGATTCTCCATTCAACGGGTTTTTTGTGCATATGGGACTTCACATGCACCTTACTGAATAACGGATGTTTGGAATGTGATAAATCTTCTTGGTTAGGTATCTCCTTCATTTGCTTTATATTTTTAAAAATCGTATTCCAGTGGTCACTAAAATAATCAATGTGCTTCACAAATTGTGGTACATGTTTCTTCCCTCTCAGCAGGGAGATTCCGTTTGATGACTGCTATGTTTGTTCTACCATGGAGTGTGATTTTGTTGGATGGGAACCACCACTCCCAGCATTCTGACTATTGTAGTTATTAGCAAAGACTTCTTTCTTTTGCTAGGTGCTTCTCTTGATTGATACCGTTATCACTTATATTCATCAATTTCACAGTGGAGTAATGTATTTGAATCGTGAAATGTGGTAAAGTGTTTGTTCTTTACAGCAGGGTCATCTGGTTGTATGGCCACAAAGCAGATTCTCCATTCAACGGGTTTTTTGTGCATATGGGACTTCACATGCATCTTACTGAATAACGGATGTTTGGAATCTGATAAATCTTCTTGTTTAGCTATCTCCTTCATTTGCTTTATATTTTTAAAAATCGTATTCCAGTGGTCACTAAAATAATCAATGTGCTTCACAAATTGTGGTACATGTTTCTTCCCTCTCAGCAGGGAGATTCCGTTTGATGACTGCTATGTTTGTTCTACCATGGAGTGTGATTTTGTTGGATGGGAACCACCACTCCCAGCATTCTGACTATTGTAGTTATTAGCAAAGACTTCTTTCTTTTGCTAGGTGCTTCTCTTGATTGATACCGTTATCACTTATATTCATCAATTTCACAGTGGAGTAATGTATTTGAATCGTGAAATGTGGTAAAGTGTTTGTTCTTTACAGCAGGGTCATCTGGTTGTATGGCCACAAAGCAGATTCTCCATTCAACGGGTTTTTTGTGCATATGGGACTTCACATGCACTTACTGAATAACGGATGTTTGGAATGTGATAAATCTTCTTGGTTAGGTATCTCCTTCATTTGCTTTATATTTTTAAAAATCGTATTCCAGTGGTCACTAAAATAATCAATGTGCTTCACAAATTGTGGTACATGTTTCTTCCCTCTCAGCAGGGAGATTCCGTTTGATGACTGCTATGTTTGTTCTACCATGGAGTGTGATTTTGTTGGATGGGAACCACCACTCCCAGCATTCCTACTATTGTAGTTATTAGCAAAGACTTCTTTCTTTTGCTAGGTGCTTCTCTTGATTGATACCGTTATCACTTATATTCATCAATTTCACAGTGGAGTAATGTATTTGAATCGTGAAATGTGGTAAAGTGTTTGTTCTTTACAGCAGGGTCATCTGGTTGTATGGCCACAAAGCAGATTCTCCATTCAACGGGTTTTTTGTGCATATGGGACTTCACATGCACCTTACTGAATAACGGATGTTTGGAATGTGATAAATCTTCTTGGTTAGGTATCTCCTTCATTTGCTTTATATTTTTAAAAATCGTATTCCAGTGGTCACTAAAATAATCAATGTGCTTCACAAATTGTGGTACATGTTTCTTCCCTCTCAGCAGGGAGATTCCGTTTGATGACTGCTATGTTTGTTCTACCATGGAGTGTGATTTTGTTGGATGGGAACCACCACTCCCAGCATTCTGACTCTTGTAGTTATTAGCAAAGACTTCTTTCTTTTGCTAGGTGCTTCTCTTGATTGATACCGTTATCACTTATATTCATCAATTTCACAGTGGAGTAATGTATTTGAATCGTGAAATGTGGTAAAGTGTTTGTTCTTTACAGCAGGGTCATCTGGTTGTATGGCCACAAAGCAGATTCTCCATTCAACGGGTTTTTTGTGCATATGGGACTTCACATGCACCTTACTGAATAACGGATGTTTGGAATGTGATAAATCTTCTTGTTTAGCTATCTCCTTCATTTGCTTTATATTTTTAAAAATCGTATTCCAGTGGTCACTAAAATAATCAATGTGCTTCACAAATTGTGGTACATGTTTCTTCCCTCTCAGCAGGGAGATTCCGTTTGATGACTGCTATGTTTGTTCTACCATGGAGTGTGATTTTGTTGGATGGGAACCACAACTCCCAGCATTCTGACTATTGTAGTTATTAGCAAAGACTTCTTTCTTTTGCTAGGTGCTTCTCTTGATTGATACCGTTATCACTTATATTCATCAATTTCACAGTGGAGTAATGTATTTGAATCGTGAAATGTGGTAAAGTGTTTGTTCTTTACAGCAGGGTCATCTGGTTGTATGGCCACAAAGCAGATTCTCCATTCAACGGGTTTTTTGTGCATATGGGACTTCACATGCACCTTACTGAATAACGGATGTTTGGAATGTGATAAATCTTCTTGTTTAGCTATCTCCTTCATTTGCTTTATATTTTTAAAAATCGTATTCCAGTGGTCACTAAAATAATCAATGTGCTTCACAAATTGTGGTACATGTTTCTTCCCTCTCAGCAGGGAGATTCCGTTTGATGACTGCTATGTTTGTTCTACCATGGAGTGTGATTTTGTTGGATGGGAACCACCACTCCCAGCATTCTGACTATTGTAGTTATTAGCAAAGAATTCTTTCTTTTGCTAGGTGCTTCTCTTGATTGATACCGTTATCACTTATATTCATCAATTTCACAGTGGAGTAATGTATTTGAATCGTGAAATGTGGTAAAGTGTTTGTTCTTTACAGCAGGGTCATCTGGTTGTATGGCCACAAAGCAGATTCTCCATTCAACGGGTTTTTTGTGCATATGGGACTTCACATGCACCTTACTGAATAACGGATGTTTGGAATGTGATAAACCTTCTTGGTTAGGTATCTCCTTCATTTGCTTTATATTTTTAAAAATCGTATTCCAGTGGTCACTAAAATAAACAATGTGCTTCACAAATTGTGGTACATGTTTCTTCCCTCTCAGCAGGGAGATTCCGTTTGATGACTGCTATGTTTGTTCTACCATGGAGTGTGATTTTGTTGGATGGGAACCACCACTCCCAGCATTCTGACTATTGTAGTTATTAGCAAAGACTTCTTTCTTTTGCTAGGTGCTTCTCTTGATTGATACCGTTATCACTTATATTCATCAATTTCACAGTGGAGTAATGTATTTGAATCGTGAAATGTGGTAAAGTGTTTGTTCTTTACAGCAGGGTCATCTGGTTGTATGGCCACAAAGCAGATTCTCCATTCAACGGGTTTTTTGTGCATACGGGACTTCACATGCACCTTACTGAATAACGGATGTTTGGAATGTGATAAATCTTCTTGGTTAGGTATCTCCTTCATTTGCTTTATATTTTATAAATCGTATTCCAGTGGTCACTAAAATAATCAATGTGCTTCACAAATTGTGGTACATGTTTCTTCCCTCTCAGCAGGGAGATTCCGTTTGATGACTGCTATGTTTGTTCTACCATGGAGTGTGATTTTGTTGGATGGGAACCACCACTCCCAGCATTCTGACTATTGTAGTTATTAGCAAAGACTTCTTTCTTTTGCTAGGTGCTTCTCTTGATTGATACCGTTATCACTTATATTCATCAATTTCACAGTGGAGTAATGTATTTGAATCGTGAAATGTGGTAAAGTGTTTGTTCTTTACAGCAGGGTCATCTGGTTGTATGGCCACAAAGCAGATTCTCCATTCAACGGGTTTTTCGTGCATATGGGACTTCACATGCACCTTACTGAATAACGGATGTTTGGAATGTGATAAATCTTCTTGGTTAGGTATCTCCTTCATTTGCTTTATATTTTTAAAAATCGTATTCCAGTGGTCACTAAAATAATCAATGTGCTTCACAAATTGTGGTACATGTTTCTTCCCTCTCAGCAGGGAGATTCCGTTTGATGACTGCTATGTTTGTTCTACCATGGAGTGTGATTTTGTTGGATGGGAACCACCACTCCCAGCATTCTGACTCTTGTAGTTATTAGCAAAGACTTCTTTCTTTTGCTAGGTGCTTCTCTTGATTGATACCGTTATCACTTATATTCATCAATTTCACAGTGGAGTAATGTATTTGAATCGTGAAATGTGGTAAAGTGTTTGTTCTTTACAGCAGGGTCATCTGGTTGTATGGCCACAAAGCAGATTCTCCATTCACCGGGTTTTTTGTGCATATGGGACTTCACATGCACCTTACTGAATAACGGATGTTTGGAATGTGATAAATCTTCTTGGTTAGGTATCTCCTTCATTTGCTTTATATTTTTAAAAATCGTATTCCAGTGGTCACTAAAATAATCAATGTGCTTCACAAATTGTGGTACATGTTTCTTCCCTCTCAGCAGGGAGATTCCGTTTGATGACTGCTATGTTTGTTCTACCATGGAGTGTGATTTTGTTGGATGGGAACCACCACTCCCAGCATTCTGACTATTGTAGTTATTAGCAAAGACTTCTTTCTTTTGCTAGGTGCTTCTCTTGATTGATACCGTTATCACTTATATTCATCAATTTCCCAGTGGAGTAATGTATTTGAATCGTGAAATGTGGTAAAGTGTTTGTTCTTTACAGCAGGGTCATCTGGTTGTATGGCCACAAAGCAGATTCTCCATTCAACGGGTTTTTTGTGCATATGGGACTTCACATGCACCTTACTGAATAACGGATGTTTGGAATGTGATAAATCTTCTTGGTTAGGTATCTCCTTCATTTGCTTTATATTTTTAAAAATCGTATTCCAGTGGTCACTAAAATAATCAATGTGCTTCACAAATTGTGGTACATGTTTCTTCCCTCTCAGCAGGGAGATTCCGTTTGATGACTGCTATGTTTGTTCTACCATGGAGTGTGATTTTGTTGGATGGGAACCACCACTCCCAGCATTCTGACTATTGTAGTTATTAGCAAAGACTTCTTTCTTTTGCTAGGTGCTTCTCTTGATTGATACCGTTATCACTTATATTCATCAATTTCACAGTGGAGTAATGTATTTGAATCGTGAAATGTGGTAAAGTGTTTGTTCTTTACAGCAGGGTCATCTGGTTGTATGGCCACAAAGCAGATTCTCCATTCAACGGGTTTTTTGTGCATATGGGACTTCACATGCACCTTACTGAATAACGGATGTTTGGAATGTGATAAATCTTCTTGGTTAGGTATCTCCTTCATTTGCTTTATATTTTATAAATCGTATTCCAGTGGTCACTAAAATAATCAATGTGCTTCACAAATTGTGGTACATGTTTCTTCCCTCTCAGCAGGGAGATTCCGTTTGATGACTGCTATGTTTGTTCTACCATGGAGTGTGATTTTGTTGGATGGGAACCACCACTCCCAGCATTCTGACTATTGTAGTTATTAGCAAAGACTTCTTTCTTTTGCTAGGTGCTTCTCTTGATTGATACCGTTATCACTTATATTCATCAATTTCACAGTGGAGTAATGTATTTGAATCGTGAAATGTGGTAAAGTGTTTGTTCTTTACAGCAGGGTCATCTGGTTGTATGGCCACAAAGCAGATTCTCCATTCAACGGGTTTTTCGTGCATATGGGACTTCACATGCACCTTACTGAATAACGGATGTTTGGAATGTGATAAATCTTCTTGGTTAGGTATCTCCTTCATTTGCTTTATATTTTTAAAAATCGTATTCCAGTGGTCACTAAAATAATCAATGTGCTTCACAAATTGTGGTACATGTTTCTTCCCTCTCAGCAGGGAGATTCCGTTTGATGACTGCTATGTTTGTTCTACCATGGAGTGTGATTTTGTTGGATGGGAACCACCACTCCCAGCATTCTGACTCTTGTAGTTATTAGCAAAGACTTCTTTCTTTTGCTAGGTGCTTCTCTTGATTGATACCGTTATCACTTATATTCATCAATTTCACAGTGGAGTAATGTATTTGAATCGTGAAATGTGGTAAAGTGTTTGTTCTTTACAGCAGGGTCATCTGGTTGTATGGCCACAAAGCAGATTCTCCATTCACCGGGTTTTTTGTGCATATGGGACTTCACATGCACCTTACTGAATAACGGATGTTTGGAATGTGATAAATCTTCTTGGTTAGGTATCTCCTTCATTTGCTTTATATTTTTAAAAATCGTATTCCAGTGGTCACTAAAATAATCAATGTGCTTCACAAATTGTGGTACATGTTTCTTCCCTCTCAGCAGGGAGATTCCGTTTGATGACTGCTATGTTTGTTCTACCATGGAGTGTGATTTTGTTGGATGGGAACCACCACTCCCAGCATTCTGACTATTGTAGTTATTAGCAAAGACTTCTTTCTTTTGCTAGGTGCTTCTCTTGATTGATACCGTTATCACTTATATTCATCAATTTCACAGTGGAGTAATGTATTTGAATCGTGAAATGTGGTAAAGTGTTTGTTCTTTACAGCAGGGTCATCTGGTTGTATGGCCACAAAGCAGATTCTCCATTCAACGGGTTTTTTGTGCATATGGGACTTCACATGCACCTTACTGAATAACGGATGTTTGGAATGTGATAAATCTTCTTGGTTAGGTATCTCCTTCATTTGCTTTATATTTTTAAAAATCGTATTCCAGTGGTCACTAAAATAATCAATGTGCTTCACAAATTGTGGTACATGTTTCTTCCCTCTCAGCAGGGAGATTCCGTTTGATGACTGCTATGTTTGTTCTACCATGGAGTGTGATTTTGTTGGATGGGAACCACCACTCCCAGCATTCTGACTATTGTAGTTATTAGCAAAGACTTCTTTCTTTTGCTAGGTGCTTCTCTTGATTGATACCGTTATCACTTATATTCATCAATTTCACAGTGGAGTAATGTATTTGAATCGTGAAATGTGGTAAAGTGTTTGTTCTTTACAGCAGGGTCATCTGGTTGTATGGCCACAAAGCAGATTCTCCATTCAACGGGTTTTTTGTGCATATGGGACTTCACATGCACCTTACTGAATAACGGATGTTTGGAATGTGATAAATCTTCTTGGTTAGGTATCTCCTTCATTTGCTTTATATTTTATAAATCGTATTCCAGTGGTCACTAAAATAATCAATGTGCTTCACAAATTGTGGTACATGTTTCTTCCCTCTCAGCAGGGAGATTCCGTTTGATGACTGCTATGTTTGTTCTACCATGGAGTGTGATTTTGTTGGATGGGAACCACCACTCCCAGCATTCTGACTATTGTAGTTATTAGCAAAGACTTCTTTCTTTTGCTAGGTGCTTCTCTTGATTGATACCGTTATCACTTATATTCATCAATTTCACAGTGGAGTAATGTATTTGAATCGTGAAATGTGGTAAAGTGTTTGTTCTTTACAGCAGGGTCATCTGGTTGTATGGCCACAAAGCAGATTCTCCATTCAACGGGTTTTTCGTGCATATGGGACTTCACATGCACCTTACTGAATAACGGATGTTTGGAATGTGATAAATCTTCTTGGTTAGGTATCTCCTTCATTTGCTTTATATTTTTAAAAATCGTATTCCAGTGGTCACTAAAATAATCAATGTGCTTCACAAATTGTGGTACATGTTTCTTCCCTCTCAGCAGGGAGATTCCGTTTGATGACTGCTATGTTTGTTCTACCATGGAGTGTGATTTTGTTGGATGGGAACCACCACTCCCAGCATTCTGACTCTTGTAGTTATTAGCAAAGACTTCTTTCTTTTGCTAGGTGCTTCTGTTGATTGATACCGTTATCACTTATATTCATCAATTTCACAGTGGAGTAATGTATTTGAATCGTGAAATGTGGTAAAGTGTTTGTTCTTTACAGCAGGGTCATCTGGTTGTATGGCCACAAAGCAGATTCTCCATTCACCGGGTTTTTTGTGCATATGGGACTTCACATGCACCTTACTGAATAACGGATGTTTGGAATGTGATAAATCTTCTTGGTTAGGTATCTCCTTCATTTGCTTTATATTTTTAAAAATCGTATTCCAGTGGTCACTAAAATAATCAATGTGCTTCACAAATTGTGGTACATGTTTCTTCCCTCTCAGCAGGGAGATTCCGTTTGATGACTGCTATGTTTGTTCTACCATGGAGTGTGATTTTGTTGGATGGGAACCACCACTCCCAGCATTCTGACTATTGTAGTTATTAGCAAAGACTTCTTTCTTTTGCTAGGTGCTTCTCTTGATTGATACCGTTATCACTTATATTCATCAATTTCACAGTGGAGTAATGTATTTGAATCGTGAAATGTGGTAAAGTGTTTGTTCTTTACAGCAGGGTCATCTGGTTGTATGGCCACAAAGCAGATTCTCCATTCAACGGGTTTTTTGTGCATATGGGACTTCACATGCACCTTACTGAATAACGGATGTTTGGAATGTGATAAATCTTCTTGGTTAGGTATCTCCTTCATTTGCTTTATATTTTTAAAAATCGTATTCCAGTGGTCACTAAAATAATCAATGTGCTTCACAAATTGTGGTACATGTTTCTTCCCTCTCAGCAGGGAGATTCCGTTTGATGACTGCTATGTTTGTTCTACCATGGAGTGTGATTTTGTTGGATGGGAACTACCACTCCCAGCATTCTGACTATTGTAGTTATTAGCAGAGACTTCTTTCTTTTGCTAGGTGCTTCTCTTGATTGATACCGTTATCACTTATATTCATCAATTTCACAGTGGAGTAATGTATTTGAATCGTGAAATGTGGTAAAGTGTTTGTTCTTTACAGCAGGGTCATCTGGTTGTATGGCCACAAAGCAGATTCTCCATTCAACGGGTTTTTTGTGCATATGGGACTTCACATGCACCTTACTGAATAACGGATGTTTGGAATGTGATAAATCTTCTTGGTTAGGTATCTCCTTCATTTGCTTTATATTTTTAAAAATCGTATTCCAGTGGTCACTAAAATAATCAATGTGCTTCACAAATTGTGGTACATGTTTCTTCCCTCTCAGCAGGGAGATTCCGTTTGATGACTGCTATGTTTGTTCTACCATGGAGTGTGATTTTGTTGGATGGGAACCACCACTCCCAGCATTCTGACTATTGTAGTTATTAGCAAAGACTTCTTTCTTTTGCTAGGTGCTTCTCTTGATTGATACCGTTATCACTTATATTCATCAATTTCACAGTGGAGTAATGTATTTGAATCGTGAAATGTGGTAAAGTGTTTGTTCTTTACAGCAGGGTCATCTGGTTGTATGGCCACAAAGCAGATTCTCCATTCACCGGGTTTTTTGTGCATATGGGACTTCACATGCACCTTACTGAATAACGGATGTTTGGAATGTGATAAATCTTCTTGGTTAGGTATCTCCTTCATTTGCTTTATATTTTTAAAAATCGTATTCCAGTGGTCACTAAAATAATCAATGTGCTTCACAAATTGTGGTACATGTTTCTTCCCTCTCAGCAGGGAGATTCCGTTTGATGACTGCTATGTTTGTTCTACCATGGAGTGTGATTTTGTTGGATGGGAACCACCACTCCCAGCATTCTGACTATTGTAGTTATTAGCAAAGACTTCTTTCTTTTGCTAGGTGCTTCTCTTGATTGATACCGTTATCACTTATATTCATCAATTTCACAGTGGAGTAATGTATTTGAATCGTGAAATGTGGTAAAGTGTTTGTTCTTTACAGCAGGGTCATCTGGTTGTATGGCCACAAAGCAGATTCTCCATTCAACGGGTTTTTTGTGCATATGGGACTTCACATGCACCTTACTGAATAACGGATGTTTGGAATGTGATAAATCTTCTTGTTTAGCTATCTCCTTCATTTGCTTTATATTTTTAAAAATCGTATTCCAGTGGTCACTAAAATAATCAATGTGCTTCACAAATTGTGGTACATGTTTCTTCCCTCTCAGCAGGGAGATTCCGTTTGATAACTGCTATGTTTGTTCTACCATGGAGTGTGATTTTGTTGGATGGGAACCACCACTCCCAGCATTCTGACTATTGTAGTTATTAGCAAAGACTTCTTTCTTTTGCTAGGTGCTTCTCTTGATTGATACCGTTATCACTTATATTCATCAATTTCACAGTTGAGTAATGTATTTGAATCGTGAAATGTGGTAAAGTGTTTGTTCTTTACAGCAGGGTCATCTGGTTGTATGGCCACAAAGCAGATTCTCCATTCAACGGGTTTTTTGTGCATATGGGACTTCACATGCACCTTACTGAATAACGGATGTTTGGAATGTGATAAATCTTCTTGGTTAGGTATCTCCTTCATTTGCTTTATATTTTTAAAAATCGTATTCCAGTGGTCACTAAAATAATCAATGTGCTTCACAAATTGTGGTACATGTTTCTTCCCTCTCAGCAGGGAGATTCCGTTTGATGACTGCTATGTTTGTTCTACCATGGAGTGTGATTTTGTTGGATGGGAACCACCACTCCCAGCATTCTGACTATTGTAGTTATTAGCAAAGACTTCTTTCTTTTGCTAGGTGCTTCTCTTGATTGATACCGTTATCACTTATATTCATCAATTTCACAGTGGAGTAATGTATTTGAATCGTGAAATGTGGTAAAGTGTTTGTTCTTTACAGCAGGGTCATCTGGTTGTATGGCCACAAAGCAGATTCTCCATTCAACGGGTTTTTTGTGCATATGGGACTTCACATGCACCTTACTGAATAACGGATGTTTGGAATGTGATAAATCTTCTTGGTTAGGTATCTCCTTCATTTGCTTTATATTTTTAAAAATCGTATTCCACTGGTCACTAAAATAATCAATGTGCTTCACAAATTGTGGTACATGTTTCTTCCCTCTCAGCAGGGAGATTCCGTTTGATGACTGCTATGTTTGTTCTACCATGGAGTGTGATTTTGTTGGATGGGAACCACCACTCCCAGCATTCTGACTATTGTAGTTATTAGCAAAGACTTCTTTCTTTTGCTAGGTGCTTCTCTTGATTGATACCGTTATCACTTATATTCATCAATTTCACAGTGGAGTAATGTATTTGAATCGTGAAATGTGGTAAAGTGTTTGTTCTTTACAGCAGGGTCATCTGGTTGTATGGCCACAAAGCAGATTCTCCATTCAACGGGTTTTTTGTGCATATGGGACTTCACATGCATCTTACTGAATAACGGATGTTTGGAATCTGATAAATCTTCTTGTTTAGCTATCTCCTTCATTTGCTTTATATTTTTAAAAATCGTATTCCAGTGGTCACTAAAATAATCAATGTGCTTCACAAATTGTGGTACATGTTTCTTCCCTCTCAGCAGGGAGATTCCGTTTGATGACTGCTATGTTTGTTCTACCATGGAGTGTGATTTTGTTGGATGGGAACCACCACTCCCAGCATTCTGACTATTGTAGTTATTAGCAAAGACTTCTTTCTTTTGCTAGGTGCTTCAGTTGAGTGATACCGTTATCACTTATATTCATCAATTTCACAGTGGAGTAATGTATTTGAATCGTGAAATGTGGTAAAGTGTTTGTTCTTTACATCAGGGTCATCTGGTTGTATGGCCACAAGGCAGATTCTCCATTCAACGGGTTTTTTGTGCATATGGGACTTCACATGCACCTTACTGAATAACGGATGTTTGGAATGTGATAAATCTTCTTGGTTAGGTATCTCCTTCATTTGCTTTATATTTTTAAAAATCGTATTCCAGTGGTCACTAAAATAATCAATGTGCTTCACAAATTGTGGTACATGTTTCTTCCCTCTCAGCAGGGAGATTCCGTTTGATGACTGCTATGTTTGTTCTACCATGGAGTGTGATTTTGTTGGATGGGAACCACCACTCCCAGCATTCTGACTATTGTAGTTATTAGCAAAGACTTCTTTCTTTTGCTAGGTGCTTCTCTTGATTGATACCGTTAACACTTATATTCATCAATTTCACAGTGGAGTAATGTATTTGAATCGTGAAATGTTGTAAAGTGTTTGTTCTTTACAGCAGGGTCATCTGGTTGTATGGCCACAAAGCAGATTCTCCATTCAACGGGTTTTTTGTGCATATGGGACTTCACATGCACCTTACTGAATAACGGATGTTTGGAATGTGATAAATCTTCTTGGTTAGGTATCTCCTTCATTTGCTTTATATTTTTAAAAATCGTATTCCAGTGGTCACTAAAATAATCAATGTGCTTCACAAATTGTGGTACATGTTTCTTCCCTCTCAGCAGGGAGATTCCGTTTGATGACTGCTATGTTTGTTCTACCATGGAGTGTGATTTTGTTGGATGGGAACCACCACTCCCAGCATTCTGACTATTGTAGTTATTAGCAAAGACTTCTTTCTTTTGCTAGGTGCTTCTCTTGATTGATACCGTTAACACTTATATTCATCAATTTCACAGTGGAGTAATGTATTTGAATCGTGAAATGTTGTAAAGTGTTTGTTCTTTACAGCAGGGTCATCTGGTTGTATGGCCACAAAGCAGATTCTCCATTCAACGGGTTTTTTGTGCATATGGGACTTCACATGCACCTTACTGAATAACGGATGTTTGGAATGTGATAAATCTTCTTGGTTAGGTATCTCCTTCATTTGCTTTATATTTTTAAAAATCGTATTCCAGTGGTCACTAAAATAATCAATGTGCTTCACAAATTGTGGTACATGTTTCTTCCCTCTCAGCAGGGAGATTCCGTTTGATGACTGCTATGTTTGTTCTACCATGGAGTGTGATTTTGTTGGATGGGAACCACCACTCCCAGCATTCTGACTATTGTAGTTATTAGCAAAGACTTCTTTCTTTTGCTAGGTGCTTCTCTTGATTGATACCGTTAACACTTATATTCATCAATTTCACAGTGGAGTAATGTATTTGAATCGTGAAATGTTGTAAAGTGTTTGTTCTTTACAGCAGGGTCATCTGGTTGTATGGCCACAAAGCAGATTCTCCATTCAACGGGTTTTTTGTGCATATGGGACTTCACATGCACCTTACTGAATAACGGATGTTTGGAATGTGATAAATCTTCTTGGTTAGGTATCTCCTTCATTTGCTTTATATTTTTAAAAATCGTATTCCAGTGGTCACTAAAATAATCAATGTGCTTCACAAATTGTGGTACATGTTTCTTCCCTCTCAGCAGGGAGATTCCGTTTGATGACTGCTATGTTTGTTCTACCATGGAGTGTGATTTTGTTGGATGGGAACCACCACTCCCAGCATTCTGACTCTTGTAGTTATTAGCAAAGACTTCTTTCTTTTGCTAGGTGCTTCTCTTGATTGATACCGTTATCACTTATATTCATCAATTTCACAGTGGAGTAATGTATTTGAATCGTGAAATGTGGTAAAGTGTTTGTTCTTTACAGCAGGGTCATCTGGTTGTATGGCCACAAAGCAGATTCTCCATTCACCGGGTTTTTTGTGCATATGGGACTTCACATGCACCTTACTGAATAACGGATGTTTGGAATGTGATAAATCTTCTTGGTTAGGTATCTCCTTCATTTGCTTTATATTTTTAAAAATCGTATTCCAGTGGTCACTAAAATAATCAATGTGCTTCACAAATTGTGGTACATATTTCTTCCCTCTCAGCAGGGAGATTCCGTTTGATGACTGCTATGTTTGTTCTACCATGGAGTGTGATTTTGTTGGATGGGAACCACCACTCCCAGCATTCTGACTCTTGTAGTTATTAGCAAAGACTTCTTTCTTTTGCTAGGTGCTTCTCTTGATTGATACCGTTATCACTTATATTCATCAATTTCACAGTGGAGTAATGTATTTGAATCGTGAAATGTGGTAAAGTGTTTGTTCTTTACAGCAGGGTCATCTGGTTGTATGGCCACAAAGCAGATTCTCCATTCAACGGGTTTTTTGTGCATATGGGACTTCAGATGCACCTTACTGAATAACGGATGTTTGGAATGTGGTAAATCTTCTTGGTCAGGTATCTCCTTCATTTGCTTTATATTTTTAAAAATCGTATTCCAGTGGTCACTAAAATAATCAATGTGCTTCACAAATTGTGGTACATGTTTCTTCCCTCTCAGCAGGGAGATTCCGTTTGATGACTGCTATGTTTGTTCTACCATGGAGTGTGATTTTGTTGGATGGGAACCACCACTCCCAGCATTCTGACTATTGTAGTTATTAGCAAAGAATTCTTTCTTTTGCTAGGTGCTTCTCTTGATTGATACCGTTAACACTTATATTCATCAATTTCACAGTGGAGTAATGTATTTGAATCGTGAAATGTGGTAAAGTGTTTGTTCTTTACAGCAGGGTCATCTGGTTGTATGGCCACAAAGCAGATTCTCCATTCAACGGGTTTTTTGTGCATATGGGACTTCACATGCACCTTACTGAATAACGGATGTTTGGAATGTGATAAATCTTCTTGGTTAGGTATCTCCTTCATTTGCTTTATATTTTTAAAAATCGTATTCCAGTGGTCACTAAAATAATCAATGTGCTTCACAAATTGTGGTACATGTTTCTTCACTCTCAGCAGGGAGATTCCGTTTGATGACTGCTATGTTTGTTCTACCATGGAGTGTGATTTTGTTGGATGGGAACCACCACTCCCAGCATTCTGACTATTGTAGTTATTAGCAAAGACTTCTTTCTTTTGCTAGGTGCTTCTCTTGATTGATACCGTTATCACTTATATTCATCAATTTCACAGTGGAGTAATGTATTTGAATCGTGAAATGTGGTAAAGTGTTTGTTCTTTACAGCAGGGTCATCTGGTTGTATGGCCACAAAGCAGATTCTCCATTCAACGGGTTTTTTGTGCATATGGGACTTCACATGCACCTTACTGAATAACGGATGTTTGGAATGTGATAAATCTTCTTGGTTAGGTATCTCCTTCATTTGCTTTATATTTTTAAAAATCGTATTCCAGTGGTCACTAAAATAATCAATGTGCTTCACAAATTGTGGTACATGTTTCTTCCCTCTCAGCAGGGAGATTCCGTTTGATGACTGCTATGTTTGTTCTACCATGGAGTGTGATTTTGTTGGATGGGAACCACCACTCCCAGCATTCTGACTATTGTAGTTATTAGCAAAGACTTCTTTCTTTTGCTAGGTGCTTCTCTTGATTGATACCGTTATCACTTATATTCATCAATTTCACAGTGGAGTAATGTATTTGAATCGTGAAATGTGGTAAAGTGTTTGTTCTTTACAGCAGGGTCATCTGGTTGTATGGCCACAAAGCAGATTCTCCATTCAACGGGTTTTTTGTGCATATGGGACTTCACATGCACCTTACTGAATAACGGATGTTTGGAATGTGATAAATCTTCTTGTTTGACTATCTCCTTCATTTGCTTTATATTTTTAAAAATCGTATTCCAGTGGTCACTAAAATAATCAATGTGCTTCACAAATTGTGGTACATATTTCTTCCCTCTCAGCAGGGAGATTCCGTTTGATGACTGCTATGTTTGTTCTACCATGGAGTGTGATTTTGTTGGATGGGAACCACCACTCCCAGCATTCTGACTCTTGTAGTTATTAGCAAAGACTTCTTTCTTTTGCTAGGTGCTTCTCTTGATTGATACCGTTATCACTTATATTCATCAATTTCACAGTGGAGTAATGTATTTGAATCGTGAAATGTGGTAAAGTGTTTGTTCTTTACAGCAGGGTCATCTGGTTGTATGGCCACAAAGCAGATTCTCCATTCAACGGGTTTTTTGTGCATATGGGACTTCACATGCACCTTACTGAATAACGGATGTTTGGAATGTGATAAGTCTTCTTGGTTAGGTATCTCCTTCATTTGCTTTATATTTTTAAAAATCGTATTCCAGTGGTCACTAAAATAATCAATGTGCTTCACAAATTGTGGTACATGTTTCTTCCCTCTCAGCAGGGAGATTCCGTTTGATGACTGCTATGTTTGTTCTACCATGGAGTGTGATTTTGTTGGATGGGAACCACCACTCCCAGCATTCCTACTATTGTAGTTATTAGCAAAGACTTCTTTCTTTTGCTAGGTGCTTCTCTTGATTGATACCGTTATCACTTATATTCATCAATTTCACAGTGGAGTAATGTATTTGAATCGTGAAATGTGGTAAAGTGTTTGTTCTTTACAGCAGGGTCATCTGGTTGTATGGCCACAAAGCAGATTCTCCATTCAACGGGTTTTTTGTGCATATGGGACTTCACATGCACCTTACTGAATAACGGATGTTTGGAATGTGATAAATCTTCTTGTTTAGCTATCTCCTTCATTTGCTTTATATTTTTAAAAATCGTATTCCAGTGGTCACTAAAATAATCAATGTGCTTCACAAATTGTGGTACATGTTTCTTCCCTCTCAGCAGGGAGATTCCGTTTGATGACTGCTATGTTTGTTCTACCATGGAGTGTGATTTTGTTGGATGGGAACCACCACTCCCAGCATTCTGACTCTTGTAGTTATTAGCAAAGACTTCTTTCTTTTGCTAGGTGCTTCTCTTGATTGATACCGTTATCACTTATATTCATCAATTTCACAGTGGAGTAATGTATTTGAATCGTGAAATGTGGTAAAGTGTTTGTTCTTTACAGCAGGGTCATCTGGTTGTATGGCCACAAAGCAGATTCTCCATTCAACGGGTTTTTTGTGCATATGGGACTTCACATGCACCTTACTGAATAACGGATGTTTGGAATGTGATAAATCTTCTTGTTTAGCTATCTCCTTCATTTGCTTTATATTTTTAAAAATCGTATTCCAGTGGTCACTAAAATAATCAATGTGCTTCACAAATTGTGGTACATGTTTCTTCCCTCTCAGCAGGGAGATTCCGTTTGATGACTGCTATGTTTGTTCTACCATGGAGTGTGATTTTGTTGGATGGGAACCACCACTCCCAGCATTCTGACTATTGTAGTTATTAGCAAAGACTTCTTTCTTTTGCTAGGTGCTTCTCTTGATTGATACCGTTATCACTTATATTCATCAATTTCACAGTGGAGTAATGTATTTGAATCGTGAAATGTGGTAAAGTGTTTGTTCTTTACAGCAGGGTCATCTGGTTGTATGGCCACAAAGCAGATTCTCCATTCAACGGGTTTTTTGTGCATATGGGACTTCACATGCACCTTACTGAATAACGGATGTTTGGAATGTGATAAATCTTCTTGTTTAGCTATCTCCTTCATTTGCTTTATATTTTTAAAAATCGTATTCCAGTGGTCACTAAAATAATCAATGTGCTTCACAAATTGTGGTACATGTTTCTTCCCTCTCAGCAGGGAGATTCCGTTTGATAACTGCTATGTTTGTTCTACCATGGAGTGTGATTTTTTTGGATGGGAACCACCACTCCCAGCATTCTGACTATTGTAGTTATTAGCAAAGACTTCTTTCTTTTGCTAGGTGCTTCTCTTGATTGATACCGTTATCACTTATATTCATCAATTTCACAGTGGAGTAATGTATTTGAATCGTGAAATGTGGTAAAGTGTTTGTTCTTTACAGCAGGGTCATCTGGTTGTATGGCCACAAAGCAGATTCTCCATTCAATGGGTTTTTTGTGCATATGGGACTTCACATGCACCTTACTGAATAACGGATGTTTGGAATGTGATAAATCTTCTTGGTTAGGTATCTCCTTCATTTGCTTTATATTTTTAAAAATCGTATTCCAGTGGTCACTAAAATAATCAATGTGCTTCACAAATTGTGGTACATGTTTCTTCCCTCTCAGCAGGGAGATTCCGTTTGATGACTGCTATGTTTGTTCTACCATGGAGTGTGATTTTGTTGGATGGGAACCACCACTCCCAGCATTCTGACTATTGTAGTTATTAGCAAAGACTTCTTTCTTTTGCTAGGTGCTTCTCTTGATTGATACCGTTATCACTTATATTCATCAATTTCACAGTGGAGTAATGTATTTGAATCGTGAAATGTGGTAAAGTGTTTGTTCTTTACAGCAGGGTCATCTGGTTGTATGGCCACAAAGCAGATTCTCCATTCAACGGGTTTTTTGTGCATATGGGACTTCACATGCACCTTACTGAATAACGGATGTTTGGAATGTGATAAATCTTCTTGGTTAGGTATCTCCTTCATTTGCTTTATATTTTTAAAAATCGTATTCCAGTGGTCACTAAAATAATCAATGTGCTTCACAAATTGTGGTACATGTTTCTTCCCTCTCAGCAGGGAGATTCCGTTTGATGACTGCTATGTTTGTTCTACCATGGAGTGTGATTTTGTTGGATGGGAACCACCACTCCCAGCATTCTGACTATTGTAGTTATTAGCAAAGACTTCTTTCTTTTGCTAGGTGCTTCTCTTGATTGATACCGTTATCACTTATATTCATCAATTTCACAGTGGAGTAATGTATTTGAATCGTGAAATGTGGTAAAGTGTTTGTTCTTTACAGCAGGGTCATCTGGTTGTATGGCCACAAAGCAGATTCTCCATTCAACGGGTTTTTTGTGCATATGGGACTTCACATGCACCTTACTGAATAACGGATGTTTGGAATGTGATAAATCTTCTTGGTTAGGTATCTCCTTCATTTGCTTTATATTTTTAAAAATCGTATTCCAGTGGTCACTAAAATAATCAATGTGCTTCACAAATTGTGGTACATGTTTCTTCCCTCTCAGCAGGGAGATTCCGTTTGATGACTGCTATGTTTGTTCTACCATGGAGTGTGATTTTGTTGGATGGGAACCACCACTCCCAGCATTCTGACTATTGTAGTTATTAGCAAAGACTTCTTTCTTTTGCTAGGTGCTTCTCTTGATTGATACCGTTATCACTTATATTCATCAATTTCACAGTGGAGTAATGTATTTGAATCGTGAAATGTGGTAAAGTGTTTGTTCTTTACAGCAGGGTCATCTGGTTGTATGGCCACAAAGCAGATTCTCCATTCAACGGGTTTTTTGTGCATATGGGACTTCACATGCATCTTACTGAATAACGGATGTTTGGAATCTGATAAATCTTCTTGTTTAGCTATCTCCTTCATTTGCTTTATATTTTTAAAAATCGTATTCCAGTGGTCACTAAAATAATCAATGTGCTTCACAAATTGTGGTACATGTTTCTTCCCTCTCAGCAGGGAGATTCCGTTTGATGACTGCTATGTTTGTTCTACCATGGAGTGTGATTTTGTTGGATGGGAACCACCACTCCCAGCATTCTGACTCTTGTAGTTATTAGCAAAGACTTCTTTCTTTTGCTAGGTGCTTCTCTTGATTGATACCGTTATCACTTATATTCATCAATTTCACAGTGGAGTAATGTATTTGAATCGTGAAATGTGGTAAAGTGTTTGTTCTTTACAGCAGGGTCATCTGGTTGTATGGCCACAAAGCAGATTCTCCATTCAACGGGTTTTTTGTGCATATGGGACTTCACATGCACTTACTGAATAACGGATGTTTGGAATGTGATAAATCTTCTTGGTTAGGTATCTCCTTCATTTGCTTTATATTTTTAAAAATCGTATTCCAGTGGTCACTAAAATAATCAATGTGCTTCACAAATTGTGGTACATGTTTCTTCCCTCTCAGCAGGGAGATTCCGTTTGATGACTGCTATGTTTGTTCTACCATGGAGTGTGATTTTGTTGGATGGGAACCACCACTCCCAGCATTCTGACTATTGTAGTTATTAGCAAAGACTTCTTTCTTTTGCTAGGTGCTTCTCTTGATTGATACCGTTATCACTTATATTCATCAATTTCACAGTGGAGTAATGTATTTGAATCGTGAAATGTGGTAAAGTGTTTGTTCTTTACAGCAGGGTCATCTGGTTGTATGGCCACAAAGCAGATTCTCCATTCAACGGGTTTTTTGTGCATATGGGACTTCACATGCACCTTACTGAATAACGGATGTTTGGAATGTGATAAATCTTCTTGTTTAGCTATCTCCTTCTTTTGCTTTATATTTTTAAAAATCGTATTCCAGTGGTCACTAAAATAATCAATGTGCTTCACAAATTGTGGTACATGTTTCTTCCCTCTCAGCAGGGAGATTCCGTTTGATGACTGCTATGTTTGTTCTACCATGGAGTGTGATTTTGTTGGATGGGAACCACCACTCCCAGCATTCTGACTCTTGTAGTTATTAGCAAAGACTTCTTTCTTTTGCTAGGTGCTTCTCTTGATTGATACCGTTATCACTTATATTCATCAATTTCACAGTGGAGTAATGTATTTGAATCGTGAAATGTGGTAAAGTGTTTGTTCTTTACAGCAGGGTCATCTGGTTGTATGGCCACAAAGCAGATTCTCCATTCAACGGGTTTTTTGTGCATATGGGACTTCACATGCACCTTACTGAATAACGGATGTTTGGAATGTGATAAATCTTCTTGTTTAGCTATCTCCTTCATTTGCTTTATATTTTTAAAAATCGTATTCCAGTGGTCACTAAAATAATCAATGTGCTTCACAAATTGTGGTACATGTTTCTTCCCTCTCAGCAGGGAGATTCCGTTTGATGACTGCTATGTTTGTTCTACCATGGAGTGTGATTTTGTTGGATGGGAACCACAACTCCCAGCATTCTGACTATTGTAGTTATTAGCAAAGACTTCTTTCTTTTGCTAGGTGCTTCTCTTGATTGATACCGTTATCACTTATATTCATCAATTTCACAGTGGAGTAATGTATTTGAATCGTGAAATGTGGTAAAGTGTTTGTTCTTTACAGCAGGGTCATCTGGTTGTATGGCCACAAAGCAGATTCTCCATTCAACGGGTTTTTTGTGCATATGGGACTTCACATGCACCTTACTGAATAACGGATGTTTGGAATGTGATAAATCTTCTTGTTTAGCTATCTCCTTCATTTGCTTTATATTTTTAAAAATCGTATTCCAGTGGTCACTAAAATAATCAATGTGCTTCACAAATTGTGGTACATGTTTCTTCCCTCTCAGCAGGGAGATTCCGTTTGATGACTGCTATGTTTGTTCTACCATGGAGTGTGATTTTGTTGGATGGGAACCACAACTCCCAGCATTCTGACTATTGTAGTTATTAGCAAAGACTTCTTTCTTTTGCTAGGTGCTTCTCTTGATTGATACCGTTATCACTTATATTCATCAATTTCACAGTGGAGTAATGTATTTGAATCGTGAAATGTGGTAAAGTGTTTGTTCTTTACAGCAGGGTCATCTGGTTGTATGGCCACAAAGCAGATTCTCCATTCAACGGGTTTTTTGTGCATATGGGACTTCACATGCACCTTACTGAATAACGGATGTTTGGAATGTGATAAATCTTCTTGGTTAGGTATCTCCTTCATTTGCTTTATATTTTTAAAAATCGTATTCCAGTGGTCACTAAAATAAACAATGTGCTTCACAAATTGTGGTACATGTTTCTTCCCTCTCAGCAGGGAGATTCCGTTTGATGACTGCTATGTTTGTTCTACCATGGAGTGTGATTTTGTTGGATGGGAACCACCACTCCCAGCATTCTGACTATTGTAGTTATTAGCAAAGACTTCTTTCTTTTGCTAGGTGCTTCTCTTGATTGATACCGTTATCACTTATATTCATCAATTTCACAGTGGAGTAATGTATTTGAATCGTGAAATGTGGTAAAGTGTTTGTTCTTTACAGCAGGGTCATCTGGTTGTATGGCCACAAAGCAGATTCTCCATTCAACGGGTTTTTTGTGCATATGGGACTTCACATGCACCTTACTGAATAACGGATGTTTGGAATGTGATAAATCTTCTTGGTTAGGTATCTCCTTCATTTGCTTTATATTTTATAAATCGTATTCCAGTGGTCACTAAAATAATCAATGTGCTTCACAAATTGTGGTACATGTTTCTTCCCTCTCAGCAGGGAGATTCCGTTTGATGACTGCTATGTTTGTTCTACCATGGAGTGTGATTTTGTTGGATGGGAACCACCACTCCCAGCATTCTGACTATTGTAGTTATTAGCAAAGACTTCTTTCTTTTGCTAGGTGCTTCTCTTGATTGATACCGTTATCACTTATATTCATCAATTTCACAGTGGAGTAATGTATTTGAATCGTGAAATGTGGTAAAGTGTTTGTTCTTTACAGCAGGGTCATCTGGTTGTATGGCCACAAAGCAGATTCTCCATTCAACGGGTTTTTCGTGCATATGGGACTTCACATGCACCTTACTGAATAACGGATGTTTGGAATGTGATAAATCTTCTTGGTTAGGTATCTCCTTCATTTGCTTTATATTTTTAAAAATCGTATTCCAGTGGTCACTAAAATAATCAATGTGCTTCACAAATTGTGGTACATGTTTCTTCCCTCTCAGCAGGGAGATTCCGTTTGATGACTGCTATGTTTGTTCTACCATGGAGTGTGATTTTGTTGGATGGGAACCACCACTCCCAGCATTCTGACTCTTGTAGTTATTAGCAAAGACTTCTTTCTTTTGCTAGGTGCTTCTCTTGATTGATACCGTTATCACTTATATTCATCAATTTCACAGTGGAGTAATGTATTTGAATCGTGAAATGTGGTAAAGTGTTTGTTCTTTACAGCAGGGTCATCTGGTTGTATGGCCACAAAGCAGATTCTCCATTCACCGGGTTTTTTGTGCATATGGGACTTCACATGCACCTTACTGAATAACGGATGTTTGGAATGTGATAAATCTTCTTGGTTAGGTATCTCCTTCATTTGCTTTATATTTTTAAAAATCGTATTCCAGTGGTCACTAAAATAATCAATGTGCTTCACAAATTGTGGTACATGTTTCTTCCCTCTCAGCAGGGAGATTCCGTTTGATGACTGCTATGTTTGTTCTACCATGGAGTGTGATTTTGTTGGATGGGAACCACCACTCCCAGCATTCTGACTATTGTAGTTATTAGCAAAGACTTCTTTCTTTTGCTAGGTGCTTCTCTTGATTGATACCGTTATCACTTATATTCATCAATTTCACAGTGGAGTAATGTATTTGAATCGTGAAATGTGGTAAAGTGTTTGTTCTTTACAGCAGGGTCATGTGGTTGTATGGCCACAAAGCAGATTCTCCATTCAACGGGTTTTTTGTGCATATGGGACTTCACATGCACCTTACTGAATAACGGATGTTTGGAATGTGATAAATCTTCTTGGTTAGGTATCTCCTTCATTTGCTTTATATTTTTAAAAATCGTATTCCAGTGGTCACTAAAATAATCAATGTGCTTCACAAATTGTGGTACATGTTTCTTCCCTCTCAGCAGGGAGATTCCGTTTGATGACTGCTATGTTTGTTCTACCATGGAGTGTGATTTTGTTGGATGGGAACCACCACTCCCAGCATTCTGACTATTGTAGTTATTAGCAAAGACTTCTTTCTTTTGCTAGGTGCTTCTCTTGATTGATACCGTTATCACTTATATTCATCAATTTCACAGTGGAGTAATGTATTTGAATCGTGAAATGTGGTAAAGTGTTTGTTCTTTACAGCAGGGTCATCTGGTTGTATGGCCACAAAGCAGATTCTCCATTCAACGGGTTTTTTGTGCATATGGGACTTCACATGCACCTTACTGAATAACGGATGTTTGGAATGTGATAAATCTTCTTGGTTAGGTATCTCCTTCATTTGCTTTATATTTTATAAATCGTATTCCAGTGGTCACTAAAATAATCAATGTGCTTCACAAATTGTGGTACATGTTTCTTCCCTCTCAGCAGGGAGATTCCGTTTGATGACTGCTATGTTTGTTCTACCATGGAGTGTGATTTTGTTGGATGGGAACCACCACTCCCAGCATTCTGACTATTGTAGTTATTAGCAAAGACTTCTTTCTTTTGCTAGGTGCTTCTCTTGATTGATACCGTTATCACTTATATTCATCAATTTCACAGTGGAGTAATGTATTTGAATCGTGAAATGTGGTAAAGTGTTTGTTCTTTACAGCAGGGTCATCTGGTTGTATGGCCACAAAGCAGATTCTCCATTCAACGGGTTTTTTGTGCATATGGGACTTCACATGCACCTTACTGAATAACGGATGTTTGGAATGTGATAAATCTTCTTGGTTAGGTATCTCCTTCATTTGCTTTATATTTTATAAATCGTATTCCAGTGGTCACTAAAATAATCAATGTGCTTCACAAATTGTGGTACATGTTTCTTCCCTCTCAGCAGGGAGATTCCGTTTGATGACTGCTATGTTTGTTCTACCATGGAGTGTGATTTTGTTGGATGGGAACCACCACTCCCAGCATTCTGACTATTGTAGTTATTAGCAGAGACTTCTTTCTTTTGCTAGGTGCTTCTCTTGATTGATACCGTTATCACTTATATTCATCAATTTCACAGTGGAGTAATGTATTTGAATCGTGAAATGTGGTAAAGTGTTTGTTCTTTACAGCAGGGTCATCTGGTTGTATGGCCACAAAGCAGATTCTCCATTCAACGGGTTTTTTGTGCATATGGGACTTCACATGCACCTTACTGAATAACGGATGTTTGGAATGTGATAAATCTTCTTGGTTAGGTATCTCCTTCATTTGCTTTATATTTTTAAAAATCGTATTCCAGTGGTCACTAAAATAATCAATGTGCTTCACAAATTGTGGTACATGTTTCTTCCCTCTCAGCAGGGAGATTCCGTTTGATGACTGCTATGTTTGTTCTACCATGGAGTGTGATTTTGTTGGATGGGAACCACCACTCCCAGCATTCTGACTCTTGTAGTTATTAGCAAAGACTTCTTTCTTTTGCTAGGTGCTTCTCTTGATTGATACCGTTATCACTTATATTCATCAATTTCACAGTGGAGTAATGTATTTGAATCGTGAAATGTCTTAAAGTGTTTGTTCTTTACAGCAGGGTCATCTGGTTGTATGGCCACAAAGCAGATTCTCCATTCACCGGGTTTTTTGTGCATATGGGACTTCACATGCACCTTACTGAATAACGGATGTTTGGAATGTGATAAATCTTCTTGGTTAGGTATCTCCTTCATTTGCTTTATATTTTTAAAAATCGTATTCCAGTGGTCACTAAAATAATCAATGTGCTTCACAAATTGTGGTACATGTTTCTTCCCTCTCAGCAGGGAGATTCCGTTTGATGACTGCTATGTTTGTTCTACCATGGAGTGTGATTTTGTTGGATGGGAACCACCACTCCCAGCATTCTGACTATTGTAGTTATTAGCAAAGACTTCTTTCTTTTGCTAGGTGCTTCTCTTGATTGATACCGTTATCACTTATATTCATCAATTTCACAGTGGAGTAATGTATGGCCACAAAGCAGATTCTCCATTCAACGGGTTTTTTGTGCATATGGGACTTCACATGCACCTTACTGAATAACGGATGTTTGGAATGTGATAAATCTTCTTGGTTAGGTATCTCCTTCATTTGCTTTATATTTTTAAAAATCGTATTCCAGTGGTCACTAAAATAATCAATGTGCTTCACAAATTGTGGTACATGTTTCTTCCCTCTCAGCAGGGAGATTCCGTTTGATGACTGCTATGTTTGTTCTACCATGGAGTGTGATTTTGTTGGATGGGAACCACCACTCCCAGCATTCTGACTATTGTAGTTATTAGCAAAGACTTCTTTCTTTTGCTAGGTGCTTCTCTTGATTGATACCGTTATCACTTATATTCATCAATTTCACAGTGGAGTAATGTATTTGAATCGTGAAATGTGGTAAAGTGTTTGTTCTTTACAGCAGGGTCATCTGGTTGTATGGCCACAAAGCAGATTCTCCATTCAACGGGTTTTTTGTGCATATGGGACTTCACATGCACCTTACTGAATAACGGATGTTTGGAATGTGATAAATCTTCTTGGTTAGGTATCTCCTTCATTTGCTTTATATTTTTAAAAATCGTATTCCAGTGGTCACTAAAATAATCAATGTGCTTCACAAATTGTGGTACATGTTTCTTCCCTCTCAGCAGGGAGATTCCGTTTGATGACTGCTATGTTTGTTCTACCATGGAGTGTGATTTTGTTGGATGGGAACCACCACTCCCAGCATTCTGACTATTGTAGTTATTAGCAAAGACTTCTTTCTTTTGCTAGGTGCTTCTCTTGATTGATACCGTTATCACTTATATTCATCAATTTCACAGTGGAGTAATGTATTTGAATCGTGAAATGTGGTAAAGTGTTTGTTCTTTACAGCAGGGTCATCTGGTTGTATGGCCACAAAGCAGATTCTCCATTCAACGGGTTTTTTGTGCATATGGGACTTCACATGCACCTTACTGAATAACGGATGTTTGGAATGTGATAAATCTTCTTGGTTAGGTATCTCCTTCATTTGCTTTATATTTTATAAATCGTATTCCAGTGGTCACTAAAATAATCAATGTGCTTCACAAATTGTGGTACATGTTTCTTCCCTCTCAGCAGGGAGATTCCGTTTGATGACTGCTATGTTTGTTCTACCATGGAGTGTGATTTTGTTGGATGGGAACCACCACTCCCAGCATTCTGACTATTGTAGTTATTAGCAAAGACTTCTTTCTTTTGCTAGGTGCTTCTCTTGATTGATACCGTTATCACTTATATTCATCAATTTCACAGTGGAGTAATGTATTTGAATCGTGAAATGTGGTAAAGTGTTTGTTCTTTACAGCAGGGTCATCTGGTTGTATGGCCACAAAGCAGATTCTCCATTCAACGGGTTTTTTGTGCATATGGGACTTCACATGCACCTTACTGAATAACGGATGTTTGGAATGTGATAAATCTTCTTGGTTAGGTATCTCCTTCATTTGCTTTATATTTTTAAAAATCGTATTCCAGTGGTCACTAAAATAATCAATGTGCTTCACAAATTGTGGTACATGTTTCTTCCCTCTCAGCAGGGAGATTCCGTTTGATGACTGCTATGTTTGTTCTACCATGGAGTGTGATTTTGTTGGATGGGAACCACCACTCCCAGCATTCTGACTATTGTAGTTATTAGCAAAGACTTCTTTCTTTTGCTAGGTGCTTCTCTTGATTGATACCGTTATCACTTATATTCATCAATTTCACAGTGGAGTAATGTATTTGAATCGTGAAATGTGGTAAAGTGTTTGTTCTTTACAGCAGGGTCATCTGGTTGTATGGCCACAAAGCAGATTCTCCATTCAACGGGTTTTTTGTGCATATGGGACTTCACATGCACCTTACTGAATAACGGATGTTTGGAATGTGATAAATCTTCTTGGTTAGGTATCTCCTTCATTTGCTTTATATTTTTAAAAATCGTATTCCAGTGGTCACTAAAATAATCAATGTGCTTCACAAATTGTGGTACATGTTTCTTCCCTCTCAGCAGGGAGATTCCGTTTGATGACTGCTATGTTTGTTCTACCATGGAGTGTGATTTTGTTGGATGGGAACCACCACTCCCAGCATTCTGACTATTGTAGTTATTAGCAAAGACTTCTTTCTTTTGCTAGGTGCTTCTCTTGATTGATACCGTTATCACTTATATTCATCAATTTCACAGTGGAGTAATGTATTTGAATCGTGAAATGTGGTAAAGTGTTTGTTCTTTACAGCAGGGTCATCTGGTTGTATGGCCACAAAGCAGATTCTCCATTCAACGGGTTTTTTGTGCATATGGGACTTCACATGCACCTTACTGAATAACGGATGTTTGGAATGTGATAAATCTTCTTGGATAGGTATCTCATTCATTTGCTTTATATTTTATAAATCGTATTCCAGTGGTCACTAAAATAATCAATGTGCTTCACAAATTGTGGTACATGTTTCTTCCCTCTCAGCAGGGAGATTCCGTTTGATAAACTGCTATGTTTGTTCTACCATGGAGTGTGATTTTGTTGGATGGGAACCACCACTCCCAGCATTCTGACTATTGTAGTTATTAGCAAAGACTTCTTTCTTTTGCTAGGTGCTTCTCTTGATTGATACCGTTATCACTTATATTCATCAATTTCACAGTGGAGTAATGTATTTGAATCGTGAAATGTGGTAAAGTGTTTGTTCTTTACAGCAGGGTCATCTGGTTGTATGGCCACAAAGCAGATTCTCCATTCAACGGGTTTTTTGTGCATATGGGACTTCACATGCACCTTACTGAATAACGGATGTTTGGAATGTGATAAATCTTCTTGGTTAGGTATCTCCTTCATTTGCTTTATATTTTTAAAAATCGTATTCCATTGGTCACTAAAATAATCAATGTGCTTCACAAATTGTGGTACATGTTTCTTCCCTCTCAGCAGGGAGATTCCGTTTGATGACTGCTATGTTTGTTCTACCATGGAGTGTGATTTTGTTGGATGGGAACCACCACTCCCAGCATTCTGACTCTTGTAGTTATTAGCAAAGACTTCTTTCTTTTGCTAGGTGCTTCTCTTGATTGATACCGTTATCACTTATATTCATCAATTTCACAGTGGAGTAATGTATTTGAATCGTGAAATGTGGTAAAGTGTTTGTTCTTTACAGCAGGGTCATCTGGTTGTATGGCCACAAAGCAGATTCTCCATTCAACGGGTTTTTTGTGTATATGGGACTTCACATGCACCTTACTGAATAACGGATGTTTGGAATGTGATAAATCTTCTTGGTTAGGTATCTCCTTCATTTGCTTTATATTTTTAAAAATCGTATTCCAGTGGTCACTAAAATAATCAATGTGCTTCACAAATTGTGGTACATGTTTCTTCCCTCTCAGCAGGGAGATTCCGTTTGATGACTGCTATGTTTGTTCTACCATGGAGTGTGATTTTGTTGGATGGGAACCACCACTCCCAGCATTCTGACTATTGTAGTTATTAGCAAAGACTTCTTTCTTTTGCTAGGTGCTTCTCTTGATTGATACCGTTATCACTTATATTCATCAATTTCACAGTGGAGTAATGTATTTGAATCGTGAAATGTGGTAAAGTGTTTGTTCTTTACAGCAGGGTCATCTGGTTGTATGGCCACAAAGCAGATTCTCCATTCAACGGGTTTTTTGTGCATATGGGACTTCACATGCACCTTACTGAATAACGGATGTTTGGAATGTGATAAATCTTCTTGTTTAGCTATCTCCTTCATTTGCTTTATATTTTTAAAAATCGTATTCCAGTGGTCACTAAAATAATCAATGTGCTTCACAAATTGTGGTACATGTTTCTTCCCTCTCAGCAGGGAGATTCCGTTTGATGACTGCTATGTTTGTTCTACCATGGAGTGTGATTTTGTTGGATGGGAACCACCACTCCCAGCATTCTGACTCTTGTAGTTATTAGCAAAGACTTCTTTCTTTTGCTAGGTGCTTCTCTTGATTGATACCGTTATCACTTATATTCATCAATTTCACAGTGGAGTAATGTATTTGAATCGTGAAATGTGGTAAAGTGTTTGTTCTTTACAGCAGGGTCATCTGGTTGTATGGCCACAAAGCAGATTCTCCATTCAACGGGTTTTTTGTGCATATGGGACTTCACATGCACCTTACTGAATAACGGATGTTTGGAATGTGATAAATCTTCTTGGTTAGGTATCTCCTTCATTTGCTTTATATTTTTAAAAATCGTATTCCAGTGATCACTAAAATAATCAATGTGCTTCACAAATTGTGGTACATGTTTCTTCCCTCTCAGCAGGGAGATTCCGTTTGATGACTGCTATGTTTGTTCTACCATGGAGTGTGATTTTGTTGGATGGGAACCACCACTCCCAGCATTCTGACTATTGTAGTTATTAGCAAAGACTTCTTTCTTTTGCTAGGTGCTTCTCTTGATTGATACCGTTATCACTTATATTCATCAATTTCACAGTGGAGTAATGTATTTGAATCGTGAAATGTGGTAAAGTGTTTGTTCTTTACAGCAGGGTCATCTGGTTGTATGGCCACAAAGCAGATTCTCCATTCAACGGGTTTTTTTGTGCATATGGGACTTCACATGCACCTTACTGAATAACGGATGTTTGGAATGTGATAAATCTTCTTGGTTAGGTATCTCCTTCATTTGCTTTATATTTTTAAAAATCGTATTCCAGTGGTCACTAAAATAATCAATGTGCTTCACAAATTGTGGTACATGTTTCTTCCCTCTCAGCAGGGAGATTCCGTTTGATGACTGCTATGTTTGTTCTACCATGGAGTGTGATTTTGTTGGATGGGAACCACCACTCCCAGCATTCTGACTATTGTAGTTATTAGCAAAGACTTCTTTCTTTTGCTAGGTGCTTCTCTTGATTGATACCGTTATCACTTATATTCATCAATTTCACAGTGGAGTAATGTATTTGAATCGTGAAATGAGGTAAAGTGTTTGTTCTTTACAGCAGGGTCATCTGGTTGTATGGCCACAAAGCAGATTCTCCATTCAACGGGTTTTTTGTGCATATGGGACTTCACATGCACCTTACTGAATAACGGATGTTTGGAATGTGATAAATCTTCTTGGTTAGGTATCTCCTTCATTTTGCTTTATATTTTTAAAAATCGTATTCCAGTGGTCACTAAAATAATCAATGTGCTTCACAAATTGTGGTACATGTTTCTTCCCTCTCAGCAGGGAGATTCCGTTTGATGACTGCTATGTTTGTTCTACCATGGAGTGTGATTTTGTTGGATGGGAACCACCACTCCCAGCATTCTGACTATTGTAGTTATTAGCAAAGACTTCTTTCTTTTGCTAGGTGCTTCTCTTGATTGATACCGTTATCACTTATATTCATCAATTTCACAGTGGAGTAATGTATTTGAATCGTGAAATGTGGTAAAGTGTTTGTTCTTTACAGCAGGGTCATCTGGTTGTATGGCCACAAAGCAGATTCTCCATTCAACGGGTTTTTTGTGCATATGGGACTTCACATGCACCTTACTGAATAACGGATGTTTGGAATGTGATAAATCTTCTTGTTTAGCTATCTCCTTCATTTGCTTTATATTTTTAAAAATCGTATTCCAGTGGTCACTAAAATAATCAATGTGCTTCACAAATTGTGGTACATGTTTCTTCCCTCTCAGCAGGGAGATTCCGTTTGATGACTGCTATGTTTGTTCTACCATGGAGTGTGATTTTGTTGGATGGGAACCACCACTCCCAGCATTCTGACTCTTGTAGTTATTAGCAAAGACTTCTTTCTTTTGCTAGGTGCTTCTCTTGATTGATACCGTTATCACTTATATTCATCAATTTCACAGTGGAGTAATGTATTTGAATCGTGAAATGTGGTAAAGTGTTTGTTCTTTACAGCAGGGTCATCTGGTTGTATGGCCACAAAGCAGATTCTCCATTCAACGGGTTTTTTGTGCATATGGGACTTCACATGCACCTTACTGAATAACGGATGTTTGGAATGTGATAAATCTTCTTGTTTGGCTATCTCCTTCATTTGCTTTATATTTTTAAAAATCGTATTCCAGTGGTCACTAAAATAATCAATGTGCTTCACAAATTGTGGTACATGTTTCTTCCCTCTCAGCAGGGAGATTCCGTTTGATGACTGCTATGTTTGTTCTACCATGGAGTGTGATTTTGTTGGATGGGAACCACCACTCCCAGCATTCTGACTATTGTAGTTATTAGCAAAGACTTCTTTCTTTTGCTAGGTGCTTCTCTTGATTGATACCGTTATCACTTATATT
Organism: Schistocerca nitens; assembly: GCF_023898315.1. Taxonomy (NCBI): domain Eukaryota; kingdom Metazoa; phylum Arthropoda; class Insecta; order Orthoptera; family Acrididae; genus Schistocerca; species Schistocerca nitens. The sequence goes on from NW_026046001.1 coordinate 5,024,735, forward strand.
CATCAATTTCACAGTGGAGTAATGTATTTGAATCGTAAAATGTGGTAAAGTGTTTGTTCTTTACAGCAGGGTCATCTGGTTGTATGGCCACAAAGCAGATTCTCCATTCAACGGGTTTTTTGTGCATATGGGACTTCACATGCACCTTACTGAATAACGGATGTTTGGAATGTGATAAATCTTCTTGTTTAGCTATCTCCTTCATTTGCTTTATATTTTTAAAAATCGTATTCCAGTGGTCACTAAAATAATCAATGTGCTTCACAAATTGTGGTACATGTTTCTTCCCTCTCAGCAGGGAGATTCCGTTTGATGACTGCTATGTTTGTTCTACCATGGAGTGTGATTTTGTTGGATGGGAACCACCACTCCCAGCATTCTGACTCTTGTAGTTATTAGCAAAGACTTCTTTCTTTTGCTTGGTGCTTCTCTTGATTGATACCGTTATCACTTATATTCATCAATTTCACAGTGGAGTAATGTATTTGAATCGTGAAATGTGGTAAAGTGTTTGTTCTTTACAGCAGGGTCATCTGGTTGTATGGCCACAAAGCAGATTCTCCATTCAACGGGTTTTTTGTGCATATGGGACTTCACATGCACCTTACTGAATAACGGATGTTTGGAATGTGATAAATCTTCTTGGTTAGGTATCTCCTTCATTTGCTTTATATTTTTAAAAATCGTATTCCAGTGGTCACTAAAATAATCAATGTGCTTCACAAATTGTGGTACATGTTTCTTCCCTCTCAGCAGGGAGATTCCGTTTGATGACTGCTATGTTTGTTCTACCATGGAGTGTGATTTTGTTGGATGGGAACCACCACTCCCAGCATTCTGACTATTGTAGTTATTAGCAAAGACTTCTTTCTTTTGCTAGGTGCTTCTCTTGATTGATACCGTTATCACTTATATTCATCAATTTCACAGTGGAGTAATGTATTTGAATCGTGAAATGTGGTAAAGTGTTTGTTCTTTACAGCAGGGTCATCTGGTTGTATGGCCACAAAGCAGATTCTCCATTCAACGGGTTTTTTGTGCATATGGGACTTCACATGCACCTTACTGAATAACGGATGTTTGGAATGTGATAAATCTTCTTGGTTAGGTATCTCCTTCATTTGCTTTATATTTTATAAATCGTATTCCAGTGGTCACTAAAATAATCAATGTGCTTCACAAATTGTGGTACATGTTTCTTCCCTCTCAGCAGGGAGATTCCGTTTGATGACTGCTATGTTTGTTCTACCATGGAGTGTGATTTTGTTGGATGGGAACCACCACTCCCAGCATTCTGACTATTGTAGTTATTAGCAAAGACTTCTTTCTTTTGCTAGGTGCTTCTCTTGATTGATACCGTTATCACTTATATTCATCAATTTCACAGAGGAGTAATGTATTTGAATCGTGAAATGTGGTAAAGTGTTTGTTCTTTACAGCAGGGTCATCTGGTTGTATGGCCACAAAGCAGATTCTCCATTCAACGGGTTTTTTGTGCATATGGGACTTCACATGCACCTTACTGAATAACGGATGTTTGGAATGTGATAAATCTTCTTGGTTAGGTATCTCCTTCATTTGCTTTATATTTTATAAATCGTATTCCAGTGGTCACTAAAATAATCAATGTGCTTCACAAATTGTGGTACATGTTTCTTCCCTCTCAGCAGGGAGATTCCGTTTGATGACTGCTATGTTTGTTCTACCATGGAGTGTGATTTTGTTGGATGGGAACCACCACTCCCAGCATTCTGACTATTGTAGTTATTAGCAGAGACTTCTTTCTTTTGCTAGGTGCTTCTCTTGATTGATACCGTTATCACTTATATTCATCAATTTCACAGTGGAGTAATGTATTTGAATCGTGAAATGTGGTAAAGTGTTTGTTCTTTACAGCAGGGTCATCTGGTTGTATGGCCACAAAGCAGATTCTCCATTCAACGGGTTTTTTGTGCATATGGGACTTCACATGCACCTTACTGAATAACGGATGTTTGGAATGTGATAAATCTTCTTGGTTAGGTATCTCCTTCATTTGCTTTATATTTTTAAAAATCGTATTCCAGTGGTCACTAAAATAATCAATGTGCTTCACAAATTGTAGTACATGTTTCTTCCCTCTCAGCAGGGAGATTCCGTTTGATGACTGCTATGTTTGTTCTACCATGGAGTGTGATTTTGTTGGATGGGAACCACCACTCCCAGCATTCTGACTATTGTAGTTATTAGCAAAGACTTCTTTCTTTTGCTAGGTGCTTCTCTTGATTGATACCGTTATCACTTATATTCATCAATTTCACAGTGGAGTAATGTATTTGAATCGTGAAATGTGGTAAAGTGTTTGTTCTTTACAGCAGGGTCATCTGGTTGTATGGCCACAAAGCAGATTCTCCATTCAACGGGTTTTTTGTGCATATGGGACTTCACATGCACCTTACTGAATAACGGATGTTTGGAATGTGATAAATCTTCTTGGTTAGGTATCTCCTTCATTTGCTTTATATTTTTAAAAATCGTATTCCAGTGGTCACTAAAATAATCAATGTGCTTCACAAATTGTGGTACATGTTTCTTCCCTCTCAGCAGGGAGATTCCGTTTGATGACTGCTATGTTTGTTCTACCATGGAGTGTGATTTTGTTGGATGGGAACCACCACTCCCAGCATTCTGACTCTTGTAGTTATTAGCAAAGACTTCTTTCTTTTGCTAGGTGCTTCTCTTGATTGATACCGTTATCACTTATATTCATCAATTTCACAGTGGAGTAATGTATTTGAATCGTGAAATGTGGTAAAGTGTTTGTTCTTTACAGCAGGGTCATCTGGTTGTATGGCCACAAAGCAGATTCTCCATTCAACGGGTTTTTTGTGCATATGGGACTTCACATGCACCTTACTGAATAACGGATGTTTGGAATGTGATAAATCTTCTTGGTTAGGTATCTCCTTCATTTGCTTTATATTTTTAAAAATCGTATTCCAGTGGTCACTAAAATAATCAATGTGCTTCACAAATTGTGGTACATGTTTCTTCCCTCTCAGCAGGGAGATTCCGTTTGATGACTGCTATGTTTGTTCTACCATGGAGTGTGATTTTGTTGGATGGGAACCACCACTCCCAGCATTCTGACTCTTGTAGTTATTAGCAAAGACTTCTTTCTTTTGCTAGGTGCTTCTCTTGATTGATACCGTTATCACTTATATTCATCAATTTCACAGTGGAGTAATGTATTTGAATCGTGAAATGTGGTAAAGTGTTTGTTCTTTACAGCAGGGTCATCTGGTTGTATGGCCACAAAGCAGATTCTCCATTCAACGGGTTTTTTGTGCATATGGGACTTCACATGCACCTTACTGAATAACGGATGTTTGGAATGTGATAAATCTTCTTGGTTAGGTATCTCCTTCATTTGCTTTATATTTTTAAAAATCGTATTCCAGTGGTCACTAAAATAATCAATGTGCTTCACAAATTGTGGTACATGTTTCTTCCCTCTCAGCAGGGAGATTCCGTTTGATGACTGCTATGTTTGTTCTACCATGGAGTGTGATTTTGTTGGATGGGAACCACCACTCCCAGCATTCTGACTATTGTAGTTATTAGCAAAGACTTCTTTCTTTTGCTAGGTGCTTCTCTTGATTGATACCGTTATCACTTATATTCATCAATTTCACAGTGGAGTAATGTATTTGAATCGTGAAATGTGGTAAAGTGTTTGTTCTTTACAGCAGGGTCATCTGGTTGTATGGCCACAAAGCAGATTCTCCATTCAACGGGTTTTTTCTGCATATGGGACTTCACATGCACCTTACTGAATAACGGATGTTTGGAATGTGATAAATCTTCTTGGTTAGGTATCTCCTTCATTTGCTTTATATTTTTAAAAATCGTATTCCAGTGGTCACTAAAATAATCAATGTGCTTCACAAATTGTGGTACATGTTTCTTCCCTCTCAGCAGGGAGATTCCGTTTGATGACTGCTATGTTTGTTCTACCATGGAGTGTGATTTTGTTGGATGGGAACCACCACTCCCAGCATTCTGACTATTGTAGTTATTAGCAAAGACTTCTTTCTTTTGCTAGGTGCTTCTCTTGATTGATACCGTTATCACTTATATTCATCAATTTCACAGTGGAGTAATGTATTTGAATCGTGAAATGTGGTAAAGTGTTTGTTCTTTACAGCAGGGTCATCTGGTTGTATGGCCACAAAGCAGATTCTCCATTCAACGGGTTTTTTGTGCATATGGGACTTCACATGCACCTTACTGAATAACGGATGTTTGGAATGTGATAAATCTTCTTGGTTAGGTATCTCCTTCATTTGCTTTATATTTTATAAATCGTATTCCAGTGGTCACTAAAATAATCAATGTGCTTCACAAATTGAGGTACATGTTTCTTCCCTCTCAGCAGGGAGATTCCGTTTGATGACTGCTATGTTTGTTCTACCATGGAGTGTGATTTTGTTGGATGGGAACCACCACTCCCAGCATTCTGACTCTTGTAGTTATTAGCAAAGACTTCTTTCTTTTGCTAGGTGCTTCTCTTGATTGATACCGTTATCACTTATATTCATCAATTTCACAGTGGAGTAATGTATTTGAATCGTGAAATGTGGTAAAGTGTTTGTTCTTTACAGCAGGGTCATCTGGTTGTATGGCCACAAAGCAGATTCTCCATTCACCGGGTTTTTTGTGCATATGGGACTTCACATGCACCTTACTGAATAACGGATGTTTGGAATGTGATAAATCTTCTTGGTTAGGTATCTCCTTCATTTGCTTTATATTTTTAAAAATCGTATTCCAGTGGTCACTAAAATAATCAATGTGCTTCACAAATTGTGGTACATGTTTCTTCCCTCTCAGCAGGGAGATTCCGTTTGATGACTGCTATGTTTGTTCTACCATGGAGTGTGATTTTGTTGGATGGGAACCACCACTCCCAGCATTCTGACTATTGTAGTTATTAGCAAAGACTTCTTTCTTTTGCTAGGTGCTTCTCTTGATTGATACCGTTATCACTTATATTCATCAATTTCACAGTGGAGTAATGTATTTGAATCGTGAAATGTGGTAAAGTGTTTGTTCTTTACAGCAGGGTCATCTGGTTGTATGGCCACAAAGCAGATTCTCCATTCAACGGGTTTTTTGTGCATATGGGACTTCACATGCACCTTACTGAATAACGGATGTTTGGAATGTGATAAATCTTCTTGGTTAGGTATCTCCTTCATTTGCTTTATATTTTTAAAAATCGTATTCCAGTGGTCACTAAAATAATCAATGTGCTTCACAAATTGTGGTACATGTTTCTTCCCTCTCAGCAGGGAGATTCCGTTTGATGACTGCTATGTTTGTTCTACCATGGAGTGTGATTTTGTTGGATGGGAACCACCACTCCCAGCATTCTGACTATTGTAGTTATTAGCAAAGACTTCTTTCTTTTGCTAGGTGCTTCTGTTGAATGATACCGTTATCACTTATATTCATCAATTTCACAGTGGAGTAATGTATTTGAATCGTGAAATGTGGTAAAGTGTTTGTTCTTTACAGCAGGGTCATCTGGTTGTATGGCCACAAAGCAGATTCTCCATTCAACGGGTTTTTTGTGCATATGGGACTTCACATGCACCTTACTGAATAACGGATGTTTGGAATGTGATAAATCTTCTTGGTTAGGTATCTCCTTCATTTGCTTTATATTTTATAAATCGTATTCCAGTGGTCACTAAAATAATCAATGTGCTTCACAAATTGTGGTACATGTTTCTTCCCTCTCAGCAGGGAGATTCCGTTTGATGACTGCTATGTTTGTTCTACCATGGAGTGTGATTTTGTTGGTTGGGAACCACCACTCCCAGCATTCTGACTATTGTAGTTATTAGCAAAGACTTCTTTCTTTTGCTAGGTGCTTCTCTTGATTGATACCGTTATCACTTATATTCATCAATTTCACAGTGGAGTAATGTATTTGAATCGTGAAATGTGGTAAAGTGTTTGTTCTTTACAGCAGGGTCATCTGGTTGTATGGCTACAAAGCAGATTCTCCATTCAACGGGTTTTTTGTGCATATGGGACTTCACATGCACCTTACTGAATAACGGATGTTTGGAATGTGATAAATCTTCTTGGTTAGGTATCTCCTTCATTTGCTTTATATTTTTAAAAATCGTATTCCAGTGGTCACTAAAATAATCAATGTGCTTCACAAATTGTGGTACATGTTTCTTCCCTCTCAGCAGGGAGATTCCGTTTGATGACTGCTATGTTTGTTCTACCATGGAGTGTGATTTTGTTGGATGGGAACCACCACTCCCAGCATTCTGACTCTTGTAGTTATTAGCAAAGACTTCTTTCTTTTGCTAGGTGCTTCTCTTGATTGATACCGTTATCACTTATATTCATCAATTTCACAGTGGAGTAATGTATTTGAATCGTGAAATGTGGTAAAGTGTTTGTTCTTTACAGCAGGGTCATCTGGTTGTATGGCCACAAAGCAGATTCTCCATTCAACGGGTTTTTTGTGCATATGGGACTTCACATGCACCTTACTGAATAACGGATGTTTGGAATGTGATAAATCTTCTTGGTTAGGTATCTCCTTCATTTGCTTTATATTTTTAAAAATCGTATTCCAGTGGTCACTAAAATAATCAATGTGCTTCACAAATTGTGGTACATGTTTCTTCCCTCTCAGCAGGGAGATTCCGTTTGATGACTGCTATGTTTGTTCTACCATGGAGTGTGATTTTGTTGGATGGGAACCACCACTCCCAGCATTCTGACTATTGTAGTTATTAGCAAAGACTTCTTTCTTTTGCTAGGTGCTTCTCTTGATTGATACCGTTATCACTTATATTCATCAATTTCACAGTGGAGTAATGTATTTGAATCGTGAAATGTGGTAAAGTGTTTGTTCTTTACAGCAGGGTCATCTGGTTGTATGGCCACAAAGCAGATTCTCCATTCAACGGGTTTTTTGTGCATATGGGACTTCACATGCACCTTACTGAATAACGGATGTTTGGAATGTGATAAATCTTCTTGTTTAGCTATCTCCTTCATTTGCTTTATATTTTTAAAAATCGTATTCCAGTGGTCACTAAAATAATCAATGTGCTTCACAAATTGTGGTACATGTTTCTTCCCTCTCAGCAGGGAGATTCCGTTTGATGACTGCTATGTTTGTTCTACCATGGAGTGTGATTTTGTTGGATGGGAACCACCACTCCCAGCATTCTGACTCTTGTAGTTATTAGCAAAGACTTCTTTCTTTTGCTAGGTGCTTCTCTTGATTGATACCGTTATCACTTATATTCATCAATTTCACAGTGGAGTAATGTATTTGAATCGTGAAATGTGGTAAAGTGTTTGTTCTTTACAGCAGGGTCATCTGGTTGTATGGCCACAAAGCAGATTCTCCATTCAACGGGTTTTTTGTGCATATGGGACTTCACATGCACCTTACTGAATAACGGATGTTTGGAATGTGATAAATCCTTTTGGTTAGGTATCTCCTTCATTTGCTTTATATTTTTAAAAATCGTATTCCAGTGGTCACTAAAATAATCAATGTGCTTCACAAATTGTGGTACATGTTTCTTCCCTCTCAGCAGGGAGATTCCGTTTGATGGCTGCTATGTTTGTTCTACCATGGAGTGTGATTTTGTTGGATGGGAACCACCACTCCCAGCATTCTGACTATTGTAGTTATTAGCAAAGACTTCTTTCTTTTGCTAGGTGCTTCTCTTGATTGATACCGTTATCACTTATATTCATCAATTTCACAGTGGAGTAATGTATTTGAATCGTGAAATGTGGTAAAGTGTTTGTTCTTTACAGCAGGGTCATCTGGTTGTATGGCCACAAAGCAGATTCTCCATTCAACGGGTTTTTTGTGCATATGGGACTTCACATGCACCTTACTGAATAACGGATGTTTGGAATGTGATAAATCTTCTTGGTTAGCTATCTCCTTCATTTGCTTTATATTTTTAAAAATCGTATTCCAGTGGTCACTAAAATAATCAATGTGCTTCACAAATTGTGGTACATGTTTCTTCCCTCTCAGCAGGGAGATTCCGTTTGATGACTGCTATGTTTGTTCTACCATGGAGTGTGATTTTGTTGGATGGGAACCACCACTCCCAGCATTCTGACTATTGTAGTTATTAGCAAAGACTTCTTTCTTTTGCTAGGTGCTTCTCTTGATTGATACCGTTATCACTTATATTCATCAATTTCACAGTGGAGTAATGTATTTGAATCGTGAAATGTGGTAAAGTGTTTGTTCTTTACAGCAGGGTCATCTGGTTGTATGGCCACAAAGCAGATTCTCCATTCAACGGGTTTTTTGTGCATATGGGACTTCACATGCACCTTACTGAATAACGGATGTTTGGAATGTGATAAATCTTCTTGGTTAGGTATCTCCTTCATTTTGCTTTATATTTTTAAAAATCGTATTCCAGTGGTCACTAAAATAATCAATGTGCTTCACAAATTGTGGTACATGTTTCTTCCCTCTCAGCAGGGAGATTCCGTTTGATGACTGCTATGTTTGTTCTACCATGGAGTGTGATTTTGTTGGATGGGAACCACCACTCCCAGCATTCTGACTATTGTAGTTATTAGCAAAGACTTCTTTCTTTTGCTAGGTGCTTCTCTTGATTTATACCGTTATCACTTATATTCATCAATTTCACAGTGGAGTAATGTATTTGAATCGTGAAATGTGGTAAAGTGTTTGTTCTTTACAGCAGGGTCATCTGGTTGTATGGCCACAAAGCAGATTCTCCATTCAACGGGTTTTTTGTGCATATGGGACTTCACATGCATCTTACTGAATAACGGATGTTTGGAATCTGATAAATCTTCTTGTTTAGCTATCTCCTTCATTTGCTTTATATTTTTAAAAATCGTATTCCAGTGGTCACTAAAATAATCAATGTGCTTCACAAATTGTGGTACATGTTTCTTCCCTCTCAGCAGGGAGATTCCGTTTGATGACTGCTATGTTTGTTCTACCATGGAGTGTGATTTTGTTGGATGGGAACCACCACTCCCAGCATTCTGACTCTTGTAGTTATTAGCAAAGACTTCTTTCTTTTGCTAGGTGCTTCTCTTGATTGATACCGTTATCACTTATATTCATCAATTTCACAGTGGAGTAATGTATTTGAATCGTGAAATGTGGTAAAGTGTTTGTTCTTTACAGCAGGGTCATCTGGTTGTATGGCCACAAAGCAGATTCTCCATTCAACGGGTTTTTTGTGCATATGGGACTTCACATGCACCTTACTGAATAACGGATGTTTGGAATGTGATAAATCTTCTTGGTTAGGTATCTCCTTCATTTGCTTTATATTTTTAAAAATCGTATTCCAGTGGTCACTAAAATTATCAATGTGCTTCACAAATTGTGGTACATGTTTCTTCCCTCTCAGCAGGGAGATTCCGTTTGATGACTGCTATGTTTGTTCTACCATGGAGTGTGATTTTGTTGGATGGGAACCACCACTCCCAGCATTCTGACTATTGTAGTTATTAGCAAAGACTTCTTTCTTTTGCTAGGTGCTTCTCTTGATTGATACCGTTATCACTTATATTCATCAATTTCACAGTGGAGTAATGTATTTGAATCGTGAAATGTGGTAAAGTGTTTGTTCTTTACAGCAGGGTCATCTGATTGTATGGCCACAAAGCAGATTCTCCATTCAATGGGTTTTTTGTGCATATGGGACTTCACATGCACCTTACTGAATAACGGATGTTTGGAATGTGATAAATCTTCTTGGTTAGGTATCTCCTTCATTTGCTTTATATTTTTAAAAATCGTATTCCAGTGGTCACTAAAATAATCAATGTGCTTCACAAATTGTGGTACATGTTTCTTCCCTCTCAGCAGGGAGATTCCGTTTGATGACTGCTATGTTTGTTCTACCATGGAGTGTGATTTTGTTGGATGGGAACCACCACTCCCAGCATTCTGACTCTTGTAGTTATTAGCAGAGACTTCTTTCTTTTGCTAGGTGCTTCTCTTGATTGATACCGTTATCACTTATATTCATCAATTTCACAGTGGAGTAATGTATTTGAATCGTGAAATGTGGTAAAGTGTTTGTTCTTTACAGCAGGGTCATCTGGTTTGTATGGCCACAAAGCAGATTCTCCATTCAACGGGTTTTTTGTGCATATGGGACTTCACATGCACCTTACTGAATAACGGATGTTTGGAATGTGATAAATCTTCTTGTTTAGCTATCTCCTTCATTTGCTTTATATTTTTAAAAATCGTATTCCAGTGGTCACTAAAATAATCAATGTGCTTCACAAATTGTGGTACATGTTTCTTCCCTCTCAGCAGGGAGATTCCGTTTGATGACTGCTATGTTTGTTCTACCATGGAGTGTGATTTTGTTGGATGGGAACCACCACTCCCAGCATTCTGACTATTGTAGTTATTAGCAAAGACTTCTTTCTTTTGCTAGGTGCTTCTCTTGATTGATACCGTTATCACTTATATTCATCAATTTCACAGTGGAGTAATGTATTTGAATCGTGAAATGTGGTAAAGTGTTTGTTCTTTACAGCAGGGTCATCTGGTTGTATGGCCACAAAGCAGATTCTCCATTCAACGGGTTTTTTGTGCATATGGGACTTCACATGCACCTTACTGAATAACGGATGTTTGGAATGTGATAAATCTTCTTGTTTAGCTATCTCCTTCATTTGCTTTATATTTTTAAAAATCGTATTCCAGTGGTCACTAAAATAATCAATGTGCTTCACAAATTGTGGTACATGTTTCTTCCCATCTCAGCAGGGAGATTCCGTTTGATAACTGCTATGTTTGTTCTACCATGGAGTGTGATTTTGTTGGATGGGAACCACCACTCCCAGCATTCTGACTATTGTAGTTATTAGCAAAGACTTCTTTCTTTTGCTAGGTGCTTCTCTTGATTGATACCGTTATCACTTATATTCATCAATTTCACAGTGGAGTAATGTATTTGAATCGTGAAATGTGGTAAAGTGTTTGTTCTTTACAGCAGGGTCATCTGGTTGTATGGCCACAAAGCAGATTCTCCATTCAACGGGTTTTTTGTGCATATGGGACTTCACATGCACCTTACTGAATAACGGATGTTTGGAATGTGATAAATCTTCTTGTTTAGCTATCTCCTTCATTTGCTTTATATTTTTAAAAATCGTATTCCAGTGGTCACTAAAATAATCAATGTGCTTCACAAATTGTGGTACATGTTTCTTCCCTCTCAGCAGGGAGATTCCGTTTGATGACTGCTATGTTTGTTCTACCATGGAGTGTGATTTTGTTGGATGGGAACCACCACTCCCAGCATTCTGACTATTGTAGTTATTAGCAAAGACTTCTTTCTTTTGCTAGGTGCTTCTCTTGATTGATACCGTTATCACTTATATTCATCAATTTCACAGTGGAGTAATGTATTTGAATCGTGAAATGTGGTAAAGTGTTTGTTCTTTACAGCAGGGTCATCTGGTTGTATGGCCACAAAGCAGATTCTCCATTCAACGGGTTTTTTGTGCATATGGGACTTCACATGCACCTTACTGAATAACGGATGTTTGGAATGTGATAAATCTTCTTGTTTAGCTATCTCCTTCATTTCCTTTATATTTTTAAAAATCGTATTCCAGTGGTCACTAAAATAATCAATGTGCTTCACAAATTGTGGTACATGTTTCTTCCCTCTCAGCAGGGAGATTCCGTTTGATGACTGCTATGTTTGTTCTACCATGGAGTGTGATTTTGTTGGATGGGAACCACCACTCCCAGCATTCTGACTCTTGTAGTTATTAGCAAAGACTTCTTTCTTTTGCTAGGTGCTTCTCTTGATTGATACCGTTATCACTTATATTCATCAATTTCACAGTGGAGTAATGTATTTGAATCGTGAAATGTGGTAAAGTGTTTGTTCTTTACAGCAGGGTCATCTGGTTGTATGGCCACAAAGCAGATTCTCCATTCAACGGGTTTTTTGTGCATATGGGACTTCACATGCACCTTACTGAATAACGGATGTTTGGAATGTGATAAATCTTCTTGGTTAGGTATCTCCTTCATTTGCTTTATATTTTTAAAAATCGTATTCCAGTGGTCACTAAAATAATCAATGTGCTTCACAAATTGTGGTACATGTTTCTTCCCTCTCAGCAGGGAGATTCCGTTTGATGACTGCTATGTTTGTTCTACCATGGAGTGTGATTTTGTTGGATGGGAACCACCACTCCCAGCATTCTGACTATTGTAGTTATTAGCAAAGACTTCTTTCTTTTGCTAGGTGCTTCTCTTGATTGATACCGTTATCACTTATATTCATCAATTTCACAGTGGAGTAATGTATTTGAATCGTGAAATGTGGTAAAGTGTTTGTTCTTTACAGCAGGGTCATCTGGTTGTATGGCCACAAAGCAGATTCTCCATTCAACGAGTTTTTTGTGCATATGGGACTTCACATGCACCTTACTGAATAACGGATGTTTGGAATGTGATAAATCTTCTTGTTTAGCTATCTCCTTCATTTGCTTTATATTTTTAAAAATCGTATTCCAGTGGTCACTAAAATAATCAATGTGCTTCACAAATTGTGGTACATGTTTCTTCCCTCTCAGCAGGGAGATTCCGTTTGATGACTGCTATGTTTGTTCTACCATGGAGTGTGATTTTGTTGGATGGGAACCACCACTCCCAGCATTCTGACTATTGTAGTTATTAGCAAAGACTTCTTTCTTTTGCTAGGTGCTTCTCTTGATTGATACCGTTATCACTTATATTCATCAATTTCACAGTTGAGTAATGTATTTGAATCGTGAAATGTGGTAAAGTGTTTGTTCTTTACAGCAGGGTCATCTGGTTGTATGGCCACAAAGCAGATTCTCCATTCAACGGGTTTTTTGTGCATATGGGACTTCACATGCACCTTACTGAATAACGGATGTTTGGAATGTGATAAATCTTCTTGGTTAGGTATCTCCTTCATTTGCTTTATATTTTTAAAAATCGTATTCCAGTGGTCACTAAAATAATCAATGTGCTTCACAAATTGTGGTACATGTTTCTTCCCTCTCAGCAGGGAGATTCCGTTTGATGACTGCTATGTTTGTTCTACCATGGAGTGTGATTTTGTTGGATGGGAACCACCACTCCCAGCATTCTGACTATTGTAGTTATTAGCAAAGACTTCTTTCTTTTGCTAGGTGCTTCTCTTGATTGATACCGTTATCACTTATATTCATCAATTTCACAGTGGAGTAATGTATTTGAATCGTGAAATGTGGTAAAGTGTTTGTTCTTTACAGCAGGGTCATCTGGTTGTATGGCCACAAAGCAGATTCTCCATTCAACGGGTTTTTTGTGCATATGGGACTTCACATGCACCTTACTGAATAACGGATGTTTGGAATGTGATAAATCTTCTTGGTTAGGTATCTCCTTCATTTGCTTTATATTTTTAAAAATCGTATTCCAGTGGTCACTAAAATAATCAATGTGCTTCACAAATTGTGGTACATGTTTCTTCCCTCTCAGCAGGGAGATTCCGTTTGATGACTGCTATGTTTGTTCTACCATGGAGTGTGATTTTGTTGGATGGGAACCACCACTCCCAGCATTCTGACTATTGTAGTTATTAGCAAAGACTTCTTTCTTTTGCTAGGTGCTTCTCTTGATTGATACCGTTATCACTTATATTCATCAATTTCACAGTGGAGTAATGTATTTGAATCGTGAAATGTGGTAAAGTGTTTGTTCTTTACAGCAGGGTCATCTGGTTGTATGGCCACAAAGCAGATTCTCCATTCAACGAGTTTTTTGTGCATATGGGACTTCACATGCACCTTACTGAATAACGGATGTTTGGAATGTGATAAATCTTCTTGTTTAGCTATCTCCTTCATTTGCTTTATATTTTTAAAAATCGTATTCCAGTGGTCACTAAAATAATCAATGTGCTTCACAAATTGTGGTACATGTTTCTTCCCTCTCAGCAGGGAGATTCCGTTTGATGACTGCTATGTTTGTTCTACCATGGAGTGTGATTTTGTTGGATGGGAACCACCACTCCCAGCATTCTGACTATTGTAGTTATTAGCAAAGACTTCTTTCTTTTGCTAGGTGCTTCTCTTGATTGATACCGTTATCACTTATATTCATCAATTTCACAGTGGAGTAATGTATTTGAATCGTGAAATGTGGTAAAGTGTTTGTTCTTTACAGCAGGGTCATCTGGTTGTATGGCCACAAAGCAGATTCTCCATTCAACGGGTTTTTTGTGCATATGGGACTTCACATGCACCTTACTGAATAACGGATGTTTGGAATGTGATAAATCTTCTTGGTTAGGTATCTCCTTCATTTGCTTTATATTTTTAAAAATCGTATTCCAGTGGTCACTAAAATAATCAATGTGCTTCACAAATTGTGGTACATGTTTCTTCCATCTCAGCAGGGAGATTCCGTTTGATGACTGCTATGTTTGTTCTACCATAGAGTGTGATTTTGTTGGATGGGAACCACCACTCCCAGCATTCTGACTATTGTAGTTATTAGCAAAGACTTCTTTCTTTTGCTAGGTGCTTCTCTTGATTGATACCGTTATCACTTATATTCATCAATTTCACAGTGGAGTAATGTATTTGAATCGTGAAATGTGGTAAAGTGTTTGTTCTTTACAGCAGGGTCATCTGGTTGTATGGCCACAAAGCAGATTCTCCATTCAACGGGTTTTTTGTGCATATGGGACTTCACATGCACCTTACTGAATAACGGATGTTTGGAATGTGATAAATCTTCTTGGTTAGGTATCTCCTTCATTTGCTTTATATTTTTAAAAATCGTATTCCAGTGGTCACTAAAATAATCAATGTGCTTCACAAATTGTGGTACATGTTTCTTCCCTCTCAGCAGGGAGATTCCGTTTGATGCCTGCTATGTTTGTTCTACCATGGAGTGTGATTTTGTTGGATGGGAACCACCGCTCCCAGCATTCTGACTATTGTAGTTATTAGCAAAGACTTCTTTCTTTTGCTAGGTGCTTCTCTTGATTGATACCGTTATCACTTATATTCATCAATTTCACAGTGGAGTAATGTATTTGAATCGTGAAATGTGGTAAAGTGTTCGTTCTTTACAGCAGGGTCATCTGGTTGTATGGCCACAAAGCAGATTCTCCATTCAACGGGTTTTTTGTGCATATGGGACTTCACATGCACCTTACTGAATAACGGATGTTTGGAATGTGATAAATCTTCTTGGTTAGGTATCTCCTTCATTTGCTTTATGTTTTTAAAAATCGTATTCCAGTGGTCACTAAAATTATCAATGTGCTTCACAAATTGTGGTACATGTTTCTTCCCTCTCAGCAGGGAGATTCCGTTTGATGACTGCTATGTTTGTTCTACCATGGAGTGTGATTTTGTTGGATGGGAACCACCACTCCCAGCATTCTGACTATTGTAGTTATTAGCAAAGACTTCTTTCTTTTGCTAGGTGCTTCTCTTGATTGATACCGTTATCACTTATATTCATCAATTTCACAGTGGAGTAATGTATTTGAATCGTGAAATGTGGTAAAGTGTTTGTTCTTTACAGCAGGGTCATCTGGTTGTATGGCCACAAAGCAGATTCTCCATTCAACGGGTTTTTTGTGCATATGGGACTTCACATGCACCTTACTGAATAACGGATGTTTGGAATGTGATAAATCTTCTTGGTTAGGTATCTCCTTCATTTGCTTTATATTTTTAAAAATCGTATTCCAGTGGTCACTAAAATAATCAATGTGCTTCACAAATTGTGGTACATGTTTCTTCCCTCTCAGCAGGGAGATTCCGTTTGATGACTGCTATGTTTGTTCTACCATGGAGTGTGATTTTGTTGGATGGGAACCACCACTCCCAGCATTCTGACTATTGTAGTTATTAGCAAAGACTTCTTTCTTTTGCTAGGTGCTTCTCTTGATTGATACCGTTATCACTTATATTCATCAATTTCACAGTGGAGTAATGTATTTGAATCGTGAAATGTGGTAAAGTGTTTGTTCTTTACAGCAGGGTCATCTGGTTGTATGGCCACAAAGCAGATTCTCCATTCAACGGGTTTTTTGTGCATATGGGACTTCACATGCACCTTACTGAATAACAGATGTTTGGAATGTGATAAATCTTCTTGATTAGCTATCTCCTTCATTTGCTTTATATTTTTAAAAATCGTATTCCAGTGGTCACTAAAATAATCAATGTGCTTCACAAATTGTGGTACATGTTTCTTCCCTCTCAGCAGGGAGATTCCGTTTGATGACTGCTATGTTTGTTCTACCATGGAGTGTGATTTTGTTGGATGGGAACCACCACTCCCAGCATTCTGACTATTGTAGTTATTAGCAAAGACTTCTTTCTTTTGCTAGGTGCTTCTCTTGATTGATACCGTTATCACTTATATTCATCAATTTCACAGTGGAGTAATGTATTTGAATCGTGAAATGTGGTAAAGTGTTTGTTCTTTACAGCAGGGTCATCTGGTTGTATGGCCACAAAGCAGATTCTCCATTCAATGGGTTTTTTGTGCATATGGGACTTCACATGCACCTTACTGAATAACGGATGTTTGGAATGTGATAAATCTTCTTGGTTAGGTATCTCCTTCATTTGCTTTATATTTTTAAAAATCGTATTCCAGTGGTCACTAAAATAATCAATGTGCTTCACAAATTGTGGTACATGTTTCTTCCCTCTCAGCAGGGAGATTCCGTTTGATGACTGCTATGTTTGTTCTACCATGGAGTGTGATTTTGTTGGATGGGAACCACCACTCCCAGCATTCTGACTATTGTAGTTATTAGCAAAGACTTCTTTCTTTTGCTAGGTGCTTCTCTTGATTGATACCGTTATCACTTATATTCATCAATTTCACAGTGGAGTAATGTATTTGAATCGTGAAATGTGGTAAAGTGTTTGTTCTTTACAGCAGGGTCATCTGGTTGTATGGCCACAAAGCAGATTCTCCATTCAACGGGTTTTTTGTGCATATGGGACTTCACATGCACCTTACTGAATAACGGATGTTTGGAATGTGATAAATCTTCTTGGTTAGGTATCTCCTTCATTTGCTTTATATTTTTAAAAATCGTATTCCAGTGGTCACTAAAATTATCAATGTGCTTCACAAATTGTGGTACATGTTTCTTCCCTCTCAGCAGGGAGATTCCGTTTGATGACTGCTATGTTTGTTCTACCATGGAGTGTGATTTTGTTGGATGGGAACCACCACTCCCAGCATTCTGACTATTGTAGTTATTAGCAAAGACTTCTTTCTTTTGCTAGGTGCTTCTCTTGATTGATACCGTTATCACTTATATTCATCAATTTCACAGTGGAGTAATGTATTTGAATCGTGAAATGTGGTAAAGTGTTTGTTCTTTACAGCAGGGTCATCTGGTTGTATGGCCACAAAGCAGATTCTCCATTCAACGGGTTTTTTGTGCATATGGGACTTCACATGCACCTTACTGAATAACGGATGTTTGGAATGTGATAAATCTTCTTGTTTAGCTATCTCCTTCATTTGCTTTATATTTTTAAAAATCGTATTCCAGTGGTCACTAAAATAATCAATGTGCTTCACAAATTGTGGTACATATTTCTTCCCTCTCAGCAGGGAGATTCCGTTTGATGACTGCTATGTTTGTTCTACCATGGAGTGTGATTTTGTTGGATGGGAACCACCACTCCCAGCATTCTGACTCTTGTAGTTATTAGCAAAGACTTCTTTCTTTTGCTAGGTGCTTCTCTTGATTGATACCGTTATCACTTATATTCATCAATTTCACAGTGGAGTAATGTATTTGAATCGTGAAATGTGGTAAAGTGTTTGTTCTTTACAGCAGGGTCATCTGGTTGTATGGCCACAAAGCAGATTCTCCATTCAACGGGTTTTTTGTGCATATGGGACTTCACATGCACCTTACTGAATAACGGATGTTTAGAATGTGATAAATCTTCTTGTTTAGCTATCTCCTTCATTTGCTTTATATTTTTAAAAATCATATTCCAGTGGTCACTAAAATAATCAATGTGCTTCACAAATTGTGGTACATGTTTCTTCCCTCTCAGCAGGGAGATTCCGTTTGATGACTGCTATGTTTGTTCTACCATGGAGTGTGATTTTGTTGGATGGGAACCACCACTCCCAGCATTCTGACTCTTGTAGTTATTAGCAAAGACTTCTTTCTTTTGCTAGGTGCTTCTCTTGATCGATACCGTTATCACTTATATTCATCAATTTCACAGTGGAGTAATGTATTTGAATCGTGAAATGTGGTAAAGTGTTTGTTCTTTACAGCAGGGTCATCTGGTTGTATGGCCACAAAGCAGATTCTCCATTCAACGGGTTTTTTGTGCATATGGGACTTCACATGCACCTTACTGAATAACGGATGTTTGGAATGTGATAAATCTTCTTGTTTAGCTATCTCCTTCATTTGCTTTATATTTTTAAAAATCGTATTCCAGTGGTCACTAAAATAATCAATGTGCTTCACAAATTGTGGTACATGTTTCTTCCCTCTCAGCAGGGAGATTCCGTTTGATGACTGCTATGTTTGTTCTACCATGGAGTGTGATTTTGTTGGATGGGAACCACCACTCCCAGCATTCTGACTATTGTAGTTATTAGCAAAGACTTCTCTCTTTTGCTAGGTGCTTCTCTTCATTGATACCGTTATCACTTATATTCATCAGTTTCACAGTGGAGTAATGTATTTGAATCGTGAAATGTGGTAAAGTGTTTGTTCTTTACAGCAGGGTCATCTGGTTGTATGGCCACAAAGCAGATTCTCCATTCAACGGGTTTTTTGTGCATATGGGACTTCACATGCACCTTACTGAATAACGGATGTTTGGAATGTGATAAATCTTCTTGTTTAGCTATCTCCTTCATTTGCTTTATATTTTTAAAAATCGTATTCCAGTGGTCACTAAAATAATCAATGTGCTTCACAAATTGTGGTACATGTTTCTTCCCTCTCAGCAGGGAGATTCCGTTTGATAACTGCTATGTTTGTTCTACCATGGAGTGTGATTTTGTTGGATGGGAACCACCACTCCCAGCATTCTGACTATTGTAGTTATTAGCAAAGACTTCTTTCTTTTGCTAGGTGCTTCTCTTGATTGATACCGTTATCACTTATATTCATCAATTTCACAGTGGAGTAATGTATTTGAATCGTGAAATGTGGTAAAGTGTTTGTTCTTTACAGCAGGGTCATCTGGTTGTATGGCCACAAAGCAGATTCTCCATTCAACGGGTTTTTTGTGCATATGGGACTTCACATGCACCTTACTGAATAACGGATGTTTGGAATGTGATAAATCTTCTTGTTTAGCTATCTCCTTCATTTGCTTTATATTTTTAAAAATCGTATTCCAGTGGTCACTAAAATAATCAATGTGCTTCACAAATTGTGGTACATGTTTCTTCCCTCTCAGCAGGGAGATTCCGTTTGATAACTGCTATGTTTGTTCTACCATGGAGTGTGATTTTGTTGGATGGGAACCACCACTCCCAGCATTCTGACTATTGTAGTTATTAGCAAAGACTTCTTTCTTTTGCTAGGTGCTTCTCTTGATTGATACCGTTATCACTTATATTCATCAATTTCACAGTGGAGTAATGTATTTGAATCGTGAAATGTGGTAAAGTGTTTGTTCTTTACAGCAGGGTCATCTGGTTGTATGGCCACAAAGCAGATTCTCCATTCAACGGGTTTTTTGTGCATATGGGACTTCACATGCACCTTACTGAATAACGGATGTTTGGAATGTGATAAATCTTCTTGGTTAGGTATCTCCTTCATTTGCTTTATATTTTTAAAAATCGTATTCCAGTGGTCACTAAAATAATCAATGTGCTTCACAAATTGTGGTACATGTTTCTTCCCTCTCAGCAGGGAGATTCCGTTTGATGACTGCTATGTTTGTTCTACCATGGAGTGTGATTTTGTTGGATGGGAACCACCACTCCCAGCATTCTGACTATTGTAGTTATTAGCAAAGACTTCTTTCTTTTGCTAGGTGCTTCTCTTGATTGATACCGTTATCACTTATATTCATCAATTTCACAGTGGAGTAATGTATTTGAATCGTGAAATGTGGTAAAGTGTTTGTTCTTTACAGCAGGGTCATCTGGTTGTATGGCCACAAAGCAGATTCTCCATTCAACGGGTTTTTTGTGCATATGGGACTTCACATGCACCTTACTGAATAACGGATGTTTGGAATGTGATAAATCTTCTTGGTTAGGTATCTCCTTCATTTGCTTTATATTTTTAAAAATCGTATTCCAGTGGTCACTAAAATAATCAATGTGCTTCACAAATTGTGGTACATGTTTCTTCCCTCTCAGCAGGGAGATTCCGTTTGATGACTGCTATGTTTGTTCTACCATGGAGTGTGATTTTGTTGGATGGGAACCACCACTCCCAGCATTCTGACTATTGTAGTTATTAGCAAAGACTTCTTTCTTTTGCTAGGTGCTTCTCTTGATTGATACCGTTATCACTTATATTCATCAATTTCACAGTGGAGTAATGTATTTGAATCGTGAAATGTGGTAAAGTGTTTGTTCTTTACAGCAGGGTCATCTGGTTGTATGGCCACAAAGCAGATTCTCCATTCAACGGGTTTTTTGTGCATATGGGACTTCACATGCATCTTACTGAATAACGGATGTTTGGAATGTGATAAATCTTCTTGTTTAGCTATCTCCTTCATTTGCTTTATATTTTTAAAAATCGTATTCCAGTGGTCACTAAAATAATCAATGTGCTTCACAAATTGTGGTACATGTTTCTTCCCTCTCAGCAGGGAGATTCCGTTTGATGACTGCTATGTTTGTTCTACCATGGAGTGTGATTTTGTTGGATGGGAACCACCACTCCCAGCATTCTGACTCTTGTAGTTATTAGCAAAGACTTCTTTCTTTTGCTAGGTGCTTCTCTTGATTGATACCGTTATCACTTATATTCATCAATTTCACAGTGGAGTAATGTATTTGAATCGTGAAATGTGGTAAAGTGTTTGTTCTTTACAGCAGGGTCATCTGGTTGTATGGCCACAAAGCAGATTCTCCATTCAACGGGTTTTTTGTGCATATGGGACTTCACATGCACCTTACTGAATAACGGATGTTTGGAATGTGATAAATCTTCTTGGTTAGGTATCTCCTTCATTTGCTTTATATTTTTAAAAATCGTATTCCAGTGGTCACTAAAATAATCAATGTGCTTCACAAATTGTGGTACATGTTTCTTCCCTCTCAGCAGGGAGATTCCGTTTGATGACTGCTATGTTTGTTCTACCATGGAGTGTGATTTTGTTGGATGGGAACCACCACTCCCAGCATTCTGACTATTGTAGTTATTAGCAAAGACTTCTTTCTTTTGCTAGGTGCTTCTCTTGATTGATACCGTTATCACTTATATTCATCAATTTCACAGTGGAGTAATGTATTTGAATCGTGAAATGTGGTAAAGTGTTTGTTCTTTACAGCAGGGTCATCTGGTTGTATGGCCACAAAGCAGATTCTCCATTCAACGGGTTTTTTGTGCATATGGGACTTCACATGCACCTTACTGAATAACGGATGTTTGGAATGTGATAAATCTTCTTGTTTAGCTATCTCCTTCATTTGCTTTATATTTTTAAAAATCGTATTCCAGTGGTCACTAAAATAATCACTGTGCTTCACAAACTGTGGTACATGTTTCTTCCCTCTCAGCAGGGAGATTCCGTTTGATGACTGCTATGTTTGTTCTACCATGGAGTGTGATTTTGTTGGATGGGAACCACCACTCCCAGCATTCTGACTCTTGTAGTTATTAGCAAAGACTTCTTTCTTTTGCTAGGTGCTTCTCTTGATTGATACCGTTATCACTTATATTCATCAATTTCACAGTGGAGTAATGTATTTGAATCGTGAAATGTGGTAAAGTGTTTGTTCTTTACAGCAGGGTCATCTGGTTGTATGGCCACAAAGCAGATTCTCCATTCAACGGGTTTTTTGTGCATATGGGACTTCACATGCACCTTACTGAATAACGGATGTTTGGAATGTGATAAATCTTCTTGTTTAGCTATCTCCTTCATTTGCTTTATATTTTTAAAAATCATATTCCAGTGGTCACTAAAATAATCAATGTGCTTCACAAATTGTGGTACATGTTTCTTCCCTCTCAGCAGGGAGATTCCGTTTGATGACCGCTATGTTTGTTCTACCATGGAGTGTGATTTTGTTGGATGGGAACCACCACTCCCAGCATTCTGACTATTGTAGTTATTAGCAAAGACTTCTTTCTTTTGCTAGGTGCTTCTCTTGATTGATACCGTTATCACTTATGTTCATCAATTTCACAGTGGAGTAATGTATTTGAATCGTGAAATGTGGTAAAGTGTTTGTTCTTTACAGCAGGGTCATCTGGTTGTATGGCCACAAAGCAGATTCTCCATTCAACGGGTTTTTTGTGCATATGGAACTTCACATGCACCTTACTGAATAACGGATGTTTGGAATGTGATAAATCTTCTTGGTTAGGTATCTCCTTCATTTGCTTTATATTTTTAAAAATCGTATTCCAGTGGTCACTAAAATAATCAATGTGCTTCACAAATTGTGGTACATGTTTCTTCCCTCTCAGCAGGGAGATTCCGTTTGATGACTGCTATGTTTGTTCTACCATGGAGTGTGATTTTGTTGGATGGGAACCACCACTCCCAGCATTCTGACTATTGTAGTTATTAGCAAAGACTTCTTTCTTTTGCTAGGTGCTTCTCTTGATTGATACCGTTATCACTTATATTCATCAATTTCACAGTGGAGTAATGTATTTGAATCGTGAAATGTGGTAAAGTGTTTGTTCTTTACAGCAGGGTCATCTGGTTGTATGGCCACAAAGCAGATTCTCCATTCAACGGGTTTTTTGTGCATATGGGACTTCACATGCACCTTACTGAATAACGGATGTTTGGAATGTGATAAATCTTCTTGGTTAGCTATCTCCTTCATTTGCTTTATATTTTTAAAAATCGTATTCCAGTGGTCACTAAAATAATCAATGTGCTTCACAAATTGTGGTACATGTTTCTTCCCTCTCAGCAGGGAGATTCCGTTTGATGACTGCTATGTTTGTTCTACCATGGAGTGTGATTTTGTTGGATGGGAACCACCACTCCCAGCATTCTGACTATTGTAGTTATTAGCAAAGACTTCTTTCTTTTGCTAGGTGCTTCTCTTGATTGATACCGTTATCACTTATATTCATCAATTTCACAGTGGAGTAATGTATTTGAATCGTGAAATGTGGTAAAGTGTTTGTTCTTTACAGCAGGGTCATCTGGTTGTATGGCCACAAAGCAGATTCTCCATTCAACGGGTTTTTTGTGCATATGGGACTTCACATGCACCTTACTGAATAACGGATGTTTGGAATGTGATAAATCTTCTTGGTTAGGTATCTCCTTCATTTGCTTTATATTTTTAAAAATCGTATTCCAGTGGTCACTAAAATAATCAATGTGCTTCACAAATTGTGGTACATGTTTCTTCTTTCTCAGCAGGGAGATTCCGTTTGATGACTGCTATGTTTGTTCTACCATGGAGTGTGATTTTGTTGGATGGGAACCACCGCTCCCAGCATTCTGACTATTGTAGTTATTAGCAAAGACTTCTTTCTTTTGCTAGGTGCTTCTCTTGATTGATACCGTTATCACTTATATTCATCAATTTCACAGTGGAGTAATGTATTTGAATCGTGAAATGTGGTAAAGTGTTTGTTCTTTACAGCAGGGTCATCTGGTTGTATGGCCACAAAGCAGATTCTCCATTCAACGGGTTTTTTGTGCATATGGGACTTCACATACACCTTACTGAATAACGGATGTTTGGAATGTGATAAATCTTCTTGGTTAGGTATCTCCTTCATTTGCTTTATATTTTTAAAAATCGTATTCCAGTGGTCACTAAAATAATCAATGTGCTTCACAAATTGTGGTACATGTTTCTTCCCTCTCAGCAGGGAGATTCCGTTTGATGACTGCTATGTTTGTTCTACCATGGAGTGTGATTTTGTTGGATGGGAACCACCACTCCCAGCATTCTGACTCTTGTAGTTATTAGCAAAGACTTCTTTCTTTTGCTAGGTGCTTCTCTTGATTGATACCGTTATCACTTATATTCATCAATTTCACAGTGGAGTAATGTATTTGAATCGTGAAATGTGGTAAAGTGTTTGTTCTTTACAGCAGGGTCATCTGGTTGTATGGCCACAAAGCAGATTCTCCATTCAACGGGTTTTTTGTGCATATGGGACTTCACATGCACCTTACTGAATAACGGATGTTTGGAATGTGATAAATCTTCTTGGTTAGGTATCTCCTTCATTTGCTTTATATTTTATAAATCGTATTCCAGTGGTCACTAAAATAATCAATGTGCTTCACAAATTGTGGTACATGTTTCTTCCCTCTCAGCAGGGAGATTCCGTTTGATGACTGCTATGTTTGTTCTACCATGGAGTGTGATTTTGTTGGATGGGAACCACCACTCCCAGCATTCTGACTATTGTAGTTATTAGCAAAGACTTCTTTCTTTTGCTAGGTGCTTCTCTTGATTGATACCGTTATCACTTATATTCATCAATTTCACAGTGGAGTAATGTATTTGAATCGTGAAATGTGGTAAAGTGTTTGTTCTTTACAGCAGGGTCATCTGGTTGTATGGCCACAAAGCAGATTCTCCATTCAACGGGTTTTTTGTGCATATGGGACTTCACATGCACCTTACTGAATAACGGATGTTTGGAATGTGATAAATCTTCTTGGTTAGGTATCTCCTTCATTTGCTTTATATTTTTAAAAATCGTATTCCAGTGGTCACTAAAATAATCAATGTGCTTCACAAATTGTGGTACATGTTTCTTCCCTCTCAGCAGGGAGATTCCGTTTGATGACTGCTATGTTTGTTCTACCATGGAGTGTGATTTTGTTGGATGGGAACCACCACTCCCAGCATTCTGACTCTTGTAGTTATTAGCAAAGACTTCTTTCTTTTGCTAGGTGCTTCTCTTGATTGATACCGTTATCACTTATATTCATCAATTTCACAGTGGAGTAATGTATTTGAATCGTGAAATGTGGTAAAGTGTTTGTTCTTTACAGCAGGGTCATCTGGTTGTATGGCCACAAAGCAGATTCTCCATTCAACGGGTTTTTTGTGCATATGGGACTTCACATGCACCTTACTCTATAACGGATGTTTGGAATGTGATAAATCTTCTTGGTTAGGTATCTCCTTCATTTGCTTTATATTTTTAAAAATCGTATTCCAGTGGTCACTAAAATAATCAATGTGCTTCACAAATTGTGGTACATGTTTCTTCCCTCTCAGCAGGGAGATTCCGTTTGATGACTGCTATGTTTGTTCTACCATGGAGTGTGATTTTGTTGGATGGGAACCACCACTCCCAGCATTCTGACTATTGTAGTTATTAGCAAAGACTTCTTTCTTTTGCTAGGTGCTTCTCTTGATTGATACCGTTATCACTTATATTCATCAATTTCACAGTGGAGTAATGTATTTGAATCGTGAAATGTGGTAAAGTGTTTGTTCTTTACAGCAGGGTCATCTGGTTGTATGGCCACAAAGCAGATTCTCCATTCAACGGGTTTTTTGTGCATATGGGACTTCACATGCACCTTACTGAATAACGGATGTTTGGAATGTGATAAATCTTCTTGGTTAGGTATCTCCTTCATTTGCTTTATATTTTTAAAAATCGTATTCCAGTGGTCACTAAAATAATCAATGTGCTTCACAAATTGTGGTACATGTTTCTTCCCTCTCAGCAGGGAGATTCCGTTTGATGACTGCTATGTTTGTTCTACCATGGAGTGTGATTTTGTTGGATGGGAACCACCACTCCCAGCATTCTGACTATTGTAGTTATTAGCAAAGACTTCTTTCTTTTGCTAGGTGCTTCTCTTGATTGATACCGTTATCACTTATATTCATCAATTTCACAGTGGAGTAATGTATTTGAATCGTGAAATGTGGTAAAGTGTTTGTTCTTTACAGCAGGGTCATCTGGTTGTATGGCCACAAAGCAGATTCTCCATTCAACGGGTTTTTTGTGCATATGGGGCTTCACATACACCTTACTGAATAACGGATGTTTGGAATGTGATAAATCTTCTTGGTTAGGTATCTCCTTCATTTGCTTTATATTTTTAAAAATCGTATTCCAGTGGTCACTAAAATAATCAATGTGCTTCACAAATTGTGGTACATGTTTCTTCCCTCTCAGCAGGGAGATTCCGTTTGATGACTGCTATGTTTGTTCTACCATGGAGTGTGATTTTGTTGGATGGGAACCACCACTCCCAGCATTCTGACTCTTGTAGTTATTAGCAAAGACTTCTTTCTTTTGCTAGGTGCTTCTCTTGATTGATACCGTTATCACTTATATTCATCAATTTCACAGTGGAGTAATGTATTTGAATCGTGAAATGTGGTAAAGTGTTTGTTCTTTACAGCAGGGTCATCTGGTTGTATGGCCACAAAGCAGATTCTCCATTCAACGGGTTTTTTGTGCATATGGGACTTCACATGCACCTTACTGAATAACGGATGTTTGGAATGTGATAAATCTTCTTGGTTAGGTATCTCCTTCATTTGCTTTATATTTTATAAATCGTATTCCAGTGGTCACTAAAATAATCAATGTGCTTCACAAATTGTGGTACATGTTTCTTCCCTCTCAGCAGGGAGATTCCGTTTGATGACTGCTATGTTTGTTCTACCATGGAGTGTGATTTTGTTGGATGGGAACCACCACTCCCAGCATTCTGACTATTGTAGTTATTAGCAAAGACTTCTTTCTTTTGCTAGGTGCTTCTCTTGATTGATACCGTTATCACTTATATTCATCAATTTCACAGTGGAGTAATGTATTTGAATCGTGAAATGTGGTAAAGTGTTTGTTCTTTACAGCAGGGTCATCTGGTTGTATGGCCACAAAGCAGATTCTCCATTCAACGGGTTTTTTGTGCATATGGGACTTCACATGCACCTTACTGAATAACGGATGTTTGGAATGTGATAAATCTTCTTGGTTAGGTATCTCCTTCATTTGCTTTATATTTTTAAAAATCGTATTCCAGTGGTCACTAAAATAATCAATGTGCTTCACAAATTGTGGTACATGTTTCTTCCCTCTCAGCAGGGAGATTCCGTTTGATGACTGCTATGTTTGTTCTACCATGGAGTGTGATTTTGTTGGATGGGAACCACCACTCCCAGCATTCTGACTCTTGTAGTTATTAGCAAAGACTTCTTTCTTTTGCTAGGTGCTTCTCTTGATTGATACCGTTATCACTTATATTCATCAATTTCACAGTGGAGTAATGTATTTGAATCGTGAAATGTGGTAAAGTGTTTGTTCTTTACAGCAGGGTCATCTGGTTGTATGGCCACAAAGCAGATTCTCCATTCAACGGGTTTTTTGTGCATATGGGACTTCACATGCACCTTACTCTATAACGGATGTTTGGAATGTGATAAATCTTCTTGGTTAGGTATCTCCTTCATTTGCTTTATATTTTTAAAAATCGTATTCCAGTGGTCACTAAAATAATCAATGTGCTTCACAAATTGTGGTACATGTTTCTTCCCTCTCAGCAGGGAGATTCCGTTTGATGACTGCTATGTTTGTTCTACCATGGAGTGTGATTTTGTTGGATGGGAACCACCACTCCCAGCATTCTGACTATTGTAGTTATTAGCAAAGACTTCTTTCTTTTGCTAGGTGCTTCTCTTGATTGATACCGTTATCACTTATATTCATCAATTTCACAGTGGAGTAATGTATTTGAATCGTGAAATGTGGTAAAGTGTTTGTTCTTTACAGCAGGGTCATCTGGTTGTATGGCCACAAAGCAGATTCTCCATTCAACGGGTTTTTTGTGCATATGGGACTTCACATGCACCTTACTGAATAACGGATGTTTGGAATGTGATAAATCTTCTTGGTTAGGTATCTCCTTCATTTGCTTTATATTTTTAAAAATCGTATTCCAGTGGTCACTAAAATAATCAATGTGCTTCACAAATTGTGGTACATGTTTCTTCCCTCTCAGCAGGGAGATTCCGTTTGATGACTGCTATGTTTGTTCTACCATGGAGTGTGATTTTGTTGGATGGGAACCACCACTCCCAGCATTCTGACTATTGTAGTTATTAGCAAAGACTTCTTTCTTTTGCTAGGTGCTTCTCTTGATTGATACCGTTATCACTTATATTCATCAATTTCACAGTGGAGTAATGTATTTGAATCGTGAAATGTGGTAAAGTGTTTGTTCTTTACAGCAGGGTCATCTGGTTGTATGGCCACAAAGCAGATTCTCCATTCAACGGGTTTTTTGTGCATATGGGACTTCACATGCACCTTACTGAATAACGGATGTTTGGAATGTGATAAATCTTCTTGGTT
This sequence comes from Schistocerca nitens, assembly GCF_023898315.1. Lineage (NCBI taxonomy): Eukaryota > Metazoa > Arthropoda > Insecta > Orthoptera > Acrididae > Schistocerca > Schistocerca nitens. Next base: position 5,053,318 of record NW_026046001.1, read on the forward strand.
AGGTATCTCCTTCATTTGCTTTATATTTTTAAAAATCGTATTCCAGTGGTCACTAAAATAATCAATGTGCTTCACAAATTGTGGTACATGTTTCTTCCCTCTCAGCAGGGAGATTCCGTTTGATGACTGCTATGTTTGTTCTACCATGGAGTGTGATTTTGTTGGATGGGAACCACCACTCCCAGCATTCTGACTATTGTAGTTATTAGCAAAGACTTCTTTCTTTTGCTAGGTGCTTCTCTTGATTGATACCGTTATCACTTATATTCATCAATTTCACAGTGGAGTAATGTATTTGAATCGTGAAATGTGGTAAAGTGTTTGTTCTTTACAGCAGGGTCATCTGGTTGTATGGCCACAAAGCAGATTCTCCATTCAACGGGTTTTTTGTGCATATGGGGCTTCACATACACCTTACTGAATAACGGATGTTTGGAATGTGATAAATCTTCTTGGTTAGGTATCTCCTTCATTTGCTTTATATTTTTAAAAATCGTATTCCAGTGGTCACTAAAATAATCAATGTGCTTCACAAATTGTGGTACATGTTTCTTCCCTCTCAGCAGGGAGATTCCGTTTGATGACTGCTATGTTTGTTCTACCATGGAGTGTGATTTTGTTGGATGGGAACCACCACTCCCAGCATTCTGACTCTTGTAGTTATTAGCAAAGACTTCTTTCTTTTGCTAGGTGCTTCTCTTGATTGATACCGTTATCACTTATATTCATCAATTTCACAGTGGAGTAATGTATTTGAATCGTGAAATGTGGTAAAGTGTTTGTTCTTTACAGCAGGGTCATCTGGTTGTATGGCCACAAAGCAGATTCTCCATTCAACGGGTTTTTTGTGCATATGGGACTTCACATGCACCTTACTGAATAACGGATGTTTGGAATGTGATAAATCTTCTTGGTTAGGTATCTCCTTCATTTGCTTTATATTTTATAAATCGTATTCCAGTGGTCACTAAAATAATCAATGTGCTTCACAAATTGTGGTACATGTTTCTTCCCTCTCAGCAGGGAGATTCCGTTTGATGACTGCTATGTTTGTTCTACCATGGAGTGTGATTTTGTTGGATGGGAACCACCACTCCCAGCATTCTGACTATTGTAGTTATTAGCAAAGACTTCTTTCTTTTGCTAGGTGCTTCTCTTGATTGCTACCGTTATCACTTATATTCATCAATTTCACAGTGGAGTAATGTATTTGAATCGTGAAATGTGGTAAAGTGTTTGTTCTTTACAGCAGGGTCATCTGGTTGTATGGCCACAAAGCAGATTCTCCATTCAACGGGTTTTTTGTGCATATGGGACTTCACATGCACCTTACTGAATAACGGATGTTTGGAATGTGATAAATCATCTTGGTTAGGTATCTCCTTCATTTGCTTTATATTTTTAAAAATCGTATTCCAGTGGTCACTAAAATAATCAATGTGCTTCACAAATTGTGGTACATGTTTCTTCCCTCTCAGCAGGGAGATTCCGTTTGATGACTGCTATGTTTGTTCTACCATGGAGTGTGATTTTGTTGGATGGGAACCACCACTCCCAGCATTCTGACTCTTGTAGTTATTAGCAAAGACTTCTTTCTTTTGCTAGGTGCTTCTCTTGATTGATACCGTTATCACTTATATTCATCAATTTCACAGTGGAGTAATGTATTTGAATCGTGAAATGTGGTAAAGTGTTTGTTCTTTACAGCAGGGTCATCTGGTTGTATGGCCACAAAGCAGATTCTCCATTCAACGGGTTTTTTGTGCATATGGGACTTCACATGCACCTTACTCTATAACGGATGTTTGGAATGTGATAAATCTTCTTGGTTAGGTATCTCCTTCATTTGCTTTATATTTTTAAAAATCGTATTCCAGTGGTCACTAAAATAATCAATGTGCTTCACAAATTGTGGTACATGTTTCTTCCCTCTCAGCAGGGAGATTCCGTTTGATGACTGCTATGTTTGTTCTACCATGGAGTGTGATTTTGTTGGATGGGAACCACCACTCCCAGCATTCTGACTATTGTAGTTATTAGCAAAGACTTCTTTCTTTTGCTAGGTGCTTCTCTTGATTGATACCGTTATCACTTATATTCATCAATTTCACAGTGGAGTAATGTATTTGAATCGTGAAATGTGGTAAAGTGTTTGTTCTTTACAGCAGGGTCATCTGGTTGTATGGCCACAAAGCAGATTCTCCATTCAACGGGTTTTTTGTGCATATGGGACTTCACATGCACCTTACTGAATAACGGATGTTTGGAATGTGATAAATCTTCTTGGTTAGGTATCTCCTTCATTTGCTTTATATTTTTAAAAATCGTATTCCAGTGGTCACTAAAATAATCAATGTGCTTCACAAATTGTGGTACATGTTTCTTCCCTCTCAGCAGGGAGATTCCGTTTGATGACTGCTATGTTTGTTCTACCATGGAGTGTGATTTTGTTGGATGGGAACCACCACTCCCAGCATTCTGACTATTGTAGTTATTAGCAAAGACTTCTTTCTTTTGCTAGGTGCTTCTCTTGATTGATACCGTTATCACTTATATTCATCAATTTCACAGTGGAGTAATGTATTTGAATCGTGAAATGTGGTAAAGTGTTTGTTCTTTACAGCAGGGTCATCTGGTTGTATGGCCACAAAGCAGATTCTCCATTCAACGGGTTTTTTGTGCATATGGGACTTCACATGCACCTTACTGAATAACGGATGTTTGGAATGTGATAAATCTTCTTGGTTAGGTATCTCCTTCATTTGCTTTATATTTTTAAAAATCGTATTCCAGTGGTCACTAAAATAATCAATGTGCTTCACAAATTGTGGTACATGTTTCTTCTTTCTCAGCAGGGAGATTCCGTTTGATGACTGCTATGTTTGTTCTACCATGGAGTGTGATTTTGTTGGATGGGAACCACCGCTCCCAGCATTCTGACTATTGTAGTTATTAGCAAAGACTTCTTTCTTTTGCTAGGTGCTTCTCTTGATTGATACCGTTATCACTTATATTCATCAATTTCACAGTGGAGTAATGTATTTGAATCGTGAAATGTGGTAAAGTGTTTGTTCTTTACAGCAGGGTCATCTGGTTGTATGGCCACAAAGCAGATTCTCCATTCAACGGGTTTTTTGTGCATATGGGACTTCACATGCACCTTACTGAATAACGGATGTTTGGAATGTGATAAATCTTCTTGGTTAGGTATCTCCTTCATTTGCTTTATATTTTTAAAAATCGTATTCCAGTGGTCACTAAAATTATCAATGTGCTTCACAAATTGTGGTACATGTTTCTTCCCTCTCAGCAGGGAGATTCCGTTTGATGACTGCTATGTTTGTTCTACCATGGAGTGTGATTTTGTTGGATGGGAACCACCACTCCCAGCATTCTGACTATTGTAGTTATTAGCAAAGACTTCTTTCTTTTGCTAGGTGCTTCTCTTGATTGATACCGTTATCACTTATATTCATCAATTTCACAGTGGAGTAATGTATTTGAATCGTGAAATGTGGTAAAGTGTTTGTTCTTTACAGCAGGGTCATCTGGTTGTATGGCCACAAAGCAGATTCTCCATTCAACGGGTTTTTTGTGCATATGGGACTTCACATACACCTTACTGAATAACGGATGTTTGGAATGTGATAAATCTTCTTGGTTAGGTATCTCCTTCATTTGCTTTATATTTTTAAAAATCGTATTCCAGTGGTCACTAAAATAATCAATGTGCTTCACAAATTGTGGTACATGTTTCTTCCCTCTCAGCAGGGAGATTCCGTTTGATGACTGCTATGTTTGTTCTACCATGGAGTGTGATTTTGTTGGATGGGAACCACCACTCCCAGCATTCTGACTCTTGTAGTTATTAGCAAAGACTTCTTTCTTTTGCTAGGTGCTTCTCTTGATTGATACCGTTATCACTTATATTCATCAATTTCACAGTGGAGTAATGTATTTGAATCGTGAAATGTGGTAAAGTGTTTGTTCTTTACAGCAGGGTCATCTGGTTGTATGGCCACAACGCAGATTCTCCATTCAACGGGTTTTTTGTGCATATGGGACTTCACATGCACCTTACTGAATAACGGATGTTTGGAATGTGATAAATCTTCTTGGTTAGGTATCTCCTTCATTTGCTTTATATTTTTAAAAATCGTATTCCAGTGGTCACTAAAATAATCAATGTGCTTCACAAATTGTGGTACATGTTTCTTCCCTCTCAGCAGGGAGATTCCGTTTGATGACTGCTATGTTTGTTCTACCATGGAGTGTGATTTTGTTGGATGGGAACCACCACTCCCAGCATTCTGACTATTGTAGTTATTAGCAAAGACTTCTTTCTTTTGCTAGGTGCTTCTCTTGATTGATACCGTTATCACTTATATTCATCAATTTCACAGTGGAGTAATGTATTTGAATCGTGAAATGTGGTAAAGTGTTTGTTCTTTACAGCAGGGTCATCTGGTTGTATGGCCACAAAGCAGATTCTCCATTCAACGGGTTTTTTGTGCATATGGGACTTCACATGCACCTTACTGAATAACGGATGTTTGGAATGTGATAAATCTTCTTGGTTAGGTATCTCCTTCATTTGCTTTATATTTTTAAAAATCGTATTCCAGTGGTCACTAAAATAATCAATGTGCTTCACAAATTGTGGTACATGTTTCTTCCCTCTCAGCAGGGAGATTCCGTTTGATGACTGCTATGTTTGTTCTACCATGGAGTGTGATTTTGTTGGATGGGAACCACCACTCCCAGCATTCTGACTATTGTAGTTATTAGCAAAGACTTCTTTCTTTTGCTAGGTGCTTCTCTTGATTGATACCGTTATCACTTATATTCATCAATTTCACAGTGGAGTAATGTATTTGAATCGTGAAATGTGGTAAAGTGTTTGTTCTTTACAGCAGGGTCATCTGGTTGTATGGCCACAAAGCAGATTCTCCATTCAACTGGTTTTTTGTGCATATGGGACTTCACATGCACCTTACTGAATAACGGATGTTTGGAATGTGATAAATCTTCTTGGTTAGGTATCTCCTTCATTTGCTTTATATTTTTAAAAATCGTATTCCAGTGGTCACTAAAATAATCAATGTGCTTCACAAATTGTGGTACATGTTTCTTCCCTCTCAGCAGGGAGATTCCGTTTGATGACTGCTATGTTTGTTCTACCATGGAGTGTGATTTTGTTGGATGGGAACCACCACTCCCAGCATTCTGACTATTGTAGTTATTAGCAAAGACTTCTTTCTTTTGCTAGGTGCTTCTCTTGATTGATACCGTTATCACTTATATTCATCAATTTCACAGTGGAGTAATGTATTTGAATCGTGAAATGTGGTAAAGTGTTTGTTCTTTACAGCAGGGTCATCTGGTTGTATGGCCACAAAGCAGATTCTCCATTCAACGGGTTTTTTGTGCATATGGGACTTCACATACACCTTACTGAATAACGGATGTTTGGAATGTGATAAATCTTCTTGGTTAGGTATCTCCTTCATTTGCTTTATATTTTTAAAAATCGTATTCCAGTGGTCACTAAAATAATCAATGTGCTTCACAAATTGTGGTACATGTTTCTTCCCTCTCAGCAGGGAGATTCCGTTTGATGACTGCTATGTTTGTTCTACCATGGAGTGTGATTTTGTTGGATGGGAACCACCACTCCCAGCATTCTGACTCTTGTAGTTATTAGCAAAGACTTCTTTCTTTTGCTAGGTGCTTCTCTTGATTGATACCGTTATCACTTATATTCATCAATTTCACAGTGGAGTAATGTATTTGAATCGTGAAATGTGGTAAAGTGTTTGTTCTTTACAGCAGGGTCATCTGGTTGTATGGCCACAAAGCAGATTCTCCATTCAACGGGTTTTTTGTGCATATGGGACTTCACATGCACCTTACTGAATAACGGATGTTTGGAATGTGATAAATCTTCTTGGTTAGGTATCTCCTTCATTTGCTTTATATTTTATAAATCGTATTCCAGTGGTCACTAAAATAATCAATGTGCTTCACAAATTGTGGTACATGTTTCTTCCCTCTCAGCAGGGAGATTCCGTTTGATGACTGCTATGTTTGTTCTACCATGGAGTGTGATTTTGTTGGATGGGAACCACCACTCCCAGCATTCTGACTATTGTAGTTATTAGCAAAGACTTCTTTCTTTTGCTAGGTGCTTCTCTTGATTGATACCGTTATCACTTATATTCATCAATTTCACAGTGGAGTAATGTATTTGAATCGTGAAATGTGGTAAAGTGTTTGTTCTTTACAGCAGGGTCATCTGGTTGTATGGCCACAAAGCAGATTCTCCATTCAACGGGTTTTTTGTGCATATGGGACTTCACATGCACCTTACTGAATAACGGATGTTTGGAATGTGATAAATCTTCTTGGTTAGGTATCTCCTTCATTTGCTTTATATTTTTAAAAATCGTATTCCAGTGGTCACTAAAATAATCAATGTGCTTCACAAATTGTGGTACATGTTTCTTCCCTCTCAGCAGGGAGATTCCGTTTGATGACTGCTATGTTTGTTCTACCATGGAGTGTGATTTTGTTGGATGGGAACCACCACTCCCAGCATTCTGACTATTGTAGTTATTAGCAAAGACTTCTTTCTTTTGCTAGGTGCTTCTCTTGATTGATACCGTTATCACTTATATTCATCAATTTCACAGTGGAGTAATGTATTTGAATCGTGAAATGTGGTAAAGTGTTTGTTCTTTACAGCAGGGTCATCTGGTTGTATGGCCACAAAGCAGATTCTCCATTCAACTGGTTTTTTGTGCATATGGGACTTCACATGCACCTTACTGAATAACGGATGTTTGGAATGTGATAAATCTTCTTGGTTAGGTATCTCCTTCATTTGCTTTATATTTTTAAAAATCGTATTCCAGTGGTCACTAAAATAATCAATGTGCTTCACAAATTGTGGTACATGTTTCTTCCCTCTCAGCAGGGAGATTCCGTTTGATGACTGCTATGTTTGTTCTACCATGGAGTGTGATTTTGTTGGATGGGAACCACCACTCCCAGCATTCTGACTATTGTAGTTATTAGCAAAGACTTCTTTCTTTTGCTAGGTGCTTCTCTTGATTGATACCGTTAACACTTATATTCATCAATTTCACAGTGGAGTAATGTATTTGAATCGTGAAATGTTGTAAAGTGTTTGTTCTTTACAGCAGGGTCATCTGGTTGTATGGCCACAAAGCAGATTCTCCATTCAACGGGTTTTTTGTGCATATGGGACTTCACATGCACCTTACTGAATAACGGATGTTTGGAATGTGATAAATCTTCTTGGTTAGGTATCTCCTTCATTTGCTTTATATTTTTAAAAATCGTATTCCAGTGGTCACTAAAATAATCAATGTGCTTCACAAATTGTGGTACATGTTTCTTCCCTCTCAGCAGGGAGATTCCGTTTGATGACTGCTATGTTTGTTCTACCATGGAGTGTGATTTTGTTGGATGGGAACCACCACTCCCAGCATTCTGACTCTTGTAGTTATTAGCAAAGACTTCTTTCTTTTGCTAGGTGCTTCTCTTGATTGATACCGTTATCACTTATATTCATCAATTTCACAGTGGAGTAATGTATTTGAATCGTGAAATGTGGTAAAGTGTTTGTTCTTTACAGCAGGGTCATCTGGTTGTATGGCCACAAAGCAGATTCTCCATTCAACGGGTTTTTTGTGCATATGGGACTTCACATGCACCTTACTGAATAACGGATGTTTGGAATGTGATAAATCTTCTTGGTTAGGTATCTCCTTCATTTGCTTTATATTTTTAAAAATCGTATTCCAGTGGTCACTAAAATAATCAATGTGCTTCACAAATTGTGGTACATGTTTCTTCCCTCTCAGCAGGGAGATTCCGTTTGATGACTGCTATGTTTGTTCTACCATGGAGTGTGATTTTGTTGGATGGGAACCACCACTCCCAGCATTCTGACTCTTGTAGTTATTAGCAAAGACTTCTTTCTTTTGCTAGGTGCTTCTCTTGATTGATACCGTTATCACTTATATTCATCAATTTCACAGTGGAGTAATGTATTTGAATCGTGAAATGTGGTAAAGTGTTTGTTCTTTACAGCAGGGTCATCTGGTTGTATGGCCACAAAGCAGATTCTCCATTCAACGGGTTTTTTGTGCATATGGGACTTCACATGCACCTTACTGAATAACGGATGGTTGGAATGTGATAAATCTTCTTGGTTAGGTATCTCCTTCATTTGCTTTATATTTTTAAAAATCGTATTCCAGTGGTCACTAAAATAATCAATGTGCTTCACAAATTGTGGTACATGTTTCTTCCCTCTCAGCAGGGAGATTCCGTTTGATGACTGCTATGTTTGTTCTACCATGGAGTGTGATTTTGTTGGATGGGAACCACCACTCCCAGCATTCTGACTATTGTAGTTATTAGCAAAGACTTCTTTCTTTTGCTAGGTGCTTCTCTTGATTGATACCGTTATCACTTATATTCATCAATTTCACAGTGGAGTAATGTATTTGAATCGTGAAATGTGGTAAAGTGTTTGTTCTTTACAGCAGGGTCATCTGGTTGTATGGCCACAAAGCAGATTCTCCATTCAACGGGTTTTTTGTGCATATGGGACTTCACATGCACCTTACTGAATAACGGATGTTTGGAATGTGATAAATCTTCTTGGTTAGGTATCTCCTTCATTTGCTTTATATTTTTAAAAATCGTATTCCAGTGGTCACTAAAATAATCAATGTGCTTCACAAATTGTGGTACATGTTTCTTCCCTCTCAGCAGGGAGATTCCGTTTGATGACTGCTATGTTTGTTCTACCATGGAGTGTGATTTTGTTGGATGGAAACCACCACTCCCAGCATTCTGACTCTTGTAGTTATTAGCAAAGACTTCTTTCTTTTGCTAGGTGCTTTTCTTGATTGATACCGTTATCACTTATATTCATCAATTTCACAGTGGAGTAATGTATTTGAATCGTGAAATGTGGTAAAGTGTTTGTTCTTTACAGCAGGGTCATCTGGTTGTATGGCCACAAAGCAGATTCTCCATTCAACGGGTTTTTTGTGCATATGGGACTTCACATGCACCTTACTGAATAACGGATGTTTGGAATGTGATAAATCTTCTTGGTTAGGTATCTCCTTCATTTGCTTTATATTTTTAAAAATCGTATTCCAGTGGTCACTAAAATAATCAATGTGCTTCACAAATTGTGGTACATGTTTCTTCCCTCTCAGCAGGGAGATTCCGTTTGATGACTGCTATGTTTGTTCTACCATGGAGTGTGATTTTGTTCGATGGGAACCACCACTCCCAGCATTCTGACTCTTGTAGTTATTAGCAAAGACTTCTTTCTTTTGCTAGGTGCTTCTCTTGATTGATACCGTTATCACTTATATTCATCAATTTCACAGTGGAGTAATGTATTTGAATCGTGAAATGTGGTAAAGTGTTTGTTCTTTACAGCAGGGTCATATGGTTGTATGGCCACAAAGCAGATTCTCCATTCAACGGGTTTTTTGTGCATATGGGACTTCACATGCACCTTACTGAATAACGGATGTTTGGAATGTGATAAATCTTCTTGGTTAGGTATCTCCTTCATTTGCTTTATATTTTTAAAAATCGTATTCCAGTGGTCACTAAAATAATCAATGTGCTTCACAAATTGTGGTACATGTTTCTTCCCTCTCAGCAGGGAGATTCCGTTTGATGACTGCTATGTTTGTTCTACCATGGAGTGTGATTTTGTTGGATGGGAACCACCACTCCCAGCATTCTGACTATTGTAGTTATTAGCAAAGACTTCTTTCTTTTGCTAGGTGCTTCTCTTGATTGATACCGTTATCACTTATATTCATCAATTTCACAGTGGAGTAATGTATTTGAATCGTGAAATGTGGTAAAGTGTTTGTTCTTTACAGCAGGGTCATCTGGTTGTATGGCCACAAAGCAGATTCTCCATTCAACGGGTTTTTTGTGCATATGGGACTTCACATGCACCTTACTGAATAACGGATGTTTGGAATGTGATAAATCTTCTTGTTTAGCTATCTCCTTCATTTGCTTTATATTTTTAAAAATCGTATTCCAGTGGTCACTAAAATAATCAATGTGCTTCACAAATTGTGGTACATGTTTCTTCCCTCTCAGCAGGGAGATTCCGTTTGATGACTGCTATGTTTGTTCTACCATGGAGTGTGATTTTGTTGGATGGGAACCACCACTCCCAGCATTCTGACTATTGTAGTTATTAGCAAAGACTTCTTTCTTTTGCTAGGTGCTTCTCTTGATTGATACCGTTATCAGTTATATTCATCAATTTCACAGTGGAGTAATGTATTTGAATCGTGAAATGTGGTAAAGTGTTTGTTCTTTACAGCAGGGTCATCTGGTTGTATGGCCACAAAGCAGATTCTCCATTCAACGGGTTTTTTGTGCATATGGGACTTCACATGCACCTTACTGAATAACGGATGTTTGGAATGTGATAAATCTTCTTGGTTAGCTATCTCCTTCATTTGCTTTATATTTTTAAAAATCGTATTCCAGTGGTCACTAAAATAATCAATGTGCTTCACAAATTGTGGTACATGTTTCTTCCCTCTCAGCAGGGAGATACCGTTTGATAACTGCTATGTTTGTTCTACCATGGAGTGTGATTTTGTTGGATGGGAACCACCACTCCCAGCATTCTGACTATTGTAGTTATTAGCAAAGACTTCTTTCTTTTGCTAGGTGCTTCTCTTGATTGATACCGTTATCACTTATATTCATCAATTTCACAGTGGAGTAATGTATTTGAATCGTGAAATGTGGTAAAGTGTTTGTTCTTTACAGCAGGGTCATCTGGTTGTATGGCCACAACGCAGATTCTCCATTCAACGGGTTTTTTGTGCATATGGGACTTCACATGCACCTTACTGAATAACGGATGTTTGGAATGTGATAAATCTTCTTGGTTAGGTATCTCCTTCATTTGCTTTATATTTTTAAAAATCGTATTCCAGTGGTCACTAAAATAATCAATGTGCTTCACAAATTGTGGTACATGTTTCTTCCCTCTCAGCAGGGAGATTCCGTTTGATGACTGCTATGTTTGTTCTACCATGGAGTGTGATTTTGTTGGATGGGAACCACCACTCCCAGCATTCTGACTATTGTAGTTATTAGCAAAGACTTCTTTCTTTTGCTAGGTGCTTCTCTTGATTGATACCGTTATCACTTATATTCATCAATTTCACAGTGGAGTAATGTATTTGAATCGTGAAATGTGGTAAAGTGTTTGTTCTTTACAGCAGGGTCATCTGGTTGTATGGCCACAAAGCAGATTCTCCATTCAACGGGTTTTTTGTGCATATGGGACTTCACATGCACCTTACTGAATAACGGATGTTTGGAATGTGATAAATCTTCTTGGTTAGGTATCTCCTTCATTTGCTATATATTTTTAAAAATCGTATTCCAGTGGTCACTAAAATAATCAATGTGCTTCACAAATTGTGGTACATGTTTCTTCCCTCTCAGCAGGGAGATTCCGTTTGATGACTGCTATGTTTGTTCTACCATGGAGTGTGATTTTGTTGGATGGGAACCACCACTCCCAGCATTCTGACTATTGTAGTTATTAGCAAAGAATTCTTTCTTTTGCTAGGTGCTTCTCTTGATTGATACCGTTATCACTTATATTCATCAATTTCACAGTGGAGTAATGTATTTGAATCGTGAAATGTGGTAAAGTGTTTGTTCTTTACAGCAGGGTCATCTGGTTGTATGGCCACAAAGCAGATTCTCCATTCAACGGGTTTTTTGTGCATATGGGACTTCACATGCACCTTACTGAATAACGGATGTTTGGAATGTGATAAATCTTCTTGGTTAGGTATCTCCTTCATTTGCTTTATATTTCTAAAAATCGTATTCCAGTGGTCACTAAAATAATCAATGTGCTTCACAAATTGTGGTACATGTTTCTTCCCTCTCAGCAGGGAGATTCCATTTGATGACTGCTATGTTTGTTCTACCATGGAGTGTGATTTTGTTGGATGGGAACCACCACTCCCAGCATTCTGACTATTGTAGTTATTAGCAAAGAATTCTTTCTTTTGCTAGGTGCTTCTCTTGATTGATACCGTTATCACTTATATTCATCAATTTCACAGTGGAGTAATGTATTTGAATCGTGAAATGTGGTAAAGTGTTTGTTCTTTACAGCAGGGTCATGGTACATGTTTCTTCCCTCTCAGCAGGGAGATTCCGTTTGATGACTGCTATGTTTGTTCTACCATGGAGTGTGATTTTGTTGGATGGGAACCACCACTCCCAGCATTCTGACTCTTGTAGTTATTAGCAAAGACTTCTTTCTTTTGCTAGGTGCTTCTCTTGATTGATACCGTTATCACTTATATTCATCAATTTCACAGTGGAGTAATGTATTTGAATCGTGAAATGTGGTAAAGTGTTTGTTCTTTACAGCAGGGTCATCTGGTTGTATGGCCACAAAGCAGATTCTCCATTCAACGGGTTTTTTGTGCATATGGGACTTCACATGCACCTTACTGATTAACGGATGTTTGGAATGTGATAAATCTTCTTGTTTAGCTATCTCCTTCATTTGCTTTATATTTTTAAAAATCGTATTCCAGTGGTCACTAAAATAATCAATGTGCTTCACAAATTGTGGTACATGTTTCTTCCCTCTCAGCAGGGAGATTCCGTTTGATGACTGCTATGTTTGTTCTACCATGGAGTGTGATTCTGTTGGATGGGAACCACCACTCCCAGCATTCTGACTATTGTAGTTATTAGCAAAGACTTCTTTCTTTTGCTAGGTGCTTCTCTTGATTGATACCGTTATCACTTATATTCATCAATTTCACAGTGGAGTAATGTATTTGAATCGTGAAATGTGGTAAAGTGTTTGTTCTTTACAGCAGGGTCGTCTGGTTGTATGGCCACAAAGCAGATTCTCCATTCAACGGGTTTTTTGTGCATATGGGACTTCACATGCACCTTATTGAATAACGGATGTTTGGAATGTGATAAATCTTCTTGGTTAGGTATCTCCTTCATTTGCTTTATATTTTTAAAAATTTTATTCCAGTGGTCACTAAAATAATCAATGTGCTTCACAAATTGTGGTACATGTTTCTTCCCTCTCAGCAGGGAGATTCCGTTTGATGACTGCTATGTTTGTTCTACCATGGAGTGTGATTTTGTTGGATGGGAACCACCACTCCCAGCATTCTGACTATTGTAGTTATTAGCAAAGACTTCTTTCTTTTGCTAGGTGCTTCTCTTGATTGATACCGTTATCACTTATATTCATCAATTTCACAGTGGAGTAATGTATTTGAATCGTGAAATGTGGTAAAGTGTTTGTTCTTTACAGCAGGGTCATCTGGTTGTATGGCCACAAAGCAGATTCTCCATTCAACGGGTTTTTTGTGCATATGGGACTTCACATGCACCTTACTGAATAACAGATGTTTGGAATGTGATAAATCTTCTTGGTTAGGTATCTCCTTCATTTGCTTTATATTTTTAAAAATCGTATTCCAGTGGTCACTAAAATAATCAATGTGCTTCACAAATTGTGGTACATGTTTCTTCCCTCTCAGCAGGGAGATTCCGTTTGATGACTGCTATGTTTGTTCTACCATGGAGTGTGATTTTGTTGGATGGGAACCACCACTCCCAGCATTCTGACTATTGTAGTTATTAGCAAAGAATTCTTTCTTTTGCTAGGTGCTTCTCTTGATTGATACCGTTATCACTTATATTCATCAATTTCACAGTGGAGTAATGTATTTGAATCGTGAAATGTGGTAAAGTGTTTGTTCTTTACAGCAGGGTCATCTGGTTGTATGGCCACAAAGCAGATTCTCCATTCAACGGTTTTTTTGTGCATATGGGACTTCACATGCACCTTACTGAATAACGGATGTTTGGAATGTGATAAATCTTCTTGGTTAGGTATCTCCTTCATTTGCTATATATTTTTAAAAATCGTATTCCAGTGGTCACTAAAATAATCAATGTGCTTCACAAATTGTGGTACATGTTTCTTCCCTCTCAGCAGGGAGATTCCGTTTGATGACTGCTATGTTTGTTCTACCATGGAGTGTGATTTTGTTGGATGGGAACCACCACTCCCAGCATTCTGACTATTGTAGTTATTAGCAAAGAATTCTTTCTTTTGCTAGGTGCTTCTCTTGATTGATACCGTTATCACTTATATTCATCAATTTCACAGTGGAGTAATGTATTTGAATCGTGAAATGTGGTAAAGTGTTTGTTCTTTACAGCAGGGTCATCTGGTTGTATGGCCACAAAGCAGATTCTCCATTCAACGGGTTTTTTGTGCATATGGGACTTCACATGCACCTTACTGAATAACGGATGTTTGGAATGTGATAAATCTTCTTGGTTAGGTATCTCCTTCATTTGCTTTATATTTTTAAAAATCGTATTCCAGTGGTCACTAAAATAATCAATGTGCTTCACAAATTGTGGTACATGTTTCTTCCCTCTCAGCAGGGAGATTCCGTTTGATGACTGCTATGTTTGTTCTACCATGGAGTGTGATTTTGTTGGATGGGAACCACCACTCCCAGCATTCTGACTATTGTAGTTATTAGCAAAGAATTCTTTCTTTAACTAGGTGCTTCTCTTGATTGATACCGTTATCACTTATATTCATCAATTTCACAGTGGAGTAATGTATTTGAATCGTGAAATGTGGTAAAGTGTTTGTTCTTTACAGCAGGGTCATGGTACATGTTTCTTCCCTCTCAGCAGGGAGATTCCGTTTGATGACTGCTATGTTTGTTCTACCATGGAGTGTGATTTTGTTGGATGGGAACCACCACTCCCAGCATTCTGACTCTTGTAGTTATTAGCAAAGACTTCTTTCTTTTGCTAGGTGCTTCTCTTGATTGATACCGTTATCACTTATATTCATCAATTTCACAGTGGAGTAATGTATTTGAATCGTGAAATGTGGTAAAGTGTTTGTTCTTTACAGCAGGGTCATCTGGTTGTATGGCCACAAAGCAGATTCTCCATTCAACGGGTTTTTTGTGCATATGGGACTTCACATGCACCTTACTGAATAACGGATGTTTGGAATGTGATAAATCTTCTTGTTTAGCTATCTCCTTCATTTGCTTTATATTTTTAAAAATCGTATTCCAGTGGTCACTAAAATAATCAATGTGCTTCACAAATTGTGGTACATGTTTCTTCCCTCTCAGCAGGGAGATTCCGTTTGATGACTGCTATGTTTGTTCTACCATGGAGTGTGATTTTGTTGGATGGGAACCACCACTCCCAGCATTCTGACTATTGTAGTTATTAGCAAAGACTTCTTTCTTTTGCTAGGTGCTTCTCTTGATTGATACCGTTATCACTTATATTCATCAATTTCACAGTGGAGTAATGTATTTGAATCGTGAAATGTGGTAAAGTGTTTGTTCTTTACAGCAGGGTCATCTGGTTGTATGGCCACAAAGCAGATTCTCCATTCAACGGGTTTTTTGTGCATATGGGACTTCACATGCACCTTACTGAATAACGGATGTTTGGAATGTGATAAATCTTCTTGTTTAGCTATCTCCTTCATTTGCTTTATATTTTTAAAAATCGTATTCCAGTGGTCACTAAAATAATCAATGTGCTTCACAAATTGTGGTACATGTTTCTTCCCTCTCAGCAGGGAGATTCCGTTTGATAACTGCTATGTTTGTTCTACCATGGAGTGTGATTTTGTTGGATGGGAACCACCACTCCCAGCATTCTGACTATTGTAGTTATTAGCAAAGACTTCTTTCTTTTGCTAGGTGCTTCTCTTGATTGATACCGTTATCACTTATATTCATCAATTTCACAGTGGAGTAATGTATTTGAATCGTGAAATGTGGTAAAGTGTTTGTTCTTTACAGCAGGGTCGTCTGGTTGTATGGCCACAAAGCAGATTCTCCATTCAACGGGTTTTTTGTGCATATGGGACTTCACATGCACCTTATTGAATAACGGATGTTTGGAATGTGATAAATCTTCTTGGTTAGGTATCTCCTTCATTTGCTTTATATTTTTAAAAATCGTATTCCAGTGGTCACTAAAATAATCAATGTGCTTCACAAATTGTGGTACATGTTTCTTCCCTCTCAGCAGGGAGATTCCGTTTGATGACTGCTATGTTTGTTCTACCATGGAGTGTGATTTTGTTGGATGGGAACCACCACTCCCAGCATTCTGACTATTGTAGTTATTAGCAAAGACTTCTTTCTTTTGCTAGGTGCTTCTCTTGATTGATACCGTTATCACTTATATTCATCAATTTCACAGTGGAGTAATGTATTTGAATCGTGAAATGTGGTAAAGTGTTTGTTCTTTACAGCAGGGTCATCTGGTTGTATGGCCACAAAGCAGATTCTCCATTCAACGGGTTTTTTGTGCATATGGGACTTCACATGCACCTTACTGAATAACGGATGTTTGGAATGTGATAAATCTTCTTGGTTAGGTATCTCCTTCATTTGCTTTATATTTTTAAAAATCGTATTCCAGTGGTCACTAAAATAATCAATGTGCTTCACAAATTGTGGTACATGTTTCTTCCCTCTCAGCAGGGAGATTCCGTTTGATGACTGCTATGTTTGTTCTACCATGGAGTGTGATTTTGTTGGATGGGAACCACCACTCCCAGCATTCTGACTATTGTAGTTATTAGCAAAGACTTCTTTTTTTGCTAGGTGCTTCTCTTGATTGATACCGTTATCACTTATATTCATCAATTTCACAGTGGAGTAATGTATTTGAATCGTGAAATGTGGTAAAGTGTTTGTTCTTTACAGCAGGGTCATCTGGTTGTATGGCCACAAAGCAGATTCTCCATTCAACGGTTTTTTTGTGCATATGGGACTTCACATGCACCTTACTGAATAACGGATGTTTGGAATGTGATAAATCTTCTTGGTTAGGTATCTCCTTCATTTGCTTTATATTTTTAAAAATCGTATTCCAGTGGTCACTAAAATAATCAATGTGCTTCACAAATTGTGGTACATGTTTCTTCCCTCTCAGCAGGGAGATTCCGTTTGATGACTGCTATGTTTGTTCTACCATGGAGTGTGATTTTGTTGGATGGGAACCACCACTCCCAGCATTCTGACTATTGTAGTTATTAGCAAAGACTTCTTTCTTTTGCTAGGTGCTTCTCTTGATTGATACCGTTATCACTTATATTCATCAATTTCACAGTGGAGTAATGTATTTGAATCGTGAAATGTGGTAAAGTGTTTGTTCTTTACAGCAGGGTCATCTGGTTGTATGGCCACAAAGCAGATTCTCCATTCAATGGGTTTTTTGTGCATATGGGACTTCACAAGCACCTTACTGAATAACGGATGTTTGGAATGTGATAAATCTTCTTGGTTAGGTATCTCCTTCATTTGCTTTATATTTTTAAAAATCGTATTCCAGTGGTCACTAAAATAATCAATGTGCTTCACAAATTGTGGTACATGTTTCTTCCCTCTCAGCAGGGAGATTCCGTTTGATGACTGCTATGTTTGTTCTACCATGGAGTGTGATTTTGTTGGATGGGAACCACCGCTCCCAGCATTCTGACTATTGTAGTTATTAGCAAAGACTTCTTTCTTTTGCTAGGTGCTTCTCTTGATTGATACCGTTATCACTTATATTCATCAATTTCACAGTGGAGTAATGTATTTGAATCGTGAAATGTGGTAAAGTGTTTGTTCTTTACAGCAGGGTCATCTGGTTGTATGGCCACAAAGCAGATTCTCCATTCAACGGGTTTTTTGTGCATATGGGACTTCACATACACCTTACTGAATAACGGATGTTTGGAATGTGATAAATCTTCTTGGTTAGGTATCTCCTTCATTTGCTTTATATTTTTAAAAATCGTATTCCAGTGGTCACTAAAATTATCAATGTGCTTCACAAATTGTGGTACATGTTTCTTCCCTCTCAGCAGGGAGATTCCGTTTGATGACTGCTATGTTTGTTCTACCATGGAGTGTGATTTTGTTGGATGGGAACCACCACTCCCAGCATTCTGACTATTGTAGTTATTAGCAAAGACTTCTTTCTTTTGCTAGGTGCTTCTCTTGATTGATACCGTTATCACTTATATTCATCAATTTCACAGTGGAGTAATGTATTTGAATCGTGAAATGTGGTAAAGTGTTTGTTCTTTACAGCAGGGTCATCTGGTTGTATGGCCACAAAGCAGATTCTCCATTCAACGGGTTTTTTGTGCATATGGGACTTCACATGCACCTTACTGAATAACGGATGTTTGGAATGTGATAAATCTTCTTGGTTAGGTATCTCCTTCATTTGCTTTATATTTTTAAAAATCGTATTCCAGTGGTCACTAAAATAATCAATGTGCTTCACAAATTGTGGTACATGTTTCTTCCCTCTCAGCAGGGAGATTCCGTTTGATGACTGCTATGTTTGTTCTACCATGGAGTGTGATTTTGTTGGATGGGAACCACCACTCCCAGCATTCTGACTCTTGTAGTTATTAGCAAAGACTTCTTTCTTTTGCTAGGTGCTTCTCTTGATTGATACCGTTATCACTTATATTCATCAATTTCACAGTGGAGTAATGTATTTGAATCGTGAAATGTGGTAAAGTGTTTGTTCTTTACAGCAGGGTCATCTGGTTGTATGGCCACAAAGCAGATTCTCCATTCAACGGGTTTTTTGTGCATATGGGACTTCACATGCACCTTACTGAATAACGGATGTTTGGAATGTGATAAATCTTCTTGGTTAGGTATCTCCTTCATTTGCTTTATATTTTTAAAAATCGTATTCCAGTGGTCACTAAAATTATCAATGTGCTTCACAAATTGTGGTACATGTTTCTTCCCTCTCAGCAGGGAGATTCCGTTTGATGACTGCTATGTTTGTTCTACCATGGAGTGTGATTTTGTTGGATGGGAACCACCACTCCCAGCATTCTGACTATTGTAGTTATTAGCAAAGACTTCTTTCTTTTGCTAGGTGCTTCTCTTGATTGATACCGTTATCACTTATATTCATCAATTTCACAGTGGAGTAATGTATTTGAATCGTGAAATGTGGTAAAGTGTTTGTTCTTTACAGCAGGGTCATCTGGTTGTATGGCCACAAAGCAGATTCTCCATTCAACGGGTTTTTTGTGCATATGGGACTTCACATGCACCTTACTGAATAACGGATGTTTGGAATGTGATAAATCTTCTTGGTTAGGTATCTCCTTCATTTGCTTTATATTTTTAAAAATCGTATTCCAGTGGTCACTAAAATAATCAATGTGCTTCACAAATTGTGGTACATGTTTCTTCCCTCTCAGCAGGGAGATTCCGTTTGATGACTGCTATGTTTGTTCTACCATGGAGTGTGATTTTGTTGGATGGGAACCACCACTCCCAGCATTCTGACTATTGTAGTTATTAGCAAAGACTTCTTTCTTTTGCTAGGTGCTTCTCTTGATTGATACCGTTATCACTTATATTCATCAATTTCACAGTGGAGTAATGTATTTGAATCGTGAAATGTGGTAAAGTGTTTGTTCTTTACAGCAGGGTCATCTGGTTGTATGGCCACAAAGCAGATTCTCCATTCAACGGCTTTTTTGTGCATATGGGACTTCACATGCACCTTACTGAATAACGGATGTTTGGAATGTGATAAATCTTCTTGTTTAGCTATCTCCTTCATTTGCTTTATATTTTTAAAAATCGTATTCCAGTGGTCACTAAAATAATCAATGTGCTTCACAAATTGTGGTACATGTTTCTTCCCTCTCAGCAGGGAGATTCCGTTTGATGACTGCTATGTTTGTTCTACCATGGAGTGTGATTTTGTTGGATGGGAACCACCACTCCCAGCATTCTGACTCTTGTAGTTATTAGCAAAGACTTCTTTCTTTTGCTAGGTGCTTCTCTTGATTGATACCGTTATCACTTATATTCATCAATTTCACAGTGGAGTAATGTATTTGAATCGTGAAATGTGGTAAAGTGTTTGTTCTTTACAGCAGGGTCATCTGGTTGTATGGCCACAAAGCAGATTCTCCATTCAACGGGTTTTTTGTGCATATGGGACTTCACATGCACCTTACTGAATAACGGATGTTTGGAATGTGATAAATCTTCTTGGTTAGGTATCTCCTTCATTTGCTTTATATTTTTAAAAATCGTATTCCAGTGGTCACTAAAATAATCAATGTGCTTCACAAATTGTGGTACATGTTTCTTCCCTCTCAGCAGGGAGATTCCGTTTGATGACTGCTATGTTTGTTCTACCATGGTGTGTGATTTTGTTGGATGGGAACCACCACTCCCAGCATTCTGACTATTGTAGTTATTAGCAAAGACTTCTTTCTTTTGCTAGGTGGTTCTCTTGATTGATACCGTTATCACTTATATTCATCAATTTCACAGTGGAGTAATGTATTTGAATCGTGAAATGTGGTAAAGTGTTTGTTCTTTACAGCAGGGTCATCTGGTTGTATGGCCACAAAGCAGATTCTCCATTCAACGGGTTTTTTGTGCATATGGGACTTCACATGCACCTTACTGAATAACGGATGTTTGGAATGTGATAAATCTTCTTGGTTAGGTATCTCCTTCATTTGCTTTATATTTTTAAAAATCGTATTCCAGTGGTCACTAAAATAATCAATGTGCTTCACAAATTGTGGTACATGTTTCTTCCCTCTCAGCAGGGAGATTCCGTTTGATGACTGCTATGTTTGTTCTACCATGGAGTGTGATTTTGTTGGATGGGAACCACCACTCCCAGCATTCTGACTATTGTAGTTATTAGCAAAGAATTCTTTCTTTTGCTAGGTGCTTCTCTTGATTGATACCGTTATCACTTATATTCATCAATTTCACAGTGGAGTAATGTATTTGAATCGTGAAATGTGGTAAAGTGTTTGTTCTTTACAGCAGGGTCATCTGGTTGTATGGCCACAAAGCAGATTCTCCATTCAACGGGTTTTTTGTGCATATGGGACTTCACATGCACCTTACTGAATAACGGATGTTTGGAATGTGATAAATCTTCTTGGTTAGGTATCTCCTTCATTTGCTTTATATTTTTAAAAATCGTATTCCAGTGGTCACTAAAATAATCAATGTGCTTCACAAATTGTGGTACATGTTTCTTCCCTCTCAGCAGGGAGATTCCGTTTGATGACTGCTATGTTTGTTCTACCATGGAGTGTGATTTTGTTGGATGGGAACCACCACTCCCAGCATTCTGACTCTTGTAGTTATTAGCAAAGACTTCTTTCTTTTGCTAGGTGCTTCTCTTGATTGATACCGTTATCACTTATATTCATCAATT
The DNA here is from genome assembly GCF_023898315.1 of Schistocerca nitens. Lineage (NCBI taxonomy): Eukaryota > Metazoa > Arthropoda > Insecta > Orthoptera > Acrididae > Schistocerca > Schistocerca nitens. The sequence goes on from NW_026046001.1 coordinate 5,074,723, forward strand.
TCACAGTGGAGTAATGTATTTTAATCGTGAAATGTGGTAAAGTGTTTGTTCTTTACAGCAGGGTCATCTGGTTGTATGGCCACAAAGCAGATTCTCCATTCAACGGGTTTTTTGTGCATATGGGACTTCACATGCACCTTACTGAATAACGGATGTTTGGAATGTGATAAATCTTCTTGTTTAGCTATCTCCTTCATTTGCTTTATATTTTTAAAAATCGTATTCCAGTGGTCACTAAAATAATCAATGTGCTTCACAAATTGTGGTACATGTTTCTTCCCTCTCAGCAGGGAGATTCCGTTTGATGACTGCTATGTTTGTTCTACCATGGAGTGTGATTTTGTTGGATGGGAACCACCACTCCCAGCATTCTGACTATTGTAGTTATTAGCAAAGACTTCTTTCTTTTGCTAGGTGCTTCTCTTGATTGATACCGTTATCACTTATATTCATCAATTTCACAGTGGAGTAATGTATTTGAATCGTGAAATGTGGTAAAGTGTTTGTTCTTTACAGCAGGGTCATCTGGTTGTATGGCCACAAAGCAGATTCTCCATTCAACGGGTTTTTTGTGCATATGGGACTTCACATGCACCTTACTGAATAACGGATGTTTGGAATGTGATAAATCTTCTTGTTTAGCTATCTCCTTCATTTGCTTTATATTTTTAAAAATCGTATTCCAGTGGTCACTAAAATAATCAATGTGCTTCACAAATTGTGGTACATGTTTCTTCCCTCTCAGCAGGGAGATTCCGTTTGATAACTGCTATGTTTGTTCTACCATGGAGTGTGATTTTGTTGGATGGGAACCACCACTCCCAGCATTCTGACTATTGTAGTTATTAGCAAAGACTTCTTTCTTTTGCTAGGTGCTTCTCTTGATTGATACCGTTATCACTTATATTCATCAATTTCACAGTGGAGTAATGTATTTGAATCGTGAAATGTGGTAAAGTGTTTGTTCTTTACAGCAGGGTCATCTGGTTGTATGGCCACAAAGCAGATTCTCCATTCAACGGGTTTTTTGTGCATATGGGACTTCACATGCACCTTACTGAATAACGGATGTTTGGAATGTGATAAATCTTCTTGGTTAGGTATCTCCTTCATTTGCTTTATATTTTTAAAAATCGTATTCCAGTGGTCACTAAAATAATCAATGTGCTTCACAAATTGTGGTACATGTTTCTTCCCTCTCAGCAGGGAGATTCCGTTTGATGACTGCTATGTTTGTTCTACCATGGAGTGTGATTTTGTTGGATGGGAACCACCACTCCCAGCATTCTGACTATTGTAGTTATTAGCAAAGACTTCTTTCTTTTGCTAGGTGCTTCTCTTGATTGATACCGTTATCACTTATATTCATCAATTTCACAGTGGAGTAATGTATTTGAATCGTGAAATGTGGTAAAGTGTTTGTTCTTTACAGCAGGGTCATCTGGTTGTATGGCCACAAAGCAGATTCTCCATTCAACGGGTTTTTTGTGCATATGGGACTTCACATGCACCTTACTGAATAACGGATGTTTGGAATGTGATAAATCTTCTTGTTTAGCTATCTCCTTCATTTGCTTTATATTTTTAAAAATCGTATTCCAGTGGTCACTAAAATAATCAATGTGCTTCACAAATTGTGGTACATGTTTCTTCCCTCTCAGCAGGGAGATTCCGTTTGATGACTGCTATGTTTGTTCTACCATGGAGTGTGATTTTGTTGGATGGGAACCACCACTCCCAGCATTCTGACTCTTGTAGTTATTAGCAAAGACTTCTTTCTTTTGCTAGGTGCTTCTCTTGATTGATACCGTTATCACTTATATTCATCAATTTCACAGTGGAGTAATGTATTTGAATCGTGAAATGTGGTAAAGTGTTTGTTCTTTACAGCAGGGTCATCTGGTTGTATGGCCACAAAGCAGATTCTCCATTCAACGGGTTTTTTGTGCATATGGGACTTCACATGCACCTTACTGAATAACGGATGTTTGGAATGTGATAAATCTTCTTGGTTAGGTATCTCCTTCATTTGCTTTATATTTTTAAAAATCGTATTCCAGTGGTCACTAAAATAATCAATGTGCTTCACAAATTGTGGTACATGTTTCTTCCCTCTCAGCAGGGAGATTCCGTTTGATGACTGCTATGTTTGTTCTACCATGGAGTGTGATTTTGTTGGATGGGAACCACCGCTCCCAGCATTCTGACTATTGTAGTTATTAGCAAAGACTTCTTTCTTTTGCTAGGTGCTTCTCTTGATTGATACCGTTATCACTTATATTCATCAATTTCACAGTGGAGTAATGTATTTGAATCGTGAAATGTGGTAAAGTGTTTGTTCTTTACAGCAGGGTCATCTGGTTGTATGGCCACAAAGCAGATTCTCCATTCAACGGGTTTTTTGTGCATATGGGACTTCACATGCACCTTACTGAATAACGGATGTTTGGAATGTGATAAATCTTCTTGGTTAGGTATCTCCTTCATTTGCTTTATATTTTTAAAAATCGTATTCCAGTGGTCACTAAAATTATCAATGTGCTTCACAAATTGTGGTACATGTTTCTTCCCTCTCAGCAGGGAGATTCCTTTTGATGACTGCTATGTTTGTTCTACCATGGAGTGTGATTTTGTTGGATGGGAACCACCACTCCCAGCATTCTGACTATTGTAGTTATTAGCAAAGACTTCTTTCTTTTGCTAGGTGCTTCTCTTGATTGATACCGTTATCACTTATATTCATCAATTTCACAGTGGAGTAATGTATTTGAATCGTGAAATGTGGTAAAGTGTTTGTTCTTTACAGCAGGGTCATCTGGTTGTATGGCCACAAAGCAGATTCTCCATTCAACGGGTTTTTTGTGCATATGGGACTTCACATGCACCTTACTGAATAACGGATGTTTGGAATGTGATAAATCTTCTTGGTTAGGTATCTCCTTCATTTGCTTTATATTTTTAAAAATCGTATTCCAGTGGTCACTAAAATAATCAATGTGCTTCACAAATTGTGGTACATGTTTCTTCCCTCTCAGCAGGGAGATTCCGTTTGATGACTGCTATGTTTGTTCTACCATGGAGTGTGATTTTGTTGGATGGGAACCACCACTCCCAGCATTCTGACTATTGTAGTTATTAGCAAAGACTTCTTTCTTTTGCTAGGTGCTTCTCTTGATTGATACCGTTATCACTTATATTCATCAATTTCACAGTGGAGTAATGTATTTGAATCGTTAAATGTGGTAAAGTGTTTGTTCTTTACAGCAGGGTCATCTGGTTGTATGGCCACAAAGCAGATTCTCCATTCAACGGTTTTTTTGTGCATATGGGACTTCACATGCACCTTACTGAATAACGGATGTTTGGAATGTGATAAATCTTCTTGTTTAGCTATCTCCTTCATTTGCTTTATATTTTTAAAAATCGTATTCCAGTGGTCACTAAAATAATCAATGTGCTTCACAAATTGTGGTACATGTTTCTTCCCTCTCAGCAGGGAGATTCCGTTTGATGACTGCTATGTTTGTTCTACCATGGAGTGTGATTTTGTTGGATGGGAACCACCACTCCCAGCATTCTGACTATTGTAGTTATTAGCAAAGACTTCTTTCTTTTGCTAGGTGCTTCTCTTGATTGATACCGTTATCACTTATATTCATCAATTTCACAGTGGAGTAATGTATTTGAATCGTGAAATGTGGTAAAGTGTTTGTTCTTTACAGCAGGGTCATCTGGTTGTATGGCCACAAAGCAGATTCTCCATTCAACGGGTTTTTTGTGCATATGGGACTTCACATGCACCTTACTGAATAACGGATGTTTGGAATGTGATAAATCTTCTTGGTTAGGTATCTCCTTCATTTGCTTTATATTTTTAAAAATCGTATTCCAGTGGTCACTAAAATAATCAATGTGCTTCACAAATTGTGGTACATGTTTCTTCCCTCTCAGCAGGGAGATTCCGTTTGATGACTGCTATGTTTGTTCTACCATGGAGTGTGATTTTGTTGGATGGGAACCACCACTCCCAGCATTCTGACTCTTGTAGTTATTAGCAAAGACTTCTTTCTTTTGCTAGGTGCTTCTCTTGATTGATACCGTTATCACTTATATTCATCAATTTCACAGTGGAGTAATGTATTTGAATCGTGAAATGTGGTAAAGTGTTTGTTCTTTACAGCAGGGTCATCTGGTTGTATGGCCACAAAGCAGATTCTCCATTCAACGGGTTTTTTGTGCATATGGGACTTCACATGCACCTTACTGAATAACGGATGTTTGGAATGTGATAAATCTTCTTGGTTAGGTATCTCCTTCATTTGCTTTATATTTTTAAAAATCGTATTCCAGTGGTCACTAAAATAATCAATGTGCTTCACAAATTGTGGTACATGTTTCTTCCCTCTCAGCAGGGAGATTCCGTTTGATGACTGCTATGTTTGTTCTACCATGGAGTGTGATTTTGTTGGATGGGAACCACCACTCCCAGCATTCTGACTATTGTAGTTATTAGCAAAGACTTCTTTCTTTTGCTAGGTGCTTCTCTTGATTGATACCGTTATCACTTATATTCATCAATTTCACAGTGGAGTAATGTATTTGAATCGTGAAATGTGGTAAAGTGTTTGTTCTTTACAGCAGGGTCATCTGGTTGTATGGCCACAAAGCAGATTCTCCATTCAACGGGTTTTTTGTGCATATGGGACTTCACATGCACCTTACTGAATAACGGATGTTTGGAATGTGATAAATCTTCTTGGTTAGGTATCTCCTTCATTTGCTTTATATTTTTAAAAATCGTATTCCAGTGGTCACTAAAATAATCAATGTGCTTCACAAATTGTGGTACATGTTTCTTCCCTCTCAGCAGGGAGATTCCGTTTGATGACTGCTATGTTTGTTCTACCATGGAGTGTGATTTTGTTGGATGGGAACCACCACTCCCAGCATTCTGACTATTGTAGTTATTAGCAAAGACTTCTTTCTTTTGCTAGGTGCTTCTCTTGATTGATACCGTTATCACTTATATTCATCAATTTCATAGTGGAGTAATGTATTTGAATCGTGAAATGTGGTAAAGTGTTTGTTCTTTACAGCAGGGTCATCTGGTTGTATGGCCACAAAGCAGATTCTCCATTCAACGGGTTTTTTGTGCATATGGGACTTCACATGCACCTTACTGAATAACGGATGTTTGGAATGTGATAAATCTTCTTGGTTAGGTATCTCCTTCATTTGCTTTATATTTTTAAAAATCGTATTTCAGTGGTCACTAAAATAATCAATGTGCTTCACAAATTGTGGTACATGTTTCTTCCCTCTCAGCAGGGAGATTCCGTTTGATGACTGCTATGTTTGTTCTACCATGGAGTGTGATTTTGTTGGATGGGAACCACCACTCCCAGCATTCTGACTATTGTAGTTATTAGCAAAGACTTCTTTCTTTTGCTAGGTGCTTCTCTTGATTGATACCGTTATCACTTATATTCATCAATTTCACAGTGGAGTAATGTATTTGAATCGTGAAATGTGGTAAAGTGTTTGTTCTTTACAGCAGGGTCATCTGGTTGTATGGCCACAAAGCAGATTCTCCATTCAACGGGTTTTTTGTGCATATGGGACTTCACATGCACCTTACTGAATAACGGATGTTTGGAATGTGATAAATCTTCTTGGTTAGTTATCTCCTTCATTTGCTTTATATTTTTAAAAATCGTATTCCAGTGGTCACTAAAATAATCCATGTGCTTCACAAATTGTGGTACATGTTTCTTCCCTCTCAGCAGGGAGATTCCGTTTGATGACTGCTATGTTTGTTCTACCATGGAGTGTGATTTTGTTGGATGGGAACCACCACTCCCAGCATTCTGACTATTTTAGTTATTAGCAAAGAATTCTTTCTTTTGCTAGGTGCTTCTCTTGATTGATACCGTTATCACTTATATTCATCAATTTCACAGTGGAGTAATGTATTTGAATCGTGAAATGTGGTAAAGTGTTTGTTCTTTACAGCAGGGTCATCTGGTTGTATGGCCACAAAGCAGATTCTCCATTCAACGGGTTTTTTGTGCATATGGGACTTCACATGCACCTTACTGAATAACGGATGTTTGGAATGTGATAAATCTTCTTGGTTAGGTATCTCCTTCATTTGCTTTATATTTTTAAAAATCGTATTCCAGTGGTCACTAAAATAATCAATGTGCTTCACAAATTGTGGTACATGTTTCTTCCCTCTCAGCAGGGAGATTCCGTTTGATGACTGCTATGTTTGTTCTACCATGGAGTGTGATTTTGTTGGATGGGAACCACCACTCCCAGCATTCTGACTATTGTAGTTATTAGCAAAGACTTCTTTCTTTTGCTAGGTGCTTCTCTTGATTGATACCGTTATCACTTATATTCATCAATTTCACAGTGGAGTAATGTATTTGAATCGTGAAATGTGGTAAAGTGTTTGTTCTTTACAGCAGGGTCATCTGGTTGTATGGCCACAAAGCAGATTCTCCATTCAATGGGTTTTTTGTGCATATGGGACTTCACATGCACCTTACTGAATAACGGATGTTTGGAATGTGATAAATCTTCTTGGTTAGGTATCTCCTTCATTTGCTTTATATTTTTAAAAATCGTATTCCAGTGGTCACTAAAATAATCAATGTGCTTCACAAATTGTGGTACATGTTTCTTCCCTCTCAGCAGGGAGATTCCGTTTGATGACTGCTATGTTTGTTCTACCATGGAGTGTGATTTTGTTGGATGGGAACCACCACTCCCAGCATTCTGACTCTTGTAGTTATTAGCAAAGACTTCTTTCTTTTGCTAGGTGCTTCTCTTGATTGATACCGTTATCACTTATATTCATCAATTTCACAGTGGAGTAATGTATTTGAATCGTGAAATGTGGTAAAGTGTTTGTTCTTTACAGCAGGGTCATCTGGTTGTATGGCCACAAAGCAGATTCTCCATTCAACGGGTTTTTTGTGCATATGGGACTTCACATGCACCTTACTGAATAACGGATGTTTGGAATGTGATAAATCTTCTTGTTTAGCTATCTCCTTCATTTGCTTTATATTTTTAAAAATCGTATTCCAGTGGTCACTAAAATAATCAATGTGCTTCACAAATTGTGGTACATGTTTCTTCCCTCTCAGCAGGGAGATTCCGTTTGATGACTGCTATGTTTGTTCTACCATGGAGTGTGATTTTGTTGGATGGGAACCACCACTCCCAGCATTCTGACTATTGTAGTTATTAGCAAAGACTTCTTTCTTTTGCTAGGTGCTTCTCTTGATTGATACCGTTAACACTTATATTCATAAATTTCACAGTGGAGTAATGTATTTGAATCGTGAAATGTTGTAAAGTGTTTGTTCTTTACAGCAGGGTCATCTGGTTGTATGGCCACAAAGCAGATTCTCCATTCAACGGGTTTTTTGTGCATATGGGACTTCACATGCACCTTACTGAATAACGGATGTTTGGAATGTGATAAATCTTCTTGGTTAGGTATCTCCTTCATTTGCTTTATATTTTTAAAAATCGTATTCCAGTGGTCACTAAAATAATCAATGTGCTTCACAAATTGTGGTACATGTTTCTTCCCTCTCAGCAGGGAGATTCCGTTTGATGACTGCTATGTTTGTTCTACCATGGAGTGTGATTTTGTTGGATGGGAACCACCACTCCCAGCATTCTGACTCTTGTAGTTATTAGCAAAGACTTCTTTCTTTTGCTAGGTGCTTCTCTTGATTGATACCGTTATCACTTATATTCATCAATTTCACAGTGGAGTAATGTATTTGAATCGTGAAATGTGGTAAAGTGTTTGTTCTTTACAGCAGGGTCATCTGGTTGTATGGCCACAAAGCAGATTCTCCATTCAACGGGTTTTTTGTGCATATGGGACTTCACATGCACCTTACTGAATAACGGATGTTTGGAATGTGATAAATCTTCTTGTTTAGCTATCTCCTTCATTTGCTTTATATTTTTAAAAATCGTATTCCAGTGGTCACTAAAATAATCAATGTGCTTCACAAATTGTGGTACATGTTTCTTCCCTCTCAGCAGGGAGATTCCGTTTGATGACTGCTATGTTTGTTCTACCATGGAGTGTGATTTTGTTGGATGGGAACCACCACTCCCAGCATTCTGACTCTTGTAGTTATTAGCAAAGACTTCTTTCTTTTGCTAGGTGCTTCTCTTGATTGATACCGTTATCACTTATATTCATCAATTTCACAGTGGAGTAATGTATTTGAATCGTGAAATGTGGTAAAGTGTTTGTTCTTTACAGCAGGGTCATCTGGTTGTATGGCCACAAAGCAGATTCTCCATTCAACGGGTTTTTTGTGCATATGGGACTTCACATGCACCTTACTGAATAACGGATGTTTGGAATGTGATAAATCTTCTTGGTTAGGTATCTCCTTCATTTGCTTTATATTTTTAAAAATCGTATTCCAGTGGTCACTAAAATAATCAATGTGCTTCACAAATTGTGGTACATGTTTCTTCCCTCTCAGCAGGGAGATTCCGTTTGATGACTGCTATGTTTGTTCTACCATGGAGTGTGATTTTGTTGGATGGGAACCACCACTCCCAGCATTCTGACTCTTGTAGTTATTAGCAAAGACTTCTTTCTTTTGCTAGGTGCTTCTCTTGATTGATACCGTTATCACTTATATTCATCAATTTCACAGTGGAGTAATGTATTTGAATCGTGAAATGTGGTAAAGTGTTTGTTCTTTACAGCAGGGTCATCTGGTTGTATGGCCACAAAGCAGATTCTCCATTCAACGGGTTTTTTGTGCATATGGGACTTCACATGCACCTTACTGAATAACGGATGTTTGGAATGTGATAAATCTTCTTGTTTAGCTATCTCCTTCATTTGCTTTATATTTTTAAAAATCGTATTCCAGTGGTCACTAAAATAATCAATGTGCTTCACAAATTGTGGTACATGTTTCTTCCCTCTCAGCAGGGAGATTCCGTTTGATGACTGCTATGTTTGTTCTACCATGGAGTGTGATTTTGTTGGATGGGAACCACCACTCCCAGCATTCTGACTCTTGTAGTTATTAGCAAAGACTTCTTTCTTTTGCTAGGTGCTTCTCTTGATTGATACCGTTATCACTTATATTCATCAATTTCACAGTGGAGTAATGTATTTGAATCGTGAAATGTGGTAAAGTGTTTGTTCTTTACAGCAGGGTCATCTGGTTGTATGGCCACAAAGCAGATTCTCCATTCAACGGGTTTTTTGTGCATATGGGACTTCACATGCACCTTACTGAATAACGGATGTTTGGAATGTGATAAATCTTCTTGGTTAGGTATCTCCTTCATTTGCTTTATATTTTTAAAAATCGTATTCCAGTGGTCACTAAAATAATCAATGTGCTTCACAAATTGTGGTACATGTTTCTTCCCTCTCAGCAGGGAGATTCCGTTTGATGACTGCTATGTTTGTTCTACCATGGAGTGTGATTTTGTTGGATGGGAACCACCACTCCCAGCATTCTGACTCTTGTAGTTATTAGCAAAGACTTCTTTCTTTTGCTAGGTGCTTCTCTTGATTGATACCGTTATCACTTATATTCATCAATTTCACAGTGGAGTAATGTATTTGAATCGTGAAATGTGGTAAAGTGTTTGTTCTTTACAGCAGGGTCATCTGGTTGTATGGCCACAAAGCAGATTCTCCATTCAACGGGTTTTTTGTGCATATGGGACTTCACATGCACCTTACTGAATAACGGATGTTTGGAATGTGATAAATCTTCTTGTTTAGCTATCTCCTTCATTTGCTTTATATTTTTAAAAATCGTATTCCAGTGGTCACTAAAATAATCAATGTGCTTCACAAATTGTGGTACATGTTTCTTCCCTCTCAGCAGGGAGATTCCGTTTGATGACTGCTATGTTTGTTCTACCATGGAGTGTGATTTTGTTGGATGGGAACCACCACTCCCAGCATTCTGACTCTTGTAGTTATTAGCAAAGACTTCTTTCTTTTGCTAGGTGCTTCTCTTGATTGATACCGTTATCACTTATATTCATCAATTTCACAGTGGAGTAATGTATTTGAATCGTGAAATGTGGTAAAGTGTTTGTTCTTTACAGCAGGGTCATCTGGTTGTATGGCCACAAAGCAGATTCTCCATTCAACGGGTTTTTTGTGCATATGGGACTTCACATGCACCTTACTGAATAACGGATGTTTGGAATGTGATAAATCTTCTTGTTTAGCTATCTCCTTCATTTGCTTTATATTTTTAAAAATCGTATTCCAGTGGTCACTAAAATAATCAATGTGCTTCACAAATTGTGGTACATGTTTCTTCCCTCTCAGCAGGGAGATTCCGTTTGATGACTGCTATGTTTGTTCTACCATGGAGTGTGATTTTGTTGGATGGGAACCACCACTCCCAGCATTCTGACTCTTGTAGTTATTAGCAAAGACTTCTTTCTTTTGCTAGGTGCTTCTCTTGATTGATACCGTTATCACTTATATTCATCAATTTCACAGTGGAGTAATGTATTTGAATCGTGAAATGTGGTAAAGTGTTTGTTCTTTACAGCAGGGTCATCTGGTTGTATGGCCACAAAGCAGATTCTCCATTCAACGGGTTTTTTGTGCATATGGGACTTCACATGCACCTTACTGAATAACGGATGTTTGGAATGTGATAAATCTTCTTGTTTAGCTATCTCCTTCATTTGCTTTATATTTTTAAAAATCGTATTCCAGTGGTCACTAAAATAATCAATGTGCTTCACAAATTGTGGTACATGTTTCTTCCCTCTCAGCAGGGAGATTCCGTTTGATGACTGCTATGTTTGTTCTACCATGGAGTGTGATTTTGTTGGATGGGAACCACCACTCCCAGCATTCTGACTCTTGTAGTTATTAGCAAAGACTTCTTTCTTTTGCTAGGTGCTTCTCTTGATTGATACCGTTATCACTTATATTCATCAATTTCACAGTGGAGTAATGTATTTGAATCGTGAAATGTGGTAAAGTGTTTGTTCTTTACAGCAGGGTCATCTGGTTGTATGGCCACAAAGCAGATTCTCCATTCAACGGGTTTTTTGTGCATATGGGACTTCACATGCACCTTACTGAATAACGGATGTTTGGAATGTGATAAATCTTCTTGGTTAGGTATCTCCTTCATTTGCTTTATATTTTTAAAAATCGTATTCCAGTGGTCACTAAAATAATCAATGTGCTTCACAAATTGTGGTACATGTTTCTTCCCTCTCAGCAGGGAGATTCCGTTTGATGACTGCTATGTTTGTTCTACCATGGAGTGTGATTTTGTTGGATGGGAACCACCACTCCCAGCATTCTGACTCTTGTAGTTATTAGCAAAGACTTCTTTCTTTTGCTAGGTGCTTCTCTTGATTGATACCGTTATCACTTATATTCATCAATTTCACAGTGGAGTAATGTATTTGAATCGTGAAATGTGGTAAAGTGTTTGTTCTTTACAGCAGGGTCATCTGGTTGTATGGCCACAAAGCAGATTCTCCATTCAACGGGTTTTTTGTGCATATGGGACTTCACATGCACCTTACTGAATAACGGATGTTTGGAATGTGATAAATCTTCTTGTTTAGCTATCTCCTTAATTTGCTTTATATTTTTAAAAATCGTATTCCAGTGGTCACTAAAATAATCAATGTGCTTCACAAATTGTGGTACATGTTTCTTCCCTCTCAGCAGGGAGATTCCGTTTGATGACTGCTATGTTTGTTCTACCATGGAGTGTGATTTTGTTGGATGGGAACCACCACTCCCAGCATTCTGACTATTGTAGTTATTAGCAAAGACTTCTTTCTTTTGCTAGGTGCTTCTCTTGATTGATACCGTTAACACTTATATTCATCAATTTCACAGTGGAGTAATGTATTTGAATCGTGAAATGTTGTAAAGTGTTTGTTCTTTACAGCAGGGTCATCTGGTTGTATGGCCACAAAGCAGATTCTCCATTCAACGGGTTTTTTGTGCATATGGGACTTCACATGCACCTTACTGAATAACGGATGTTTGGAATGTGATAAATCTTCTTGGTTAGGTATCTCCTTCATTTGCTTTATATTTTTAAAAATCGTATTCCAGTGGTCACTAAAATAATCAATGTGCTTCACAAATTGTGGTACATGTTTCTTCCCTCTCAGCAGGGAGATTCCGTTTGATGACTGCTATGTTTGTTCTACCATGGAGTGTGATTTTGTTGGATGGGAACCACCACTCCCAGCATTCTGACTCTTGTAGTTATTAGCAAAGACTTCTTTCTTTTGCTAGGTGCTTCTCTTGATTGATACCGTTATCACTTATATTCATCAATTTCACAGTGGAGTAATGTATTTGAATCGTGAAATGTGGTAAAGTGTTTGTTCTTTACAGCAGGGTCATCTGGTTGTATGGCCACAAAGCAGATTCTCCATTCAACGGGTTTTTTGTGCATATGGGACTTCACATGCACCTTACTGAATAACGGATGTTTGGAATGTGATAAATCTTCTTGGTTAGGTATCTCCTTCATTTGCTTTATATTTTTAAAAATCGTATTCCAGTGGTCACTAAAATAATCAATGTGCTTCACAAATTGTGGTACATGTTTCTTCCCTCTCAGCAGGGAGATTCCGTTTGATGACTGCTATGTTTGTTCTACCATGGAGTGTGATTTTGTTGGATGGGAGCCACCACTCCCAGCATTCTGACTATTGTAGTTATTAGCAAAGAATTCTTTCTTTTGCTAGGTGCTTCTCTTGATTGATACCGTTATCACTTATATTCATCAATTTCACAGTGGAGTAATGTATTTGAATCGTGAAATGTGGTAAAGTGTTTGTTCTTTACAGCAGGGTCATCTGGTTGTATGGCCACAAAGCAGATTCTCCATTCAACGGGTTTTTTGTGCATATGGGACTTCACATGCACCTTACTGAATAACGGATGTTTGGAATGTGATAAATCTTCTTGGTTAGGTATCTCCTTCATTTGCTTTATATTTTTAAAAATCGTATTCCAGTGGTCACTAAAATAATCAATGTGCTTCACAAATTGTGGTACATGTTTCTTCCCTCTCAGCAGGGAGATTCCGTTTGATGACTGCTATGTTTGTTCTACCATGGAGTGTGATTTTGTTGGATGGGAACCACCACTCCCAGCATTCTGACTCTTGTAGTTGTTAGCAAAGACTTCTTTCTTTTGCTAGGTGCTTCTCTTGATTGATACCGTTATCACTTATATTCATCAATTTCACAGTGGAGTAATGTATTTGAATCGTGAAATGTGGTAAAGTGTTTGTTCTTTACAGCAGGGTCATCTGGTTGTATGGCCACAAAGCAGATTCTCCATTCAACGGGTTTTTTGTGCATATGGGACTTCACATGCACCTTACTGAATAACGGATGTTTGGAATGTGATAAATCTTCTTGGTTAGGTATCTCCTTCATTTGCTTTATATTTTTAAAAATCGTATTCCAGTGGTCACTAAAATAATCAATGTGCTTCACAAATTGTGGTACATGTTTCTTCCCTCTCAGCAGGGAGATTCCGTTTGATGACTGCTATGTTTGTTCTACCATGGAGTGTGATTTTGTTGGATGGGAACCACCACTCCCAGCATTCTGACTCTTGTAGTTATTAGCAAAGACTTCTTTCTTTTGCTAGGTGCTTCTCTTGATTGATACCGTTATCACTTATATTCATCAATTTCACAGTGGAGTAATGTATTTGAATCGTGAAATGTGGTAAAGTGTTTGTTCTTTACAGCAGGGTCATCTGGTTGTATGGCCACAAAGCAGATTCTCCATTCAACGGGTTTTTTGTGCATATGGGACTTCACATGCACCTTACTGAATAACGGATGTTTGGAATGTGATAAATCTTCTTGGTTAGGTATCTCCTTCATTTGCTTTATATTTTTAAAAATCGTATTCCAGTGGTCACTAAAATAATCAATGTGCTTCACAAATTGTGGTACATGTTTCTTCCCTCTCAGCAGGGAGATTCCGTTTGATGACTGCTATGTTTGTTCTACCATGGAGTGTGATTTTGTTGGATGGGAACCACCACTCCCAGCATTCTGACTCTTGTAGTTATTAGCAAAGACTTCTTTCTTTTGCTAGGTGCTTCTCTTGATTGATACCGTTATCACTTATATTCATCAATTTCACAGTGGAGTAATGTATTTGAATCGTGAAATGTGGTAAAGTGTTTGTTCTTTACAGCAGGGTCATCTGGTTGTATGGCCACAAAGCAGATTCTCCATTCAACGGGTTTTTTGTGCATATGGGATTTCACATGCACCTTACTGAATAACGGATGTTTGGAATGTGATAAATCTTCTTGGTTAGGTATCTCCTTCATTTGCTTTATATTTTTAAAAATCGTATTCCAGTGGTCACTAAAATAATCAATGTGCTTCACAAATTGTGGTACATGTTTCTTCCCTCTCAGCAGGGAGATTCCGTTTGATGACTGCTATGTTTGTTCTACCATGGAGTGTGATTTTGTTGGATGGGAACCACCACTCCCAGCATTCTGACTATTGTAGTTATTAGCAAAGAATTCTTTCTTTTGCTAGGTGCTTCTCTTGATTGATACCGTTATCACTTATATTCATCAATTTCACAGTGGAGTAATGTATTTGAATCGTGAAATGTGGTAAAGTGTTTGTTCTTTACAGCAGGGTCATCTGGTTGTATGGCCACAAAGCAGATTCTCCATTCAACGGGTTTTTTGTGCATATGGGACTTCACATGCACCTTACTGAATAACGGATGTTTGGAATGTGATAAATCTTCTTGGTTAGGTATCTCCTTCATTTGCTTTATATTTTTAAAAATCGTATTCCAGTGGTCACTAAAATAATCAATGTGCTTCACAAATTGTGGTACATGTTTCTTCCCTCTCAGCAGGGAGATTCCGTTTGATGACTGCTATGTTTGTTCTACCATGGAGTGTGATTTTGTTGGATGGGAACCACCACTCCCAGCATTCTGACTCTTGTAGTTATTAGCAAAGACTTCTTTCTTTTGCTAGGTGCTTCTCTTGATTGATACCGTTATCACTTATATTCATCAATTTCACAGTGGAGTAATGTATTTGAATCGTGAAATGTGGTAAAGTGTTTGTTCTTTACAGCAGGGTCATCTGGTTGTATGGCCACAAAGCAGATTCTCCATTCAACGGGTTTTTTGTGCATATGGGACTTCACATGCACCTTACTGAATAACGGATGTTTGGAATGTGATAAATCTTCTTGGTTAGGTATCTCCTTCATTTGCTTTATATTTTTAAAAATCGTATTCCAGTGGTCACTAAAATAATCAATGTGCTTCACAAATTGTGGTACATGTTTCTTCCCTCTCAGCAGGGAGATTCCGTTTGATGACTGCTATGTTTGTTCTACCATGGAGTGTGATTTTGTTGGATGGGAACCACCACTCCCAGCATTCTGACTATTGTAGTTATTAGCAAAGACTTCTTTCTTTTGCTAGGTGCTTCTCTTGATTGATACCGTTATCACTTATATTCATCAATTTCACAGTGGAGTAATGTATTTGAATCGTGAAATGTGGTAAAGTGTTTGTTCTTTACAGCAGGGTCATCTGGTTGTATGGCCACAAAGCAGATTCTCCATTCAACGGGTTTTTTGTGCATATGGGACTTCACATGCACCTTACTGAATAACGGATGTTTGGAATGTGATAAATCTTCTTGGTTAGGTATCTCCTTCATTTGCTTTATATTTTTAAAAATCGTATTCCAGTGGTCACTAAAATAATCAATGTGCTTCACAAATTGTGGTACATGTTTCTTCCCTCTCAGCAGGGAGATTCCGTTTGATGACTGCTATGTTTGTTCTACCATGGAGTGTGATTTTGTTGGATGGGAACCACCACTCCCAGCATTCTGACTATTGTAGTTATTAGCAAAGAATTCTTTCTTTTGCTAGGTGCTTCTCTTGATTGATACCGTTATCACTTATATTCATCAATTTCACAGTGGAGTAATGTATTTGAATCGTGAAATGTGGTAAAGTGTTTGTTCTTTACAGCAGGGTCATCTGGTTGTATGGCCACAAAGCAGATTCTCCATTCAACGGGTTTTTTGTGCATATGGGACTTCACATGCACCTTACTGAATAACGGATGTTTGGAATGTGATAAATCTTCTTGGTTAGGTATCTCCTTCATTTGCTTTATATTTTTAAAAATCGTATTCCAGTGGTCACTAAAATAATCAATGTGCTTCACAAATTGTGGTACATGTTTCTTCCCTCTCAGCAGGGAGATTCCGTTTGATGACTGCTATGTTTGTTCTACCATGGAGTGTGATTTTGTTGGATGGGAACCACCACTCCCAGCATTCTGACTATTGTAGTTATTAGCAAAGACTTCTTTCTTTTGCTAGGTGCTTCTCTTGATTGATACCGTTATCACTTATATTCATCAATTTCACAGTGGAGTAATGTATTTGAATCGTGAAATGTTGTAAAGTGTTTGTTCTTTACAGCAGGGTCATCTGGTTGTATGGCCACAAAGCAGATTCTCCATTCAACGGGTTTTTTGTGCATATGGGACTTCACATGCACCTTACTGAATAACGGATGTTTGGAATGTGATAAATCTTCTTGGTTAGGTATCTCCTTCATTTGCTTTATATTTTTAAAAATCGTATTCCAGTGGTCACTAAAATTATCAATGTGCTTCACAAATTGTGGTACATGTTTCTTCCCTCTCAGCAGGGAGATTCCGTTTGATGACTGCTATGTTTGTTCTACCATGGAGTGTGATTTTGTTGGATGGGAACCACCACTCCCAGCATTCTGACTATTGTAGTTATTAGCAAAGACTTCTTTCTTTTGCTAGGTGCTTCTCTTGATTGATACCGTTATCACTTATATTCATCAATTTCACAGTGGAGTAATGTATTTGAATCGTGAAATGTGGTAAAGTGTTTGTTCTTTACAGCAGGGTCATCTGGTTGTATGGCCACAAAGCAGATTCTCCATTCAACGGGTTTTTTGTGCATATGGGACTTCACATGCACCTTACTGAATAACGGATGTTTGGAATGTGATAAATCTTCTTGGTTAGGTATCTCCTTCATTTGCTTTATATTTTTAAAAATCGTATTCCAGTGGTCACTAAAATAATCAATGTGCTTCACAAATTGTGGTACATGTTTCTTCCCTCTCAGCAGGGAGATTCCGTTTGATGACTGCTATGTTTGTTCTACCATGGAGTGTGATTTTGTTGGATGGGAACCACCACTCCCAGCATTCTGACTATTGTAGTTATTAGCAAAGACTTCTTTCTTTTGCTAGGTGCTTCTCTTGATTGATACCGTTATCACTTATATTCATCAATTTCACAGTGGAGTAATGTATTTGAATCGTGAAATGTTGTAAAGTGTTTGTTCTTTACAGCAGGGTCATCTGGTTGTATGGCCACAAAGCAGATTCTCCATTCAACGGGTTTTTTGTGCATATGGGACTTCACATGCACCTTACTGAATAACGGATGTTTGGAATGTGATAAATCTTCTTGGTTAGGTATCTCCTTCATTTGCTTTATATTTTTAAAAATCGTATTCCAGTGGTCACTAAAATTATCAATGTGCTTCACAAATTGTGGTACATGTTTCTTCCCTCTCAGCAGGGAGATTCCGTTTGATGACTGCTATGTTTGTTCTACCATGGAGTGTGATTTTGTTGGATGGGAACCACCACTCCCAGCATTCTGACTATTGTAGTTATTAGCAAAGACTTCTTTCTTTTGCTAGGTGCTTCTCTTGATTGATACCGTTATCACTTATATTCATCAATTTCACAGTGGAGTAATGTATTTGAATCGTGAAATGTTGTAAAGTGTTTGTTCTTTACAGCAGGGTCATCTGGTTGTATGGCCACAAAGCAGATTCTCCATTCAACGGGTTTTTTGTGCATATGGGACTTCACATGCACCTTACTGAATAACGGATGTTTGGAATGTGATAAATCTTCTTGGTTAGGTATCTCCTTCATTTGCTTTATATTTTTAAAAATCGTATTCCAGTGGTCACTAAAATTATCAATGTGCTTCACAAATTGTGGTACATGTTTCTTCCCTCTCAGCAGGGAGATTCCGTTTGATGACTGCTATGTTTGTTCTACCATGGAGTGTGATTTTGTTGGATGGGAACCACCACTCCCAGCATTCTGACTATTGTAGTTATTAGCAAAGACTTCTTTCTTTTGCTAGGTGCTTCTCTTGATTGATACCGTTATCACTTATATTCATCAATTTCACAGTGGAGTAATGTATTTGAATCGTGAAATGTGGTAAAGTGTTTGTTCTTTACAGCAGGGTCATCTGGTTGTATGGCCACAAAGCAGATTCTCCATTCAACGGGTTTTTTGTGCATATGGGACTTCACATGCACCTTACTGAATAACGGATGTTTGGAATGTGATAAATCTTCTTGGTTAGGTATCTCCTTCATTTGCTTTATATTTTTAAAAATCGTATTCCAGTGGTCACTAAAATAATCAATGTGCTTCACAAATTGTGGTACATGTTTCTTCCCTCTCAGCAGGGAGATTCCGTTTGATGACTGCTATGTTTGTTCTACCATGGAGTGTGATTTTGTTGGATGGGAACCACCACTCCCAGCATTCTGACTCTTGTAGTTATTAGCAAAGACTTCTTTCTTTTGCTAGGTGCTTCTCTTGATTGATACCGTTATCACTTATATTCATCAATTTCACAGTGGAGTAATGTATTTGAATCGTGAAATGTGGTAAAGTGTTTGTTCTTTACAGCAGGGTCATCTGGTTGTATGGCCACAAAGCAGATTCTCCATTCAACGGGTTTTTTGTGCATATGGGACTTCACATGCACCTTACTGAATAACGGATGTTTGGAATGTGATAAATCTTCTTGTTTAGCTATCTCCTTCATTTGCTTTATATTTTTAAAAATCGTATTCCAGTGGTCACTAAAATAATCAATGTGCTTCACAAATTGTGGTACATGTTTCTTCCCTCTCAGCAGGGAGATTCCGTTTGATGACTGCTATGTTTGTTCTACCATGGAGTGTGATTTTGTTGGATGGGAACCACCACTCCCAGCATTCTGACTATTGTAGTTATTAGCAAAGACTTCTTTCTTTTGCTAGGTGCTTCTCTTGATTGATACCGTTATCACTTATATTCATCAATTTCACAGTGGAGTAATGTATTTGAATCGTGAAATGTGGTAAAGTGTTTGTTCTTTACAGCAGGGTCATCTGGTTGTATGGCCACAAAGCAGATTCTCCATTCAACGGGTTTTTTGTGCATATGGGACTTCACATGCACCTTACTGAATAACGGATGTTTGGAATGTGATAAATCTTCTTGGTTAGGTATCTCCTTCATTTGCTTTATATTTTTAAAAATCGTATTCCAGTGGTCACTAAAATAATCAATGTGCTTCACAAATTGTGGTACATGTTTCTTCCCTCTCAGCAGGGAGATTCCGTTTGATGACTGCTATGTTTGTTCTACCATGGAGTGTGATTTTGTTGGATGGGAACCACCACTCCCAGCATTCTGACTATTGTAGTTATTAGCAAAGACTTCTTTCTTTTGCTAGGTGCTTCTCTTGATTGATACCGTTAACACTTATATTCATCAATTTCACAGTGGAGTAATGTATTTGAATCGTGAAATGTTGTAAAGTGTTTGTTCTTTACAGCAGGGTCATCTGGTTGTATGGCCACAAAGCAGATTCTCCATTCAACGGGTTTTTTGTGCATATGGGACTTCACATGCACCTTACTGAATAACGGATGTTTGGAATGTGATAAATCTTCTTGGTTAGGTATCTCCTTCATTTGCTTTATATTTTTAAAAATCGTATTCCAGTGGTCACTAAAATAATCAATGTGCTTCACAAATTGTGGTACATGTTTCTTCCCTCTCAGCAGGGAGATTCCGTTTGATGACTGCTATGTTTGTTCTACCATGGAGTGTGATTTTGTTGGATGGGAACCACCACTCCCAGCATTCTGACTCTTGTAGTTATTAGCAAAGACTTCTTTCTTTTGCTAGGTGCTTCTCTTGATTGATACCGTTATCACTTATATTCATCAATTTCACAGTGGAGTAATGTATTTGAATCGTGAAATGTGGTAAAGTGTTTGTTCTTTACAGCAGGGTCATCTGGTTGTATGGCCACAAAGCAGATTCTCCATTCAACGGGTTTTTTGTGCATATGGGACTTCACATGCACCTTACTGAATAACGGATGTTTGGAATGTGATAAATCTTCTTGGTTAGGTATCTCCTTCATTTGCTTTATATTTTTAAAAATCGTATTCCAGTGGTCACTAAAATAATCAATGTGCTTCACAAATTGTGGTACATGTTTCTTCCCTCTCAGCAGGGAGATTCCGTTTGGTGACTGCTATGTTTGTTCTACCATGGAGTGTGATTTTGTTGGATGGGAACCACCACTCCCAGCATTCTGACTCTTGTAGTTATTAGCAAAGACTTCTTTCTTTTGCTAGGTGCTTCTCTTGATTGATACCGTTATCACTTATATTCATCAATTTCACAGTGGAGTAATGTATTTGAATCGTGAAATGTGGTAAAGTGTTTGTTCTTTACAGCAGGGTCATCTGGTTGTATGGCCACAAAGCAGATTCTCCATTCAACGGGTTTTTTGTGCATATGGGACTTCACATGCACCTTACTGAATAACGGATGTTTGGAATGTGATAAATCTTCTTGGTTAGGTATCTCCTTCATTTGCTTTATATTTTTAAAAATCGTATTCCAGTGGTCACTAAAATAATCAATGTGCTTCACAAATTGTGGTACATGTTTCTTCCCTCTCAGCAGGGAGATTCCGTTTGATGACTGCTATGTTTGTTCTACCATGGAGTGTGATTTTGTTGGATGGGAACCACCACTCCCAGCATTCTGACTATTGTAGTTATTAGCAAAGAATTCTTTCTTTTGCTAGGTGCTTCTCTTGATTGATACCGTTATCACTTATATTCATCAATTTCACAGTGGAGTAATGTATTTGAATCGTGAAATGTGGTAAAGTGTTTGTTCTTTACAGCAGGGTCATCTGGTTGTATGGCCACAAAGCAGATTCTCCATTCAACGGGTTTTTTGTGCATATGGGACTTCACATGCACCTTACTGAATAACGGATGTTTGGAATGTGATAAATCTTCTTGGTTAGGTATCTCCTTCATTTGCTTTATATTTTTAAAAATCGTATTCCAGTGGTCACTAAAATAATCAATGTGCTTCACAAATTGTGGTACATGTTTCTTCCCTCTCAGCAGGGAGATTCCGTTTGATGACTGCCATGTTTGTTCTACCATGGAGTGTGATTTTGTTGGATGGGAACCACCACTCCCAGCATTCTGACTATTGTAGTTATTAGCAAAGACTTCTTTCTTTTGCTAGGTGCTTCTCTTGATTGATACCGTTATCACTTATATTCATCAATTTCACAGTGGAGTAATGTATTTGAATCGTGAAATGTTGTAAAGTGTTTGTTCTTTACAGCAGGGTCATCTGGTTGTATGGCCACAAAGCAGATTCTCCATTCAACGGGTTTTTTGTGCATATGGGACTTCACATGCACCTTACTGAATAACGGATGTTTGGAATGTGATAAATCTTCTTGGTTAGGTATCTCCTTCATTTGCTTTATATTTTTAAAAATCGTATTCCAGTGGTCACTAAAATTATCAATGTGCTTCACAAATTGTGGTACATGTTTCTTCCCTCTCAGCAGGGAGATTCCGTTTGATGACTGCTATGTTTGTTCTACCATGGAGTGTGATTTTGTTGGATGGGAACCACCACTCCCAGCATTCTGACTATTGTAGTTATTAGCAAAGACTTCTTTCTTTTGCTAGGTGCTTCTCTTGATTGATACCGTTATCACTTATATTCATCAATTTCACAGTGGAGTAATGTATTTGAATCGTGAAATGTGGTAAAGTGTTTGTTCTTTACAGCAGGGTCATCTGGTTGTATGGCCACAAAGCAGATTCTCCATTCAACGGGTTTTTTGTGCATATGGAACTTCACATGCACCTTACTGAATAACGGATGTTTGGAATGTGATAAATCTTCTTGTTTAGCTATCTCCTTCATTTGCTTTATATTTTTAAAAATCGTATTCCAGTGGTCACTAAAATAATCAATGTGCTTCACAAATTGTGGTACATGTTTCTTCCCTCTCAGCAGGGAGATTCCGTTTGATGACTGCTATGTTTGTTCTACCATGGAGTGTGATTTTGTTGGATGGGAACCACCACTCCCAGCATTCTGACTATTGTAGTTATTAGCAAAGACTTCTTTCTTTTGCTAGGTGCTTCTCTTGATTGATACCGTTATCACTTATATTCATCAATTTCACAGTGGAGTAATGTATTTGAATCGTGAAATGTGGTAAAGTGTTTGTTCTTTACAGCAGGGTCATCTGGTTGTATGGCCACAAAGCAGATTCTCCATTCAACGGGTTTTTTGTGCATATGGGACTTCACATGCACCTTACTGAATAACGGATGTTTGGAATGTGATAAATCTTCTTGTTTAGCTATCTCCTTCATTTGCTTTATATTTTTAAAAATCGTATTCCAGTGGTCACTAAAATAATCAATGTGCTTCACAAATTGTGGTACATGTTTCTTCCCTCTCAGCAGGGAGATTCCGTTTGATGACTGCTATGTTTGTTCTACCATGGAGTGTGATTTTGTTGGATGGGAACCACCACTCCCAGCATTCTGACTATTGTAGTTATTAGCAAAGACTTCTTTCTTTTGCTAGGTGCTTCTCTTGATTGATACCGTTATCACTTATATTCATCAATTTCACAGTGGAGTAATGTATTTGAATCGTGAAATGTGGTAAAGTGTTTGTTCTTTACAGCAGGGTCATCTGGTTGTATGGCCACAAAGCAGATTCTCCATTCAACGGGTTTTTTGTGCATATGGGACTTCACATGCACCTTACTGAATAACGGATGTTTGGAATGTGATAAATCTTCTTGGTTAGGTATCTCCTTCATTTGCTTTATATTTTTAAAAATCGTATTCCAGTGGTCACTAAAATAATCAATGTGCTTCACAAATTGTGGTACATGTTTCTTCCCTCTCAGCAGGGAGATTCCGTTTGATGACTGCTATGTTTGTTCTACCATGGAGTGTGATTTTGTTGGATGGGAACCACCACTCCCAGCATTCTGACTATTGTAGTTATTAGCAAAGACTTCTTTCTTTTGCTAGGTGCTTCTCTTGATTGATACCGTTAACACTTATATTCATCAATTTCACAGTGGAGTAATGTATTTGAATCGTGAAATGTTGTAAAGTGTTTGTTCTTTACAGCAGGGTCATCTGGTTGTATGGCCACAAAGCAGATTCTCCATTCAATGGGTTTTTTGTGCATATGGGACTTCACATGCACCTTACTGAATAACGGATGTTTGGAATGTGATAAATCTTCTTGGTTAGGTATCTCCTTCATTTGCTTTATATTTTTAAAAATCGTATTCCAGTGGTCACTAAAATTATCAATGTGCTTCACAAATTGTGGTACATGTTTCTTCCCTCTCAGCAGGGAGATTCCGTTTGATGACTGCTATGTTTGTTCTACCATGGAGTGTGATTTTGTTGGATGGGAACCACCACTCCCAGCATTCTGACTATTGTAGTTATTAGCAAAGACTTCTTTCTTTTGCTAGGTGCTTCTCTTGATTGATACCGTTATCACTTATATTCATCAATTTCACAGTGGAGTAATGTATTTGAATCGTGAAATGTGGTAAAGTGTTTGTTCTTTACAGCAGGGTCATCTGGTTGTATGGCCACAAAGCAGATTCTCCATTCAACGGGTTTTTTGTGCATATGGGACTTCACATGCACCTTACTGAATAACGGATGTTTGGAATGTGATAAATCTTCTTGGTTAGGTATCTCCTTCATTTGCTTTATATTTTTAAAAATCGTATTCCAGTGGTCACTAAAATAATCAATGTGCTTCACAAATTGTGGTACATGTTTCTTCCCTCTCAGCAGGGAGATTCCGTTTGATGACTGCTATGTTTGTTCTACCATGGAGTGTGATTTTGTTGGATGGGAACCACCACTCCCAGCATTCTGACTATTGTAGTTATTAGCAAAGACTTCTTTCTTTTGCTAGGTGCTTCTCTTGATTGATACCGTTATCACTTATATTCATCAATTTCCCAGTGGAGTAATGTATTTGAATCGTGAAATGTGGTAAAGTGTTTGTTCTTTACAGCAGGGTCATCTGGTTGTATGGCCACAAAGCAGATTCTCCATTCAACGGGTTTTTTGTGCATATGGGACTTCACATGCACCTTACTGAATAACGGATGTTTGGAATGTGATAAATCTTCTTGGTTAGGTATCTCCTTCATTTGCTTTATATTTTTAGAAATCGTATTCCAGTGGTCACTAAAATAATCAATGTGCTTCACAAATTGTGGTACATGTTTCTTCCCTCTCAGCAGGGAGATTCCGTTTGATGACTGCTATGTTTGTTCTACCATGGAGTGTGATTTTGTTGGATGGGAACCACCACTCCCAGCATTCTGACTATTGTAGTTATTAGCAAAGACTTCTTTCTTTTGCTAGGTGCTTCTCTTGATTGATACCGTTATCACTTATATTCATCAATTTCACAGTGGAGTAATGTATTTGAATCGTGAAATGTGGTAAAGTGTTTGTTCTTTACAGCAGGGTCATCTGGTTGTATGGCCACAAAGCAGATTCTCCATTCAACGGGTTTTTTGTGCATATGGGACTTCACATGCACCTTACTGAATAACGGATGTTTGGAATGTGATAAATCTTCTTGGTTAGGTATCTCCTTCATTTGCTTTATATTTTTAAAAATCGTATTCCAGTGGTCACTAAAATAATCAATGTGCTTCACAAATTGTGGTACATGTTTCTTCCCTCTCAGCAGGGAGATTCCGTTTGATGACTGCTATGTTTGTTCTACCATGGAGTGTGATTTTGTTGGATGGGAACCACCACTCCCAGCATTCTGACTATTGTAGTTATTAGCAAAGACTTCTTTCTTTTGCTAGGTGCTTCTCTTGATTGATACCGTTATCACTTATATTCATCAATTTCACAGTGGAGTAATGTATTTGAATCGTGAAATGTGGTAAAGTGTTTGTTCTTTACAGCAGGGTCATCTGGTTGTATGGCCACAAAGCAGATTCTCCATTCAACGGGTTTTTTGTGCATATGGGACTTCACATGCACCTTACTGAATAACGGATGTTTGGAATGTGATAAATCTTCTTGGTTAGGTATCTCCTTCATTTGCTTTATATTTTTAAAAATCGTATTCCAGTGGTCACTAAAATAATCAATGTGCTTCACAAATTGTGGTACATGTTTCTTCCCTCTCAGCAGGGAGATTCCGTTTGATGACTGCTATGTTTGTTCTACCATGGAGTGTGATTTTGTTGGATGGGAACCACCACTCCCAGCATTCTGACTCTTGTAGTTATTAGCAAAGACTTCTTTCTTTTGCTAGGTGCTTCTCTTGATTGATACCGTTATCACTTATATTCATCAATTTCACAGTGGAGTAATGTATTTGAATCGTGAAATGTGGTAAAGTGTTTGTTCTTTACAGCAGGGTCATCTGGTTGTATGGCCACAAAGCAGATTCTCCATTCAACGGGTTTTTTGTGCATATGGGACTTCACATGCACCTTACTGAATAACGGATGTTTGGAATGTGATAAATCTTCTTGGTTAGGTATCTCCTTCATTTGCTTTATATTTTTAAAAATCGTATTCCAGTGGTCACTAAAATAATCAATGTGCTTCACAAATTGTGGTACATGTTTCTTCCCTCTCAGCAGGGAGATTCCGTTTGATGACTGCTATGTTTGTTCTACCATGGAGTGTGATTTTGTTGGATGGGAACCACCACTCCCAGCATTCTGACTCTTGTAGTTATTAGCAAAGACTTCTTTCTTTTGCTAGGTGCTTCTCTTGATTGATACCGTTATCACTTATATTCATCAATTTCACAGTGGAGTAATGTATTTGAATCGTGAAATGTGGTAAAGTGTTTGTTCTTTACAGCAGGGTCATCTGGTTGTATGGCCACAAAGCAGATTCTCCATTCAACGGGTTTTTTGTGCATATGGGACTTCACATGCACCTTACTGAATAACGGATGTTTGGAATGTGATAAATCTTCTTGTTTAGCTATCTCCTTCATTTGCTTTATATTTTTAAAAATCGTATTCCAGTGGTCACTAAAATAATCAATGTGCTTCACAAATTGTGGTACATGTTTCTTCCCTCTCAGCAGGGAGATTCCGTTTGATGACTGCTATGTTTGTTCTACCATGGAGTGTGATTTTGTTGGATGGGAACCACCACTCCCAGCATTCTGACTATTGTAGTTATTAGCAAAGACTTCTTTCTTTTGCTAGGTGCTTCTCTTGATTGATACCGTTATCACTTATATTCATCAATTTCACAGTGGAGTAATGTATTTGAATCGTGAAATGTGGTAAAGTGTTTGTTCTTTACAGCAGGGTCATCTGGTTGTATGGCCACAAAGCAGATTCTCCATTCAACGGGTTTTTTGTGCATATGGGACTTCACATGCACCTTACTGAATAACGGATGTTTGGAATGTGATAAATCTTCTTGTTTAGCTATCTCCTTCATTTGCTTTATATTTTTAAAAATCGTATTCCAGTGGTCACTAAAATAGTCAATGTGCTTCACAAATTGTGGTACATGTTTCTTCCCTCTCAGCAGGGAGATTCCGTTTGATGACTGCTATGTTTGTTCTACCATGGAGTGTGATTTTGTTGGATGGGAACCACCACTCCCAGCATTCTGACTATTGTAGTTATTAGCAAAGACTTCTTTCTTTTGCTAGGTGCTTCTCTTGATTGATACCGTTATCACTTATATTCATCAATTTCACAGTGGAGTAATGTATTTGAATCGTGAAATGTGGTAAAGTGTTTGTTCTTTACAGCAGGGTCATCTGGTTGTATGGCCACAAAGCAGATTCTCCATTCAACGGGTTTTTTGTGCATATGGGACTTCACATGCACCTTACTGAATAACGGATGTTTGGAATGTGATAAATCTTCTTGGTTAGGTATCTCCTTCATTTGCTTTATATTTTTAGAAATCGTATTCCAGTGGTCACTAAAATAATCAATGTGCTTCACAAATTGTGGTACATGTTTCTTCCCTCTCAGCAGGGAGATTCCGTTTGATGACTGCTATGTTTGTTCTACCATGGAGTGTGATTTTGTTGGATGGGAACCACCACTCCCAGCATTCTGACTATTGTAGTTATTAGCAAAGACTTCTTTCTTTTGCTAGGTGCTTCTCTTGATTGATACCGTTATCACTTATATTCATCAATTTCACAGTGGAGTAATGTATTTGAATCGTGAAATGTGGTAAAGTGTTTGTTCTTTACAGCAGGGTCATCTGGTTGTATGGCCACAAAGCAGATTCTCCATTCAACGGGTTTTTTGTGCATATGGGACTTCACATGCACCTTACTGAATAACGGATGTTTGGAATGTGATAAATCTTCTTGGTTAGGTATCTCCTCCATTTGCTTTATATTTTTAAAAATCGTATTCCAGTGGTCACTAAAATAATCAATGTGCTTCACAAATTGTGGTACATGTTTCTTCCCTCTCAGCAGGGAGATTCCGTTTGATGACTGCTATGTTTGTTCTACCATGGAGTGTGATTTTGTTGGATGGGAACCACCACTCCCAGCATTCTGACTATTGTAGTTATTAGCAAAGACTTCTTTCTTTTGCTAGGTGCTTCTCTTGATTGATACCGTTATCACTTATATTCATCAATTTCACAGTGGAGTAATGTATTTGAATCGTGAAATGTGGTAAAGTGTTTGTTCTTTACAGCAGGGTCATCTGGTTGTATGGCCACAAAGCAGATTCTCCATTCAACGGGTTTTTTGTGCATATGGGACTTCACATGCACCTTACTGAATACCTGATGTTTGGAATGTGATAAATCTTCTTGTTTAGCTATCTCCTTCATTTGCTTTATATTTTTAAAAATCGTATTCCAGTGGTCACTAAAATAATCAGTGTGCTTCACAAATTGTGGTACATGTTTCTTCCCTCTCAGCAGGGAGATTCCGTTTGATGACTGCTATGTTTGTTCTACCATGGAGTGTGATTTTGTTGGATGGGAACCACCACTCCCAGCATTCTGACTATTGTAGTTATTAGCAAAGACTTCTTTCTTTTGCTAGGTGCTTCTCTTGATTGATACCGTTATCACTTATATTCATCAATTTCACAGTGGAGTAATGTATTTGAATCGTGAAATGTGGTAAAGTGTTTGTTCTTTACAGCAGGGTCATCTGGTTGTATGGCCACAAAGCAGATTCTCCATTCAACGGGTTTTTTGTGCATATGGGACTTCACATGCACCTTACTGAATAACGGATGTTTGGAATGTGATAAATCTTCTTGGTTAGGTATCTCCTTCATTTGCTTTATATTTTTAAAAATCGTATTCCAGTGGTCACTAAAATAATCAATGTGCTTCACAAATTGTGGTACATGTTTCTTCCCTCTCAGCAGGGAGATTCCGTTTGATGACTGCTATGTTTGTTCTACCATGGAGTGTGATTTTGTTGGATGGGAACCACCACTCCCAGCATTCTGACTATTGTAGTTATTAGCAAAGACTTCTTTCTTTTGCTAGGTGCTTCTCTTGATTGATACCGTTATCACTTATATTCATCAATTTCACAGTGGAGTAATGTATTTGAATCGTGAAATGTGGTAAAGTGTTTGTTCTTTACAGCAGGGTCATCTGGTTGTATGGCCACAAAGCAGATTCTCCATTCAACGGGTTTTTTGTGCATATGGGACTTCACATGCACCTTACTGAATAACGGATGTTTGGAATGTGATAAATCTTCTTGGTTAGGTATCTCCTTCATTTGCTTTATATTTTTAAAAATCGTATTCCAGTGGTCACTAAAATAATCAATGTGCTTCACAAATTGTGGTACATGTTTCTTCCCTCTCAGCAGGGAGATTCCGTTTGATGACTGCTATGTTTGTTCTACCATGGAGTGTGATTTTGTTGGATGGGAACCACCACTCCCAGCATTCTGACTATTGTAGTTATTAGCAAAGAATTCTTTCTTTTGCTAGGTGCTTCTCTTGATTGATACCGTTATCACTTATATTCATCAATTTCACAGTGGAGTAATGTATTTGAATCGTGAAATGTGGTAAAGTGTTTGTTCTTTACAGCAGGGTCATCTGGTTGTATGGCCACAAAGCAGATTCTCCATTCAACGGGTTTTTTGTGCATATGGGACTTCACATGCACCTTACTGAATAACGGATGTTTGGAATGTGATAAATCTTCTTGGTTAGGTATCTCCTTCATTTGCTTTATATTTTTAAAAATCGTATTCCAGTGGTCACTAAAATAATCAATGTGCTTCACAAATTGTGGTACATGTTTCTTCCCTCTCAGCAGGGAGATTCCGTTTGATGACTGCTATGTTTGTTCTACCATGGAGTGTGATTTTGTTGGATGGGAACCACCACTCCCAGCATTCTGACTATTGTAGTTATTAGCAAAGACTTCTTTCTTTTGCTAGGTGCTTCTCTTGATTGATACCGTTATCACTTATATTCATCAATTTCACAGTGGAGTAATGTATTTGAATCGTGAAATGTGGTAAAGTGTTTGTTCTTTACAGCAGGGTCATCTGGTTGTATGGCCACAAAGCAGATTCTCCATTCAACGGGTTTTTTGTGCATATGGGACTTCACATGCACCTTACTGAATAACGGATGTTTGGAATGTGATAAATCTTCTTGGTTAGGTATCTCCTTCATTTGCTTTATATTTTTAAAAATCGTATTCCATTGGTCACTAAAATAATCAATGTGCTTCACAAATTGTGGTACATGTTTCTTCCCTCTCAGCAGGGAGATTCCGTTTGATGACTGCTATGTTTGTTCTACCATGGAGTGTGATTTTGTTGGATGGGAACCACCGCTCCCAGCATTCTGACTATTGTAGTTATTAGCAAAGACTTCTTTCTTTTGCTAGGTGCTTCTCTTGATTGATACCGTTATCACTTATATTCATCAATTTCACAGTGGAGTAATGTATTTGAATCGTGAAATGTGGTAAAGTGTTTGTTCTTTACAGCAGGGTCATCTGGTTGTATGGCCACAAAGCAGATTCTCCATTCAACGGGTTTTTTGTGCATATGGGACTTCACATGCACCTTACTGAATAACGGATGTTTGGAATGTGATAAATCTTCTTGGTTAGGTATCTCCTTCATTTGCTTTATATTTTTAAAAATCGTATTCCAGTGGTCACTAAAATTATCAATGTGCTTCACAAATTGTGGTACATGTTTCTTCCCTCTCAGCAGGGAGATTCCGTTTGATGACTGCTATGTTTGTTCTACCATGGAGTGTGATTTTGTTGGATGGGAACCACCACTCCCAGCATTCTGACTATTGTAGTTATTAGCAAAGACTTCTTTCTTTTGCTAGGTGCTTCTCTTGATTGATACCGTTATCACTTATATTCATCAATTTCACAGTGGAGTAATGTATTTGAATCGTGAAATGTGGTAAAGTGTTTGTTCTTTACAGCAGGGTCATCTGGTTGTATGGCCACAAAGCAGATTCTCCATTCAACGGGTTTTTTGTGCATATGGGACTTCACATGCACCTTACTGAATAACGGATGTTTGGAATGTGATAAATCTTCTTGGTTAGGTATCTCCTTCATTTGCTTTATATTTTTAAAAATCGTATTCCAGTGGTCACTAAAATAATCAATGTGCTTCACAAATTGTGGTACATGTTTCTTCCCTCTCAGCAGGGAGATTCCGTTTGATGACTGCTATGTTTGTTCTACCATGGAGTGTGATTTTGTTGGATGGGAACCACCACTCCCAGCATTCTGACTCTTGTAGTTATTAGCAAAGACTTCTTTCTTTTGCTAGATGTTTCTCTTGATTGATACCGTTATCACTTATATTCATCAATTTCACAGTGGAGTAATGTATTTGAATCGTGAAATGTGGTAAAGTGTTTGTTCTTTACAGCAGGGTCATCTGGTTGTATGGCCACAAAGCAGATTCTCCATTCAACGGGTTTTTTGTGCATATGGGACTTCACATGCACCTTACTGAGTAACGGATGTTTGGAATGTGATAAATCTTCTTGTTTAGCTATCTCCTTCATTTGCTTTATATTTTTAAAAATCGTATTCCAGTGGTCACTAAAATAATCAATGTGCTTCACAAATTGTGGTACATGTTTCTTCCCTCTCAGCAGGGAGATTCCGTTTGATGACTGCTATGTTTGTTCTACCATGGAGTGTGATATTGTTGGATGGGAACCACCACTCCCAGCATTCTGACTATTGTAGTTATTAGCAAAGACTTCTTTCTTTTGCTAGGTGTTTCTCTTGATTGATACCGTTATCACTTATATTCATCAATTTCACAGTGGAGTAATGTATTTGAATCGTGAAATGTGGTAAAGTGTTTGTTCTTTACAGCAGGGTCATCTGGTTGTATGGCCACAAAGCAGATTCTCCATTCAACGGGTTTTTTGTGCATATGGGACTTCACATGCACCTTACTGAATAACGGATGTTTGGAATGTGATAAATCTTCTTGGTTAGGTATCTCCTTCATTTGCTTTATATTTTTAAAAATCGTATTCCAGTGGTCACTAAAATAATCAATGTGCTTCACAAATTGTGGTACATGTTTCTTCCCTCTCAGCAGGGAGATTCCGTTTGATGACTGCTATGTTTGTTCTACCATGGAGTGTGATTTTGTTGGATGGGAACCACCACTCCCAGCATTCTGACTATTGTAGTTATTAGCAAAGACTTCTTTCTTTTGCTAGGTGCTTCTCTTGATTGATACCATTAACACTTATATTCATCAATTTCACAGTGGAGTAATGTATTTGAATCGTGAAAT
The DNA here is from genome assembly GCF_023898315.1 of Schistocerca nitens. Lineage (NCBI taxonomy): Eukaryota > Metazoa > Arthropoda > Insecta > Orthoptera > Acrididae > Schistocerca > Schistocerca nitens. Next base: position 5,106,816 of record NW_026046001.1, read on the forward strand.
GTGGTAAAGTGTTTGTTCTTTACAGCAGGGTCATCTGGTTGTATGGCCACAAAGCAGATTCTCCATTCAACGGGTTTTTTGTGCATATGGGACTTCACATGCACCTTACTGAATAACGGATGTTTGGAATGTGATAAATCTTCTTGGTTAGGTATCTCCTTCATTTGCTTTATATTTTTAAAAATCGTATTCCAGTGGTCACTAAAATAATCAATGTGCTTCACAAATTGTGGTACATGTTTCTTCCCTCTCAGCAGGGAGATTCCGTTTGATGACTGCTATGTTTGTTCTACCATGGAGTGTGATTTTGTTGGATGGGAACCACCACTCCCAGCATTCTGACTATTGTAGTTATTAGCAAAGACTTCTTTCTTTTGCTAGGTGCTTCTCTTGATTGATACCGTTATCACTTATATTCATCAATTTCACAGTGGAGTAATGTATTTGAATCGTGAAATGTGGTAAAGTGTTTGTTCTTTACAGCAGGGTCATCTGGTTGTATGGCCACAAAGCAGATTCTCCATTCAACGGGTTTTTTGTGCATATGGGACTTCACATGCACCTTACTGAATAACGGATGTTTGGAATGTGATAAATCTTCTTGGTTAGGTATCTCCTTCATTTGCTTTATATTTTATAAATCGTATTCCAGTGGTCACTAAAATTATCAATGTGCTTCACAAATTGTGGTACATGTTTCTTCCCTCTCAGCAGGGAGATTCCGTTTGATGACTGCTATGTTTGTTCTACCATGGAGTGTGATTTTGTTGGATGGGAACCACCACTCCCAGCATTCTGACTATTGTAGTTATTAGCAAAGACTTCTTTCTTTTGCTAGGTGCTTCTCTTGATTGATACCGTTATCACTTATATTCATCAATTTCACAGTGGAGTAATGTATTTGAATCGTGAAATGTGGTAAAGTGTTTGTTCTTTACAGCAGGGTCATCTGGTTGTATGGCCACAAAGCAGATTCTCCATTCAACGGGTTTTTTGTGCATATGGGACTTCACATGCACCTTACTGAATAACGGATGTTTGGAATGTGATAAATCTTCTTGGTTAGGTATCTCCTTCATTTGCTTTATATTTTTAAAAATCGTATTCCAGTGGTCACTAAAATAATCAATGTGCTTCACAAATTGTGGTACATGTTTCTTCCCTCTCAGCAGGGAGATTCCGTTTGATGACTGCTATGTTTGTTCTACCATGGAGTGTGATTTTGTTGGATGGGAACCACCACTCCCAGCATTCTACTCTTGTAGTTATTAGCAAAGACTTCTTTCTTTTGCTAGGTGCTTCTCTTGATTGATACCGTTATCACTTATATTCATCAATTTCACAGTGGAGTAATGTATTTGAATCGTGAAATGTGGTAAAGTGTTTGTTCTTTACAGCAGGGTCATCTGGTTGTATGGCCACAAAGCAGATTCTCCATTCAACGGGTTTTTTGTGCATATGGGACTTCACATGCACCTTACTGAATAACGGATGTTTGGAATGTGATAAATCTTCTTGGTTAGGTATCTCCTTCATTTGCTTTATATTTTTAAAAATCGTATTCCAGTGGTCACTAAAATAATCAATGTGCTTCACAAATTGTGGTACATGTTTCTTCCCTCTCAGCAGGGAGATTCCGTTTGATGACTGCTATGTTTGTTCTACCATGGAGTGTGATTTTGTTGGATGGGAACCACCACTCCCAGCATTCTGACTATTGTAGTTATTAGCAAAGAATTCTTTCTTTTGCTAGGTGCTTCTCTTGATTGATACCGTTATCACTTATATTCATCAATTTCACAGTGGAGTAATGTATTTGAATCGTGAAATGTGGTAAAGTGTTTGTTCTTTACAGCAGGGCCATCTGGTTGTATGGCCACAAAGCAGATTCTCCATTCAACGGGTTTTTTGTGCATATGGGACTTCACATGCACCTTACTGAATAACGGATGTTTGGAATGTGATAAATCTTCTTGGTTAGGTATCTCCTTCATTTGCTTTATATTTTTAAAAATCGTATTCCAGTGGTCACTAAAATAATCAATGTGCTTCACAAATTGTGGTACATGTTTCTTCCCTCTCAGCAGGGAGATTCCGTTTGATGACTGCTATGTTTGTTCTACCATGGAGTGTGATTTTGTTGGATGGGAACCACCACTCCCAGCATTCTGACTCTTGTAGTTATTAGCAAAGACTTCTTTCTTTTGCTAGGTGCTTCTCTTGATTGATACCGTTATCACTTATATTCATCAATTTCACAGTGGAGTAATGTATTTGAATCGTGAAATGTGGTAAAGTGTTTGTTCTTTACAGCAGGGTCATCTGGTTGTATGGCCACAAAGCAGATTCTCCATTCAACGGGTTTTTTGTGCATATGGGACTTCACATGCACCTTACTGAATAACGGATGTTTGGAATGTGATAAATCTTCTTGTTTAGCTATCTCCTTCATTTGCTTTATATTTTTAAAAATCGTATTCCAGTGGTCACTAAAATAATCAATGTGCTTCACAAATTGTGGTACATGTTTCTTCCCTCTCAGCAGGGAGATTCCGTTTGATGACTGCTATGTTTGTTCTACCATGGAGTGTGATTTTGTTGGATGGGAACCACCACTCCCAGCATTCTGACTATTGTAGTTATTAGCAAAGACTTCTTTCTTTTGCTAGGTGCTTCTCTTGATTGATACCGTTATCACTTATATTCATCAATTTCACAGTGGAGTAATGTATTTGAATCGTGAAATGTGGTAAAGTGTTTGTTCTTTACAGCAGGGTCATCTGGTTGTATGGCCACAAAGCAGATTCTCCATTCAACGGGTTTTTTGTGCATATGGGACTTCACATGCACCTTACTGAATAACGGATGTTTGGAATGTGATAAATCTTCTTGGTTAGGTATCTCCTTCATTTGCTTTATATTTTTAAAAATCGTATTCCAGTGGTCACTAAAATAATCAATGTGCTTCACAAATTGTGGTACATGTTTCTTCCCTCTCAGCAGGGAGATTCCGTTTGATGACTGCTATGTTTGTTCTACCATGGAGTGTGATTTTGTTGGATGGGAACCACCACTCCCAGCATTCTGACTATTGTAGTTATTAGCAAAGACTTCTTTCTTTTGCTAGGTGCTTCTCTTGATTGATACCGTTAACACTTATATTCATCAATTTCACAGTGGAGTAATGTATTTGAATCGTGAAATGTTGTAAAGTGTTTGTTCTTTACAGCAGGGTCATCTGGTTGTATGGCCACAAAGCAGATTCTCCATTCAACGGGTTTTTTGTGCATATGGGACTTCACATGCACCTTACTGAATAACGGATGTTTGGAATGTGATAAATCTTCTTGGTTAGGTATCTCCTTCATTTGCTTTATATTTTTAAAAATCGTATTCCAGTGGTCACTAAAATAATCAATGTGCTTCACAAATTGTGGTACATGTTTCTTCCCTCTCAGCAGGGAGATTCCGTTTGATGACTGCTATGTTTGTTCTACCATGGAGTGTGATTTTGTTGGATGGGAACCACCACTCCCAGCATTCTGACTATTGTAGTTATTAGCAAAGACTTCTTTCTTTTGCTAGGTGCTTCTCTTGATTGATATCGTTATCACTTATATTCATCAATTTCACAGTGGAGTAATGTATTTGAATCGTGAAATGTGGTAAAGTGTTTGTTCTTTACAGCAGGGTCATCTGGTTGTATGGCCACAAAGCAGATTCTCCATTCAACGGGTTTTTTGTGCATATGGGACTTCACATGCACCTTACTGAATAACGGATGTTTGGAATGTGATAAATCTTCTTGGTTAGGTATCTCCTTCATTTGCTTTATATTTTATAAATCGTATTCCAGTGGTCACTAAAATAATCAATGTGCTTCACAAATTGTGGTACATGTTTCTTCCCTCTCAGCAGGGAGATTCTGTTTGATGACTGCTATGTTTGTTCTACCATGGAGTGTGATTTTGTTGGATGGGAACCACCACTCCCAGCATTCTGACTATTGTAGTTATTAGCAAAGACTTCTTTCTTTTGCTAGGTGCTTCTCTTGATTGATACCGTTATCACTTATATTCATCAATTTCACAGTGGAGTAATGTATTTGAATCGTGAAATGTGGTAAAGTGTTTGTTCTTTACAGCAGGGTCATCTGGTTGTATGGCCACAAAGCAGATTCTCCATTCAACGGGTTTTTTGTGCATATGGGACTTCACATGCACCTTACTGAATAACGGATGTTTGGAATGTGATAAATCTTCTTGGTTAGGTATCTCCTTCATTTGCTTTATATTTTTAAAAATCGTATTCCAGTGGTCACTAAAATAATCAATGTGCTTCACAAATTGTGGTACATGTTTCTTCCCTCTCAGCAGGGAGATTCCGTTTGATGACTGCTATGTTTGTTCTACCATGGAGTGTGATTTTGTTGGATGGGAACCACCACTCCCAGCATTCTGACTCTTGTAGTTATTAGCAAAGACTTCTTTCTTTTGCTAGGTGCTTCTCTTGATTGATACCGTTATCACTTATATTCATCAATTTCACAGTGGAGTAATGTATTTGAATCGTGAAATGTGGTAAAGTGTTTGTTCTTTACAGCAGGGTCATCTGGTTGTATGGCCACAAAGCAGATTCTCCATTCAACGGGTTTTTTGTGCATATGGGACTTCACATGCACCTTACTGAATAACGGATGTTTGGAATGTGATAAATCTTCTTGGTTAGGTATCTCCTTCATTTGCTTTATATTTTTAAAAATCGTATTCCAGTGGTCACTAAAATAATCAATGTGCTTCACAAATTGTGGTACATGTTTCTTCCCTCTCAGCAGGGAGATTCCGTTTGATGACTGCTATGTTTGTTCTACCATGGAGTGTGATTTTGTTGGATGGGAACCACCACTCCCAGCATTCTGACTATTGTAGTTATTAGCAAAGACTTCTTTCTTTTGCTAGGTGCTTCTCTTGATTGATACCGTTATCACTTATATTCATCAATTTCACAGTGGAGTAATGTATTTGAATCGTGAAATGTGGTAAAGTGTTTGTTCTTTACAGCAGGGTCATCTGGTTGTATGGCCACAAAGCAGATTCTCCATTCAACGGGTTTTTTGTGCATATGGGACTTCACATGCACCTTACTGAATAACGGATGTTTGGAATGTGATAAATCTTCTTGGTTAGGTATCTCCTTCATTTGCTTTATATTTTTAAAAATCGTATTCCAGTGGTCACTAAAATAATCAATGTGCTTCACAAATTATGGTACATGTTTCTTCCCTCTCAGCAGGGAGATTCCGTTTGATGACTGCTATGTTTGTTCTACCATGGAGTGTGATTTTGTTGGATGGGAACCACCACTCCCAGCATTCTGACTCTTGTAGTTATTAGCAAAGACTTCTTTCTTTTGCTAGATGTTTCTCTTGATTGATACCGTTATCACTTATATTCATCAATTTCACAGTGGAGTAATGTATTTGAATCGTGAAATGTGGTAAAGTGTTTGTTCTTTACAGCAGGGTCATCTGGTTGTATGGCCACAAAGCAGATTCTCCATTCAACGGGTTTTTTGTGCATATGGGACTTCACATGCACCTTACTGAGTAACGGATGTTTGGAATGTGATAAATCTTCTTGTTTAGCTATCTCCTTCATTTGCTTTATATTTTTAAAAATCGTATTCCAGTGGTCACTAAAATAATCAATGTGCTTCACAAATTGTGGTACATGTTTCTTCCCTCTCAGCAGGGAGATTCCGTTTGATGACTGCTATGTTTGTTCTACCATGGAGTGTGATATTGTTGGATGGGAACCACCACTCCCAGCATTCTGACTATTGTAGTTATTAGCAAAGACTTCTTTCTTTTGCTAGGTGTTTCTCTTGATTGATACCGTTATCACTTATATTCATCAATTTCACAGTGGAGTAATGTATTTGAATCGTGAAATGTGGTAAAGTGTTTGTTCTTTACAGCAGGGTCATCTGGTTGTATGGCCACAAAGCAGATTCTCCATTCAACGGGTTTTTTGTGCATATGGGACTTCACATGCACCTTACTGAATAACGGATGTTTGGAATGTGATAAATCTTCTTGGTTAGGTATCTCCTTCATTTGCTTTATATTTTTAAAAATCGTATTCCAGTGGTCACTAAAATAATCAATGTGCTTCACAAATTGTGGTACATGTTTCTTCCCTCTCAGCAGGGAGATTCCGTTTGATGACTGCTATGTTTGTTCTACCATGGAGTGTGATTTTGTTGGATGGGAACCACCACTCCCAGCATTCTGACTATTGTAGTTATTAGCAAAGACTTCTTTCTTTTGCTAGGTGCTTCTCTTGATTGATACCATTAACACTTATATTCATCAATTTCACAGTGGAGTAATGTATTTGAATCGTGAAATGTGGTAAAGTGTTTGTTCTTTACAGCAGGGTCATCTGGTTGTATGGCCACAAAGCAGATTCTCCATTCAACGGGTTTTTTGTGCATATGGGACTTCACATGCACCTTACTGAATAACGGATGTTTGGAATGTGATAAATCTTCTTGGTTAGGTATCTCCTTCATTTGCTTTATATTTTTAAAAATCGTATTCCAGTGGTCACTAAAATAATCAATGTGCTTCACAAATTGTGGTACATGTTTCTTCCCTCTCAGCAGGGAGATTCCGTTTGATGACTGCTATGTTTGTTCTACCATGGAGTGTGATTTTGTTGGATGGGAACCACCACTCCCAGCATTCTGACTATTGTAGTTATTAGCAAAGACTTCTTTCTTTTGCTAGGTGCTTCTCTTGATTGATACCGTTATCACTTATATTCATCAATTTCACAGTGGAGTAATGTATTTGAATCGTGAAATGTGGTAAAGTGTTTGTTCTTTACAGCAGGGTCATCTGGTTGTATGGCCACAAAGCAGATTCTCCATTCAACGGGTTTTTTGTGCATATGGGACTTCACATGCACCTTACTGAATAACGGATGTTTGGAATGTGATAAATCTTCTTGGTTAGGTATCTCCTTCATTTGCTTTATATTTTATAAATCGTATTCCAGTGGTCACTAAAATTATCAATGTGCTTCACAAATTGTGGTACATGTTTCTTCCCTCTCAGCAGGGAGATTCCGTTTGATGACTGCTATGTTTGTTCTACCATGGAGTGTGATTTTGTTGGATGGGAACCACCACTCCCAGCATTCTGACTATTGTAGTTATTAGCAAAGACTTCTTTCTTTTGCTAGGTGCTTCTCTTGATTGATACCGTTATCACTTATATTCATCAATTTCACAGTGGAGTAATGTATTTGAATCGTGAAATGTGGTAAAGTGTTTGTTCTTTACAGCAGGGTCATCTGGTTGTATGGCCACAAAGCAGATTCTCCATTCAACGGGTTTTTTGTGCATATGGGACTTCACATGCACCTTACTGAATAACGGATGTTTGGAATGTGATAAATCTTCTTGGTTAGGTATCTCCTTCATTTGCTTTATATTTTTAAAAATCGTATTCCAGTGGTCACTAAAATAATCAATGTGCTTCACAAATTGTGGTACATGTTTCTTCCCTCTCAGCAGGGAGATTCCGTTTGATGACTGCTATGTTTGTTCTACCATGGAGTGTGATTTTGTTGGATGGGAACCACCACTCCCAGCATTCTGACTCTTGTAGTTATTAGCAAAGACTTCTTTCTTTTGCTAGGTGCTTCTCTTGATTGATACCGTTATCACTTATATTCATCAATTTCACAGTGGAGTAATGTATTTGAATCGTGAAATGTGGTAAAGTGTTTGTTCTTTACAGCAGGGTCATCTGGTTGTATGGCCACAAAGCAGATTCTCCATTCAACGGGTTTTTTGTGCATATGGGACTTCACATGCACCTTACTGAATAACGGATGTTTGGAATGTGATAAATCTTCTTGGTTAGGTATCTCCTTCATTTGCTTTATATTTTTAAAAATCGTATTCCAGTGGTCACTAAAATAATCAATGTGCTTCACAAATTGTGGTACATGTTTCTTCCCTCTCAGCAGGGAGATTCCGTTTGATGACTGCTATGTTTGTTCTACCATGGAGTGTGATTTTGTTGGATGGGAACCACCACTCCCAGCATTCTGACTATTGTAGTTATTAGCAAAGAATTCTTTCTTTTGCTAGGTGCTTCTCTTGATTGATACCGTTATCACTTATATTCATCAATTTCACAGTGGAGTAATGTATTTGAATCGTGAAATGTGGTAAAGTGTTTGTTCTTTACAGCAGGGTCATCTGGTTGTATGGCCACAAAGCAGATTCTCCATTCAACGGGTTTTTTGTGCATATGGGACTTCACATGCACCTTACTGAATAACGGATGTTTGGAATGTGATAAATCTTCTTGGTTAGGTATCTCCTTCATTTGCTTTATATTTTTAAAAATCGTATTCCAGTGGTCACTAAAATAATCAATGTGCTTCACAAATTGTGGTACATGTTTCTTCCCTCTCAGCAGGGAGATTCCGTTTGATGACTGCTATGTTTGTTCTACCATGGAGTGTGATTTTGTTGGATGGGAACCACCACTCCCAGCATTCTGACTCTTGTAGTTATTAGCAAAGACTTCTTTCTTTTGCTAGGTGCTTCTCTTGATTGATACCGTTATCACTTATATTCATCAATTTCACAGTGGAGTAATGTATTTGAATCGTGAAATGTGGTAAAGTGTTTGTTCTTTACAGCAGGGTCATCTGGTTGTATGGCCACAAAGCAGATTCTCCATTCAACGGGTTTTTTGTGCATATGGGACTTCACATGCACCTTACTGAATAACGGATGTTTGGAATGTGATAAATCTTCTTGTTTAGCTATCTCCTTCATTTGCTTTATATTTTTAAAAATCGTATTCCAGTGGTCACTAAAATAATCAATGTGCTTCACAAATTGTGGTACATGTTTCTTCCCTCTCAGCAGGGAGATTCCGTTTGATGACTGCTATGTTTGTTCTACCATGGAGTGTGATTTTGTTGGATGGGAACCACCACTCCCAGCATTCTGACTATTGTAGTTATTAGCAAAGACTTCTTTCTTTTGCTAGGTGCTTCTCTTGATTGATACCGTTATCACTTATATTCATCAATTTCACAGTGGAGTAATGTATTTGAATCGTGAAATGTGGTAAAGTGTTTGTTCTTTACAGCAGGGTCATCTGGTTGTATGGCCACAAAGCAGATTCTCCATTCAACGGGTTTTTTGTGCATATGGGACTTCACATGCACCTTACTGAATAACGGATGTTTGGAATGTGATAAATCTTCTTGGTTAGGTATCTCCTTCATTTGCTTTATATTTTTAAAAATCGTATTCCAGTGGTCACTAAAATAATCAATGTGCTTCACAAATTGTGGTACATGTTTCTTCCCTCTCAGCAGGGAGATTCCGTTTGATGACTGCTATGTTTGTTCTACCATGGAGTGTGATTTTGTTGGATGGGAACCACCACTCCCAGCATTCTGACTATTGTAGTTATTAGCAAAGACTTCTTTCTTTTGCTAGGTGCTTCTCTTGATTGATACCGTTAACACTTATATTCATCAATTTCACAGTGGAGTAATGTATTTGAATCGTGAAATGTTGTAAAGTGTTTGTTCTTTACAGCAGGGTCATCTGGTTGTATGGCCACAAAGCAGATTCTCCATTCAACGGGTTTTTTGTGCATATGGGACTTCACATGCACCTTACTGAATAACGGATGTTTGGAATGTGATAAATCTTCTTGGTTAGGTATCTCCTTCATTTGCTTTATATTTTTAAAAATCGTATTCCAGTGGTCACTAAAATAATCAATGTGCTTCACAAATTGTGGTACATGTTTCTTCCCTCTCAGCAGGGAGATTCCGTTTGATGACTGCTATGTTTGTTCTACCATGGAGTGTGATTTTGTTGGATGGGAACCACCACTCCCAGCATTCTGACTATTGTAGTTATTAGCAAAGACTTCTTTCTTTTGCTAGGTGCTTCTCTTGATTGATATCGTTATCACTTATATTCATCAATTTCACAGTGGAGTAATGTATTTGAATCGTGAAATGTGGTAAAGTGTTTGTTCTTTACAGCAGGGTCATCTGGTTGTATGGCCACAAAGCAGATTCTCCATTCAACGGGTTTTTTGTGCATATGGGACTTCACATGCACCTTACTGAATAACGGATGTTTGGAATGTGATAAATCTTCTTGGTTAGGTATCTCCTTCATTTGCTTTATATTTTATAAATCGTATTCCAGTGGTCACTAAAATAATCAATGTGCTTCACAAATTGTGGTACATGTTTCTTCCCTCTCAGCAGGGAGATTCTGTTTGATGACTGCTATGTTTGTTCTACCATGGAGTGTGATTTTGTTGGATGGGAACCACCACTCCCAGCATTCTGACTATTGTAGTTATTAGCAAAGACTTCTTTCTTTTGCTAGGTGCTTCTCTTGATTGATACCGTTATCACTTATATTCATCAATTTCACAGTGGAGTAATGTATTTGAATCGTGAAATGTGGTAAAGTGTTTGTTCTTTACAGCAGGGTCATCTGGTTGTATGGCCACAAAGCAGATTCTCCATTCAACGGGTTTTTTGTGCATATGGGACTTCACATGCACCTTACTGAATAACGGATGTTTGGAATGTGATAAATCTTCTTGGTTAGGTATCTCCTTCATTTGCTTTATATTTTTAAAAATCGTATTCCAGTGGTCACTAAAATAATCAATGTGCTTCACAAATTGTGGTACATGTTTCTTCCCTCTCAGCAGGGAGATTCCGTTTGATGACTGCTATGTTTGTTCTACCATGGAGTGTGATTTTGTTGGATGGGAACCACCACTCCCAGCATTCTGACTCTTGTAGTTATTAGCAAAGACTTCTTTCTTTTGCTAGGTGCTTCTCTTGATTGATACCGTTATCACTTATATTCATCAATTTCACAGTGGAGTAATGTATTTGAATCGTGAAATGTGGTAAAGTGTTTGTTCTTTACAGCAGGGTCATCTGGTTGTATGGCCACAAAGCAGATTCTCCATTCAACGGGTTTTTTGTGCATATGGGACTTCACATGCACCTTACTGAATAACGGATGTTTGGAATGTGATAAATCTTCTTGGTTAGGTATCTCCTTCATTTGCTTTATATTTTTAAAAATCGTATTCCAGTGGTCACTAAAATAATCAATGTGCTTCACAAATTGTGGTACATGTTTCTTCCCTCTCAGCAGGGAGATTCCGTTTGATGACTGCTATGTTTGTTCTACCATGGAGTGTGATTTTGTTGGATGGGAACCACCACTCCCAGCATTCTGACTATTGTAGTTATTAGCAAAGACTTCTTTCTTTTGCTAGGTGCTTCTCTTGATTGATACCGTTATCACTTATATTCATCAATTTCACAGTGGAGTAATGTATTTGAATCGTGAAATGTGGTAAAGTGTTTGTTCTTTACAGCAGGGTCATCTGGTTGTATGGCCACAAAGCAGATTCTCCATTCAACGGGTTTTTTGTGCATATGGGACTTCACATGCACCTTACTGAATAACGGATGTTTGGAATGTGATAAATCTTCTTGTTTAGCTATCTCCTTCATTTGCTTTATATTTTTAAAAATCGTATTCTAGTGGTCACTAAAATAATCAATGTGCTTCACAAATTGTGGTACATGTTTCTTCCCTCTCAGCAGGGAGATTCCATTTGATGACTGCTATGTTTGTTCTACCATGGAGTGTGCTTTTGTTGGATGGGAACCACCACTCCCAGCATTCTGACTATTGTAGTTATTAGCAAAGACTTCTTTCTTTTGCTAGGTGCTTCTCTTGATTGATACCGTTATCACTTATATTCATCAATTTCACAGTGGAGTAATGTATTTGAATCGTGAAATGTGGTAAAGTGTTTGTTCTTTACAGCAGGGTCATCTGGTTGTATGGCCACAAAGCAGATTCTCCATTCAACGGGTTTTTTGTGCATATGGGACTTCACATGCACCTTACTGAATAACGGATGTTTGGAATGTGATAAATCTTCTTGGTTAGGTATGTCCTTCATTTGCTTTATATTTTTAAAAATCGTATTCCAGTGGTCACTAAAATAATCAATGTGCTTCACAAATTGTGGTACATGTTTCTTCCCTCTCAGCAGGGAGATTCCGTTTGATGACTGCTATGTTTGTTCTACCATGGAGTGTGATTTTGTTGGATGGGAACCACCACTCCCAGCATTCTGACTCTTGTAGTTATTAGCAAAGACTTCTTTCTTTTGCTAGGTGCTTCTCTTGATTGATACCGTTATCACTTATATTCATCAATTTCACAGTGGAGTAATGTATTTGAATCGTGAAATGTGGTAAAGTGTTTGTTCTTTACAGCAGGGTCATCTGGTTGTATGGCCACAAAGCAGATTCTCCATTCAACAGGTTTTTTGTGCATATGGGACTTCACATGCACCTTACTGAATAACGGATGTTTGGAATGTGATAAATCTTCTTGGTTAGGTATCTCCTTCATTTGCTTTATATTTTTAAAAATCGTATTCCAGTGGTCACTAAAATAATCAATGTGCTTCACAAATTGTGGTACATGTTTCTTCCCTCTCAGCAGGGAGATTCCGTTTGATGACTGCTATGTTTGTTCTACCATGGAGTGTGATTTTGTTGGATGGGAACCACCACTCCCAGCATTCTGACTCTTGTAGTTATTAGCAAAGACTTCTTTCTTTTGCTAGGTGCTTCTCTTGATTGATACCGTTATCACTTATATTCATCAATTTCACAGTGGAGTAATGTATTTGAATCGTGAAATGTGGTAAAGTGTTTGTTCTTTACAGCAGGGTCATCTGGTTGTATGGCCACAAAGCAGATTCTCCATTCAACGGGTTTTTTGTGCATATGGGACTTCACATGCACCTTACTGAATAACGGATGTTTGGAATGTGATAAATCTTCTTGGTTAGGTATCTCCTTCATTTGCTTTATATTTTTAAAAATCGTATTCCAGTGGTCACTAAAATAATCAATGTGCTTCACAAATTGTGGTACATGTTTCTTCCCTCTCAGCAGGGAGATTCCGTTTGATGACTGCTATGTTTGTTCTACCATGGAGTGTGATTTTGTTGGATGGGAACCACCACTCCCAGCATTCTGACTCTTGTAGTTATTAGCAAAGACTTCTTTCTTTTGCTAGGTGCTTCTCTTGATTGATACCGTTATCACTTATATTCATCAATTTCACAGTGGAGTAATGTATTTGAATCGTGAAATGTGGTAAAGTGTTTGTTCTTTACAGCAGGGTCATCTGGTTGTATGGCCACAAAGCAGATTCTCCATTCAACGGGTTTTTTGTGCATATGGGACTTCACATGCACCTTACTGAATAACGGATGTTTGGAATGTGATAAATCTTCTTGGTTAGGTATCTCCTTCATTTGCTTTATATTTTTAAAAATCGTATTCCAGGGGTCACTAAAATAATCAATGTGCTTCACAAATTGTGGTACATGTTTCTTCCCTCTCAGCAGGGAGATTCCGTTTGATGACTGCTATGTTTGTTCTACCATGGAGTGTGATTTTGTTGGATGGGAACCACCACTCCCAGCATTCTGACTATTGTAGTTATTAGCAAAGACTTCTTTCTTTTGCTAGGTGCTTCTCTTGATTGATACCGTTATCACTTATATTCATCAATTTCACAGTGGAGTAATGTATTTGAATCGTGAAATGTGGTAAAGTGTTTGTTCTTTACAGCAGGGTCATCTGGTTGTATGGCCACAAAGCAGATTCTCCATTCAACGGGTTTTTTGTGCATATGGGACTTCACATGCACCTTACTGAATAACGGATGTTTGGAATGTGATAAATCTTCTTGGTTAGGTATCTCCTTCATTTGCTTTATATTTTTAAAAATCGTATTCCAGTGGTCACTAAAATAATCAATGTGCTTCACAAATTGTGGTACATGTTTCTTCCCTCTCAGCAGGGAGATTCCGTTTGATGACTGCTATGTTTGTTCTACCATGGAGTGTGATTTTGTTGGATGGGAACCACCACTCCCAGCATTCTGACTATTGTAGTTATTAGCAAAGACTTCTTTCTTTTGCTAGGTGCTTCTCTTGATTGATACCGTTATCACTTATATTCATCAATTTCACAGTGGAGTAATGTATTTGAATCGTGAAATGTGGTAAAGTGTTTGTTCTTTACAGCAGGGTCATCTGGTTGTATGGCCACAAAGCAGATTCTCCATTCAACGGGTTTTTTGTGCATATGGGACTTCACATGCACCTTACTGAATAACGGATGTTTGGAATCTGATAAATCTTCTTGTTTAGCTATCTCCTTCATTTGCTTTATATTTTTAAAAATCATATTCCAGTGGTCACTAAAATAATCAATGTGCTTCACAAATTGTGGTACATGTTTCTTCCCTCTCAGCAGGGAGATTCCGTTTGATGACTGCTATGTTTGTTCTACCATGGAGTGTGATTTTGTTGGATGGGAACCACCACTCCCAGCATTCTGACTCTTGTAGTTATTAGCAAAGACTTCTTTCTTTTGCTAGGTGCTTCTCTTGATTGATACCGTTATCACTTATATTCATCAATTTCACAGTGGAGTAATGTATTTGAATCGTGAAATGTGGTAAAGTGTTTGTTCTTTACAGCAGGGTCATCTGGTTGTATGGCCACAAAGCAGATTCTCCATTCAACGGGTTTTTTGTGCATATGGGACTTCACATGCACCTTACTGAATAACGGATGTTTGGAATGTGATAAATCTTCTTGGTTAGGTATCTCCTTCATTTGCTTTATATTTTTAAAAATCGTATTCCAGTGGTCACTAAAATAATCAATGTGCTTCACAAATTGTGGTACATGTTTCTTCCCTCTCAGCAGGGAGATTCCGTTTGATGACTGCTATGTTTGTTCTACCATGGAGTGTGATTTTGTTGGATGGGAACCACCACTCCCAGCATTCTGACTCTTGTAGTTATTAGCAAAGACTTCTTTCTTTTGCTAGGTGCTTCTCTAGATTGATACCGTTATCACTTATATTCATCAATTTCACAGTGGAGTAATGTATTTGAATCGTGAAATGTGGTAAAGTGTTTGTTCTTTACAGCAGGGTCATCTGGTTGTATGGCCACAAAGCAGATTCTCCATTCAACGGGTTTTTTGTGCATATGGGACTTCACATGCACCTTACTGAATAACGGATGTTTGGAATGTGATAAATCTTCTTGGTTAGGTATCTCCTTCATTTGCTTTATATTTTTAAAAATCGTATTCCAGTGGTCACTAAAATAATCAATGTGCTTCACAAATTGTGGTACATGTTTCTTCCCTCTCAGCAGGGAGATTCCGTTTGATGACTGCTATGTTTGTTCTACCATGGAGTGTGATTTTGTTGGATGGGAACCACCACTCCCAGCATTCTGACTATTGTAGTTATTAGCAAAGACTTCTTTCTTTTGCTAGGTGCTTCTCTTGATTGATACCGTTATCACTTATATTCATCAATTTCACAGTGGAGTAATGTATTTGAATCGTGATATGTGGTTCAGTGTTTGTTCTTTACAGCAGGGTCAT
The DNA here is from genome assembly GCF_023898315.1 of Schistocerca nitens. Classification (NCBI taxonomy): domain Eukaryota; kingdom Metazoa; phylum Arthropoda; class Insecta; order Orthoptera; family Acrididae; genus Schistocerca; species Schistocerca nitens. The sequence goes on from NW_026046001.1 coordinate 5,122,417, forward strand.
CTGGTTGTATGGCCACAAAGCAGATTCTCCATTCAACGGGTTTTTTGTGCATATGGGACTTCACATGCACCTTACTGAATAACGGATGTTTGGAATGTGATAAATCTTCTTGGTTAGGTATCTCCTTCATTTGCTTTATATTTTTAAAAATCGTATTCCAGTGGTCACTAAAATAATCAATGTGCTTCACAAATTGTGGTACATGTTTCTTCCCTCTCAGCAGGGAGATTCCGTTTGATGACTGCTATGTTTGTTCTACCATGGAGTGTGATTTTGTTGGATGGGAACCACCACTCCCAGCATTCTGACTATTGTAGTTATTAGCAAAGACTTCTTTCTTTTGCTAGGTGCTTCTCTTGATTGATACCGTTATCACTTATATTCATCAATTTCACAGTGGAGTAATGTATTTGAATCGTGATATGTGGTTCAGTGTTTGTTCTTTACAGCAGGGTCATCTGGTTGTATGGCCACAAAGCAGATTCTCCATTCAACGGGTTTTTTGTGCATATGGGACTTCACATGCACCTTACTGAATAACGGATGTTTGGAATGTGATAAATCTTCTTGGTTAGGTATCTCCTTCATTTGCTTTATATTTTTAAAAATCGTATTCCAGTGGTCACTAAAATAATCAATGTGCTTCACAAATTGTGGTACATGTTTCTTCCCTCTCAGCAGGGAGATTCCGTTTGATGACTGCTATGTTTGTTCTACCATGGAGTGTGATTTTGTTGGATGGGAACCACAACTCCCAGCATTCTGACTATTGTAGTTATTAGCAAAGACTTCTTTCTTTTGCTAGGTGCTTCTCTTGATTGATACCGTTATCACTTATATTCATCAATTTCACAGTGGAGTAATGTATTTGAATCGTGAAATGTGGTAAAGTGTTTGTTCTTTACAGCAGGGTCATCTGGTTGTATGGCCACAAAGCAGATTCTCCATTCAACGGGTTTTTTGCGCATATGGGACTTCACATGCACCTTACTGAATAACGGATGTTTGGAATGTGATAAATCTTCTTGGTTAGGTATCTCCTTCATTTGCTTTATATTTTTAAAAATCGTATTCCAGTGGTCACTAAAATAATCAATGTGCTTCACAAATTGTGGTACATGTTTCTTCCCTCTCAGCAGGGAGATTCCGTTTGATGACTGCTATGTTTGTTCTACCATGGAGTGTGATTTTGTTGGATGGGAACCACCACTCCCAGCATTCTGACTATTGTAGTTATTAGCAAAGACTTCTTTCTTTTGCTAGGTGCTTCTCTTGATTGATACCGTTATCACTTATATTCATCAATTTCACAGTGGAGTAATGTATTTGAATCGTGAAATGTGGTAAAGTGTTTGTTCTTTACAGCAGGGTCATCTGGTTGTATGGCCACAAAGCAGATTCTCCATTCAACGGGTTTTTTGTGCATATGGGACTTCACATGCACCTTACTGAGTAACGGAAGTTTGGAATGTGATAAATCTTCTTGTTTAGCTATCTCCTTCATTTGCTTTATATTTTTAAAAATCGTATTCCAGTGGTCACTAAAATAATCAATGTGCTTCACAAATTGTGGTACATGTTTCTTCCCTCTCAGCAGGGAGATTCCGTTTGATGACTGCTATGTTTGTTCTACCATGGAGTGTGATTTTGTTGGATGGGAACCACCACTCCCAGCATTCTGACTATTGTAGTTATTAGCAAAGACTTCTTTCTTTTGCTAGGTGCTTCTCTTGATTGATACCGTTATCACTTATATTCATCAATTTCACAGTGGAGTAATGTATTTGAATCGTGATATGTGGTTCAGTGTTTGTTCTTTACAGCAGGGTCATCTGGTTGTATGGCCACAAAGCAGATTCTCCATTCAACGGGTTTTTTGTGCATATGGGACTTCACATGCACCTTACTGAATAACGGATGTTTGGAATGTGATAAATCTTCTTGGTTAGGTATCTCCTTCATTTGCTTTATATTTTTAAAAATCGTATTCCAGTGGTCACTAAAATAATCAATGTGCTTCACAAATTGTGGTACATGTTTCTTCCCTCTCAGCAGGGAGATTCCGTTTGATGACTGCTATGTTTGTTCTACCATGGAGTGTGATTTTGTTGGATGGGAACCACAACTCCCAGCATTCTGACTATTGTAGTTATTAGCAAAGACTTCTTTCTTTTGCTAGGTGCTTCTCTTGATTGATACCGTTATCACTTATATTCATCAATTTCACAGTGGAGTAATGTATTTGAATCGTGAAATGTGGTAAAGTGTTTGTTCTTTACAGCAGGGTCATCTGGTTGTATGGCCACAAAGCAGATTCTCCATTCAACGGGTTTTTTGCGCATATGGGACTTCACATGCACCTTACTGAATAACGCATGTTTGGAATGTGATAAATCTTCTTGGTTAGGTATCTCCTTCATTTGCTTTATATTTTTAAAAATCGTATTCCAGTGGTCACTAAAATAATCAATGTGCTTCACAAATTGTGGTACATGTTTCTTCCCTCTCAGCAGGGAGATTCCGTTTGATGACTGCTATGTTTGTTCTACCATGGAGTGTGATTTTGTTGGATGGGAACCACCACTCCCAGCATTCTGACTATTGTAGTTATTAGCAAAGACTTCTTTCTTTTGCTAGGTGCTTCTCTTGATTGATACCGTTATCACTTATATTCATCAATTTCACAGTGGAGTAATGTATTTGAATCGTGAAATGTGGTAAAGTGTTTGTTCTTTACAGCAGGGTCATCTGGTTGTATGGCCACAAAGCAGATTCTCCATTCAACGGGTTTTTTGTGCATATGGGACTTCACATGCACCTTACTGAGTAACGGAAGTTTGGAATGTGATAAATCTTCTTGTTTAGCTATCTCCTTCATTTGCTTTATATTTTTAAAAATCGTATTCCAGTGGTCACTAAAATAATCAATGTGCTTCACAAATTGTGGTACATGTTTCTTCCCTCTCAGCAGGGAGATTCCGTTTGATGACTGCTATGTTTGTTCTACCATGGAGTGTGATTTTGTTGGATGGGAACCACCACTCCCAGCATTCTGACTCTTGTAGTTATTAGCAAAGACTTCTTTCTTTTGCTAGGTGCTTCTCTTGATTGATACCGTTATCACTTATATTCATCAATTTCACAGTGGAGTAATGTATTTGAATCGTGAAATGTGGTAAAGTGTTTGTTCTTTACAGCAGGGTCATCTGGTTGTATGGCCACAAAGCAGATTCTCCATTCAACGGGTTTTTTGTGCATATGGGACTTCACATGCACCTAACTGAATAACGGATGTTTGCAATGTGATAAATCTTCTTGGTTAGGTATCTCCTTCATTTGCTTTATATTTTTAAAAATCGTATTCCAGTGGTCACTAAAATAATCAATGTGCTTCACAAATTGTGGTACATGTTTCTTCCCTCTCAGCAGGGAGATTCCGTTTGATGACTGCTATGTTTGTTCTACCATGGAGTGTGATTTTGTTGGATGGGAACCACCACTCCCAGCATTCTGACTCTTGTAGTTATTAGCAAAGACTTCTTTCTTTTGCTAGGTGCTTCTCTTGATTGATACCATTATCACTTATATTCATCAATTTCACAGTGGAGTAATGTATTTGAATCGTGAAATGTGGTAAAGTGTTTGTTCTTTACAGCAGGGTCATCTGGTTGTATGGCCACAAAGCAGATTCTCCATTCAACGGGTTTTTTGTGCATATGGGACTTCACATGCACCTTACTGAATAACGGATGTTTGGAATGTGATAAATCTTCTTGGTTAGGTATCTCCTTCATTTGCTTTATATTTTTAAAAATCGTATTCCAGTGGTCACTAAAATAATCAATGTGCTTCTCAAATTGTGGTACATGTTTCTTCCCTCTCAGCAGGGAGATTCCGTTTGATGACTGCTATGTTTGTTCTACCATGGAGTGTGATTTTGTTGGATGGGAACCACCACTCCCAGCATTCTGACTATTGTAGTTATTAGCAAAGACTTCTTTCTTTTGCTAGGTGCTTCTCTTGATTGATACCGTTATCACTTATATTCATCAATTTCACAGTGGAGTAATGTATTTGAATCGTGAAATGTGGTAAAGTGTTTGTTCTTTACAGCAGGGTCATCTGGTTGTATGGCCACAAAGCAGATTCTCCATTCAACGGGTTTTTTGTGCATATGGGACTTCACATGCACCTTACTGAATAACGGATGTTTGGAATGTGATAAATCTTCTTGGTTAGGTATCTCCTTCATTTGCTTTATATTTTTAAAAATCGTATTCCAGTGGTCACTAAAATAATCAATGTGCTTCACAAATTGTGGTACATGTTTCTTCCCTCTCAGCAGGGAGATTCCGTTTGATGACTGCTATGTTTGTTCTACCATGGAGTGTGATTTTGTTGGATGGGAACCACAACTCCCAGCATTCTGACTATTGTAGTTATTAGCAAAGACTTCTTTCTTTTGCTAGGTGCTTCTCTTGATTGATACCGTTATCACTTATATTCATCAATTTCACAGTGGAGTAATGTATTTGAATCGTGAAATGTGGTAAAGTGTTTGTTCTTTACAGCAGGGTCATCTGGTTGTATGGCCACAAAGCAGATTCTCCATTCAACGGGTTTTTTGTGCATATGGGACTTCACATGCACCTTACTGAATAACGGATGTTTGGAATGTGATAAATCTTCTTGGTTAGGTATCTCCTTCATTTGCTTTATATTTTATAAATCGTATTCCAGTGGTCACTAAAATAATCAATGTGCTTCACAAATTGTGGTACATGTTTCTTCCCTCTCAGCAGGGAGATTCCGTTTGATGACTGCTATGTTTGTTCTACCATGGAGTGTGATTTTGTTGGATGGGAACCACCACTCCCAGCATTCTGACTCTTGTAGTTATTAGCAAAGACTTCTTTCTTTTGCTAGGTGCTTCTCTTGATTGATACCGTTATCACTTATATTCATCAATTTCACAGTGGAGTAATGTATTTGAATCGTGAAATGTGGTAAAGTGTTTGTTCTTTACAGCAGGGTCATCTGGTTGTATGGCCACAAAGCAGATTCTCCATTCAACGGGTTTTTTGTGCATATGGGACTTCACATGCACCTTACTGAATAACGGATGTTTGGAATGTGATAAATCTTCTTGTTTAGCTATCTCCTTCATTTGCTTTATATTTTTAAAAATCGTATTCCAGTGGTCACTAAAATAATCAATGTGCTTCACAAATTGTGGTACATGTTTCTTCCCTCTCAGCAGGGAGATTCCGTTTGATGACTGCTATGTTTGTTCTACCATGGAGTGTGATTTTGTTGGATGGGAACCACCACTCCCAGCATTCTGACTATTGTAGTTATTAGCAAAGACTTCTTTCTTTTGCTAGGTGCTTTTCTTGATTGATACCGTTATCACTTATATTCATCAATTTCACAGTGGAGTAATGTATTTGAATCGTGAAATGTGGTAAAGTGTTTGTTCTTTACAGCAGGGTCATCTGGTTGTATGGCCACAAAGCAGATTCTCCATTCAACGGGTTTTTTGTGCATATGGGACTTCACATGCACCTTACTGAATAACGGATGTTTGGAATGTGATAAATCTTCTTGGTTAGGTATGTCCTTCATTTGCTTTATATTTTTAAAAATCGTATTCCAGTGGTCACTAAAATAATCAATGTGCTTCACAAATTGTGGTACATGTTTCTTCCCTCTCAGCAGGGAGATTCCGTTTGATAACTGCTATGTTTGTTCTACCATGGAGTGTGATTTTGTTGGATGGGAACCACCACTCCCAGCATTCTGACTATTGTAGTTATTAGCAAAGACTTCTTTCTTTTGCTAGGTGCTTCTCTTGATTGATACCGTTATCACTTATATTCATCAATTTCACAGTGGAGTAATGTATTTGAATCGTGAAATGTGGTAAAGTGTTTGTTCTTTACAGCAGGGTCATCTGGTTGTATGGCCACAAAGCAGATTCTCCATTCAACGGGTTTTTTGTGCATATGGGACTTCACATGCACCTTACTGAATAACGGATGTTTGGAATGTGATAAATCTTCTTGGTTAGGTATCTCCTTCATTTGCTTTATATTTTTAAAAATCGTATTCCAGTGGTCACTAAAATAATCAATGTGCTTCACAAATTGTGGTACATGTTTCTTCCCTCTCAGCAGGGAGATTCCGTTTGATGACTGCTATGTTTGTTCTACCATGGAGTGTGATTTTGTTGGATGGGAACCACCACTCCCAGCATTCTGACTATTGTAGTTATTAGCAAAGACTTCTTTCTTTTGCTAGGTGCTTCTCTTGATTGATACCGTTATCACTTATATTCATCAATTTCACAGTGGAGTAATGTATTTGAATCGTGAAATGTGGTAAAGTGTTTGTTCTTTACAGCAGGGTCATGTGGTTGTATGGCCACAAAGCAGATTCTCCATTCAACGGGTTTTTTGTGCATATGGGACTTCACATGCACCTTACTGAATAACGGATGTTTGGAATGTGATAAATCTTCTTGGTTAAGTATCTCCTTCATTTGCTTTATATTTTTAAAAATCGTATTCCAGTGGTCACTAAAATAATCAATGTGCTTCACAAATTGTGGTACATGTTTCTTCCCTCTCAGCAGGGAGATTCCGTTTGATGACTGCTATGTTTGTTCTACCATGGAGTGTGATTTTGTTGGATGGGAACCACCACTCCCAGCATTCTGACTCTTGTAGTTATTAGCAAAGACTTCTTTCTTTTGCTAGGTGCTTCTCTTGATTGATACCGTTATCACTTATATTCATCAATTTCACAGTGGAGTAATGTATTTGAATCGTGAAATGTGGTAAAGTGTTTGTTCTTTACAGCAGGGTCATCTGGTTGTATGGCCACAAAGCAGATTCTCCATTCAACGGGTTTTTTGTGCATATGGGACTTCACATGCACCTTACTGAATAACGGATGTTTGGAATGTGATAAATCTTCTTGGTTAGGTATCTCCTTCATTTGCTTTATATTTTTAAAAATCGTATTCCAGTGGTCACTAAAATAATCAATGTGCTTCACAAATTGTGGTACATGTTTCTTCCCTCTCAGCAGGGAGATTCCGTTTGATGACTGCTATGTTTGTTCTACCATGGAGTGTGATTTTGTTGGATGGGAACCACCGCTCCCAGCATTCTGACTATTGTAGTTATTAGCAAAGACTTCTTTCTTTTGCTAGGTGCTTCTCTTGATTGATACCGTTATCACTTATATTCATCAATTTCACAGTGGAGTAATGTATTTGAATCGTGAAATGTGGTAAAGTGTTTGTTCTTTACAGCAGGGTCATCTGGTTGTATGGCCACAAAGCAGATTCTCCATTCAACGGGTTTTTTGTGCATATGGGACTTCACATGCACCTTACTGAATAACGGATGTTTGGAATGTGATAAATCTTCTTGGTTAGGTATGTCCTTCATTTGCTTTATATTTTTAAAAATCGTATTCCAGTGGTCACTAAAATAATCAATGTGCTTCACAAATTGTGGTACATGTTTCTTCCCTCTCACCAGGGAGATTCCGTTTGATGACTGCTATGTTTGTTCTACCATGGAGTGTGATTTTGTTGGATGGGAACCACCACTCTCAGCATTCTGACTCTTGTAGTTATTAGCAAAGACATCTTTCTTTTGCTAGGTGCTTCTCTTGATTGATACCGTTATCACTTATATTCATCAATTTCACAGTGGAGTAATGTATTTGAATCGTGAAATGTGGTAAAGTGTTTGTTCTTTACAGCAGGGTCATCTGGTTGTATGGCCACAAAGCAGATTCTCCATTCAACGGGTTTTTTGTGCATATGGGACTTCACATGCACCTTACTGAATAACGGATGTTTGGAATGTGATAAATCTTCTTGTTTAGCTATCTCCTTCATTTGCTTTATATTTTTAAAAATCGTATTCCAGTGGTCACTAAAATAATCAATGTGCTTCACAAATTGTGGTACATGTTTCTTCCCTCTCAGCAGGGAGATTCCGTTTGATGACTGCTATGTTTGTTCTACCATGGAGTGTGATTTTGTTGGATGGGAACCACCACTCCCAGCATTCTGACTATTGTAGTTATTAGCAAAGACTTCTTTCTTTTGCTAGGTGCTTCTCTTGATTGATACCGTTATCACTTATATTCATCAATTTCACAGTGGAGTAATGTATTTGAATCGTGAAATGTGGTAAAGTGTTTGTTCTTTACAGCAGGGTCATCTGGTTGTATGGCCACAAAGCAGATTCTCCATTCAACGGGTTTTTTGTGCATATGGGACTTCACATGCACCTTACTGAATAACGGATGTTTGGAATGTGATAAATCTTCTTGGTTAGGTATGTCCTTCATTTGCTTTATATTTTTAAAAATCGTATTCCAGTGGTCACTAAAATAATCAATGTGCTTCACAAATTGTGGTACATGTTTCTTCCCTGTCAGCAGGGAGATTCCGTTTGATGACTGCTATGTTTGTTCTACCATGGAGTGTGATTTTGTTGGATGGGAACCACCACTCCCAGCATTCTGACTATTGTAGTTATTAGCAAAGACTTCTCTCTTTTGCTAGGTGCTTCTGCTGATTGATACCGTTAACACTTATATTCATCAATTTCACAGTGGAGTAATGTATTTGAATCGTGAAATGTTGTAAAGTGTTTGTTCTTTACAGCAGGGTCATCTGGTTGTATGGCCACAAAGCAGATTCTCCATTCAACGGGTTTTTTGTGCATATGGGACTTCACATGCACCTTACTGAATAACGGATGTTTGGAATGTGATAAATCTTCTTGGTTAGGTATCTCCTTCATTTGCTTTATATTTTTAAAAATCGTATTCCAGTGGTCACTAAAATAATCAATGTGCTTCACAAATTGTGGTACATGTTTCTTCCCTCTCAGCAGGGAGATTCCGTTTGATGACTGCTATGTTTGTTCTACCATGGAGTGTGATTTTGTTGGATGGGAACCACCACTCCCAGCATTCTGACTATTGTAGTTATTAGCAAAGACTTCTTTCTTTTGCTAGGTGCTTCTCTTGATTGATACCGTTATCACTTATATTCATCAATTTCACAGTGGAGTAATGTATTTGAATCGTGAAATGTGGTAAAGTGTTTGTTCTTTACAGCAGGGTCATCTGGTTGTATGGCCACAAAGCAGATTCTCCATTCAACGGGTTTTTTGTGCATATGGGACTTCACATGCACCTTACTGAATAACGGATGTTTGGAATGTGATAAATCTTCTTGGTTAGGTATCTCCTTCATTTGCTTTATATTTTTAAAAATCGTATTCCAGTGGTCACTAAAATAATCAATGTGCTTCACAAATTGTGGTACATGTTTCTTCCCTCTCAGCAGGGAGATTCCGTTTGATGACTGCTATGTTTGTTCTACCATGGAGTGTGATTTTGTTGGATGGGAACCACCACTCCCAGCATTCTGACTATTGTAGTTATTAGCAAAGACTTCTTTCTTTTGCTAGGTGCTTCTCTTGATTGATACCGTTATCACTTATATTCATCAATTTCACAGTGGAGTAATGTATTTGAATCGTGAAATGTGGTAAAGTGTTTGTTCTTTACAGCAGGGTCATCTGGTTGTATGGCCACAAAGCAGATTCTCCATTCAACGGGTTTTTTGTGCATATGGGACTTCACATGCACCTTACTGAATAACGGATGTTTGGAATGTGATAAATCTTCTTGGTTAGGTATCTCCTTCATTTGCTTTATATTTTTAAAAATCGTATTCCAGTGGTCACTAAAATAATCAATGTGCTTCACAAATTGTGGTACATGTTTCTTCCCTCTCAGCAGGGAGATTCCGTTTGATGACTGCTATGTTTGTTCTACCATGGAGTGTGATTTTGTTGGATGGGAACCACCACGCCCAGCATTCTGACTATTGTAGTTATTAGCAAAGACTTCTTTCTTTTGCTAGGTGCTTCTCTTGATTGATACCGTTATCACTTATATTCATCAATTTCACAGTGGAGTAATGTATTTGAATCGTGAAATGTGGTAAAGTGTTTGTTCTTTACAGCAGGGTCATCTGGTTGTATGGCCACAAAGCAGATTCTCCATTCAACGGGTTTTTTGTGCATATGGGACTTCACATGCACCTTACTGAATAACGGATGTTTGGAATGTGATAAATCTTCTTGTTTAGCTATCTCCTTCATTTGCTTTATATTTTTAAAAATCGTATTCCAGTGGTCACTAAAATAATCAATGTGCTTCACAAATTGTGGTACATGTTTCTTCCCTCTCAGCAGGGAGATTCCGTTTGATGACTGCTATGTTTGTTCTACCATGGAGTGTGATTTTGTTGGATGGGAACCACCACTCCCAGCATTCTGACTATTGTAGTTATTAGCAAAGACTTCTTGCTTCTCTTGATTGATACCGTTATCACTTATATTCATCAATTTCACAGTGGAGTAATGTATTTGAATCGTGAAATGTGGTAAAGTGTTTGTTCTTTACAGCAGGGTCATCTGGTTGTATGGCCACAAAGCAGATTCTCCATTCAACGGGATTTTTGTGCATATGGGACTTCACATGCACCTTACTGAATAACGGATGTTTGGAATGTGATAAATCTTCTTGGTTAGGTATCTCCTTCATTTGCTTTATATTTTATAAATCGTATTCCAGTGGTCACTAAAATAATCAATGTGCTTCACAAATTGTGGTACATGTTTCTTCCCTCTCAGCAGGGAGATTCCGTTTGATGACTGCTATGTTTGTTCTACCATGGAGTGTGATTTTGTTGGATGGGAACCACCACTCCCAGCATTCTGACTATTGTAGTTATTAGCAAAGACTTCTTTCTTTTGCTAGGTGCTTCTGTTGATTGATACCGTTAACACTTATATTCATCAATTTCACAGTGGAGTAATGTATTTGAATCGTGAAATGTTGTAAAGTGTTTGTTCTTTACAGCAGGGTCATCTGGTTGTATGGCCACAAAGCAGATTCTCCATTCAACGGGTTTTTTGTGCATATGGGACTTCACATGCACCTTACTGAATAACGGATGTTTGGAATGTGATAAATCTTCTTGGTTAGGTATCTCCTTCATTTGCTTTATATTTTTAAAAATCGTATTCCAGTGGTCACTAAAATAATCAATGTGCTTCACAAATTGTGGTACATGTTTCTTCCCTCTCAGCAGGGAGATTCCGTTTGATGACTGCTATGTTTGTTCTACCATGGAGTGTGATTTTGTTGGATGGGAACCACCACTCCCAGCATTCTGACTATTGTAGTTATTAGCAAAGACTTCTTTCTTTTGCTAGGTGCTTCTCTTGATTGATACCGTTATCACTTATATTCATCAATTTCACAGTGGAGTAATGTATTTGAATCGTGAAATGTGGTAAAGTGTTTGTTCTTTACAGCAGGGTCATCTGGTTGTATGGCCACAAAGCAGATTCTCCATTCAACGGGTTTTTTGTGCATATGGGACTTCACATGCACCTTACTGAATAACGGATGTTTGGAATGTGATAAATCTTCTTGGTTAGGTATGTCCTTCATTTGCTTTATATTTTTAAAAATCGTATTCCAGTGGTCACTAAAATAATCAATGTGCTTCACAAATTGTGGTACATGTTTCTTCCCTCTCAGCAGGGAGATTCCGTTTGATGACTGCTATGTTTGTTCTACCATGGAGTGTGATTTTGTTGGATGGGAACCACCACTCCCAGCATTCTGACTATTGTAGTTATTAGCAAAGACTTCTTTCTTTTGCTAGGTGCTTCTCTTGATTGATACCGTTATCACTTATATTCATCAATTTCACAGTGGAGTAATGTATTTGAATCGTGAAATGTGGTAAAGTGTTTGTTCTTTACAGCAGGGTCATCTGGTTGTATGGCCACAAAGCAGATTCTCCATTCAACGGGTTTTTTGTGCATATGGGACTTCACATGCACCTTACTGAATAACGGATGTTTGGAATGTGATAAATCTTCTTGGTTAGGTATCTCCTTCATTTGCTTTATATTTTTAAAAATCGTATTCCAGTGGTCACTAAAATAATCAATGTGCTTCACAAATTGTGGTACATGTTTCTTCCCTCTCAGCAGGGAGATTCCGTTTGATGACTGCTATGTTTGTTCTACCATGGAGTGTGATTTTGTTGGATGGGAACCACCACACCCAGCATTCTGACTATTGTAGTTATTAGCAAAGACTTCTTTCTTTTGCTAGGTGCTTCTCTTGATTGATACCGTTATCACTTATATTCATCAATTTCACAGTGGAGTAATGTATTTGAATCGTGAAATGTGGTAAAGTGTTTGTTCTTTACAGCAGGGTCATCTGGTTGTATGGCCACAAAGCAGATTCTCCATTCAACGGGTTTTTTGTGCATATGGGACTTCACATGCACCTTACTGAATAACGGATGTTTGGAATGTGATAAATCTTCTTGTTTAGCTATCTCCTTCATTTGCTTTATATTTTTAAAAATCGTATTCCAGTGGTCACTAAAATAATCAATGTGCTTCACAAATTGTGGTACATGTTTCTTCCCTCTCAGCAGGGAGATTCCGTTTGATGACTGCTATGTTTGTTCTACCATGGAGTGTGATTTTGTTGGATGGGAACCACCACTCCCAGCATTCTGACTATTGTAGTTATTAGCAAAGACTTCTTTCTTTTGCTAGGTGCTTCTCTTGATTGATACCGTTATCACTTATATTCATCAATTTCACAGTGGAGTAATGTATTTGAATCGTGAAATGTGGTAAAGTGTTTGTTCTTTACAGCAGGGTCATCTTGTTGTATGGCCACAAAGCAGATTCTCCATTCAACGGGTTTTTTGTGCATATGGGACTTCACATGCACCTTACTGAATAACGGATGTTTGGAATGTGATAAATCTTCTTGGTTAGGTATGTCCTTCATTTGCTTTATATTTTTAAAAATCGTATTCCAGTGGTCACTAAAATAATCAATGTGCTTCACAAATTGTGGTACATGTTTCTTCCCTCTCAGCAGGGAGATTCCGTTTGATGACTGCTATGTTTGTTCTACCATGGAGTGTGATTTTGTTGGATGGGAACCACCACTCCCAGCATTCTGACTATTGTAGTTATTAGCAAAGACTTCTTTCTTTTGCTAGGTGCTTCTCTTGATTGATACCGTTATCACTTATATTCATCAATTTCACAGTGGAGTAATGTATTTGAATCGTGAAATGTGGTAAAGTGTTTGTTCTTTACAGCAGGGTCATCTGGTTTGTATGGCCACAAAGCAGATTCTCCATTCAACGGGTTTTTTGTGCATATGGGACTTCACATGCACCTTACTGAATAACGGATGTTTTGAATGTGATAAATCTTCTTGTTTAGCTATCTCCTTCATTTGCTTTATATTTTTAAAAATCGTATTCCAGTGGTCACTAAAATAATCAATGTGCTTCACAAATTGTGGTACATGTTTCTTCCCTCTCAGCAGGGAGATTCCGTTTGATGACTGCTATGTTTGTTCTACCATGGAGTGTGATTTTGTTGGATGGGAACCACCACTCCCAGCATTCTGACTATTGTAGTTATTAGCAAAGACTTCTTTCTTTTGCTAGGTGCTTCTCTTGATTGATACCGTTATCACTTATATTCATCAATTTCACAGTGGAGTAATGTATTTGAATTATGAAATGTGGTAAAGTGTTTGTTCTTTACAGCAGGGTCATCTGGTTGTATGGCCACAAAGCAGATTCTCCATTCAACGGGTTTTTTGTGCATATGGGACTTCACATGCACCTTACTGAATAACGGATGTTTGGAATGTGATAAATCTTCTTGGTTAGGTATCTCCTTCATTTGCTTTATATTTTTAAAAATCGTATTCCAGTGGTCACTAAAATAATCAATGTGCTTCACAAATTGTGGTACATGTTTCTTCCCTCTCAGCAGGGAGATTCCGTTTGATGACTGCTATGTTTGTTCTACCATGGAGTGTGATTTTGTTGGATGGGAACCACCACTCCCAGCATTCTGACTCTTGTAGTTATTAGCAAAGACTTCTTTCTTTTGCTAGGTGCTTCTCTTGATTGATACCGTTATCACTTATATTCATCAATTTCACAGTGGAGTAATGTATTTGAATCGTGAAATGTGGTAAAGTGTTTGTTCTTTACAGCAGGGTCATCTGGTTGTATGGCCACAAAGCAGATTCTCCATTCAACGGGTTTTTTGTGCATATGGGACTTCACATGCACCTTACTGAATAACGGATGTTTGGAATGTGATAAATCTTCTTGGTTAGGTATCTCCTTCATTTGCTTTATATTTTTAAAAATCGTATTCCAGTGGTCACTAAAATAATCAATGTGCTTCACAAATTGTGGTACATGTTTCTTCCCTCTCAGCAGGGAGATTCCGTTTGATGACTGCTATGTTTGTTCTACCGTGGAGTGTGATTTTGTTGGATGGGAACCACCACTCCCAGCATTCTGACTATTGTAGTTATTAGCAAAGACTTCTTTCTTTTGCTAGGTGCTTCTCTTGATTGATACCGTTATCACTTATATTCATCAATTTCACAGTGGAGTAATGTATTTGAATCGTGAAATGTGGTAAAGTGTTTGTTCTTTACAGCAGGGTCATCTGGTTGTATGGCCACAAAGCAGAATCTCCATTCAACGGGTTTTTTGTGCATATGGGACTTCACATGCACCTTACTGAATAACGGATGTTTGGAATGTGATAAATCTTCTTGTTTAGCTATCTCCTTCATTTGCTTTATATTTTTAAAAATCGTATTCTAGTGGTCACTAAAATAATCAATGTGCTTCACAAATTGTGGTACATGTTTCTTCCCTCTCAGCAGGGAGATTCCGTTTGATGACTGCTATGTTTGTTCTACCATGGAGTGTGATTTTGTTGGATGGGAACCACCACTCCCAGCATTCTGACTATTGTAGTTATTAGCAAAGACTTCTTTCTTTTGCTAGGTGCTTCTCTTGATTGATACCGTTATCACTTATATTCATCAATTTCACAGTGGAGTAATGTATTTGAATCGTGAAATGTGGTAAAGTGTTTGTTCTTTACAGCAGGGTCATCTGGTTGTATGGCCACAAAGCAGATTCTCCATTCAACGGGTTTTTTGTGCATATGGGACTTCACATGCACCTTACTGAATAACGGATGTTTGGAATGTGATAAATCTTCTTGGTTAGGTATCTCCTTCATTTGCTTTATATTTTTAAAAATCGTATTCCAGTGGTCACTAAAATAATCAATGTGCTTCACAAATTGTGGTACATGTTTCTTCCCTCTCAGCAGGGAGATTCCGTTTGATGACTGCTATGTTTGTTCTACCATGGAGTGTGATTTTGTTGGATGGGAACCACCACTCCCAGCATTCTGACTATTGTAGTTATTAGCAAAGACTTCTTTCTTTTGCTAGGTGCTTCTCTTGATTGATACCGTTATCACTTATATTCATCAATTTCACAGTGGAGTAATGTATTTGAATCGTGAAATGTGGTAAAGTGTTTGTTCTTTACAGCAGGGTCATCTGGTTGTATGGCCACAAAGCAGATTCTCCATTCAACGGGTTTTTTGTGCATATGGGACTTCACATGCACCTTACTGAATAACGGATGTTTGGAATGTGATAAATCTTCTTGGTTAGGTATCTCCTTCATTTGCTTTATATTTTTAAAAATCGTATTCCAGGGGTCACTAAAATAATCAATGTGCTTCACAAATTGTGGTACATGTTTCTTCCCTCTCAGCAGGGAGATTCCGTTTGATGACTGCTATGTTTGTTCTACCATGGAGTGTGATTTTGTTGGATGGGAACCACCACTCCCAGCATTCTGACTATTGTAGTTATTAGCAAAGACTTCTTTCTTTTGCTAGGTGCTTCTCTTGATTGATACCGTTATCACTTATATTCATCAATTTCACAGTGGAGTAATGTATTTGAATCGTGAAATGTGGTAAAGTGTTTGTTCTTTACAGCAGGGTCATCTGGTTGTATGGCCACAAAGCAGATTCTCCATTCAACGGGTTTTTTGTGCATATGGGACTTCACATGCACCTTACTGAATAACGGATGTTTGGAATGTGATAAATCTTCTTGGTTAGGTATCTCCTTCATTTGCTTTATATTTTTAAAAATCGTATTCCAGTGGTCACTAAAATAATCAATGTGCTTCACAAATTGTGGTACATGTTTCTTCCCTCTCAGCAGGGAGATTCCGTTTGATGACTGCTATGTTTGTTCTACCATGGAGTGTGATTTTGTTGGATGGGAACCACCACTCCCAGCATTCTGACTCTTGTAGTTATTAGCAAAGACTTCTTTCTTTTGCTAGGTGCTTCTCTTGATTGATACCGTTATCACTTATATTCATCAATTTCACAGTGGAGTAATGTATTTGAATCGTGAAATGTGGTAAAGTGTTTGTTCTTTACAGCAGGGTCATCTGGTTGTATGGCCACAAAGCAGATTCTCCATTCAACGGGTTTTTTGTGCATATGGGACTTCACATGCACCTTACTGAATAACGGATGTTTGGAATGTGATAAATCTTCTTGTTTAGCTATCTCCTTCATTTGCTTTATATTTTTAAAAATCGTATTCCAGTGGTCACTAAAATAATCAATGTGCTTCACAAATTGTGGTACATGTTTCTTCCCTCTCAGCAGGGAGATTCCGTTTGATGACTGCTATGTTTGTTCTACCATGGAGTGTGATTTTGTTGGATGAGAACCACCACTCCCAGCATTCTGACTATTGTAGTTATTAGCAAAGACTTCTTTCTTTTGCTAGGTGCTTCTCTTGATTGATACCGTTATCACTTATATTCATCAATTTCACAGTGGAGTAATGTATTTGAATCGTGAAATGTTGTAAAGTGTTTGTTCTTTACAGCAGGGTCATCTGGTTGTATGGCCACAAAGCAGATTCTCCATTCAACGGGTTTTTTGTGCATATGGGACTTCACATGCACCTTACTGAACAACGGATGTTTGGAATGTGATAAATCTTCTTGGTTAGGTATCTCCTTCATTTGCTTTATATTTTTAAAAATCGTATTCCAGTGGTCACTAAAATAATCAATGTGCTTCACAAATTGTGGTACATGTTTCTTCCCTCTCAGCAGGGAGATTCCGTTTGATGACTGCTATGTTTGTTCTACCATGGAGTGTGATTTTGTTGGATGGGAACCACCACTCCCAGCATTCTGACTATTGTAGTTATTAGCAAAGACTTCTTTCTTTTGCTAGGTGCTTCTCTTGATTGATACCGTTAACACTTATATTCATCAATTTCACAGTGGAGTAATGTATTTGAATCGTGAAATGTTGTAAAGTGTTTGTTCTTTACAGCAGGGTCATCTGGTTGTATGGCCACAAAGCAGATTCTCCATTCAACGGGTTTTTTGTGCATATGGGACTTCACATGCACCTTACTGAATAACGGATGTTTGGAATGTGATAAATCTTCTTGGTTAGGTATCTCCTTCATTTGCTTTATATTTTTAAAAATCGTATTCCAGTGGTCACTAAAATAATCAATGTGCTTCACAAATTGTGGTACATGTTTCTTCCCTCTCAGCAGGGAGATTCCGTTTGATGACTGCTATGTTTGTTCTACCATGGAGAGTGATTTTGTTGGATGGGAACCACCACTCCCAGCATTCTGACTATTGTAGTTATTAGCAAAGACTTCTTTCTTTTGCTAGGTGCTTCTCTTGATTGATAGCGTTATCACTTATATTCATCAATTTCACAGTGGAGTAATGTATTTGAATCGTGAAATGTGGTAAAGTGTTTGTTCTTTACAGCAGGGTCATCTGGTTGTATGGCCACAAAGCAGATTCTCCATTCAACGGGTTTTTTGTGCATATGGGACTTCACATGCACCTTACTGAATAACGGATGTTTGGAATGTGATAAATCTTCTTGGTTAGGTATCTCCTTCATTTGCTTTATATTTTATAAATCGTATTCCAGTGGTCACTAAAATAATCAATGTGCTTCACAAATTGTGGTACATGTTTCTTCCCTCTCAGCAGGGAGATTCCGTTTGATGACTGCTATGTTTGTTCTACCATGGAGTGTGATTTTGTTGGATGGGAACCACCACTCCCAGCATTCTGACTATTGTAGTTATTAGCAAAGACTTCTTTCTTTTGCTAGGTGCTTCTCTTGATTGATACCGTTATCACTTATATTCATCAATTTCACAGTGGAGTAATGTATTTGAATCGTGAAATGTGGTAAAGTGTTTGTTCTTTACAGCAGGGTCATCTGGTTGTATGGCCACAAAGCAGATTCTCCATTCAACGGGTTTTTTGTGCATATGGGACTTCACATGCACCTTACTGAATAACGGATGTTTGGAATGTGATAAATCTTCTTGGTTAGGTATCTCCTTCATTTGCTTTATATTTTTAAAAATCGTATTCCAGTGGTCACTAAAATAATCAATGTGCTTCACAAATTGTGGTACATGTTTCTTCCCTCTCAGCAGGGAGATTCCGTTTGATGACTGCTATGTTTGTTCTACCATGGAGTGTGATTTTGTTGGATGGGAACCACCACTCCCAGCATTCTGACTATTGTAGTTATTAGCAAAGACTTCTTTCTTTTGCTAGGTACTTCTCTTGATTGATACCGTTATCACTTATATTCATCAATTTCACAGTGGAGTAATGTATTTGAATCGTGAAATGTGGTAAAGTGTTTGTTCTTTACAGCAGGGTCATCTGGTTGTATGGCCACAAAGCAGATTCTCCATTCAACGGGTTTTTTGTGCATATGGGACTTCACATGCACCTTACTGAATAACGGATGTTTGGAATGTGATAAAGCTTCTTGGTTAGGTATCTCCTTCATTTGCTTTATATTTTTAAAAATCGTATTCCAGGGGTCACTAAAATAATCAATGTGCTTCACAAATTGTGGTACATGTTTCTTCCCTCTCAGCAGGGAGATTCCGTTTGATGACTGCTATGTTTGTTCTACCATGGAGTGTGATTTTGTTGGATGGGAACCACCACTCCCAGCATTCTGACTATTGTAGTTATTAGCAAAGACTTCTTTCTTTTGCTAGGTGCTTCTCTTGATTGATACCGTTATCACTTATATTCATCAATTTCACAGTGGAGTAATGTATTTGAATCGTGAAATGTGGTAAAGTGTTTGTTCTTTACAGCAGGGTCATCTGGTTGTATGGCCACAAAGCAGATTCTCCATTCAACGGGTTTTTTGTGCATATGGGACTTCACATGCACCTTACTGAATAACGGATGTTTGGAATGTGATAAATCTTCTTGTTTAGCTATCTCCTTCATTTGCTTTATATTTTTAAAAATCGTATTCCAGTGGTCACTAAAATAATCAATGTGCTTCACAAATTGTGGTACATGTTTCTTCCCTCTCAGCAGGGAGATTCTGTTTGATGACTGCTATGTTTGTTCTACCATGGAGTGTGATTTTGTTGGATGGGAACCACCACTCCCAGCATTCTGACTCTTGTAGTTATTAGCAAAGACTTCTTTCTTTTGCTAGGTGCTTCTCTTGATTGATACCGTTATCACTTATATTCATCAATTTCACAGTGGAGTAATGTATTTGAATCGTGAAATGTGGTAAAGTGTTTGTTCTTTACAGCAGGGTCATCTGGTTGTATGGCCACAAAGCAGATTCTCCATTCAACGGGTTTTTTGCGCATATGGGACTTCACATGCACCTTACTGAATAACGGATGTTTGGAATGTGATAAATCTTCTTGTTTAGCTATCTCCTTCATTTGCTTTATATTTTTAAAAATCGTATACCAGTGGTCACTAAAATAATCAATGTGCTTCACTGATTGTGGTACATGTTTCTTCCCTCTCAGCAGGGAGATTCCGTTTGATGACTGCTATGTTTGTTCTACCATGGAGTGTGATTTTGTTGGATGGGAACCACCACTCCCAGCATTCTGACTATTGTAGTTATTAGCAAAGACTTCTTTCTTTTGCTAGGTACTTCTCTTGATTGATACCGTTATCACTTATATTCATCAATTTCACAGTGGAGTAATGTATTTGAATCGTGAAATGTGGTAAAGTGTTTGTTCTTTACAGCAGGGTCATCTGGTTGTATGGCCACAAAGCAGATTCTCCATTCAACGGGTTTTTTGTGCATATGGGACTTCACATGCACCTTACTGAATAACGGATGTTTGGAATGTGATAAAGCTTCTTGGTTAGGTATCTCCTTCATTTGCTTTATATTTTTAAAAATCGTATTCCAGGGGTCACTAAAATAATCAATGTGCTTCACAAATTGTGGTACATGTTTCTTCCCTCTCAGCAGGGAGATTCCGTTTGATGACTGCTATGTTTGTTCTACCATGGAGTGTGATTTTGTTGGATGGGAACCACCACTCCCAGCATTCTGACTATTGTAGTTATTAGCAAAGACTTCTTTCTTTTGCTAGGTGCTTCTCTTGATTGATACCGTTATCACTTATATTCATCAATTTCACAGTGGAGTAATGTATTTGAATCGTGAAATGTGGTAAAGTGTTTGTTCTTTACAGCAGGGTCATCTGGTTGTATGGCCACAAAGCAGATTCTCCATTCAACGGGTTTTTTGTGCATATGGGACTTCACATGCACCTTACTGAATAACGGATGTTTGGAATGTGATAAATCTTCTTGTTTAGCTATCTCCTTCATTTGCTTTATATTTTTAAAAATCGTATTCCAGTGGTCACTAAAATAATCAATGTGCTTCACAAATTGTGGTACATGTTTCTTCCCTCTCAGCAGGGAGATTCTGTTTGATGACTGCTATGTTTGTTCTACCATGGAGTGTGATTTTGTTGGATGGGAACCACCACTCCCAGCATTCTGACTCTTGTAGTTATTAGCAAAGACTTCTTTCTTTTGCTAGGTGCTTCTCTTGATTGATACCGTTATCACTTATATTCATCAATTTCACAGTGGAGTAATGTATTTGAATCGTGAAATGTGGTAAAGTGTTTGTTCTTTACAGCAGGGTCATCTGGTTGTATGGCCACAAAGCAGATTCTCCATTCAACGGGTTTTTTGCGCATATGGGACTTCACATGCACCTTACTGAATAACGGATGTTTGGAATGTGATAAATCTTCTTGGTTAGGTATGTCCTTCATTTGCTTTATATTTTTAAAAATCGTATTCCAGTGGTCACTAAAATAATCAATGTGCTTCACAAATTGTGGTACATGTTTCTTCCCTCTCAGCAGGGAGATTCCGTTTGATGACTGCTATGTTTGTTCTACCATGGAGTGTGATTTTGTTGGATGGGAACCACCACTCCCAGCATTCTGACTATTGTAGTTATTAGCAAAGACATCTTTCTTTTGCTAGGTGCTTCTGTTGATTGATACCGTTAACACTTATATTCATCAATTTCACAGTGGAGTAATGTATTTGAATCGTGAAATGTTGTAAAGTGTTTGTTCTTTACAGCAGGGTCATCTGGTTGTATGGCCACAAAGCAGATTCTCCATTCAACGGGTTTTTTGTGCATATGGGACTTCACATGCACCTTACTGAATAACGGATGTTTGGAATGTGATAAATCTTCTTGTTTAGCTATCTCCTTCATTTGCTTTATATTTTTAAAAATCGTATTCCAGTGGTCACTAAAATAATCAATGTGCTTCACAAATTGTGGTACATGTTTCTTCCCTCTCAGCAGGGAGATTCCGTTTGATGACTGCTATGTTTGTTCTACCATGGAGTGTGATTTTGTTGGATGGGAACCACCACTCCCAGCATTCTGACTATTGTAGTTATTAGCAAAGACTTCTTTCTTTTGCTAGGTGCTTCTCTTGATTGATAGCGTTATCACTTATATTCATCAATTTCACAGTGGAGTAATGTATTTGAATCGTGAAATGTGGTAAAGTGTTTGTTCTTTACAGCAGGGTCATCTGGTTGTATGGCCACAAAGCAGATTCTCCATTCAACGGGTTTTTTGTGCATATGGGACTTCACATGCACCTTACTGAATAACGGATGTTTGGAATGTGATAAATCTTCTTGGTTAGGTATCTCCTTCATTTGCTTTATATTTTATAAATCGTATTCCAGTGGTCACTAAAATAATCAATGTGCTTCACAAATTGTGGTACATGTTTCTTCCCTCTCAGCAGGGAGATTCCGTTTGATGACTGCTATGTTTGTTCTACCATGGAGTGTGATTTTGTTGGATGGGAACCACCACTCCCAGCATTCTGACTATTGTAGTTATTAGCAAAGACTTCTTTCTTTTGCTAGGTGCTTCTCTTGATTGATACCGTTATCACTTATATTCATCAATTTCACAGTGGAGTAATGTATTTGAATCGTGAAATGTGGTAAAGTGTTTGTTCTTTACAGCAGGGTCATCTGGTTGTATGGCCACAAAGCAGATTCTCCATTCAACGGGTTTTTTGTGCATATGGGACTGCACATGCACCTTACTGAATAACGGATGTTTGGAATGTGATAAATCTTCTTGGTTAGGTATCTCCTTCATTTGCTTTATATTTTTAAAAATCGTATTCCAGTGGTCACTAAAATAATCAATGTGCTTCACAAATTGTGGTACATGTTTCTTCCCTCTCAGCAGGGAGATTCCGTTTGATGACTGCTATGTTTGTTCTACCATGGAGTGTGATTTTGTTGGATGGGAACCACCACTCCCAGCATTCTGACTATTGTAGTTATTAGCAAAGACTTCTTTCTTTTGCTAGGTACTTCTCTTGATTGATACCGTTATCACTTATATTCATCAATTTCACAGTGGAGTAATGTATTTGAATCGTGAAATGTGGTAAAGTGTTTGTTCTTTACAGCAGGGTCATCTGGTTGTATGGCCACAAAGCAGATTCTCCATTCAACGGGTTTTTTGTGCATATGGGACTTCACATGCACCTTACTGAATAACGGATGTTTGGAATGTGATAAAGCTTCTTGGTTAGGTATCTCCTTCATTTGCTTTATATTTTTAAAAATCGTATTCCAGGGGTCACTAAAATAATCAATGTGCTTCACAAATTGTGGTACATGTTTCTTCCCTCTCAGCAGGGAGATTCCGTTTGATGACTGCTATGTTTGTTCTACCATGGAGTGTGATTTTGTTGGATGGGAACCACCACTCCCAGCATTCTGACTATTGTAGTTATTAGCAAAGACTTCTTTCTTTTGCTAGGTGCTTCTCTTGATTGATACCGTTATCACTTATATTCATCAATTTCACAGTGGAGTAATGTATTTGAATCGTGAAATGTGGTAAAGTGTTTGTTCTTTACAGCAGGGTCATCTGGTTGTATGGCCACAAAGCAGATTCTCCATTCAACGGGTTTTTTGTGCATATGGGACTTCACATGCACCTTACTGAATAACGGATGTTTGGAATGTGATAAATCTTCTTGTTTAGCTATCTCCTTCATTTGCTTTATATTTTTAAAAATCGTATTCCAGTGGTCACTAAAATAATCAATGTGCTTCACAAATTGTGGTACATGTTTCTTCCCTCTCAGCAGGGAGATTCTGTTTGATGACTGCTATGTTTGTTCTACCATGGAGTGTGATTTTGTTGGATGGGAACCACCACTCCCAGCATTCTGACTCTTGTAGTTATTAGCAAAGACTTCTTTCTTTTGCTAGGTGCTTCTCTTGATTGATACCGTTATCACTTATATTCATCAATTTCACAGTGGAGTAATGTATTTGAATCGTGAAATGTGGTAAAGTGTTTGTTCTTTACAGCAGGGTCATCTGGTTGTATGGCCACAAAGCAGATTCTCCATTCAACGGGTTTTTTGCGCATATGGGACTTCACATGCACCTTACTGAATAACGGATGTTTGGAATGTGATAAATCTTCTTGTTTAGCTATCTCCTTCATTTGCTTTATATTTTTAAAAATCGTATACCAGTGGTCACTAAAATAATCAATGTGCTTCACTGATTGTGGTACATGTTTCTTCCCTCTCAGCAGGGAGATTCCGTTTGATGACTGCTATGTTTGTTCTACCATGGAGTGTGATTTTGTTGGATGGGAACCACCACTCCCAGCATTCTGACTATTGTAGTTATTAGCAAAGACATCTTTCTTTTGCTAGGTGCTTCTGTTGATTGATACCGTTAACACTTATATTCATCAATTTCACAGTGGAGTAATGTATTTGAATCGTGAAATGTTGTAAAGTGTTTGTTCTTTACAGCAGGGTCATCTGGTTGTATGGCCACAAAGCAGATTCTCCATTCAACGGGTTTTTTGTGCATATGGGACTTCACATGCACCTTACTGAATAACGGATGTTTGGAATGTGATAAATCTTCTTGTTTAGCTATCTCCTTCATTTGCTTTATATTTTTAAAAATCGTATTCCAGTGGTCACTAAAATAATCAATGTGCTTCACAAATTGTGGTACATGTTTCTTCCCTCTCAGCAGGGAGATTCCGTTTGATGACTGCTATGTTTGTTCTACCATGGAGTGTGATTTTGTTGGATGGGAACCACCACTCCCAGCATTCTGACTATTGTAGTTATTAGCAAAGACTTCTTTCTTTTGCTAGGTGCTTCTCTTGATTGATACCGTTATCACTTATATTCATCAATTTCACAGTGGAGTAATGTATTTGAATCGTGAAATGTGGTAAAGTGTTTGTTCTTTACAGCAGGGTCATCTGGTTGTATGGCCACAAAGCAGATTCTCCATTCAACGGGTTTTTTGTGCATATGGGACTTCACATGCACCTTACTGAATAACGGATGTTTGGAATGTGATAAATCTTCTTGGTTAGGTATCTCCTTCATTTGCTTTATATTTTTAAAAATCGTATTCCAGTGGTCACTAAAATAATCAATGTGCTTCACAAATTGTGGTACATGTTTCTTCCCTCTCAGCAGGGAGATTCCGTTTGATGACTGCTATGTTTGTTCTACCATGGAGTGTGATTTTGTTGGATGGGAACCACCACTCCCAGCATTCTGACTATTGTAGTTATTAGCAAAGACTTCTTTCTTTTGCTAGGTGCTTCTCTTGATTGATACCGTTATCACTTATATTCATCAATTTCACAGTGGAGTAATGTATTTGAATCGTGAAATGTGGTAAAGTGTTTGTTCTTTACAGCAGGGTCATCTGGTTGTATGGCCACAAAGCAGATTCTCCATTCAACGGGTTTTTTGTGCATATGGGACTTCACATGCACCTTACTGAATAACGGATGTTTGGAATGTGATAAATCTTCTTGGTTAGGTATCTCCTTCATTTGCTTTATATTTTTAAAAATCGTATTCCAGTGGTCACTAAAATAATCAATGTGCTTCACAAATTGTGGTACATGTTTCTTCCCTCTCAGCAGGGAGATTCCGTTTGATGACTGCTATGTTTGTTCTACCATGGAGTGTGATTTTGTTGGATGGGAACCACCACTCCCAGCATTCTGACTATTGTAGTTATTAGCAAAGACTTCTTTCTTTTGCTAGGTACTTCTCTTGATTGATACCGTTATCACTTATATTCATCAATTTCACAGTGGAGTAATGTATTTGAATCGTGAAATGTGGTAAAGTGTTTGTTCTTTACAGCAGGGTCATCTGGTTGTATGGCCACAAAGCAGATTCTCCATTCAACGGGTTTTTTGTGCATATGGGACTTCACATGCACCTTACTGAATAACGGATGTTTGGAATGTGATAAAGCTTCTTGGTTAGGTATCTCCTTCATTTGCTTTATATTTTTAAAAATCGTATTCCAGGGGTCACTAAAATAATCAATGTGCTTCACAAATTGTGGTACATGTTTCTTCCCTCTCAGCAGGGAGATTCCGTTTGATGACTGCTATGTTTGTTCTACCATGGAGTGTGATTTTGTTGGATGGGAACCACCACTCCCAGCATTCTGACTATTGTAGTTATTAGCAAAGACTTCTTTCTTTTGCTAGGTGCTTCTCTTGATTGATACCGTTATCACTTATATTCATCAATTTCACAGTGGAGTAATGTATTTGAATCGTGAAATGTGGTAAAGTGTTTGTTCTTTACAGCAGGGTCATCTGGTTGTATGGCCACAAAGCAGATTCTCCATTCAACGTTTTTTTTGCGCATATGGGACTTCACATGCACCTTACTGAATAACGGATGTTTGGAATGTGATAAATCTTCTTGTTTAGCTATCTCCTTCATTTGCTTTATATTTTTAAAAATCGTATACCAGTGGTCACTAAAATAATCAATGTGCTTCACTGATTGTGGTACATGTTTCTTCCCTCTCAGCAGGGAGATTCCGTTTGATGACTGCTATGTTTGTTCTACCATGGAGTGTGATTTTGTTGGATGGGAACCACCACTCCCAGCATTCTGACTATTGTAGTTATTAGCAAAGACATCTTTCTTTTGCTAGGTGCTTCTGTTGATTGATACCGTTAACACTTATATTCATCAATTTCACAGTGGAGTAATGTATTTGAATCGTGAAATGTTGTAAAGTGTTTGTTCTTTACAGCAGGGTCATCTGGTTGTATGGCCACAAAGCAGATTCTCCATTCAACGGGTTTTTTGTGCATATGGGACTTCACATGCACCTTACTGAATAACGGATGTTTGGAATGTGATAAATCTTCTTGTTTAGCTATCTCCTTCATTTGCTTTATATTTTTAAAAATCGTATTCCAGTGGTCACTAAAATAATCAATGTGCTTCACAAATTGTGGTACATGTTTCTTCCCTCTCAGCAGGGAGATTCCGTTTGATGACTGCTATGTTTGTTCTACCATGGAGTGTGATTTTGTTGGATGGGAACCACCACTCCCAGCATTCTGACTATTGTAGTTATTAGCAAAGACTTCTTTCTTTTGCTAGGTGCTTCTCTTGATTGAAACCGTTATCACTTATATTCATCAATTTCACAGTGGAGTAATGTATTTGAATCGTGAAATGTGGTAAAGTGTTTGTTCTTTACAGCAGGGTCATCTGGTTGTATGGCCACAAAGCAGATTCTCCATTCAACGGGTTTTTTGTGCATATGGGACTTCACATGCACCTTACTGAATAACGGATGTTTGGAATGTGATAAATCTTCTTGGTTAGGTATCTCCTTCATTTGCTTTATATTTTTAAAAATCGTATTCCAGTGGTCACTAAAATAATCAATGTGCTTCACAAATTGTGGTACATGTTTCTTCCCTCTCAGCAGGGAGATTCCGTTTGATGACTGCTATGTTTGTTCTACCATGGAGTGTGATTTTGTTGGATGGGAACCACCACTCCCAGCATTCTGACTATTGTAGTTATTAGCAAAGACTTCTTTCTTTTGCTAGGTGCTTCTCTTGATTGATACCGTTATCACTTATATTCATCAATTTCACAGTGGAGTAATGTATTTGAATCGTGAAATGTGGTAAAGTGTTTGTTCTTTACAGCAGGGTCATCTGGTTGTATGGCCACAAAGCAGATTCTCCATTCAACGGGTTTTTTGTGCATATGGGACTTCACATGCACCTTACTGAATAACGGATGTTTGGAATGTGATAAATCTTCTTGGTTAGGTATCTCCTTCATTTGCTTTATATTTTTAAAAATCGTATTCCAGTGGTCACTAAAATAATCAATGTGCTTCACAAATTGTGGTACATGTTTCTTCCCTCTCAGCAGGGAGATTCCGTTTGATGACTGCTATGTTTGTTCTACCATGGAGTGTGATTTTGTTGGATGGGAACCACCGCTCCCAGCATTCTGACTATTGTAGTTATTAGCAAAGACTTCTTTCTTTTGCTAGGTGCTTCTCTTGATTGATACCGTTATCACTTATATTCATCAAATTCACAGTGGAGTAATGTATTAGAATCGTGAAATGTGGTAAAGTGTTTGTTCTTTACAGCAGGGTCATCTGGTTGTATGGCCACAAAGCAGATTCTCCATTCAACGGGTTTTTTGTGCATATGGGACTTCACATGCACCTTACTGAATAACGGATGTTTGGAATGTGATAAATCTTCTTGGTTAGGTATCTCCTTCATTTGCTTTATATTTTTAAAAATCGTATTCCAGTGGTCACTAAAATTATCAATGTGCTTCACAAATTGTGGTACATGTTTCTTCCCTCTCAGCAGGGAGATTCCGTTTGATGACTGCTATGTTTGTTCTACCATGGAGTGTGATTTTGTTGGATGGGAACCACCACTCCCAGCATTCTGACTATTGTAGTTATTAGCAAAGACTTCTTTCTTTTGCTAGGTGCTTCTCTTGATTGATACCGTTATCACTTATATTCATCAATTTCACAGTGGAGTAATGTATTAGAATCGTGAAATGTGGTAAAGTGTTTGTTCTTTACAGCAGGGTCATCTGGTTGTATGGCCACAAAGCAGATTCTCCACTCAACGGGTTTTTTGTGCATATGGGACTTCACATGCACCTTACTGAATAACGGATGTTTGGAATGTGATAAATCTTCTTGGTTAGGTATGTCCTTCATTTGCTTTATATTTTTAAAAATCGTATTCCAGTGGTCACTAAAATAATCAATGTGCTTCACAAATTGTGGTACATGTTTCTTCCCTCTCAGCAGGGAGATTCCGTTTGATGACTGCTATGTTTGTTCTACCATGGAGTGTGATTTTGTTGGATGGGAACCACCACTCCCAGCATTCTGACTATTGTAGTTATTAGCAAAGACTTCTTTCTTTTGCTAGGTGCTTCTGTTGATTGATACCGTTAACACTTATATTCATCAATTTCACAGTGGAGTAATGTATTTGAATCGTGAAATGTTGTAAAGTGTTTGTTCTTTACAGCAGGGTCATCTGGTTGTATGGCCACAAAGCAGATTGTCCATTCAACGGGTTTTTTGTGCATATGGGACTTCACATGCACCTTACTGAATAACGGATGTTTGGAATGTGATAAATCTTCTTGGTTAGGTATCTCCTTCATTTGTTTTATATTTTTAAAAATTGTATTCCAGTGGTCACTAAAATAATCAATGTGCTTCACAAATTGTGGTACATGTTTCTTCCCTCTCAGCAGGGAGATTCCGTTTGATGACTGCTATGTTTGTTCTACCATGGAGTGTGATTTTGTTGGATGGGAACCACCACTCCCAGCATTCTGACTATTGTAGTTATTAGCAAAGACTTCTTTCTTTTGCTAGGTGCTTCTCTTGATTGATACCGTTATCACTTATATTCATCAATTTCACAGTGGAGTAATGTATTTGAATCGTGAAATGTGGTAAAGTGTTTGTTCTTTACAGCAGGGTCATGTGGTTGTATGGCCACAAAGCAGATTCTCCATTCAACGGGTTTTTTGTGCATATGGGACTTCACATGCACCTTACTGAATAACGGATGTTTGGAATGTGATAAATCTTCTTGGTTAGGTATCTCCTTCATTTGCTTTATATTTTTAAAAATCGTATTCCAGTGGTCACTAAAATAATCAATGTGCTTCACAAATTGTGGTACATGTTTCTTCCCTCTCAGCAGGGAGATTCCGTTTGATGACTGCTATGTTTGTTCTACCATGGAGTGTGATTTTGTTGGATGGGAACCACCACTCCCAGCATTCTGACTCTTGTAGTTATTAGCAAAGACTTCTTTCTTTTGCTAGGTGCTTCTCTTGATTGATACCGTTATCACTTATATTCATCAATTTCACAGTGGAGTAATGTATTTGAATCGTGAAATGTGGTAAAGTGTTTGTTCTTTACAGCAGGGTCATCTGGTTGTATGGCCACAAAGCAGATTCTCCATTCAATGGGTTTTTTGTGCATATGGGACTTCACATGCACCTTACTGAATAACGGATGTTTGGAATGTGATAAATCTTCTTGGTTAGGTATCTCCTTCATTTGCTTTATATTTTTAAAAATCGTATTCCAGTGGTCACTAAAATAATCAATGTGCTTCACAAATTG
Organism: Schistocerca nitens; assembly: GCF_023898315.1. Lineage (NCBI taxonomy): Eukaryota > Metazoa > Arthropoda > Insecta > Orthoptera > Acrididae > Schistocerca > Schistocerca nitens. The sequence goes on from NW_026046001.1 coordinate 5,152,367, forward strand.
TGGTACATGTTTCTTCCCTCTCAGCAGGGAGATTCCGTTTGATGACTGCTATGTTTGTTCTACCATGGAGTGTGATTTTGTTGGATGGGACCCACCACTCCCAGCATTCTGACTCTTGTAGTTATTAGCAAAGACTTCTTTCTTTTGCTAGGTGCTTCTCTTGATTGATACCGTTATCACTTATATTCATCAATTTCACAGTGGAGTAATGTATTTGAATCGTGAAATGTGGTAAAGTGTTTGTTCTTTACAGCAGTGTCATCTGGTTGTATGGCCACAAAGCAGATTCTCCATTCAACGGGTTTTTTGTGCATATGGGACTTCACATGCACCTTACTGAATAACGGATGTTTGGAATGTGATAAATCTTCTTGGTTAGGTATCTCCTTCATTTGCTTTATATTTTTAAAAATCGTATTCCAGTGGTCACTAAAATAATCAATGTGCTTCACAAATTGTGGTACATGTTTCTTCCCTCTCAGCAGGGAGATTCCGTTTGATGACTGCTATGTTTGTTCTACCATGGAGTGTGATTTTGTTGGATGGGAACCACCACTCCCAGCATTCTGACTCTTGTAGTTATTAGCAAAGACTTCTTTCTTTTGCTAGGTGCTTCTCTTGATTGATACCGTTATCACTTATATTCATCAATTTCACAGTGGAGTAATGTATTTGAATCGTGAAATGTGGTAAAGTGTTTGTTCTTTACAGCAGGGTCATCTGGTTGTATGGCCACAAAGCAGATTCTCCATTCAACGGGTTTTTTGTGCATATGGGACTTCACATGCACCTTACTGAATAACGGATGTTTGGAATGTGATAAATCTTCTTGTTTAGCTATCTCCTTCATTTGCTTTATATTTTTAAAAATCGTATTCCAGTGGTCACTAAAATAGTCAATGTGCTTCACAAATTGTGGTACATGTTTCTTCCCTCTCAGCAGGGAGATTCCGTTTGATGACTGCTATGTTTGTTCTACCATGGAGTGTGATTTTGTTGGATGGGAACCACCACTCCCAGCATTCTGACTATTGTAGTTATTAGCAAAGACTTCTTTCTTTTGCTAGGTGCTTCTCTTGATTGATACCGTTATCACTTATATTCATCAATTTCACAGTGGAGTAATGTATTTGAATCGTGAAATGTGGTAAAGTGTTTGTTCTTTACAGCAGGGTCATCTGGTTGTATGGCCACAAAGCAGATTCTCCACTCAACGGGTTTTTTGTGCATATGGGACTTCACATGCACCTTACTGAATAACGGATGTTTGGAATGTGATAAATCTTCTTGGTTAGGTATGTCCTTCATTTGCTTTATATTTTTAAAAATCGTATTCCAGTGGTCACTAAAATAATCAATGTGCTTCACAAATTGTGGTACATGTTTCTTCCCTCTCAGCAGGGAGATTCCGTTTGATGACTGCTATGTTTGTTCTACCATGGAGTGTGATTTTGTTGGATGGGAACCACCACTCCCAGCATTCTGACTATTGTAGTTATTAGCAAAGACTTCTTTCTTTTGCTAGGTGCTTCTGTTGATTGATACCGTTAACACTTATATTCATCAATTTCACAGTGGAGTAATGTATTTGAATCGTGAAATGTTGTAAAGTGTTTGTTCTTTACAGCAGGGTCATCTGGTTGTATGGCCACAAAGCAGATTGTCCATTCAACGGGTTTTTTGTGCATATGGGACTTCACATGCACCTTACTGAATAACGGATGTTTGGAATGTGATAAATCTTCTTGGTTAGGTATCTCCTTCATTTGCTTTATATTTTTAAAAATCGTATTCCAGTGGTCACTAAAATAATCAATGTGCTTCACAAATTGTGGTACATGTTTCTTCCCTCTCAGCAGGGAGATTCCGTTTGATGACTGCTATGTTTGTTCTACCATGGAGTGTGATTTTGTTGGATGGGAACCACCACTCCCAGCATTCTGACTATTGTAGTTATTAGCAAAGACTTCTTTCTTTTGCTAGGTGCTTCTCTTGATTGATACCGTTATCACTTATATTCATCAATTTCACAGTGGAGTAATGTATTTGAATCGTGAAATGTGGTAAAGTGTTTGTTCTTTACAGCAGGGTCATCTGGTTGTATGGCCACAAAGCAGATTCTCCATTCAACGGGTTTTTTGTGCATATGGGACTTCACATGCACCTTACTGAATAACGGATGTTTGGAATGTGATAAATCTTCTTGGTTAGGTATCTCCTTCATTTGCTTTATATTTTTAAAAATCGTATTCCAGTGGTCACTAAAATAATCAATGTGCTTCACAAATTGTGGTACATGTTTCTTCCCTCTCAGCAGGGAGATTCCGTTTGATGACTGCTATGTTTGTTCTACCATGGAGTGTGATTTTGTTGGATGGGAACCACCACTCCCAGCATTCTGACTCTTGTAGTTATTAGCAAAGACTTCTTTCTTTTGCTAGGTGCTTCTCTTGATTGATACCGTTATCACTTATATTCATCAATTTCACAGTGGAGTAATGTATTTGAATCGTGAAATGTGGTAAAGTGTTTGTTCTTTACAGCAGGGTCATCTGGTTGTATGGCCACAAAGCAGATTCTCCATTCAATGGGTTTTTTGTGCATATGGGACTTCACATGCACCTTACTGAATAACGGATGTTTGGAATGTGATAAATCTTCTTGGTTAGGTATCTCCTTCATTTGCTTTATATTTTTAAAAATCGTATTCCAGTGGTCACTAAAATAATCAATGTGCTTCACAAATTGTGGTACATGTTTCTTCCCTCTCAGCAGGGAGATTCCGTTTGATGACTGCTATGTTTGTTCTACCATGGAGTGTGATTTTGTTGGATGGGAACCACCACTCCCAGCATTCTGACTATTGTAGTTATTAGCAAAGACTTCTTTCTTTTGCTAGGTGCTTCTCTTGATTGATACCGTTATCACTTATATTCATCAATTTCACAGTGGAGTAATGTATTTGAATCGTGAAATGTGGTAAAGTGTTTGTTTTTTACAGCAGGGTCATCTGGTTGTATGGCCACAAAGCAGATTCTCCATTCAATGGGTTTTTTGTGCATATGGGACTTCACATGCACCTTACTGAATAACGGATGTTTGGAATGTGATAAATCTTCTTGGTTAGGTATCTCCTTCATTTGCTTTATATTTTTAAAAATCGTATTCCAGTGGTCACTAAAATAATCAATGTGCTTCACAAATTGTGGTACATGTTTCTTCCCTCTCAGCAGGGAGATTCCGTTTGATGACTGCTATGTTTGTTCTACCATGGAGTGTGATTTTGTTGGATGGGAACCACCACTCCCAGCATTCTGACTATTGTAGTTATTAGCAAAGACTTCTTTCTTTTGCTAGGTGCTTCTCTTGATTGATACCGTTATCACTTATATTCATCAATTTCACAGTGGAGTAATGTATTTGAATCGTGAAATGTGGTAAAGTGTTTGTTCTTTACAGCAGGGTCATCTGGTTGTATGGCCACAAAGCAGATTCTCCATTCAACGGGTTTTTTGTGCATATGGGACTTCACATGCACCTTACTGAATAACGGATGTTTGGAATGTGATAAATCTTCTTGGTTAGGTATGTCCTTCATTTGCTTTATATTTTTAAAAATCGTATTCCAGTGGTCACTAAAATAATCAATGTGCTTCACAAATTGTGGTACATGTTTCTTCCCTCTCAGCAGGGAGATTCCGTTTGATGACTGCTATGTTTGTTCTACCATGGAGTGTGATTTTGTTGGATGGGAACCACCACTCCCAGCATTCTGACTATTGTAGTTATTAGCAAAGACTTCTTTCTTTTGCTAGGTGCTTCTCTTGATTGATACCGTTAACACTTATATTCATCAATTTCACAGTGGAGTAATGTATTTGAATCGTGAAATGTTGTAAAGTGTTTGTTCTTTACAGCAGGGTCATCTGGTTGTATGGCCACAAAGCAGATTCTCCATTCAACGGGTTTTTTGTGCATATGGGACTTCACATGCACCTTACTGAATAACGGATGTTTGGAATGTGATAAATCTTCTTGGTTAGGTATCTCCTTCATTTGCTTTATATTTTTAAAAATCGTATTCCAGTGGTCACTAAAATAATCAATGTGCTTCACAAATTGTGGTACATGTTTCTTCCCTCTCAGCAGGGAGATTCCGTTTGATGACTGCTATGTTTGTTCTACCATGGAGTGTGATTTTGTTGGATGGGAACCACCACTCCCAGCATTCTGACTATTGTAGTTATTAGCAAAGACTTCTTTCTTTTGCTAGGTGCTTCTCTTGATTGATACCGTTATCACTTATATTCATCAATTTCACAGTGGAGTAATGTATTTGAATCGTGAAATGTGGTAAAGTGTTTGTTCTTTACAGCAGGGTCATCTGGTTGTATGGCCACAAAGCAGATTCTCCATTCAACGGGTTTTTTGTGCATATGGGACTTCACATGCACCTTACTGAATAACGGATGTTTGGAATGTGATAAATCTTCTTGGTTAGGTATCTCCTTCATTTGCTTTATATTTTATAAATCGTATTCCAGTGGTCACTAAAATAATCAATGTGCTTCACAAATTGTGGTACATGTTTCTTCCCTCTCAGCAGGGAGATTCCGTTTGATGACTGCTATGTTTGTTCTACCATGGAGTGTGATTTTGTTGGATGGGAACCACCACTCCCAGCATTCTGACTATTGTAGTTATTAGCAAAGACTTCTTTCTTTTGCTAGGTGCTTCTCTTGATTGATACCGTTATCACTTATATTCATCAATTTCACAGTGGAGTAATGTATTTGAATCGTGAAATGTGGTAAAGTGTTTGTTCTTTACAGCAGGGTCATCTGGTTGTATGGCCACAAAGCAGATTCTCCATTCAACGGGTTTTTTGTGCATATGGGACTTCACATGCACCTTACTGAATAACGGATGTTTGGAATGTGATAAATCTTCTTGGTTAGGTATCTCCTTCATTTGCTTTATATTTTTAAAAATCGTATTCCAGTGGTCACTAAAATAATCAATGTGCTTCACAAATTGTGGTACATGTTTCTTCCCTCTCAGCAGGGAGATTCCGTTTGATGACTGCTATGTTTGTTCTACCATGGAGTGTGATTTTGTTGGATGGGAACCACCACTCCCAGCATTCTGACTATTGTAGTTATTAGCAAAGACTTCTTTCTTTTGCTAGGTGCTTCTCTTGATTGATACCGTTATCACTTATATTCATCAATTTCACAGTGGAGTAATGTATTTGAATCGTGAAATGTGGTAAAGTGTTTGTTCTTTACAGCAGGGTCATGTGGTTGTATGGCCACAAAGCAGATTCTCCATTCAACGGGTTTTTTGTGCATATGGGACTTCACATGCACCTTACTGAATAACGGATGTTTGGAATGTGATAAATCTTCTTGGTTAGGTATCTCCTTCATTTGCTTTATATTTTTAAAAATCGTATTCCAGTGGTCACTAAAATAATCAATGTGCTTCACAAATTGTGGTACATGTTTCTTCCCTCTCAGCAGGGAGATTCCGTTTGATGACTGCTATGTTTGTTCTACCATGGAGTGTGATTTTGTTGGATGGGAACCACCACTCCCAGCATTCTGACTATTGTAGTTATTAGCAAAGACTTCTTTCTTTTGCTAGGTGCTTCTCTTGATTGATACCGTTATCACTTATATTCATCAATTTCACAGTGGAGTAATGTATTTGAATCGTGAAATGTGGTAAAGTGTTTGTTCTTTACAGCAGGGTCATCTGGTTGTATGGCCACAAAGCAGATTCTCCACTCAACGGGTTTTTTGTGCATATGGGACTTCACATGCACCTTACTGAATAACGGATGTTTGGAATGTGATAAATCTTCTTGGTTAGGTATGTCCTTCATTTGCTTTATATTTTTAAAAATCGTATTCCAGTGGTCACTAAAATAATCAATGTGCTTCACAAATTGTGGTACATGTTTCTTCCCTCTCAGCAGGGAGATTCCGTTTGATGACTGCTATGTTTGTTCTACCATGGAGTGTGATTTTGTTGGATGGGAACCACCACTCCCAGCATTCTGACTATTGTAGTTATTAGCAAAGACTTCTTTCTTTTGCTAGGTGCTTCTCTTGATTGATACCGTTATCACTTATATTCATCAATTTCACAGTGGAGTAATGTATTTGAATCGTGAAATGTGGTAAAGTGTTTGTTCTTTACAGCAGGGTCATCTGGTTGTATGGCCACAAAGCAGATTCTCCATTCAATGGGTTTTTTGTGCATATGGGACTTCACATGCACCTTACTGAATAACGGATGTTTGGAATGTGATAAATCTTCTTGGTTAGGTATCTCCTTCATTTGCTTTATATTTTTAAAAATCGTGTTCCAGTGGTCACTAAAATAATCAATGTGCTTCACAAATTGTGGTACATGTTTCTTCCCTCTCAGCAGGGAGATTCCGTTTGATTACTGCTATGTTTGTTCTACCATGGAGTGTGATTTTGTTGGATGGGAACCACCACTCCCAGCATTCTGACTATTGTAGTTATTAGCAAAGACTTCTTTCTTTTGCTAGGTGCTTCTCTTGATTGATACCGTTATCACTTATATTCATCAATTTCACAGTGGAGTAATGTATTTGAATCGTGAAATGTGGTAAAGTGTTTGTTCTTTACAGCAGGGTCATCTGGTTGTATGGCCACAAAGCAGATTCTCCATTCAATGGGTTTTTTGTGTATATGGGACTTCACATGCACCTTACTGAATAACGGATGTTTGGAATGTGATAAATCTTCTTGGTTAGGTATGTCCCTCATTTGCTTTATATTTTTAAAAATCGTATTCCAGTGGTCACTAAAATAATCAATGTGCTTCACAAATTATGGTACATGTTTCTTCCCTCTCAGCAGGGAGATTCCGTTTGATGACTGCTATGTTTGTTCTACCATGGAGTGTGATTTTGTTGGATGGGAACCACCACTCCCAGCATTCTGACTATTGTAGTTATTAGCAAAGACTTCTTTCTTTTGCTAGGTGCTTCTCTTGATTGATACCGTTAACACTTATATTCATCAATTTCACAGTGGAGTAATGTATTTGAATCGTGAAATGTTGTAAAGTGTTTGTTCTTTACAGCAGGGTCATCTGGTTGTATGGCCACAAAGCAGATTCTCCATTCAACGGGTTTTTTGTGCATATGGGACTTCACATGCACCTTACTGAATAACGGATGTTTGGAATGTGATAAATCTTCTTGGTTAGGTATCTCCTTCATTTGCTTTATATTTTTAAAAATCGTATTCCAGTGGTCACTAAAATAATCAATGTGCTTCACAAATTGTGGTACATGTTTCTTCCCTCTCAGCAGGGAGATTCCGTTTGATGACTGCTATGTTTGTTCTACCATGGAGTGTGATTTTGTTGGATGGGAACCACCACTCCCAGCATTCTGACTATTGTAGTTATTAGCAAAGACTTCTTTCTTTTGCTAGGTGCTTCTCTTGATTGATACCGTTATCACTTATATTCATCAATTTCACAGTGGAGTAATGTATTTGAATCGTGAAATGTGGTAAAGTGTTTGTTCTTTACAGCAGGGTCATCTGGTTGTATGGCCACAAAGCAGATTCTCCATTCAACGGGTTTTTTGTGCATATGGGACTTCACATGCACCTTACTGAATAACGGATGTTTGGAATGTGATAAATCTTCTTGGTTAGGTATCTCCTTCATTTGCTTTATATTTTATAAATCGTATTCCAGTGGTCACTAAAATAATCAATGTGCTTCACAAATTGTGGTACATGTTTCTTCCCTCTCAGCAGGGAGATTCCGTTTGATGACTGCTATGTTTGTTCTACCATGGAGTGTGATTTTGTTGGATGGGAACCACCACTCCCAGCATTCTGACTATTGTAGTTATTAGCAAAGACTTCTTTCTTTTGCTAGGTGCTTCTCTTGATTGATACCGTTATCACTTATATTCATCAATTTCACAGTGGAGTAATGTATTTGAATCGTGAAATGTGGTAAAGTGTTTGTTCTTTACAGCAGGGTCATCTGGTTGTATGGCCACAAAGCAGATTCTCCATTCAACGGGTTTTTTTGTGCATATGGGACTTCACATGCACCTTACTGAATAACGGATGTTTGGAATGTGATAAATCTTCTTGGTTAGGTATCTCCTTCATTTGCTTTATATTTTTAAAAATCGTATTCCAGTGGTCACTAAAATAATCAATGTGCTTCACAAATTGTGGTACATGTTTCTTCCCTCTCAGCAGGGAGATTCCGTTTGATGACTGCTATGTTTGTTCTACCATGGAGTGTGATTTTGTTGGATGGGAACCACCACTCCCAGCATTCTGACTATTGTAGTTATTAGCAAAGACTTCTTTCTTTTGCTAGGTGCTTCTCTTGATTGATACCGTTATCACTTATATTCATCAATTTCACAGTGGAGTAATGTATTTGAATCGTGAAATGTGGTAAAGTGTTTGTTCTTTACAGCAGGGTCATCTGGTTGTATGGCCACAAAGCAGATTCTCCATTCAACGGGTTTTTTGTGCATATGGGACTTCACATGCACCTTACTGAATAACGGATGTTTGGAATGTGATAAATCTTCTTGTTTAGCTATCTCCTTCATTTGCTTTATATTTTTAAAAATCGTATTCTAGTGGTCACTAAAATAATCAATGTGCTTCACAAATTGTGGTACATGTTTCTTCCCTCTCAGCAGGGAGATTCCGTTTGATGACTGCTATGTTTGTTCTACCATGGAGTGTGATTTTGTTGGATGGGAACCACCACTCCCAGCATTCTGACTATTGTAGTTATTAGCAAAGACTTCTTTCTTTTGCTAGGTGCTTCTCTTGATTGATACCGTTATCACTTATATTCATCAATTTCACAGTGGAGTAATGTATTTGAATCGTGAAATGTGGTAAAGTGTTTGTTCTTTACAGCAGGGTCATCTGGTTGTATGGCCACAAAGCAGATTCTACATTCAACGGGTTTTTTGTGCATATGGGACTTCACATGCACCTTACTGAATAACGGATGTTTGGAATGTGATAAATCTTCTTGTTTAGCTATCTCCTTCATTTGCTTTATATTTTTAAAAATCGTATTATAGTGGTCACTAAAATAATCAATGTGCTTCACAAATTGTGGTACATGTTTCTTCCCTCTCAGCAGGGAGATTCCGTTTGATGACTGCTATGTTTGTTCTACCATGGAGTGTGATTTTGTTGGATGGGAACCACCACTCCCAGCATTCTGACTATTGTAGTTATTAGCAAAGACTTCTTTCTTTTGCTAGGTGCTTCTCTTGATTGATACCGTTATCACTTATATTCATCAATTTCACAGTGGAGTAATGTATTTGAATCGTGAAATGTGGTAAAGTGTTTGTTCTTTACAGCAGGGTCATCTGGTTGTATGGCCACAAAGCAGATTCTCCATTCAACGGGTTTTTTGTGCATATGGGACTTCACATGCACCTTACTGAATAACGGATGTTTGGAATGTGATAAATCTTCTTGTTTAGCTATCTCCTTCATTTGCTTTATATTTTTAAAAATCGTATTCCAGTGGTCACTAAAATAATCAATGTGCTTCACAAATTGTGGTACATGTTTCTTCCCTCTCAGCAGGGAGATTCCGTTTGATGACTGCTATGTTTGTTCTACCATGGAGTGTGATTTTGTTGGATGGGAACCACCACTCCCAGCATTCTGACTCTTGTAGTTATTAGCAAAGACTTCTTTCTTTTGCTAGGTGCTTCTCTTGATTGATACCGTTATCACTTATATTCATCAATTTCACAGTGGAGTAATGTATTTGAATCGTGAAATGTGGTAAAGTGTTTGTTCTTTACAGCAGGGTCATCTGGTTGTATGGCCACAAAGCAGATTCTCCATTCAACGGGTTTTTTGCGCATATGGGACTTCACATGCACCTTACTGAATAACGGATGTTTGGAATGTGATAAATCTTCTTGTTTAGCTATCTCCTTCATTTGCTTTATATTTTTAAAAATCGTATTCCAGTGGTCACTAAAATAATCAATGTGCTTCACAAATTGTGGTACATGTTTCTTCCCTCTCAGCAGGGAGATTCCGTTTGATGACTGCTATGTTTGTTCTACCATGGAGTGTGATTTTGTTGGATGGGAACCACCACTCCCAGCATTCTGACTATTGTAGTTATTAGCAAAGACATCTTTCTTTTGCTAGGTGCTTCTGTTGATTGATACCGTTAACACTTATATTCATCAATTTCACAGTGGAGTAATGTATTTGAATCGTGAAATGTTGTAAAGTGTTTGTTCTTTACAGCAGGGTCATCTGGTTGTATGGCCACAAAGCAGATTCTCCATTCAACGGGTTTTTTGTGCATATGGGACTTCACATGCACCTTACTGAATAACGGATGTTTGGAATGTGATAAATCTTCTTGGTTAGGTATCTCCTTCATTTGCTTTATATTTTTAAAAATCGTATTCCAGTGGTCACTAAAATAATCAATGTGCTTCACAAATTGTGGTACATGTTTCTTCCCTCTCAGCAGGGAGATTCCGTTTGATGACTGCTATGTTTGTTCTACCATGGAGTGTGATTTTGTTGGATGGGAACCACCACTCCCAGCATTCTGACTATTGTAGTTATTAGAAAAGACTTCTTTCTTTTGCTAGGTGCTTCTCTTGATTGATACCGTTATCACTTATATTCATCAATTTCACAGTGGAGTAATGTATTTGAATCGTGAAATGTGGTAAAGTGTTTGTTCTTTACAGCAGGGTCATCTGGTTGTATGGCCACAAAGCAGATTCTCCACTCAACGGGTTTTTTGTGCATATGGGACTTCACATGCACCTTACTGAATAACGGATGTTTGGAATGTGATAAATCTTCTTGGTTAGGTATGTCCTTCATTTGCTTTATATTTTTAAAAATCGTATTCCAGTGGTCACTAAAATAATCAATGTGCTTCACAAATTGTGGTACATGTTTCTTCCCTCTCAGCAGGGAGATTCCGTTTGATGACTGCTATGTTTGTTCTACCATGGAGTGTGATTTTGTTGGATGGGAACCACCACTCCCAGCATTCTGACTATTGTAGTTATTAGCAAAGACTTCTTTCTTTTGCTAGGTGCTTCTCTTGATTGATACCGTTATCACTTATATTCATCAATTTCACAGTGGAGTAATGTATTTGAATCGTGAAATGTGGTAAAGTGTTTGTTCTTTACAGCAGGGTCATCTGGTTGTATGGCCACAAAGCAGATTCTCCATTCAACGGGTTTTTTGTGCATATGGGACTTCACATGCACCTTACTGAATAACGGATGTTTGGAATGTGATAAATCTTCTTGGTTAGGTATCTCCTTCATTTGCTTTATATTTTATAAATCGTATTCCAGTGGTCACTAAAATAATCAATGTGCTTCACAAATTGTGGTACATGTTTCTTCCCTCTCAGCAGGGAGATTCCGTTTGATGACTGCTATGTTTGTTCTACCATGGAGTGTGATTTTGTTGGATGGGAACCACCACTCCCAGCATTCTGACTATTGTAGTTATTAGCAAAGACTTCTTTCTTTTGCTAGGTGCTTCTCTTGATTGATACCGTTATCACTTATATTCATCAATTTCACAGTGGAGTAATGTATTTGAATCGTGAAATGTGGTAAAGTGTTTGTTCTTTACAGCAGGGTCATCTGGTTGTATGGCCACAAAGCAGATTCTCCATTCAACGGGTTTTTTGTGCATATGGGACTTCACATGCACCTTACTGAATAACGGATGTTTGGAATGTGATAAATCTTCTTGGTTAGGTATCTCCTTCATTTGCTTTATATTTTTAAAAATCGTATTCCAGTGGTCACTAAAATAATCAATGTGCTTCACAAATTGTGGTACATGTTTCTTCCCTCTCAGCAGGGAGATTCCGTTTGATGACTGCTATGTTTGTTCTACCATGGAGTGTGATTTTGTTGGATGGGAACCACCACTCCCAGCATTCTGACTATTGTAGTTATTAGCAAAGACTTCTTTCTTTTGCTAGGTGGTTCTCTTGATTGATACCGTTATCACTTATATTCATCAATTTCACAGTGGAGTAATGTATTTGAATCGTGAAATGTGGTAAAGTGTTTGTTCTTTACAGCAGGGTCATCTGGTTGTATGGCCACAAAGCAGATTCTCCATTCAACGGGTTTTTTGTGCATATGGGACTTCACATGCACCTTACTGAATAACGGATGTTTGGAATGTGATAAATCTTCTTGTTTAGCTATCTCCTTCATTTGCTTTATATTTTTAAAAATCGTATTCTAGTGGTTACTAAAATAATCGATGTGCTTCACAAATTGTGGTACATGTTTCTTCCCTCTCAGCAGGGAGATTCCGTTTGATGACTGCTATGTTTGTTCTACCATGGAGTGTGATTTTGTTGGATGGGAACCACCACTCCCAGCATTCTGACTATTGTAGTTATTAGCAAAGACTTCTTTCTTTTGCTAGGTGCTTCTCTTGATTGATACCGTTATCACTTATATTCATCAATTTCACAGTGGAGTAATGTATTTGAATCGTGAAATGTGGTAAAGTGTTTGTTCTTTACAGCAGGGTCATCTGGTTGTATGGCCACAAAGCAGATTCTCCATTCAACGGGTTTTTTGTGCATATGGGACTTCACATGCACCTTACTGAATAACGGATGTTTGGAATGTGATAAATCTTCTTGTTTAGCTATCTCCTTCATTTGCTTTATATTTTTAAAAATCGTATTCCAGTGGTCACTAAAATAATCAATGTGCTTCACAAATTGTGGTACATGTTTCTTCCCTCTCAGCAGGGAGATTCCGTTTGATGACTGCTATGTTTGTTCTACCATGGAGTGTGATTTTGTTGGATGGGAACCACCACTCCCAGCATTCTGACTCTTGTAGTTATTAGCAAAGACTTCTTTCTTTTGCTAGGTGCTTCTCTTGATTGATACCGTTATCACTTATATTCATCAATTTCACAGTGGAGTAATGTATTTGAATCGTGAAATGTGGTAAAGTGTTTGTTCTTTACAGCAGGGTCATCTGGTTGTATGGCCACAAAGCAGATTCTCCATTCAACGGGTTTTTTGTGCATATGGGACTTCACATGCACCTTACTGAATAACGGATGTTTGGAATGTGATAAATCTTCTTGGTTAGGTATCTCCTTCATTTGCTTTATATTTTATAAATCGTATTCCAGTGGTCACTAAAATAATCAATGTGCTTCACAAATTGTGGTACATGTTTCTTCCCTCTCAGCAGGGAGATTCCGTTTGATGACTGCTATGTTTGTTCTACCATGGAGTGTGATTTTGTTGGATGGGAACCACCACTCCCAGCATTCTGACTATTGTAGTTATTAGCAAAGACTTCTTTCTTTTGCTAGGTGCTTCTCTTGATTGATACCGTTATCACTTATATTCATCAATTTCACAGTGGAGTAATGTATTTGAATCGTGAAATGTGGTAAAGTGTTTGTTCTTTACAGCAGGGTCATCTGGTTGTATGGCCACAAAGCAGATTCTCCATTCAACGGGTTTTTTGTGCATATGGGACTTCACATGCACCTTACTGAATAACGGATGTTTGGAATGTGATAAATCTTCTTGGTTAGGTATCTCCTTCATTTGCTTTATATTTTTAAAAATCGTATTCCAGTGGTCACTAAAATAATCAATGTGCTTCACAAATTGTGGTACATGTTTCTTCCCTCTCAGCAGGGAGATTCCGTTTGATGACTGCTATGTTTGTTCTACCATGGAGTGTGATTTTGTTGGATGGGAACCACCACTCCCAGCATTCTGACTATTGTAGTTATTAGCAAAGACTTCTTTCTTTTGCTAGGTGCTTCTCTTGATTGATACCGTTATCACTTATATTCATCAATTTCACAGTGGAGTAATGTATTTGAATCGTGAAATGTGGTAAAGTGTTTGTTCTTTACAGCAGGGTCATCTGGTTGTATGGCCACAAAGCAGATTCTCCATTCAACGGGTTTTTTGTGCATATGGGACTTCACATGCACCTTACTGAATAACGGATGTTTGGAATGTGATAAATCTTCTTGTTTAGCTATCTCCTTCATTTGCTTTATATTTTTAAAAATCGTATTCTAGTGGTCACTAAAATAATCAATGTGCTTCACAAATTGTGGTACATGTTTCTTCCCTCTCAGCAGGGAGATTCCGTTTGATGACTGCTATGTTTGTTCTACCATGGAGTGTGATTTTGTTGGATGGGAACCACCACTCCCAGCATTCTGACTATTGTAGTTATTAGCAAAGACTTCTTTCTTTTGCTAGGTGCTTCTCTTGATTGATACCGTTATCACTTATATTCATCAATTTCACAGTGGAGTAATGTATTTGAATCGTGAAATGTGGTAAAGTGTTTGTTCTTTACAGCAGGGTCATCTGGTTGTATGGCCACAAAGCAGATTCTCCATTCAACGGGTTTTTTGTGCATATGGGACTTCACATGCACCTTACTGAATAACGGATGTTTGGAATGTGATAAATCTTCTTGTTTAGCTATCTCCTTCATTTGCTTTATATTTTTAAAAATCGTATTCCAGTGGTCACTAAAATAATCAATGTGCTTCACAAATTGTGGTACATGTTTCTTCCCTCTCAGCAGGGAGATTCCGTTTGATGACTGCTATGTTTGTTCTACCATGGAGTGTGATTTTGTTGGATGGGAACCACCACTCCCAGCATTCTGACTCTTGTAGTTATTAGCAAAGACTTCTTTCTTTTGCTAGGTGCTTCTCTTGATTGATACCGTTATCACTTATATTCATCAATTTCACAGTGGAGTAATGTATTTGAATCGTGAAATGTGGTAAAGTGTTTGTTCTTTACAGCAGGGTCATCTGGTTGTATGGCCACAAAGCAGATTCTCCATTCAACGGGTTTTTTGCGCATATGGGACTTCACATGCACCTTACTGAATAACGGATGTTTGGAATGTGATAAATCTTCTTGTTTAGCTATCTCCTTCATTTGCTTTATATTTTTAAAAATCGTATACCAGTGGTCACTAAAATAATCAATGTGCTTCACTGATTGTGGTACATGTTTCTTCCCTCTCAGCAGGGAGATTCCGTTTGATGACTGCTATGTTTGTTCTACCATGGAGTGTGATTTTGTTGGATGGGAACCACCACTCCCAGCATTCTGACTATTGTAGTTATTAGCAAAGACATCTTTCTTTTGCTAGGTGCTTCTGTTGATTGATACCGTTAACACTTATATTCATCAATTTCACAGTGGAGTAATGTATTTGAATCGTGAAATGTTGTAAAGTGTTTGTTCTTTACAGCAGGGTCATCTGGTTGTATGGCCACAAAGCAGATTCTCCATTCAACGGGTTTTTTGTGCATATGGGACTTCACATGCACCTTACTGAATAACGGATGTTTGGAATGTGATAAATCTTCTTGGTTAGGTATCTCCTTCATTTGCTTTATATTTTTAAAAATCGTATTCCAGTGGTCACTAAAATAATCAATGTGCTTCACAAATTGTGGTACATGTTTCTTCCCTCTCAGCAGGGAGATTCCGTTTGATGACTGCTATGTTTGTTCTACCATGGAGTGTGATTTTGTTGGATGGGAACCACCACTCCCAGCATTCTGACTATTGTAGTTATTAGCAAAGACTTCTTTCTTTTGCTAGGTGCTTCTCTTGATTGATACCGTTATCACTTATATTCATCAATTTCACAGTGGAGTAATGTATTTGAATCGTGAAATGTGGTAAAGTGTTTGTTCTTTACAGCAGGGTCATCTGGTTGTATGGCCACAAAGCAGATTCTCCATTCAACGGGTTTTTTGTGCATATGGGACTTCACATGCACCTTACTGAATAACGGATGTTTGGAATGTGATAAATCTTCTTGTTTAGCTATCTCCTTCATTTGCTTTATATTTTTAAAAATCGTATTCCAGTGGTCACTAAAATAATCAATGTGCTTCACAAATTGTGGTACATGTTTCTTCCCTCTCAGCAGGGAGATTCCGTTTGATTACTGCTATGTTTGTTCTACCATGGAGTGTGATTTTGTTGGATGGGAACCACCACTCCCAGCATTCTGACTGTTGTAGTTATTAGCAAAGACTTCTTTCTTTTGCTAGGTGCTTCTCTTGATTGATACCGTTATCACTTATATTCATCAATTTCACAGTGGAGTAATGTATTTGAATCGTGAAATGTGGTAAAGTGTTTGTTCTTTACAGCAGGGTCATCTGGTTGTATGGCCACAAAGCAGATTCTCCATTCAACGGGTTTTTTGTGCATATGGGACTTCACATGCACCTTACTGAATAACGGATGTTTGGAATGTGATAAATCTTCTTGGTTAGGTATGTCCTTCATTTGCTTTATATTTTTAAAAATCGTATTCCAGTGGTCACTAAAATAATCAATGTGCTTCACAAATTGTGGTACATGTTTCTTCCCTCTCAGCAGGGAGATTCCGTTTGATGACTGCTATGTTTGTTCCACCATGGAGTGTGATTTTGTTGGATGGGAACCACCACTCCCAGCATTCTGACTATTGTAGTTATTAGCAAAGACTTCTTTCTTTTGCTAGGTGCTTCTCTTGATTGATACCGTTAACACTTATATTCATCAATTTCACAGTGGAGTAATGTATTTGAATCGTGAAATGTTGTAAAGTGTTTGTTCTTTACAGCAGGGTCATCTGGTTGTATGGCCACAAAGCAGATTCTCCATTCAACGGGTTTTTTGTGCATATGGGACTTCACATGCACCTTACTGAATAACGGATGTTTGGAATGTGATAAATCTTCTTGGTTAGGTATCTCCTTCATTTGCTTTATATTTTTAAAAATCGTATTCCAGTGGTCACTAAAATAATCAATGTGCTTCACAAATTGTGGTACATGTTTCTTCCCTCTCAGCAGGGAGATTCCGTTTGATGACTGCTATGTTTGTTCTACCATGGAGTGTGATTTTGTTGGATGGGAACCACCACTCCCAGCATTCTGACTATTGTAGTTATTAGCAAAGACTTCTTTCTTTTGCTAGGTGCTTCTCTTGATTGATACCGTTATCACTTATATTCATCAATTTCACAGTGGAGTAATGTATTTGAATCGTGAAATGTGGTAAAGTGTTTGTTCTTTACAGCAGGGTCATCTGGTTGTATGGCCACAAAGCAGATTCTCCATTCAACGGGTTTTTTGTGCATATGGGACTTCACATGCACCTTACTGAATAACGGATGTTTGGAATGTGATAAATCTTCTTGGTTAGGTATCTCCTTCATTTGCTTTATATTTTATAAATCGTATTCCAGTGGTCACTAAAATAATCAATGTGCTTCACAAATTGTGGTACATGTTTCTTCCCTCTCAGCAGGGAGATTCCGTTTGATGACTGCTATGTTTGTTCTACCATGGAGTGTGATTTTGTTGGATGGGAACCACCACTCCCAGCATTCTGACTATTGTAGTTATTAGCAAAGACTTCTTTCTTTTGCTAGGTGCTTCTCTTGATTGATACCGTTATCACTTATATTCATCAATTTCACAGTGGAGTAATGTATTTGAATCGTGAAATGTGGTAAAGTGTTTGTTCTTTACAGCAGGGTCATCTGGTTGTATGGCCACAAAGCAGATTCTCCATTCAACGGGTTTTTTGTGCATATGGGACTTCACATGCACCTTACTGAATAACGGATGTTTGGAATGTGATAAATCTTCTTGGTTAGGTATCTCCTTCATTTGCTTTATATTTTTAAAAATCGTATTCCAGTGGTCACTAAAATAATCAATGTGCTTCACAAATTGTGGTACATGTTTCTTCCCTCTCAGCAGGGAGATTCCGTTTGATGACTGCTATGTTTGTTCTACCATGGAGTGTGATTTTGTTGGATGGGAACCACCACTCCCAGCATTCTGACTATTGTAGTTATTAGCAAAGACTTCTTTCTTTTGCTAGGTGCTTCTCTTGATTGATACCGTTATCACTTATATTCATCAATTTCACAGTGGAGTAATGTATTTGAATCGTGAAATGTGGTAAAGTGTTTGTTCTTTACAGCAGGGTCATCTGGTTGTATGGCCACAAAGCAGATTCTCCATTCAACGGGTTTTTTGTGCATATGGGACTTCACATGCACCTTACTGAATAACGGATGTTTGGAATGTGATAAATCTTCTTGTTTAGCTATCTCCTTCATTTGCTTTATATTTTTAAAAATCGTATTCTAGTGGTCACTAAAATAATCAATGTGCTTCACAAATTGTGGTATATGTTTCTTCCCTCTCAGCAGGGAGATTCCGTTTGATGACTGCTATGTTTGTTCTACCATGGAGTGTGATTTTGTTGGATGGGAACCACCACTCCCAGCATTCTGACTATTGTAGTTATTAGCAAAGACTTCTTTCTTTTGCTAGGTGCTTCTCTTGATTGATACCGTTATCACTTATATTCATCAATTTCACAGTGGAGTAATGTATTTGAATCGTGAAATGTGGTAAAGTGTTTGTTCTTTACAGCAGGGTCATCTGGTTGTATGGCCACAAAGCAGATTCTCCATTCAACGGGTTTTTTGTGCATATGGGACTTCACATGCACCTTACTGAATAACGGATGTTTGGAATGTGATAAATCTTCTTGTTTAGCTATCTCCTTCATTTGCTTTATATTTTTAAAAATCGTATTCCAGTGGTCACTAAAATAATCAATGTGCTTCACAAATTGTGGTACATGTTTCTTCCCTCTCAGCAGGGAGATTCCGTTTGATGACTGCTATGTTTGTTCTACCATGGAGTGTGATTTTGTTGGATGGGAACCACCACTCCCAGCATTCTGACTCTTGTAGTTATTAGCAAAGACTTCTTTCTTTTGCTAGGTGCTTCTCTTGATTGATACCGTTATCACTTATATTCATCAATTTCACAGTGGAGTAATGTATTTGAATCGTGAAATGTGGTAAAGTGTTTGTTCTTTACAGCAGGGTCATCTGGTTGTATGGCCACAAAGCAGATTCTCCATTCAACGGGTTTTTTGCGCATATGGGACTTCACATGCACCTTACTGAATAACGGATGTTTGGAATGTGATAAATCTTCTTGTTTAGCTATCTCCTTCATTTGCTTTATATTTTTAAAAATCGTATACCAGTGGTCACTAAAATAATCAATGTGCTTCACTGATTGTGGTACATGTTTCTTCCCTCTCAGCAGGGAGATTCCGTTTGATGACTGCTATGTTTGTTCTACCATGGAGTGTGATTTTGTTGGATGGGAACCACCACTCCCAGCATTCTGACTATTGTAGTTATTAGCAAAGACATCTTTCTTTTGCTAGGTGCTTCTGTTGATTGATACCGTTAACACTTATATTCATCAATTTCACAGTGGAGTAATGTATTTGAATCGTGAAATGTTGTAAAGTGTTTGTTCTTTACAGCAGGGTCATCTGGTTGTATGGCCACAAAGCAGATTCTCCATTCAACGGGTTTTTTGTGCATATGGGACTTCACATGCACCTTACTGAATAACGGATGTTTGGAATGTGATAAATCTTCTTGGTTAGGTATCTCCTTCATTTGCTTTATATTTTTAAAAATCGTATTCCAGTGGTCACTAAAATAATCAATGTGCTTCACAAATTGTGGTACATGTTTCTTCCCTCTCAGCAGGGAGATTCCGTTTGATGACTGCTATGTTTGTTCTACCATGGAGTGTGATTTTGTTGGATGGGAACCACCACTCCCAGCATTCTGACTATTGTAGTTATTAGCAAAGACTTCTTTCTTTTGCTAGGTGCTTCTCTTGATTGATACCGTTATCACTTATATTCATCAATTTCACAGTGGAGTAATGTATTTGAATCGTGAAATGTGGTAAAGTGTTTGTTCTTTACAGCAGGGTCATCTGGTTGTATGGCCACAAAGCAGATTCTCCATTCAACGGGTTTTTTGTGCATATGGGACTTCACATGCACCTTACTGAATAACGGATGTTTGGAATGTGATAAATCTTCTTGGTTAGGTATCTCCTTCATTTGCTTTATATTTTATAAATCGTATTCCAGTGGTCACTAAAATAATCAATGTGCTTCACAAATTGTGGTACATGTTTCTTCCCTCTCAGCAGGGAGATTCCGTTTGATGACTGCTATGTTTGTTCTACCATGGAGTGTGATTTTGTTGGATGGGAACCACCACTCCCAGCATTCTGACTATTGTAGTTATTAGCAAAGACTTCTTTCTTTTGCTAGGTGCTTCTCTTGATTGATACCGTTATCACTTATATTCATCAATTTCACAGTGGAGTAATGTATTTGAATCGTGAAATGTGGTAAAGTGTTTGTACTTTACAGCAGGGTCATCTGGTTGTATGGCCACAAAGCAGATTCTCCATTCAACGGGTTTTTTGTGCATATGGGACTTCACATGCACCTTACTGAATAACGGATGTTTGGAATGTGATAAATCTTCTTGGTTAGGTATCTCCTTCATTTGCTTTATATTTTTAAAAATCGTATTCCAGTGGTCACTAAAATAATCAATGTGCTTCACAAATTGTGGTACATGTTTCTTCCCTCTCAGCAGGGAGATTCCGTTTGATGACTGCTATGTTTGTTCTACCATGGAGTGTGATTTTGTTGGATGGGAACCACCACTCCCAGCATTCTGACTATTGTAGTTATTAGCAAAGACTTCTTTCTTTTGCTAGGTGCTTCTCTTGATTGATACCGTTATCACTTATATTCATCAATTTCACAGTGGAGTAATGTATTTGAATCGTGAAATGTGGTAAAGTGTTTGTTCTTTACAGCAGGGTCATCTGGTTGTATGGCCACAAAGCAGATTCTCCATTCAACGGGTTTTTTGTGCATATGGGACTTCACATGCACCTTACTGAATAACGGATGTTTGGAATGTGATAAATCTTCTTGGTTAGGTATCTCCTTCATTTGCTTTATATTTTTAAAAATCGTATTCCAGTGGTCACTAAAATAATCAATGTGCTTCACAAATTGTGGTACATGTTTCTTCCCTCTCAGCAGGGAGATTCCGTTTGATGACTGCTATGTTTGTTCTACCATGGAGTGTGATTTTGTTGGATGGGAACCACCGCTCCCAGCATTCTGACTATTGTAGTTATTAGCAAAGACTTCTTTCTTTTGCTAGGTGCTTCTCTTGATTGATACCGTTATCACTTATATTCATCAATTTCACAGTGGAGTAATGTATTTGAATCGTGAAATGTGGTAAAGTGTTTGTTCTTTACAGCAGGGTCATCTGGTTGTATGGCCACAAAGCAGATTCTCCATTCAACGGGTTTTTTGTGCATATGGGACTTCACATGCACCTTACTGAATAACGGATGTTTGGAATGTGATAAATCTTCTTGGTTAGGTATCTCCTTCATTTGCTTTATATTTTTAAAAATCGTATTCCAGTGGTCACTAAAATTATCAATGTGCTTCACAAATTGTGGTACATGTTTCTTCCCTCTCAGCAGGGAGATTCCGTTTGATGACTGCTATGTTTGTTCTACCATGGAGTGTGATTTTGTTGGATGGGAACCACCACTCCGAGCATTCTGACTATTGTAGTTATTAGCAAAGACTTCTTTCTTTTGCTAGGTGCTTCTCTTGATTGATACCGTTATCACTTATATTCATCAATTTCACAGTGGAGTAATGTATTTGAATCGTGAAATGTGGTAAAGTGTTTGTTCTTTACAGCAGGGTCATCTGGTTGTATGGCCACAAAGCAGATTCTCCATTCAACGGGTTTTTTGTGCATATGGGACTTCACATGCACCTTACTGAATAACGGATGTTTGGAATGTGATAAATCTTCTTGGTTAGGTATCTCCTTCATTTGCTTTATATTTTTAAAAATCGTATTCCAGTGGTCACTAAAATAATCAATGTGCTTCACAAATTGTGGTACATGTTTCTTCCCTCTCAGCAGGGAGATTCCGTTTGATGACTGCTATGTTTGTTCTACCATGGAGTGTGATTTTGTTGGATGGGAACCACCACTCCCAGCATTCTGACTCTTGTAGTTATTAGCAAAGACTTCTTTCTTTTGCTAGGTGCTTCTCTTGATTGATACCGTTATCACTTATATTCATCAATTTCACAGTGGAGTAATGTATTTGAATCGTGAAATGTGGTAAAGTGTTTGTTCTTTACAGCAGGGTCATCTGGTTGTATGGCCACAAAGCAGATTCTCCATTCAACGGGTTTTTTGTGCATATGGGACTTCACATGCACCTTACTGAATAACGGATGTTTGGAATGTGATAAATCTTCTTGGTTAGGTATCTCCTTCATTTGCTTTATATTTTATAAATCGTATTCCAGTGGTCACTAAAATAATCAATGTGCTTCACAAATTGTGGTACATGTTTCTTCCCTCTCAGCAGGGAGATTCCGTTTGATGACTGCTATGTTTGTTCTACCATGGAGTGTGATTTTGTTGGATGGGAACCACCACTCCCAGCATTCTGACTATTGTAGTTATTAGCAAAGACTTCTTTCTTTTGCTAGGTGCTTCTCTTGATTGATACCGTTATCACTTATATTCATCAATTTCACAGTGGAGTAATGTATTTGAATCGTGAAATGTGGTAAAGTGTTTGTTCTTTACAGCAGGGTCATCTGGTTGTATGGCCACAAAGCAGATTCTCCATTCAACGGGTTTTTTGTGCATA
Source organism: Schistocerca nitens (assembly GCF_023898315.1). Taxonomy (NCBI): domain Eukaryota; kingdom Metazoa; phylum Arthropoda; class Insecta; order Orthoptera; family Acrididae; genus Schistocerca; species Schistocerca nitens. The sequence continues at coordinate 5,175,118 of NW_026046001.1, forward strand.
TGGGACTTCACATGCACCTTACTGAATAACGGATGTTTGGAATGTGATAAATCTTCTTGGTTAGGTATCTCCTTCATTTGCTTTATATTTTTAAAAATCGTATTCCAGTGGTCACTAAAATAATCAATGTGCTTCACAAATTGTGGTACATGTTTCTTCCCTCTCAGCAGGGAGATTCCGTTTGATGACTGCTATGTTTGTTCTACCATGGAGTGTGATTTTGTTGGATGGGAACCACCACTCCCAGCATTCTGACTATTGTAGTTATTAGCAAAGACTTCTTTCTTTTGCTAGGTGCTTCTCTTGATTGATACCGTTATCACTTATATTCATCAATTTCACAGTGGAGTAATGTATTTGAATCGTGAAATGTGGTAAAGTGTTTGTTCTTTACAGCAGGGTCATCTGGTTGTATGGCCACAAAGCAGATTCTCCATTCAACGGGTTTTTTGTGCATATGGGACTTCACATGCACCTTACTGAATAACGGATGTTTGGAATGTGATAAATCTTCTTGGTTAGGTATCTCCTTCATTTGCTTTATATTTTTAAAAATCGTATTCCAGTGGTCACTAAAATAATCAATGTGCTTCACAAATTGTGGTACATGTTTCTTCCCTCTCAGCAGGGAGATTCCGTTTGATGACTGCTATGTTTGTTCTACCATGGAGTGTGATTTTGTTGGATGGGAACCACCACTCCCAGCATTCTGACTATTGTAGTTATTAGCAAAGACTTCTTTCTTTTGCTAGGTGCTTCTCTTGATTGATACCGTTATCACTTATATTCATCAATTTCACAGTGGAGTAATGTATTTGAATCGTGAAATGTGGTAAAGTGTTTGTTCTTTACAGCAGGGTCATCTGGTTGTATGGCCACAAAGCAGATTCTCCATTCAACGGGTTTTTTGTGCATATGGGACTTCACATGCACCTTACTGAATAACGGATGTTTGGAATGTGATAAATCTTCTTGTTTAGCTATCTCCTTCATTTGCTTTATATTTTTAAAAATCGTATTCTAGTGGTCACTAAAATAATCAATGTGCTTCACAAATTGTGGTACATGTTTCTTCCCTCTCAGCAGGGAGATTCCGTTTGATGACTGCTATGTTTGTTCTACCATGGAGTGTGATTTTGTTGGATGGGAACCACCACTCCCAGCATTCTGACTATTGTAGTTATTAGCAAAGACTTCTTTCTTTTGCTAGGTGCTTCTCTTGATTGATACCGTTATCACTTATATTCATCAATTTCACAGTGGAGTAATGTATTTGAATCGTGAAATGTGGTAAAGTGTTTGTTCTTTACAGCAGGGTCATCTGGTTGTATGGCCACAAAGCAGATTCTCCATTCAACGGGTTTTTTGTGCATATGGGACTTCACATGCACCTTACTGAATAACGGATGTTTGGAATGTGATAAATCTTCTTGTTTAGCTATCTCCTTCATTTGCTTTATATTTTTAAAAATCGTATTCCAGTGGTCACTAAAATAATCAATGTGCTTCACAAATTGTGGTACATGTTTCTTCCCTCTCAGCAGGGAGATTCCGTTTGATGACTGCTATGTTTGTTCTACCATGGAGTGTGATTTTGTTGGATGGGAACCACCACTCCCAGCATTCTGACTCTTGTAGTTATTAGCAAAGACTTCTTTCTTTTGCTAGGTGCTTCTCTTGATTGATACCGTTATCACTTATATTCATCAATTTCACAGTGGAGTAATGTATTTGAATCGTGAAATGTGGTAAAGTGTTTGTTCTTTACAGCAGGGTCATCTGGTTGTATGGCCACAAAGCAGATTCTCCATTCAACGGGTTTTTTGCGCATATGGGACTTCACATGCACCTTACTGAATAACGGATGTTTGGAATGTGATAAATCTTCTTGTTTAGCTATCTCCTTCATTTGCTTTATATTTTTAAAAATCGTATACCAGTGGTCACTAAAATAATCAATGTGCTTCACTGATTGTGGTACATGTTTCTTCCCTCTCAGCAGGGAGATTCCGTTTGATGACTGCTATGTTTGTTCTACCATGGAGTGTGATTTTGTTGGATGGGAACCACCACTCCCAGCATTCTGACTATTGTAGTTATTAGCAAAGACATCTTTCTTTTGCTAGGTGCTTCTGTTGATTGATACCGTTAACACTTATATTCATCAATTTCACAGTGGAGTAATGTATTTGAATCGTGAAATGTTGTAAAGTGTTTGTTCTTTACAGCAGGGTCATCTGGTTGTATGGCCACAAAGCAGATTCTCCATTCAACGGGTTTTTTGTGCATATGGGACTTCACATGCACCTTACTGAATAACGGATGTTTGGAATGTGATAAATCTTCTTGGTTAGGTATCTCCTTCATTTGCTTTATATTTTTAAAAATCGTATTCCAGTGGTCACTAAAATAATCAATGTGCTTCACAAATTGTGGTACATGTTTCTTCCCTCTCAGCAGGGAGATTCCGTTTGATGACTGCTATGTTTGTTCTACCATGGAGTGTGATTTTGTTGGATGGGAACCACCACTCCCAGCATTCTGACTCTTGTAGTTATTAGCAAAGACTTCTTTCTTTTGCTAGGTGCTTCTCTTGATTGATACCGTTATCACTTATATTCATCAATTTCACAGTGGAGTAATGTATTTGAATCGTGAAATGTGGTAAAGTGTTTGTTCTTTACAGCAGGGTCATCTGGTTGTATGGCCACAAAGCAGATTCTCCATTCAACGGGTTTTTTGTGCATATGGGACTTCACATGCACCTTACTGAATAACGGATGTTTGGAATGTGATAAATCTTCTTGTTTAGCTATCTCCTTCATTTGCTTTATATTTTTAAAAATCGTATTCCAGTGGTCACTAAAATAGTCAATGTGCTTCACAAATTGTGGTACATGTTTCTTCCCTCTCAGCAGGGAGATTCCGTTTGATGACTGCTATGTTTGTTCTACCATGGAGTGTGATTTTGTTGGATGGGAACCACCACTCCCAGCATTCTGACTATTGTAGTTATTAGCAAAGACTTCTTTCTTTTGCTAGGTGCTTCTCTTGATTGATACCGTTATCACTTATATTCATCAATTTCACAGTGGAGTAATGTATTTGAATCGTGAAATGTGGTAAAGTGTTTGTTCTTTACAGCAGGGTCATCTGGTTGTATGGCCACAAAGCAGATTCTCCACTCAACGGGTTTTTTGTGCATATGGGACTTCACATGCACCTTACTGAATAACGGATGTTTGGAATGTGATAAATCTTCTTGGTTAGGTATGTCCTTCATTTGCTTTATATTTTTAAAAATCGTATTCCAGTGGTCACTAAAATAATCAATGTGCTTCACAAATTGCGGTACATGTTTCTTCCCTCTCAGCAGGGAGATTCCGTTTGATGACTGCTATGTTTGTTCTACCATGGAGTGTGATTTTGTTGGATGGGAACCACCACTCCCAGCATTCTGACTATTGTAGTTATTAGCAAAGACTTCTTTCTTTTGCTAGGTGCTTCTGTTGATTGATACCGTTAACACTTATATTCATCAATTTCACAGTGGAGTAATGTATTTGAATCGTGAAATGTTGTAAAGTGTTTGTTCTTTACAGCAGGGTCATCTGGTTGTATGGCCACAAAGCAGATTGTCCATTCAACGGGTTTTTTGTGCATATGGGACTTCACATGCACCTTACTGAATAACGGATGTTTGGAATGTGATAAATCTTCTTGGTTAGGTATCTCCTTCATTTGCTTTATATTTTTAAAAATCGTATTCCAGTGGTCACTAAAATAATCAATGTGCTTCACAAATTGTGGTACATGTTTCTTCCCTCTCAGCAGGGAGATTCCGTTTGATGACTGCTATGTTTGTTCTACCATGGAGTGTGATTTTGTTGGATGGGAACCACCACTCCCAGCATTCTGACTATTGTAGTTATTAGCAAAGACTTCTTTCTTTTGCTAGGTGCTTCTCTTGATTGATACCGTTATCACTTATATTCATCAATTTCACAGTGGAGTAATGTATTTGAATCGTGAAATGTGGTAAAGTGTTTGTTCTTTACAGCAGGGTCATCTGGTTGTATGGCCACAAAGCAGATTCTCCATTCAACGGGTTTTTTGTGCATATGGGACTTCACATGCACCTTACTGAATAACGGATGTTTGGAATGTGATAAATCTTCTTGGTTAGGTATCTCCTTCATTTGCTTTATATTTTTAAAAATCGTATTCCAGTGGTCACTAAAATAATCAATGTGCTTCACAAATTGTGGTACATGTTTCTTCCCTCTCAGCAGGGAGATTCCGTTTGATGACTGCTATGTTTGTTCTACCATGGAGTGTGATTTTGTTGGATGGGAACCACCACTCCCAGCATTCTGACTCTTGTAGTTATTAGCAAAGACTTCTTTCTTTTGCTAGGTGCTTCTCTTGATTGATACCGTTATCACTTATATTCATCAATTTCACAGTGGAGTAATGTATTTGAATCGTGAAATGTGGTAAAGTGTTTGTTCTTTACAGCAGGGTCATCTGGTTGTATGGCCACAAAGCAGATTCTCCATTCAATGGGTTTTTTGTGCATATGGGACTTCACATGCACCTTACTGAATAACGGATGTTTGGAATGTGATAAATCTTCTTGGTTAGGTATCTCCTTCATTTGCTTTATATTTTTAAAAATCGTATTCCAGTGGTCACTAAAATAATCAATGTGCTTCACAAATTGTGGTACATGTTTCTTCCCTCTCAGCAGGGAGATTCCGTTTGATGACTGCTATGTTTGTTCTACCATGGAGTGTGATTTTGTTGGATGGGAACCACCACTCCCAGCATTCTGACTATTGTAGTTATTAGCAAAGACTTCTTTCTTTTGCTAGGTGCTTCTCTTGATTGATACCGTTATCACTTATATTCATCAATTTCACAGTGGAGTAATGTATTTGAATCGTGAAATGTGGTAAAGTGTTTGTTCTTTACAGCAGGGTCATCTGGTTGTATGGCCACAAAGCAGATTCTCCATTCAATGGGTTTTTTGTGCATATGGGACTTCACATGCACCTTACTGAATAACGGATGTTTGGAATGTGATAAATCTTCTTGTTTAGCTATCTCCTTCATTTGCTTTATATTTTTAAAAATCGTATTCCAGTGGTCACTAAAATAATCAATGTGCTTCACAAATTGTGGTACATGTTTCTTCCCTCTCAGCAGGGAGATTCCGTTTGATTACTGCTATGTTTGTTCTACCATGGAGTGTGATTTTGTTGGATGGGAACCACCACTCCCAGCATTCTGACTATTGTAGTTATTAGCAAAGACTTCTTTCTTTTGCTAGGTGCTTCTCTTGATTGATACCGTTATCACTTATATTCATCAATTTCACAGTGGAGTAATGTATTTGAATCGTGAAATGTGGTAAAGTGTTTGTTCTTTACAGCAGGGTCATCTGGTTGTATGGCCACAAAGCAGATTCTCCATTCAACGGGTTTTTTGTGCATATGGGACTTCACATGCACCTTACTGAATAACGGATGTTTGGAATGTGATAAATCTTCTTGGTTAGGTATGTCCTTCATTTGCTTTATATTTTTAAAAATCGTATTCCAGTGGTCACTAAAATAATCAATGTGCTTCACAAATTGTGGTACATGTTTCTTCCCTCTCAGCAGGGAGATTCCGTTTGATGACTGCTATGTTTGTTCTACCATGGAGTGTGATTTTGTTGGATGGGAACCACCACTCCCAGCATTCTGACTATTGTAGTTATTAGCAAAGACTTCTTTCTTTTGCTAGGTGCTTCTCTTGATTGATACCGTTATCACTTATATTCATCAATTTCACAGTTGGGTAATGTATTTGAATCGTGAAATGTGGTAAAGTGTTTGTTCTTTACAGCAGGGTCATCTGGTTGTATGGCCACAAAGCAGATTCTCCATTCAACGGGTTTTTTGTGCATATGGGACTTCACATGCACCTTACTGAATAACGGATGTTTGGAATGTGATAAATCTTCTTGGTTAGGTATCTCCTTCATTTGCTTTATATTTTTAAAAATCGTATTCCAGTGGTCACTAAAATAATCAATGTGCTTCACAAATTGTGGTACATGTTTCTTCCCTCTCAGCAGGGAGATTCCGTTTGATGACTGCTATGTTTGTTCTACCATGGAGTGTGATTTTGTTGGATGGGAACCACCACTCCCAGCATTCTGACTATTGTAGTTATTAGCAAAGACTTCTTTCTTTTGCTAGGTGCTTCTCTTGATTGATACCGTTATCACTTATATTCATCAATTTCACAGTGGAGTAATGTATTTGAATCGTGAAATGTGGTAAAGTGTTTGTTCTTTACAGCAGGGTCATCTGGTTGTATGGCCACAAAGCAGATTCTCCATTCAACGGGTTTTTTGTGCATATGGGACTTCACATGCACCTTACTGAATAACGGATGTTTGGAATGTGATAAATCTTCTTGGTTAGGTATCTCCTTCATTTGCTTTATATTTTTAAAAATCGTATTCCAGTGGTCACAAAATAATCAATGTGCTTCACAAATTGTGGTACATGTTTCTTCCCTCTCAGCAGGGAGATTCCGTTTGATGACTGCTATGTTTGTTCTACCATGGAGTGTGATTTTGTTGGATGGGAACCACCGCTCCCAGCATTCTGACTATTGTAGTTATTAGCAAAGACTTCTTTCTTTTGCTAGGTGCTTCTCTTGATTGATACCGTTATCACTTATATTCATCAATTTCACAGTGGAGTAATGTATTTGAATCGTGAAATGTGGTAAAGTGTTTGTTCTTTACAGCAGGGTCATCTGGTTGTATGGCCACAAAGCAGATTCTCCATTCAACGGGTTTTTTGTGCATATGGGACTTCACATGCACCTTACTGAATAACGGATGTTTGGAATGTGATAAATCTTCTTGGTTAGGTATCTCCTTCATTTGTTTTATATTTTTAAAAATTGTATTCCAGTGGTCACTAAAATTATCAATGTGCTTCACAAATTGTGGTACATGTTTCTTCCCTCTCAGCAGGGAGATTCCGTTTGATGACTGCTATGTTTGTTCTACCATGGAGTGTGATTTTGTTGGATGGGAACCACCACTCCCAGCATTCTGACTATTGTAGTTATTAGCAAAGACTTCTTTCTTTTGCTAGGTGCTTCTCTTGATTGATACCGTTATCACTTATATTCATCAATTTCACAGTGGAGTAATGTATTTGAATCGTGAAATGTGGTAAAGTGTTTGTTCTTTACAGCAGGGTCATCTGGTTGTATGGCCACAAAGCAGATTCTCCATTCAACGGGTTTTTTGTGCATATGGGACTTCACATGCACCTTACTGAATAACGGATGTTTGGAATGTGATAAATCTTCTTGGTTAGGTATCTCCTTCATTTGCTTTATATTTTTAAAAATCGTATTCCAGTGGTCACTAAAATAATCAATGTGCTTCACAAATTGTGGTACATGTTTCTTCCCTCTCAGCAGGGAGATTCCGTTTGATGACTGCTATGTTTGTTCTACCATGGAGTGTGATTTTGTTGGATGGGAACCACCACTCCCAGCATTCTGACTATTGTAGTTATTAGCAAAGACTTCTTTCTTTTGCTAGGTGCTTCTCTTGATTGATACCGTTATCACTTATATTCATCAATTTCACAGTGGAGTAATGTATTTGAATCGTGAAATGTGGTAAAGTGTTTGTTCTTTACAGCAGGGTCATCTGGTTGTATGGCCACAAAGCAGATTCTCCATTCAACGGGTTTTTTGTGCATATGGGACTTCACATGCACCTTACTGAATAACGGATGTTTGGAATGTGATAAATCTTCTTGGTTAGGTATCTCCTTCATTTGCTTTATATTTTATAAATCGTATTCCAGTGGTCACTAAAATAATCAATGTGCTTCACAAATTGTGGTACATGTTTCTTCCCTCTCAGCAGGGAGATTCCGTTTGATGACTGCTATGTTTGTTCTACCATGGAGTGTGATTTTGTTGGATGGGAACCACCACTCCCAGCATTCTGACTATTGTAGTTATTAGCAAAGACTTCTTTCTTTTGCTAGGTGCTTCTCTTGATTGATACCGTTATCACTTATATTCATCAATTTCACAGTGGAGTAATGTATTTGAATCGTGAAATGTGGTAAAGTGTTTGTTCTTTACAGCAGGGTCATCTGGTTGTATGGCCACAAAGCAGATTCTCCATTCAACGGGTTTTTTGTGCATATGGGACTTCACATGCACCTTACTGAATAACGGATGTTTGGAATGTGATAAATCTTCTTGGTTAGGTATCTCCTTCATTTGCTTTATATTTTTAAAAATCGTATTCCAGTGGTCACTAAAATAATCAATGTGCTTCACAAATTGTGGTACATGTTTCTTCCCTCTCAGCAGGGAGATTCCGTTTGATGACTGCTATGTTTGTTCTACCATGGAGTGTGATTTTGTTGGATGGGAACCACCACTCCCAGCATTCTGACTATTGTAGTTATTAGCAAAGACTTCTTTCTTTTGCTAGGTGCTTCTCTTGATTGATACCGTTATCACTTATATTCATCAATTTCACAGTGGAGTAATGTATTTGAATCGTGAAATGTGGTAAAGTGTTTGTTCTTTACAGCAGGGTCATCTGGTTGTATGGCCACAAAGCAGATTCTCCATTCAACGGGTTTTTTGTGCATATGGGACTTCACATGCACCTTACTGAATAACGGATGTTTGGAATGTGATAAATCTTCTTGGTTAGGTATCTCCTTCATTTGCTTTATATTTTTAAAAATCGTATTCCAGTGGTCACTAAAATAATCAATGTGCTTCACAAATTGTGGTACATGTTTCTTCCCTCTCAGCAGGGAGATTCCGTTTGATGACTGCTATGTTTGTTCTACCATGGAGTGTGATTTTGTTGGATGGGAACCACCGCTCCCAGCATTCTGACTATTGTAGTTATTAGCAAAGACTTCTTTCTTTTGCTAGGTGCTTCTCTTGATTGATACCGTTATCACTTATATTCATCAATTTCACAGTGGAGTAATGTATTTGAATCGTGAAATGTGGTAAAGTGTTTGTTCTTTACAGCAGGGTCATCTGGTTGTATGGCCACAAAGCAGATTCTCCATTCAACGGGTTTTTTGTGCATATGGGACTTCACATGCACCTTACTGAATAACGGATGTTTGGAATGTGATAAATCTTCTTGGTTAGGTATCTCCTTCATTTGTTTTATATTTTTAAAAATTGTATTCCAGTGGTCACTAAAATTATCAATGTGCTTCACAAATTGTGGTACATGTTTCTTCCCTCTCAGCAGGGAGATTCCGTTTGATGACTGCTATGTTTGTTCTACCATGGAGTGTGATTTTGTTGGATGGGAACCACCACTCCCAGCATTCTGACTATTGTAGTTATTAGCAAAGACTTCTTTCTTTTGCTAGGTGCTTCTCTTGATTGATACCGTTATCACTTATATTCATCAATTTCACAGTGGAGTAATGTATTTGAATCGTGAAATGTGGTAAAGTGTTTGTTCTTTACAGCAGGGTCATCTGGTTGTATGGCCACAAAGCAGATTCTCCATTCAACGGGTTTTTTGTGCATATGGGACTTCACATGCACCTTACTGAGTAACGGAAGTTTGGAATGTGATAAATCTTCTTGGTTAGGTATCTCCTTCATTTGCTTTATATTTTCAAAAATCGTATTCCAGTGGTCACTAATATAATCAATGTGCTTCACAAATTGTGGTACATGTTTCTTCCCTCTCAGCAGGGAGATTCCGTTTGATGACTGCTATGTTTGTTCTACCATGGAGTGTGATTTTGTTGGATGGGAACCACCACTCCCAGCATTCTGACTATTGTAGTTATTAGCAAAGACTTCTTTCTTTTGCTAGGTGCTTCTCTTGATTGATACCGTTATCACTTATATTCATCAATTTCACAGTGGAGTAATGTATTTGAATCGTGAAATGTGGTAAAGTGTTTGTTCTTTACAGCAGGGTCATCTGGTTGTATGGCCACAAAGCAGATTCTCCATTCAACGGGTTTTTTGTGCATATGGGACTTCACATGCACCTTACTGAATAACGGATGTTTGGAATGTGATAAATCTTCTTGGTTAGGTATGTCCTTCATTTGCTTTATATTTTTAAAAATCGTATTCCAGTGGTCACTAAAATAATCAATGTGCTTCACAAATTGTGGTACATGTTTCTTCCCTCTCAGCAGGGAGATTCCGTTTGATGACTGCTATGTTTGTTCTACCATGGAGTGTGATTTTGTTGGATGGGAACCACCACTCCCAGCATTCTGACTATTGTAGTTATTAGCAAAGACTTCTTTCTTTTGCTAGGTGCTTCTCTTGATTGATACCGTTATCACTTATATTCATCAATTTCACAGTGGAGTAATGTATTTGAATCGTGAAATGTGGTAAAGTGTTTGTTCTTTACAGCAGGGTCATCTGGTTGTATGGCCACAAAGCAGATTCTCCATTCAACGGGTTTTTTGTGCATATGGGACTTCACATGCACCTTACTGAATAACGGATGTTTGGAATGTGATAAATCTTCTTGGTTAGGTATGTCCTTCATTTGCTTTATATTTTTAAAAATCGTATTCCAGTGGTCACTAAAATAATCAATGTGCTTCACAAATTGTGGTACATGTTTCTTCCCTCTCAGCAGGGAGATTCCGTTTGATGACTGCTATGTTTGTTCTACCATGGAGTGTGATTTTGTTGGATGGGAACCACCACACCCAGCATTCTGACTATTGTAGTTATTAGCAAAGACTTCTTTCTTTTGCTAGGTGCTTCTCTTGATTGATACCGTTAACACTTATATTCATCAATTTCACATTGGAGTAATGTATTTGAATCGTGAAATGTTGTAAAGTGTTTGTTCTTTACAGCAGGGTCATCTGGTTGTATGGCCACAAAGTAGATTCTCCATTCAACGGGTTTTTTGTGCATATGGGACTTCACATGCACCTTACTGAATAACGGATGTTTGGAATGTGATAAATCTTCTTGGTTAGGTATCTCCTTCATTTGCTTTATATTTTTAAAAATCGTATTCCAGTGGTCACTAAAATAATCAATGTGCTTCACAAATTGTGGTACATGTTTCTTCCCTCTCAGCAGGGAGATTCCGTTTGATGACTGCTATGTTTGTTCTACCATGGAGTGTGATTTTGTTGGATGGGAACCACCACTCCCAGCATTCTGACTATTGTAGTTATTAGCAAAGACTTCTTTCTTTTGCTAGGTGCTTCTCTTGATTGATACCGTTATCACTTATATTCATCAATTTCACAGTGGAGTAATGTATTTGAATCGTGAAATGTGGTAAAGTGTTTGTTCTTTACAGCAGGGTCATCTGGTTGTATGGCCACAAAGCAGATTCTCCATTCAACGGGTTTTTTGTGCATATGGGACTTCACATGCACCTTACTGAATAACGGATGTTTGGAATGTGATAAATCTTCTTGGTTAGGTATCTCCTTCATTTGCTTTATATTTTTAAAAATCGTATTCCAGTGGTCACTAAAATAATCAATGTGCTTCACAAATTGTGGTACATGTTTCTTCCCTCTCTGCAGGGAGATTCCGTTTGATGACTGCTATGTTTGTTCTACCATGGAGTGTGATTTTGTTGGATGGGAACCACCACTCCCAGCATTCTGACTATTGTAGTTATTAGCAAAGACTTCTTTCTTTTGCTAGGTGCTTCTCTTGATTGATACCGTTATCACTTATATTCATCAATTTCACAGTGGAGTAATGTATTTGAATCGTGAAATGTGGTAAAGTGTTTGTTCTTTACAGCAGGGTCATCTGGTTGTATGGCCACAAAGCAGATTCTCCATTCAACGGGTTTTTTGTGCATATGGGACTTCACATGCACCTTACTGAATAACGGATGTTTGGAATGTGATAAATCTTCTTGTTTAGCTATCTCCTTCATTTGCTTTATATTTTTAAAAATCGTATTCTAGTGGTCACTAAAATAATCAATGTGCTTCACAAATTGTGGTACATGTTTCTTCCCTCTCAGCAGGGAGATTCCGTTTGATGACTGCTATGTTTGTTCTACCATGGAGTGTGATTTTGTTGGATGGGAACCACCACTCCCAGCATTCTGACTATTGTAGTTATTAGCAAAGACTTCTTTCTTTTGCTAGGTGCTTATCTTGATTGATACCGTTATCACTTATATTCATCAATTTCACAGTGGAGTAATGTATTTGAATCGTGAAATGTGGTAAAGTGTTTGTTCTTTACAGCAGGGTCATCTGGTTGTATGGCCACAAAGCAGATTCTCCATTCAACGGGTTTTTTGTGCATATGGGACTTCACATGCACCTTACTGAATAACGGATGTTTGGAATGTGATAAATCTTCTTGGTTAGGTATCTCCTTCATTTGCTTTATATTTTATAAATCGTATTCCAGTGGTCACTAAAATAATCAATGTGCTTCACAAATTGTGGTACATGTTTCTTCCCTCTCAGCAGGGAGATTCCGTTTGATGACTGCTATGTTTGTTCTACCATGGAGTGTGATTTTGTTGGATGGGAACCACCACTCCCAGCATTCTGACTATTGTAGTTATTAGCAAAGACTTCTTTCTTTTGCTAGGTGCTTCTCTTGATTGATACCGTTATCACTTATATTCATCAATTTCACAGTTGGGTAATGTATTTGAATCGTGAAATGTGGTAAAGTGTTTGTTCTTTACAGCAGGGTCATCTGGTTGTATGGCCACAAAGCAGATTCTCCATTCAACGGGTTTTTTGTGCATATGGGACTTCACATGCACCTTACTGAATAACGGATGTTTGGAATGTGATAAATCTTCTTGGTTAGGTATCTCCTTCATTTGCTTTATATTTTTAAAAATCGTATTCCAGTGGTCACTAAAATAATCAATGTGCTTCACAAATTGTGGTACATGTTTCTTCCCTCTCAGCAGGGAGATTCCGTTTGATGACTGCTATGTTTGTTCTACCATGGAGTGTGATTTTGTTGGATGGGAACCACCACTCCCAGCATTCTGACTATTGTAGTTATTAGCAAAGACTTCTTTCTTTTGCTAGGTGCTTCTCTTGATTGATACCGTTATCACTTATATTCATCAATTTCACAGTGGAGTAATGTATTTGAATCGTGAAATGTGGTAAAGTGTTTGTTCTTTACAGCAGGGTCATCTGATTGTATGGCCACAAAGCAGATTCTCCATTCAACGGGTTTTTTGTGCATATGGGACTTCACATGCACCTTACTGAATAACGGATGTTTGGAATGTGATAAATCTTCTTGGTTAGGTATCTCCTTCATTTGCTTTATATTTTTAAAAATCGTATTCCAGTGGTCACTAAAATAATCAATGTGCTTCACAAATTGTGGTACATGTTTCTTCCCTCTCAGCAGGGAGATTCCGTTTGATGACTGCTATGTTTGTTCTACCATGGAGTGTGATTTTGTTGGATGGGAACCACCGCTCCCAGCATTCTGACTATTGTAGTTATTAGCAAAGACTTCTTTCTTTTGCTAGGTGCTTCTCTTGATTGATACCGTTATCACTTATATTCATCAATTTCACAGTGGAGTAATGTATTTGAATCGTGAAATGTGGTAAAGTGTTTGTTCTTTACAGCAGGGTCATCTGGTTGTATGGCCACAAAGCAGATTCTCCATTCAACGGGTTTTTTGTGCATATGGGACTTCACATGCACCTTACTGAATAACGGATGTTTGGAATGTGATAAATCTTCTTGGTTAGGTATCTCCTTCATTTGTTTTATATTTTTAAAAATTGTATTCCAGTGGTCACTAAAATTATCAATGTGCTTCACAAATTGTGGTACATGTTTCTTCCCTCTCAGCAGGGAGATTCCGTTTGATGACTGCTATGTTTGTTCTACCATGGAGTGTGATTTTGTTGGATGGGAACCACCACTCCCAGCATTCTGACTATTGTAGTTATTAGCAAAGACTTCTTTCTTTTGCTAGGTGCTTCTCTTGATTGATACCGTTATCACTTATATTCATCAATTTCACAGTGGAGTAATGTATTTGAATCGTGAAATGTGGTAAAGTGTTTGTTCTTTACAGCAGGGTCATCTGGTTGTATGGCCACAAAGCAGATTCTCCATTCAACGGGTTTTTTGTGCATATGGGACTTCACATGCACCTTACTGAATAACGGATGTTTGGAATGTGATAAATCTTCTTGGTTAGGTATCTCCTTCATTTGCTTTATATTTTTAAAAATCGTATTCCAGTGGTCACTAAAATAATCAATGTGCTTCACAAATTGTGGTACATGTTTCTTCCCTCTCAGCAGGGAGATTCCGTTTGATGACTGCTATGTTTGTTCTACCATGGAGTGTGATTTTGTTGGATGGGAACCACCACTCCCAGCATTCTGACTATTGTAGTTATTAGCAAAGACTTCTTTCTTTTGCTAGGTGCTTCTCTTGATTGATACCGTTATCACTTATATTCATCAATTTCACAGTGGAGTAATGTATTTGAATCGTGAAATGTGGTAAAGTGTTTGTTCTTTACAGCAGGGTCATCTGGTTGTATGGCCACAAAGCAGATTCTCCATTCAACGGGTTTTTTGTGCATATGGGACTTCACATGCACCTTACTGAATAACGGATGTTTGGAATGTGATAAATCTTCTTGGTTAGGTATCTCCTTCATTTGCTTTATATTTTATAAATCGTATTCCAGTGGTCACTAAAATAATCAATGTGCTTCACAAATTGTGGTACATGTTTCTTCCCTCTCAGCAGGGAGATTCCGTTTGATGACTGCTATGTTTGTTCTACCATGGAGTGTGATTTTGTTGGATGGGAACCACCACTCCCAGCATTCTGACTATTGTAGTTATTAGCAAAGACTTCTTTCTTTTGCTAGGTGCTTCTCTTGATTGATACCGTTATCACTTATATTCATCAATTTCACAGTGGAGTAATGTATTTGAATCGTGAAATGTGGTAAAGTGCTTGTTCTTTACAGCAGGGTCATCTGGTTGTATGGCCACAAAGCAGATTCTCCATTCAACGGGTTTTTTGTGCATATGGGACTTCACATGCACCTTACTGAATAACGGATGTTTGGAATGTGATAAATCTTCTTGGTTAGGTATCTCCTTCATTTGCTTTATATTTTTAAAAATCGTATTCCAGTGGTCACTAAAATAATCAATGTGCTTCACAAATTGTGGTACATGTTTCTTCCCTCTCAGCAGGGAGATTCCGTTTGATGACTGCTATGTTTGTTCTACCATGGAGTGTGATTTTGTTGGATGGGAACCACCACTCCCAGCATTCTGACTATTGTAGTTATTAGCAAAGACTTCTTTCTTTTGCTAGGTGCTTCTCTTGATTGATACCGTTATCACTTATATTCATCAATTTCACAGTGGAGTAATGTATTTGAATCGTGAAATGTGGTAAAGTGTTTGTTCTTTACAGCAGGGTCATCTGGTTGTATGGCCACAAAGCAGATTCTCCATTCAACGGGTTTTTTGTGCATATGGGACTTCACATGCACCTTACTGAATAACGGATGTTTGGAATGTGATAAATCTTCTTGGTTAGGTATCTCCTTCATTTGCTTTATATTTTTAAAAATCGTATTCCAGTGGTCACTAAAATAATCAATGTGCTTCACAAATTGTGGTACATGTTTCTTCCCTCTCAGCAGGGAGATTCCGTTTGATGACTGCTATGTTTGTTCTACCATGGAGTGTGATTTTGTTGGATGGGAACCACCACTCCCAGCATTCTGACTATTGTAGTTATTAGCAAAGACTTCTTTCTTTTGCTAGGTGCTTCTCTTGATTGATACCGTTATCACTTATATTCATCAATTTCACAGTGGAGTAATGTATTTGAATCGTGAAATGTGGTAAAGTGTTTGTTCTTTACAGCAGGGTCATCTGGTTGTATGGCCACAAAGCAGATTCTCCATTCAACGGGTTTTTTGTGCATATGGGACTTCACATGCACCTTACTGAATAACGGATGTTTGGAATGTGATAAATCTTCTTGTTTAGCTATCTCCTTCATTTGCTTTATATTTTTAAAAATCGTATTCTAGTGGTCACTAAAATAATCAATGTGCTTCACAAATTGTGGTACATGTTTCTTCCCTCTCAGCAGGGAGATTCCGTTTGATGACTGCTATGTTTGTTCTACCATGGAGTGTGATTTTGTTGGATGGGAACCACCACTCCCAGCATTCTGACTATTGTAGTTATTAGCAAAGACTTCTTTCTTTTGCTAGGTGCTTATCTTGATTGATACCGTTATCACTTATATTCATCAATTTCACAGTGGAGTAATGTATTTGAATCGTGAAATGTGGTAAAGTGTTTGTTCTTTACAGCAGGGTCATCTGGTTGTATGGCCACAAAGCAGATTCTCCATTCAACGGGTTTTTTGTGCATATGGGACTTCACATGCACCTTACTGAATAACGGATGTTTGGAATGTGATAAATCTTCTTGGTTAGGTATCTCCTTCATTTGCTTTATATTTTTAAAAATCGTATTCCAGTGGTCACTAAAATAATCAATGTGCTTCACAAATTGTGGTACATGTTTCTTCCCTCTCAGCAGGGAGATTCCGTTTGATGACTGCTATGTTTGTTCTACCATGGAGTGTGATTTTGTTGGATGGGAACCACCGCTCCCAGCATTCTGACTCTTGTAGTTATTAGCAAAGACTTCTTTCTTTTGCTAGGTGCTTCTCTTGATTGATACCGTTATCACTTATATTCATCAATTTCACAGTGGAGTAATGTATTTGAATCGTGAAATGTGGTAAAGTGTTTGTTCTTTACAGCAGGGTCATCTGGTTGTATGGCCACAAAGCAGATTCTCCATTCAACGGGTTTTTTGTGCATATGGGACTTCACATGCACCTTACTGAATAACGGATGTTTGGAATGTGATAAATCTTCTTGGTTAGGTATCTCCTTCATTTGTTTTATATTTTTAAAAATTGTATTCCAGTGGTCACTAAAATTATCAATGTGCTTCACAAATTGTGGTACATGTTTCTTCCCTCTCAGCAGGGAGATTCCGTTTGATGACTGCTATGTTTGTTCTACCATGGAGTGTGATTTTGTTGGATGGGAACCACCACTCCCAGCATTCTGACTATTGTAGTTATTAGCAAAGACTTCTTTCTTTTGCTAGGTGCTTCTCTTGATTGATACCGTTATCACTTATATTCATCAATTTCACAGTGGAGTAATGTATTTGAATCGTGAAATGTGGTAAAGTGTTTGTTCTTTACAGCAGGGTCATCTGGTTGTATGGCCACAAAGCAGATTCTCCATTCAACGGGTTTTTTGTGCATATGGGACTTCACATGCACCTTACTGAGTAACGGAAGTTTGGAATGTGATAAATCTTCTTGGTTAGGTATCTCCTTCATTTGCTTTATATTTTCAAAAATCGTATTCCAGTGGTCACTAATATAATCAATGTGCTTCACAAATTGTGGTACATGTTTCTTCCCTCTCAGCAGGGAGATTCCGTTTGATGACTGCTATGTTTGTTCTACCATGGAGTGTGATTTTGTTGGATGGGAACCACCACTCCCAGCATTCTGACTATTGTAGTTATTAGCAAAGACTTCTTTCTTTTGCTAGGTGCTTCTCTTGATTGATACCGTTATCACTTATATTCATCAATTTCACAGTGGAGTAATGTATTTGAATCGTGAAATGTGGTAAAGTGTTTGTTCTTTACAGCAGGGTCATCTGGTTGTATGGCCACAAAGCAGATTCTCCATTCAACGGGTTTTTTGTGCATATGGGACTTCACATGCACCTTACTGAATAACGGATGTTTGGAATGTGATAAGTCTTCTTGGTTAGGTATGTCCTTCATTTGCTTTATATTTTTAAAAATCGTATTCCAGTGGTCACTAAAATAATCAATGTGCTTCACAAATTGTGGTACATGTTTCTTCCCTCTCAGCAGGGAGATTCCGTTTGATGACTGCTATGTTTGTTCTACCATGGAGTGTGATTTTGTTGGATGGGAACCACCACTCCCAGCATTCTGACTATTGTAGTTATTAGCAAAGACTTCTTTCTTTTGCTAGGTGCTTCTCTTGATTGATACCGTTATCACTTATATTCATCAATTTCACAGTGGAGTAATGTATTTGAATCGTGAAATGTGGTACAGTGTTTGTTCTTTACAGCAGGGTCATCTGGTTGTATGGCCACAAAGCAGATTCTCCATTCAACGGGTTTTTTGTGCATATGGGACTTCACATGCACCTTACTGAATAACGGATGTTTGGAATGTGATAAATCTTCTTGGTTAGGTATGTCCTTCATTTGCTTTATATTTTTAAAAATCGTATTCCAGTGGTCACTAAAATAATCAATGTGCTTCACAAATTGTGGTACATGTTTCTTCCCTCTCAGCAGGGAGATTCCGTTTGATGACTGCTATGTTTGTTCTACCATGGAGTGTGATTTTGTTGGATGGGAACCACCACTCCCAGCATTCTGACTATTGTAGTTATTAGCAAAGACTTCTTTCTTTTGCTAGGTGCTTCTCTTGATTGATACCGTTATCACTTATATTCATCAATTTCACAGTGGAGTAATGTATTTGAATCGTGAAATGTTGTAAAGTGTTTGTTCTTTACAGCAGGGTCATCTGGTTGTATGGCCACAAAGTAGATTCTCCATTCAACGGGTTTTTTGTGCATATGGGACTTCACATGCACCTTACTGAATAACGGATGTTTGGAATGTGATAAATCTTCTTGGTTAGGTATCTCCTTCATTTGCTTTATATTTTTAAAAATCGTATTCCAGTGGTCACTAAAATAATCAATGTGCTTCACAAATTGTGGTACATGTTTCTTCCCTCTCAGCAGGGAGATTCCGTTTGATGACTGCTATGTTTGTTCTACCATGGAGGGTGATTTTGTTGGATGGGAACCACCACTCCCAGCATTCTGACTATTGTAGTTATTAGCAAAGACTTCTTTCTTTTGCTAGGTGCTTCTCTTGATTGATACCGTTATCACTTATATTCATCAATTTCACAGTGGAGTAATGTATTTGAATCGTGAAATGTGGTAAAGTGTTTGTTCTTTACAGCAGGGTCATCTGGTTGTATGGCCACAAAGCAGATTCTCCATTCAACAGGTTTTTTGTGCATATGGGACTTCACATGCACCTTACTGAATAACGGATGTTTGGAATGTGATAAATCTTCTTGGTTAGGTATCTCCTTCATTTGCTTTATATTTTTAAAAATCGTATTCCAGTGGTCACTAAAATAATCAATGTGCTTCACAAATTGTGGTACATGTTTCTTCCCTCTCAGCAGGGAGATTCCGTTTGATGACTGCTATGTTTGTTCTACCATGGAGTGTGATTTTGTTGGATGGGAACCACCACTCCCAGCATTCTGACTATTGTAGTTATTAGCAAAGACTTCTTTCTTTTGCTAGGTGCTTCTCTTGATTGATACCGTTATCACTTATATTCATCAATTTCACAGTGGAGTAATGTATTTGAATCGTGAAATGTGGTAAAGTGTTTGTTCTTTACAGCAGGGTCATCTGGTTGTATGGCCACAAAGCAGATTCTCCATTCAACGGGTTTTTTGTGCATATGGGACTTCACATGCACCTTACTGAATAACGGATGTTTGGAATGTGATAAATCTTCTTGGTTAGGTATCTCCTTCATTTGCTTTATATTTTTAAAAATCGTATTCCAGTGGTCACTAAAATAATCAATGTGCTTCACAAATTGTGGTACATGTTTCTTCCCTCTCAGCAGGGAGATTCCGTTTGATGACTGCTATGTTTGTTCTACCATGGAGTGTGATTTTGTTGGATGGGAACCACCACTCCCAGCATTCTGACTCTTGTAGTTATTAGCAAAGACTTCTTTCTTTTGCTAGGTGCTTCTCTTGATTGATACCGTTATCACTTATATTCATCAATTTCACAGTGGAGTAATGTATTTGAATCGTGAAATGTGGTAAAGTGTTTGTTCTTTACAGCAGGGTCATCTGGTTGTATGGCCACAAAGCAGATTCTCGATTCAACGGGTTTTTTGTGCATATGGGACTTCACATGCACCTTACTGAGTAACGGATGTTTGGAATGTGATAAATCTTCTTGGTTAGGTATCTCCTTCATTTGCTTTATATTTTTAAAAATCGTATTCCAGTGGTCACTAAAATAATCAATGTGCTTCACAAATTGTGGTACATGTTTCTTCCCTCTCAGCAGGGAGATTCCGTTTGATGACTGCTATGTTTGTTCTACCATGGAGTGTGATTTTGTTGGATGGGAACCACCACTCCCAGCATTCTGACTATTGTAGTTATTAGCAAAGACTTCTTTCTTTTGCTAGGTGCTTCTCTTGATTGATACCGTTATCACTTATATTCATCAATTTCACAGTGGAGTAATGTATTTGAATCGTGAAATGTGGTAAAGTGTTTGTTCTTTACAGCAGGGTCATCTGGTTGTATGGCCACAAAGCAGATTCTCCATTCAACGGGTTTTTTGTGCATATGGGACTTCACATGCACCTTACTGAATAACGGATGTTTGGAATGTGATAAATCTTCTTGGTTAGGTATGTCCTTCATTTGCTTTATATTTTTAAAAATCGTATTCCAGTGGTCACTAAAATAATCAATGTGCTTCACAAATTGTGGTACATGTTTCTTCCCTCTCAGCAGGGAGATTCCGTTTGATGACTGCTATGTTTGTTCTACCATGGAGTGTGATTTTGTTGGATGGGAACCACCGCTCCCAGCATTCTGACTATTGTAGTTATTAGCAAAGACTTCTTTCTTTTGCTAGGTGTTTCTCTTGATTGATACCGTTATCACTTATATTCATCAATTTCACAGTGGAGTAATGTATTTGAATCGTGAAATGTGGTAAAGTGTTTGTTCTTTACAGCAGGGTCATCTGGTTGTATGGCCACAAAGCAGATTCTCCATTCAACGGGTTTTTTGTGCATATGGGACTTCACATGCACCTTACTGAATAACGGATGTTTGGAATGTGATAAATCTTCTTGGTTAGGTATCCCCTTCATTTGTTTTATATTTTTAAAAATTGTATTCCAGTGGTCACTAAAATTATCAATGTGCTTCACAAATTGTGGTACATGTTTCTTCCCTCTCAGCAGGGAGATTCCGTTTGATGACTGCTATGTTTGTTCTACCATGGAGTGTGATTTTGTTGGATGGGAACCACCACTCCCAGCATTCTGACTATTGTAGTTATTAGCAAAGACTTCTTTCTTTTGCTAGGTGCTTCTCTTGATTGATACCGTTATCACTTATATTCATCAATTTCACAGTGGAGTAATGTATTTGAATCGTGAAATGTGGTAAAGTGTTTGTTCTTTACAGCAGGGTCATCTGGTTGTATGGCCACAAAGCAGATTCTCCATTCAACGGGTTTTTTGTGCATATGGGACTTCACATGCACCTTACTGAATAACGGATGTTTGGAATGTGATAAATCTTCTTGGTTAGGTATCTCCTTCATTTGCTTTATATTTTTAAAAATCGTATTCCAGTGGTCACTAAAATAATCAATGTGCTTCACAAATTGTGGTACATGTTTCTTCCCTCTCAGCAGGGAGATTCCGTTTGATGACTGCTATGTTTGTTCTACCATGGAGTGTGATTTTGTTGGATGGGAACCACCACTCCCAGCATTCTGACTATTGTAGTTATTAGCAAAGACTTCTTTCTTTTGCTAGGTGCTTCTCTTGATTGATACCGTTATCACTTATATTCATCAATTTCACAGTGGAGTAATGTATTTGAATCGTGAAATGTGGTAAAGTGTTTGTTCTTTACAGCAGGGTCATCTGGTTGTATGGCCACAAAGCAGATTCTCCATTCAACGGGTTTTTTGTGCATATGGGACTTCACATGCACCTTACTGAGTAACGGATGTTTGGAATGTGATAAATCTTCTTGTTTAGCTATCTCCTTCATTTGCTTTATATTTTTAAAAATCGTATTCCAGTGGTCACTAAAATAATCAATGTGCTTCACAAATTGTGGTACATGTTTCTTCCCTCTCAGCAGGGAGATTCCGTTTGATGACTGCTATGTTTGTTCTACCATGGAGTGTGATTTTGTTGGATGGGAACCACCACTCCCAGCATTCTGACTCTTGTAGTTATTAGCAAAGACTTCTTTCTTTTGCTAGGTGCTTCTCTTGATTGATACCGTTATCACTTATATTCATCAATTTCACAGTGGAGTAATGTATTTGAATCGTGAAATGTGGTAAAGTGTTTGTTCTTTACAGCAGGGTCATCTGGTTGTATGGCCACAAAGCAGATTCTCCATTCAACGGGTTTTTTGTGCATATGGGACTTCACATGCACCTTACTGAATAACGAATGTTTGGAATGTGATAAATCTTCTTGGTTAGCTATCTCCTTCATTTGCTTTATATTTTTAAAAATCGTATTCCAGTGGTCACTAAAATAATCAATGTGCTTCACAAATTGTGGTACATGTTTCTTCCCTCTCAGCAGGGAGATTCCGTTTGATGACTGCTATGTTTGTTCTACCATGGAGTGTGATTTTGTTGGATGGGAACCACCACTCCCAGCATTCTGACTATTGTAGTTATTAGCAAAGACTTCTTTCTTTTGCTAGGTGCTTCTCTTGATTGATACCGTTAACACTTATATTCATCAATTTCACAGTGGAGTAATGTATTTGAATCGTGAAATGTTGTAAAGTGTTTGTTCTTTACAGCAGGGTCATCTGGTTGTATGGCCACAAAGCAGATTCTCCATTCAACGGGTTTTTTGTGCATATGGGACTTCACATGCACCTTACTGAATAACGGATGTTTGGAATGTGATAAATCTTCTTGGTTAGGTATCTCCTTCATTTGCTTTATATTTTTAAAAATCGTATTCCAGTGGTCACTAAAATAATCAATGTGCTTCACAAATTGTGGTACATGTTTCTTCCCTCTCAGCAGGGAGATTCCGTTTGATGACTGCTATGTTTGTTCTACCATGGAGTGTGATTTTGTTGGATGGGAACCACCACTCCCAGCATTCTGACTATTGTAGTTATTAGCAAAGACTTCTTTCTTTTGCTAGGTGCTTCTCTTGATTGATACCGTTATCACTTATATTCATCAATTTCACAGTGGAGTAATGTATTTGAATCGTGAAATGTGGTAAAGTGTTTGTTCTTTACAGCAGGGTCATCTGGTTGTATGGCCACAAAGCAGATTCTCCATTCAACGGGTTTTTTGTGCATATGGGACTTCACATGCACCTTACTGAATAACGGATGTTTGGAATGTGATAAATCTTCTTGGTTAGGTATCTCCTTCATTTGCTTTATATTTTATAAATCGTATTCCAGTGGTCACTAAAATAATCAATGTGCTTCACAAATTGTGGTACATGTTTCTTCCCTCTCAGCAGGGAGATTCCGTTTGATGACTGCTATGTTTGTTCTACCATGGAGTGTGATTTTGTTGGATGGGAACCACCACTCCCAGCATTCTGACTATTGTAGTTATTAGCAAAGACTTCTTTCTTTTGCTAGGTGCTTCTCTTGATTGATACCGTTATCACTTATATTCATCAATTTCACAGTGGAGTAATGTATTTGAATCGTGAAATGTGGTAAAGTGTTTGTTCTTTACAGCAGGGTCATCTGGTTGTATGGCCACAAAGCAGATTCTCCATTCAACGGGTTTTTTGTGCATATGGGACTTCACATGCACCTTACTGAATAACGGATGTTTGGAATGTGATGAATCTTCTTGGTTAGGTATCTCCTTCATTTGCTTTATATTTTTAAAAATCGTATTCCAGTGGTCACTAAAATAATCAATGTGCTTCACAAATTGTGGTACATGTTTCTTCCCTCTCAGCAGGGAGATTCCGTTTGATGACTGCTATGTTTGTTCTACCATGGAGTGTGATTTTGTTGGATGGGAACCACCACTCCCAGCATTCTGACTATTGTAGTTATTAGCAAAGACTTCTTTCTTTTGCTAGGTGCTTCTCTTGATTGATACCGTTATCACTTATATTCATCAATTTCACAGTGGAGTAATGTATTTGAATCGTGAAATGTGGTAAAGTGTTTGTTCTTTACAGCAGGGTCATCTGGTTGTATGGCCACAAAGCAGATTCTCCATTCAACGGGTTTTTTGTGCATATGGGACTTCACATGCACCTTACTGAATAACGGATGTTTGGAATCTGATAAATCTTCTTGTTTAGCTATCTCCTTCATTTGCTTTATATTTTTAAAAATCGTATTCCAGTGGTCACTAAAATAATCAATGTGCTTCACAAATTGTGGTACATGTTTCTTCCCTCTCAGCAGGGAGATTCCGTTTGATGACTGCTATGTTTGTTCTACCATGGAGTGTGATTTTGTTGGATGGGAACCACCACTCCCAGCATTCTGACTCTTGTAGTTATTAGCAAAGACTTCTTTCTTTTGCTAGGTGCTTCTCTTGATTGATACCATTATCACTTATATTCATCAATTTCACAGTGGAGTAATGTATTTGAATCGTGAAATGTGGTAAAGTGTTTGTTCTTTACAGCAGGGTCATCTGGTTGTATGGCCACAAAGCAGATTCTCCATTCAACGGGTTTTTTGCGCATATGGGACTTCACATGCACCTTACTGAATAACGGATGTTTGGAATGTGATAAATCTTCTTGTTTAGCTATCTCCTTCATTTGCTTTATATTTTTAAAAATCGTATACCAGTGGTCACTAAAATAATCAATGTGCTTCACAAATTGTGGTACATGTTTCTTCCCTCTCAGCAGGGAGATTCCGTTTGATGACTGCTATGTTTGTTCTACCATGGAGTGTGATTTTGTTGGATGGGAACCACCACTCCCAGCATTCTGACTATTGTAGTTATTAGCAAAGACTTCTTTCTTTTGCTAGGTGCTTCTCTTGATTGATACCGTTATCACTTATATTCATCAATTTCACAGTGGAGTAATGTATTTGAATCGTGAAATGTGGTAAAGTGTTTGTTCTTTACAGCAGGGTCATCTGGTTGTATGGCCACAAAGCAGATTCTCCATTCAACGGGTTTTTTGTGCATATGGGACTTCACATGCACCTTACTGAGTAACGGAAGTTTGGAATGTGATAAATCTTCTTGTTTAGCTATCTCCTTCATTTGCTTTATATTTTTAAAAATCGTATTCCAGTGGTCACTAAAATAATCAATGTGCTTCACAAATTGTGGTACATGTTTCTTCCCTCTCAGCAGGGAGATTCCGTTTGATGACTGCTATGTTTGTTCTACCATGGAGTGTGATTTTGTTGGATGGGAACCACCACTCCCAGCATTCTGACTATTGTAGTTATTAGCAAAGACTTCTTTCTTTTGCTAGGTGCTTCTCTTGATTGATACCGTTATCACTTATATTCATCAATTTCACAGTGGAGTAATGTATTTGAATCGTGAAATGTGGTAAAGTGTTTGTTCTTTACAGCAGGGTCATCTGGTTGTATGGCCACAAAGCAGATTCTCCATTCAACGGGTTTTTTGTGCATATGGGACTTCACATGCACCTTACTGAATAACGGATGTTTGGAATGTGATAAATCTTCTTGGTTAGGTATCTCCTTCATTTGCTTTATATTTTTAAAAATCGTATTCCAGTGGTCACTAAAATAATCAATGTGCTTCACAAATTGTGGTACATGTTTCTTCCCTCTCAGCAGGGAGATTCCGTTTGATGACTGCTATGTTTGTTCTACCATGGAGTGTGATTTTGTTGGATGGGAACCACCACTCCCAGCATTCTGACTATTGTAGTTATTAGCAAAGACATCTTTCTTTTGCTAGGTGCTTCTGTTGATTGATACCGTTAACACTTATATTCATCAATTTCACAGTGGAGTAATGTATTTGAATCGTGAAATGTTGTAAAGTGTTTGTTCTTTACAGCAGGGTCATCTGGTTGTATGGCCACAAAGCAGATTCTCCATTCAACGGGTTTTTTGTGCATATGGGACTTCACATGCACCTTACTGAATAACGGATGTTTGGAATGTGATAAATCTTCTTGGTTAGGTATCTCCTTCATTTGCTTTATATTTTTAAAAATCGTATTCCAGTGGTCACTAAAATAATCAATGTGCTTCACAAATTGTGGTACATGTTTCTTCCCTCTCAGCAGGGAGATTCCGTTTGATGACTGCTATGTTTGTTCTACCATGGAGTGTGATTTTGTTGGATGGGAACCACCACTCCCAGCATTCTGACTATTGTAGTTATTAGCAAAGACTTCTTTCTTTTGCTAGGTGCTTCTCTTGATTGATACCGTTATCACTTATATTCATCAATTTCACAGTGGAGTAATGTATTTGAATCGTGAAATGTGGTAAAGTGTTTGTTCTTTACAGCAGGGTCATGTGGTTGTATGGCCACAAAGCAAATTCTCCATTCAACGGGTTTTTTGTGCATATGGGACTTCACATGCACCTTACTGAATAACGGATGTTTGGAATGTGATAAATCTTCTTGGTTAGGTATCTCCTTCATTTGCTTTATATTTTATAAATCGTATTCCAGTGGTCACTAAAATAATCAATGTGCTTCACAAATTGTGGTACATGTTTCTTCCCTCTCAGCAGGGAGATTCCGTTTGATGACTGCTATATTTGTTCTACCATGGAGTGTGATTTTGTTGGATGGGAACCACCACTCCCAGCATTCTGACTATTGTAGTTATTAGCAAAGACTTCTTTCTTTTGCTAGGTGCTTCTCTTGATTGATACCGTTATCACTTATATTCATCAATTTCACAGTGGAGTAATGTATTTGAATCGTGAAATGTGGTAAAGTGTTTGTTCTTTACAGCAGAGTCATCTGGTTGTATGGCCACAAAGCAGATTCTCCATTCAACGGGTTTTTTGTGCATATGGGACTTCACATGCACCTTACTGAATAACGGATGTTTGGAATGTGATAAATCTTCTTGGTTAGGTATCTCCTTCATTTGCTTTATATTTTTAAAAATCGTATTCCAGTGATCACTAAAATAATCAATGTGCTTCACAAATTGTGGTACATGTTTCTTCCCTCTCAGCAGGGAGATTCCGTTTGATGACTGCTATGTTTGTTCTACCATGGAGTGTGATTTTGTTGGATGGGAACCACCACTCCCAGCATTCTGACTATTGTAGTTATTAGCAAAGACTTCTTTCTTTTGCTAGGTGCTTCTCTTGATTGATACCGTTATCACTTATATTCATCAATTTCACAGTGGAGTAATGTATTTGAATCGTGAAATGTGGTAAAGTGTTTGTTCTTTACAGCAGGGTCATCTGGTTGTATGGCCACAAAGCAGATTCTCCATTCAACGGGTTTTTTGTGCATATGGGACTTCACATGCACCTTACTGAATAACGGATGTTTGGAATGTGATAAATCTTCTTGGTTAGGTATCTCCTTCATTTGCTTTATATTTTTAAAAATCGTATTCCAGTGGTCACTAAAATAATCAATGTGCTTCACAAATTGTGGTACATGTTTCTTCCCTCTCAGCAGGGAGATTCCGTTTGATGACTGCTATGTTTGTTCTACCATGGAGTGTGATTTTGTTGGATGGGAACCACCACTCCCAGCATTCTGACTATTGTAGTTATTAGCAAAGACTTCTTTCTTTTGCTAGGTGCTTCTCTTGATTGATACCGTTAACACTTATATTCATCAATTTCACAGTGGAGTAATGTATTTGAATCGTGAAATGTTGTAAAGTGTTTGTTCTTTACAGCAGGGTCATCTGGTTGTATGGCCACAAAGCAGATTCTCCATTCAACGGGTTTTTTGTGCATATGGGACTTCACATGCACCTTACTGAATAACGGATGTTTGGAATGTGATAAATCTTCTTGGTTAGGTATCTCCTTCATTTGCTTTATATTTTTAAAAATCGTATTCCAGTGATCACTAAAATAATCAATGTGCTTCACAAATTGTGGTACATGTTTCTTCCCTCTCAGCAGGGAGATTCCGTTTGATGACTGCTATGTTTGTTCTACCATGGAGTGTGATTTTGTTGGATGGGAACCACCACTCCCAGCATTCTGACTCTTGTAGTTATTAGCAAAGACTTCTTTCTTTTGCTAGGTGCTTCTCTTGATTGATACCGTTATCACTTATATTCATCAATTTCACAGTGGAGTAATGTATTTGAATCGTGAAATGTGGTAAAGTGTTTGTTCTTTACAGCAGGGTCATCTGGTTGTATGGCCACAAAGCAGATTCTCCATTCAACGGGTTTTTTGTGCATATGGGACTTCACATGCACCTTACTGAATAACGGATGTTTGGAATGTGATAAATCTTCTTGGTTAGGTATCTCCTTCATTTGCTTTATATTTTTAAAAATCGTATTCCAGTGGTCACTAAAATAATCAATGTGCTTCACAAATTGTGGTACATGTTTCTTCCCTCTCAGCAGGGAGATTCCGTTTGATGACTGCTATGTTTGTTCTACCATGGAGTGTGATTTTGTTGGATGGGAACCACCACTCCCAGCATTCTGACTATTGTAGTTATTAGCAAAGACTTCTTTCTTTTGCTAGGTGCTTCTCTTGATTGATACCGTGATCACTTATATTCATCAATTTCACAGTGGAGTAATGTATTTGAATCGTGAAATGTGGTAAAGTGTTTGTTCTTTACAGCAGGGTCATCTGGTTGTATGGCCACAAAGCAGATTCTCCATTCAACGGGTTTTTTGTGCATATGGGACTTCACATGCACCTTACTGAATAACGGATGTTTGGAATGTGATAAATCTTCTTGGTTAGGTATCTCCTTCATTTGCTTTATATTTTATAAATCGTATTCCAGTGGTCACTAAAATAATCAATGTGCTTCACAAATTGTGGTACATGTTTCTTCCCTCTCAGCAGGGAGATTCCGTTTGATGACTGCTATGTTTGTTCTACCATGGAGTGTGATTTTGTTGGATGGGAACCACCACTCCCAGCATTCTGACTATTGTAGTTATTAGCAAAGACTTCTTTCTTTTGCTAGGTGCTTCTCTTGATTGATACCGTTATCACTTATATTCAACAATTTCACAGTGGAGTAATGTATTTGAATCGTGAAATGTGGTAAAGTGTTTGTTCTTTACAGCAGGGTCATCTGGTTGTATGGCCACAAAGCAGATTCTCCATTCAACGGGTTTTTTGTGCATATGGGACTTCACATGCACCTTACTGAATAACGGATGTTTGGAATGTGATAAATCTTCTTGTTTAGCTATCTCCTTCATTTGCTTTATATTTTTAAAAATCGTATTCCAGTGGTCACTAAAATAATCAATGTGCTTCACAAATTGTGGTACATGTTTCTTCCCTCTCAGCAGGGAGATTCCGTTTGATGACTGCTATGTTTGTTCTACCATGGAGTGTGATTTTGTTGGATGGGAACCACCACTCCCAGCATTCTGACTATTGTAGTTATTAGCAAAGACTTCTTTCTTTTGCTAGGTGCTTCTCTTGATTGATACCGTTATCACTTATATTCATCAATTTCACAGTGGAGTAATGTATTTGAATCGTGAAATGTGGTAAAGTGTTTGTTCTTTACAGCAGGGTCATCTGGTTGTATGGCCACAAAGCAGATTCTCCATTCAACGGGTTTTTTGTGCATATGGGACTTCACATGCACCTTACTGAATAACGGATGTTTGGAATGTGATAAATCTTCTTGGTTAGGTATGTCCTTCATTTGCTTTATATTTTTAAAAATCGTATTCCAGTGGTCACTAAAATAATCAATGTGCTTCACAAATTGTGGTACATGTTTCTTCCCTCTCAGCAGGGAGATTCCGTTTGATGACTGCTATGTTTGTTCTACCATGGAGTGTGATTTTGTTGGATGGGAACCACCACTCCCAGCATTCTGACTCTTGTAGTTATTAGCAAAGACTTCTTTCTTTTGCTAGGTGCTTCTCTTGATTGATACCGTTATCACTTATATTCATCAATTTCACAGTGGAGTAATGTATTTGAATCGTGAAATGTGGTAAAGTGTTTGTTCTTTACAGCAGGGTCATCTGGTTGTATGGCCACAAAGCAGATTCTCCATTCAACGGGTTTTTTGTGAATATGGGACTTCACATGCACCTTACTGAATAACGGATGTTTGGAATGTGATAAATCTTCTTGGTTAGGTATCTCCTTCATTTGCTTTATATTTTTAAAAATCGTATTCCAGTGGTCACTAAAATAATCAATGTGCTTCACAAATTGTGGTACATGTTTCTTCCCTCTCAGCAGGGAGATTCCGTTTGATGACTGCTATGTTTGTTCTACCATGGAGTGTGATTTTGTTGGATGGGAACCACCACTCCCAGCATTCTGACTCTTGTAGTTATTAGCAAAGACTTCTTTCTTTTGCTAGGTGCTTCTCTTGATTGATACCGTTATCACTTATATTCATCAATTTCACAGTGGAGTAATGTATTTGAATCGTGAAATGTGGTAAAGTGTTTGTTCTTTACAGCAGGGTCATCTGGTTGTATGGCCACAAAGCAGATTCTCCATTCAACGGGTTTTTTGTGCATATGGGACTTCACATGCACCTTACTGAATAACGGATGTTTGGAATGTGATAAATCTTCTTGGTTAGGTATCTCCTTCATTTGCTTTATATTTTTAAAAATCGTATTCCAGTGGTCACTAAAATAATCAATGTGCTTCACAAATTGTGGTACATGTTTCTTCCCTCTCAGCAGGGAGATTCCGTTTGATGACTGCTATGTTTGTTCTACCATGGAGTGTGATTTTGTTGGATGGGAACCACCACTCCCAGCATTCTGACTATTGTAGTTATTAGCAAAGACTTCTTTCTTTTGCTAGGTGCTTCTCTTGATTGATACCGTTATCACTTATATTCATCAATTTCACAGTGGAGTAATGTATTTGAATCGTGAAATGTGGTAAAGTGTTTGTTCTTTACAGCAGGGTCATCTGGTTGTATGGCCACAAAGCAGATTCTCCATTCAACGGGTTTTTTGTGCATATGGGACTTCACATGCACCTTACTGAATAACGGATGTTTGGAATCTGATAAATCTTCTTGTTTAGCTATCTCCTTCATTTGCTTTATATTTTTAAAAATCGTATTCTAGTGGTCACTAAAATAATCAATGTGCTTCACAAATTGTGGTACATGTTTCTTCCCTCTCAGCAGGGAGATTCCGTTTGATGACTGCTATGTTTGTTCTACCATGGAGTGTGATTTTGTTGGATGGGAACCACCGCTCCCAGCATTCTGACTATTGTAGTTATTAGCAAAGACTTCTTTCTTTTGCTAGGTGCTTCTCTTGATTGATACCGTTATCACTTATATTCATCAATTTCACAGTGGAGTAATGTATTTGAATCGTGAAATGTGGTAAAGTGTTTGTTCTTTACAGCAGGGTCATCTGGTTGTATGGCCACAAAGCAGATTCTCCATTCAACGGGTTTTTTGTGCATATGGGACTTCACATGCACCTTACTGAATAACGGATGTTTGGAATGTGATAAATCTTCTTGGTTAGGTATCTCCTTCATTTGTTTTATATTTTTAAAAATCGTATTCCAGTGGTCACTAAAATAATCAATGTGCTTCACAAATTGTGGTACATGTTTCTTCCCTCTCAGCAGGGAGATTCCGTTTGATGACTGCTATGTTTGTTCTACCATGGAGTGTGATTTTGTTGGATGGGAACCACCACTCCCAGCATTCTGACTATTGTAGTTATTAGCAAAGACTTCTTTCTTTTGCTAGGTGCTTCTCTTGATTGATACCGTTAACACTTATATTCATCAATTTCACAGTGGAGTAATGTATTTGAATCGTGAAATGTTGTAAAGTGTTTGTTCTTTACAGCAGGGTCATCTGGTTGTATGGCCACAAAGCAGATTCTCCATTCAACGGGTTTTTTGTGCATATGGGACTTCACATGCACCTTACTGAATAACGGATGTTTGGAATGTGATAAATCTTCTTGTTTAGCTATCTCCTTCATTTGCTTTATATTTTTAAAAATCGTATTCCAGTGGTCACTAAAATAATCAATGTGCTTCACAAATTGTGGTACATGTTTCTTCCCTCTCAGCAGGGAGATTCCGTTTGATGACTGCTATGTTTGTTCTACCACGGAGTGTGATTTTGTTGGATGGGAACCACCACTCCCAGCATTCTGACTATTGTAGCTATTAGCAAAGACTTCTTTCTTTTGCTAGGTGCTTCTCTTGATTGATACCGTTATCACTTATATTCATCAATTTCACAGTGGAGTAATGTATTTGAATCGTGAAATGTGGTAAAGTGTTTGTTCTTTACAGCAGGGTCATCTGGTTGTATGGCCACAAAGCAGATTCTCCATTCAACGGGTTTTTTGTGCATATGGGACTTCACATGCACCTTACTGAATAACGGATGTTTGGAATGTGATAAATCTTCTTGGTTAGGTATCTCCTTCATTTGCTTTATATTTTATAAATCGTATTCCAGTGGTCACTAAAATAATCAATGTGCTTCACAAATTGTGGTACATGTTTCTTCCCTCTCAGCAGGGAGATTCCGTTTGATGACTGCTATGTTTGTTCTACCATGGAGTGTGATTTTGTTGGATGGGAACCACCACTCCCAGCATTCTGACTATTGTAGTTATTAGCAAAGACTTCTTTCTTTTGCTAGGTGCTTCTCTTGATTGATACCGTTATCACTTATATTCATCAATTTCACAGTGGAGTAATGTATTTGAATCGTGAAATGTGGTAAAGTGTTTGTTCTTTACAGCAGGGTCATCTGGTTGTATGGCCACAAAGCAGATTCTCCATTCAACGGGTTTTTTGTGCATATGGGACTTCACATGCACCTTACTGAATAACGGATGTTTGGAATGTGATAAATCTTCTTGGTTAGGTATCTCCTTCATTTGCTTTATATTTTTAAAAATCGTATTCCAGTGGTCACTAAAATAATCAATGTGCTTCACAAATTGTGGTACATGTTTCTTCCCTCTCAGCAGGGAGATTCCGTTTGATGACTGCTATGTTTGTTCTACCATGGAGTGTGATTTTGTTGGATGGGAACCACCACTCCCAGCATTCTGACTATTGTAGTTATTAGCAAAGACTTCTTTCTTTTGCTAGGTGCTTCTCTTGATTGATACCGTTATCACTTATATTCATCAATTTCACAGTGGAGTAATGTATTTGAATCGTGAAATGTGGTAAAGTGTTTGTTCTTTACAGCAGGGTCATCTGGTTGTATGGCCACAAAGCAGATTCTCCATTCAACGGGTTTTTTGTGCATATGGGACTTCACATGCACCTTACTGAATAACAGATGTTTGGAATGTGATAAATCTTCTTGTTTAGCTATCTCCTTCATTTGCTTTATATTTTTAAAAATCGTATTCCAGTGGTCCCTAAAATAATCAATGTGCTTCACAAATTGTGGTACATGTTTCTTCCCTCTCAGCAGGGAGATTCCGTTTGATGACTGCTATGTTTGTTCTACCATGGAGTGTGATTTTGTTGGATGGGAACCACCACTCCCAGCATTCTGACTATTGTAGTTATTAGCAAAGACTTCTATCTTTTGCTAGGTGCTTCTCTTGATTGATACCGTTATCACTTATATTCATCAATTTCACAGTGGAGTAATGTATTTGAATCGTGAAATGTGGTAAAGTGTTTGTTCTTTACAGCAGGGTCATCTGGTTGTATGGCCACAAAGCAGATTCTCCATTCAACGGGTTTTTTGTGCATATGGGACTTCACATGCACCTTACTGAATAACGGATGTTTGGAATGTGATAAATCTTCTTGGTTAGGTATCTCCTTCATTTGCTTTATATTTTATAAATCGTATTCCAGTGGTCACTAAAATAATCAATGTGCTTCACAAATTGTGGTACATGTTTCTTCCCTCTCAGCAGGGAGATTCCGTTTGATGACTGCTATGTTTGTTCTACCATGGAGTGTGATTTTGTTGGATGGGAACCACCACTCCCAGCATTCTGACTATTGTAGTTATTAGCAAAGACTTCTTTCTTTTGCTAGGTGCTTCTCTTGATTGATACCGTTATCACTTATATTCATCAATTTCACAGTGGAGTAATGTATTTGAATCGTGAAATGTGGTAAAGTGTTTGTTCTTTACAGCAGGGTCATCTGGTTGTATGGCCACAAAGCAGATTCTCCATTCAACGGGTTTTTTGTGCATATGGGACTTCACATGCACCTTACTGAATAACGGATGTTTGGAATGTGATAAATCTTCTTGGTTAGGTATCTCCTTCATTTGCTTTATATTTTTAAAAATCGTATTCCAGTGGTCACTAAAATAATCAATGTGCTTCACAAATTGTGGTACATGTTTCTTCCCTCTCAGCAGGGAGATTCCGTTTGATGACTGCTATGTTTGTTCTACCATGGAGTGTGATTTTGTTGGATGGGAACCACCACTCCCAGCATTCTGACTATTGTAGTTATTAGCAAAGACTTCTTTCTTTTGCTAGGTGCTTCTCTTGATTGATACCGTTATCACTTATATTCATCAATTTCACAGTGGAGTAATGTATTTGAATCGTGAAATGTGGTAAAGTGTTTGTTCTTTACAGCAGGGTCATCTGGTTGTATGGCCACAAAGCAGATTCTCCATTCAACGGGTTTTTTGTGCATATGGGACTTCACATGCACCTTACTGAATAACAGATGTTTGGAATGTGATAAATCTTCTTGTTTAGCTATCTCCTTCATTTGCTTTATATTTTTAAAAATCGTATTCCAGTGGTCCCTAAAATAATCAATGTGCTTCACAAATTGTGGTACATGTTTCTTCCCTCTCAGCAGGGAGATTCCGTTTGATGACTGCTATGTTTGTTCTACCATGGAGTGTGATTTTGTTGGATGGGAACCACCACTCCCAGCATTCTGACTATTGTAGTTATTAGCAAAGACTTCTATCTTTTGCTAGGTGCTTCTCTTGATTGATACCGTTATCACTTATATTCATCAATTTCACAGTGGAGTAATGTATTTGAATCGTGAAATGTGGTAAAGTGTTTGTTCTTTACAGCAGGGTCATCTGGTTGTATGGCCACAAAGCAGATTCTCCATTCAACGGGTTTTTTGTGCATATGGGACTTCACATGCACCTTACTGAATAACGGATGTTTGGAATGTGATAAATCTTCTTGGTTAGGTATCTCCTTCATTTGCTTTATATTTTATAAATCGTATTCCAGTGGTCACTAAAATAATCAATGTGCTTCACAAATTGTGGTACATGTTTCTTCCCTCTCAGCAGGGAGATTCCGTTTGATGACTGCTATGTTTGTTCTACCATGGAGTGTGATTTTGTTGGATGGGAACCACCACTCCCAGCATTCTGACTATTGTAGTTATTAGCAAAAACGTCTTTCTTTTGCTAGGTGCTTCTCTTGATTGATACCGTTATCACTTATATTCATCAATTTCACAGTGGAGTAATGTATTTGAATCGTGAAATGTGGTAAAGTGTTTGTTCTTTACAGCAGGGTCATCTGGTTGTATGGCCACAAAGCAGATTCTCCATTCAACGGGTTTTTTGTGCATATGGGACTTCACATGCAACTTACTGAGTAACGGATGTTTGGAATGTGATAAATCTTCTTGTTTAGCTATCTCCTTCATTTGCTTTATATTTTTAAAAATCGTATACCAGTGGTCACTAAAATAATCAATGTGCTTCACAAATTGTGGTACATGTTTCTTCCCTCTCAGCAGGGAGATTCCGTTTGATGACTGCTATGTTTGTTCTACCATTGAGTGTGATTTTGTTGGATGGGAACCACCACTCCCAGCATTCTGACTATTGTAGTTATTAGCAAAGACTTCTTTCTTTTGCTAGGTGCTTCTCTTGATTGATACCGTTATCACTTATATTCATCAATTTCACAGTGGAGTAATGTATTTGAATCGTGATATGTGGTTCAGTGTTTGTTCTTTACAGCAGGGTCATCTGGTTGTATGGCCACAAAGCAGATTCTCCATTCAACGGGTTTTTTGTGCATATGGGACTTCACATGCACCTTACTGAATAACGGATGTTTGGAATGTGATAAATCTTCTTGTTTAGCTATCTCCTTCATTTGCTTTATATTTTTAAAAATCGTATTCCAGTGGTCACTAAAATAATCAATGTGCTTCACAAATTGTGGTACATGTTTCTTCCCTCTCAGCAGGGAGATTCCGTTTGATGACTGCTATGTTTGTTCTACCATGGAGTGTGATTTTGTTGGATGGGAACCACCACTCCCAGCATTCTGACTATTGTAGTTATTAGCAAAGACTTCTTTCTTTTGCTAGGTGCTTCTCTTGATTGATACCGTTATCACTTATATTCATCAATTTCACAGTGGAGTAATGTATTTGAATCGTGAAATGTGGTAAAGTGTTTGTTCTTTACAGCAGGGTCATCTGGTTGTATGGCCACAAAGCAGATTCTCCATTCAACGGGTTTTTTGTGCATATGGGACTTCACATGCACCTTACTGAATAACGGATGTTTGGAATGTGATAAATCTTCTTGTTTAGCTATCTCCTTCATTTGCTTTATATTTTTAAAAATCGTATTCCAGTGGTCACTAAAATAATCAATGTGCTTCACAAATTGTGGTACATGTTTCTTCCCTCTCAGCAGGGAGATTCCGTTTGATGACTGCTATGTTTGTTCTACCACGGAGTGTGATTTTGTTGGATGGGAACCACCACTCCCAGCATTCTGACTATTGTAGCTATTAGCAAAGACTTCTTTCTTTTGCTAGGTGCTTCTCTTGATTGATACCGTTATCACTTATATTCATCAATTTCACAGTAGAGTAATGTATTTGAATCGTGAAATGTGGTAAAGTGTTTGTTCTTTACAGCAGGGTCATCTGGTTGTATGGCCACAAAGCAGATTCTCCATTCAACGGGTTTTTTGTGCATATGGGACTTCACATGCACCTTACTGAATAACGGATGTTTGGAATGTGATAAATCTTCTTGGTTAGGTATCTCCTTCATTTGCTTTATATTTTATAAATCGTATTCCAGTGGTCACTAAAATAATCAATGTGCTTCACAAATTGTGGTACATGTTTCTTCCCTCTCAGCAGGGAGATTCCGTTTGATGACTGCTATGTTTGTTCTACCATGGAGTGTGATTTTGTTGGATGGGAACCACCACTCCCAGCATTCTGACTATTGTAGTTATTAGCAAAGACTTCTTTCTTTTGCTAGGTGCTTCTCTTGATTGATACCGTTATCACTTATATTCATCAATTTCACAGTGGAGTAATGTATTTGAATCGTGAAATGTGGTAAAGTGTTTGTTCTTTACAGCAGGGTCATCTGGTTGTATGGCCACAAAGCAGATTCTCCATTCAATGGGTTTTTTGTGCATATGGGACTTCACATGCACCTTACTGAATAACGGATGTTTGGAATGTGATAAATCTTCTTGGTTAGGTATCTCCTTCATTTGCTTTATATTTTTAAAAATCGTATTCCAGTGGTCACTAAAATAATCAATGTGCTTCACAAATTGTGGTACATGTTTCTTCCCTCTCAGCAGGGAGATTCCGTTTGATGACTGCTATGTTTGTTCTACCATGGAGTGTGATTTTGTTGGATGGGAACCACCACTCCCAGCATTCTGACTATTGTAGTTATTAGCAAAGACTTCTTTCTTTTGCTAGGTGCTTCTCTTGATTGATACCGTTATCACTTATATTCATCAATTTCACAGTGGAGTAATGTATTTGAATCGTGAAATGTGGTAAAGTGTTTGTTCTTTACAGCAGGGTCATCTGGTTGTATGGCCACAAAGCAGATTCTCCATTCAACGGGTTTTTTGTGCATATGGGACTTCACATGCACCTTACTGAATAACAGATGTTTGGAATGTGATAAATCTTCTTGTTTAGCTATCTCCTTCATTTGCTTTATATTTTTAAAAATCGTATTCCAGTGGTCCCTAAAATAATCAATGTGCTTCACAAATTGTGGTACATGTTTCTTCCCTCTCAGCAGGGAGATTCCGTTTGATGACTGCTATGTTTGTTCTACCATGGAGTGTGATTTTGTTGGATGGGAACCACCACTCCCAGCATTCTGACTATTGTAGTTATTAGCAAAGACTTCTATCTTTTGCTAGGTGCTTCTCTTGATTGATACCGTTATCACTTATATTCATCAATTTCACAGTGGAGTAATGTATTTGAATCGTGAAATGTGGTAAAGTGTTTGTTCTTTACAGCAGGGTCATCTGGTTGTATGGCCACAAAGCAGATTCTCCATTCAACGGGTTTTTTGTGCATATGGGACTTCACATGCACCTTACTGAATAACGGATGTTTGGAATGTGATAAATCTTCTTGGTTAGGTATCTCCTTCATTTGCTTTATATTTTACAAATCGTATTCCAGTGGTCACTAAAATAATCAATGTGCTTCACAAATTGTGGTACATGTTTCTTCCCTCTCAGCAGGGAGATTCCGTTTGATGACTGCTATGTTTGTTCTACCATGGAGTGTGATTTTGTTGGATGGGAACCACCACTCCCAGCATTCTGACTATTGTAGTTATTAGCAAAAACGTCTTTCTTTTGCTAGGTGCTTCTCTTGATTGATACCGTTATCACTTATATTCATCAATTTCACAGTGGAGTAATGTATTTGAATCGTGAAATGTGGTAAAGTGTTTGTTCTTTACAGCAGGGTCATCTGGTTGTATGGCCACAAAGCAGATTCTCCATTCAACGGGTTTTTTGTGCATATGGGACTTCACATGCAACTTACTGAGTAACGGATGTTTGGAATGTGATAAATCTTCTTGTTTAGCTATCTCCTTCATTTGCTTTATATTTTTAAAAATCGTATACCAGTGGTCACTAAAATAATCAATGTGCTTCACAAATTGTGGTACATGTTTCTTCCCTCTCAGCAGGGAGATTCCGTTTGATGACTGCTATGTTTGTTCTACCATGGAGTGTGATTTTGTTGGATGGGAACCACCACTCCCAGCATTCTGACTATTGTAGTTATTAGCAAAGACTTCTTTCTTTTGCTAGGTGCTTCTCTTGATTGATACCGTTATCACTTATATTCATCAATTTCACAGTGGAGTAATGTATTTGAATCGTGATATGTGGTTCAGTGTTTGTTCTTTACAGCAGGGTCATCTGGTTGTATGGCCACAAAGCAGATTCTCCATTCAACGGGTTTTTTGTGCATATGGGACTTCACATGCACCTTACTGAATAACGGATGTTTGGAATGTGATAAATCTTCTTGTTTAGCTATCTCCTTCATTTGCTTTATATTTTTAAAAATCGTATTCCAGTGGTCACTAAAATAATCAATGTGCTTCACAAATTGTGGTACATGTTTCTTCCCTCTCAGCAGGGAGATTCCGTTTGATGACTGCTATGTTTGTTCTACCATGGAGTGTGATTTTGTTGGATGGGAACCACCACTCCCAGCATTCTGACTATTGTAGTTATTAGCAAAGACTTCTTTCTTTTGCTAGGTGCTTCTCTTGATTGATACCGTTATCACTTATATTCATCAATTTCACAGTGGAGTAATGTATTTGAATCGTGAAATGTGGTAAAGTGTTTGTTCTTTACAGCAGGGTCATCTGGTTGTATGGCCACAAAGCAGATTCTCCATTCAACGGGTTTTTTGTGCATATGGGACTTCACATGCACCTTACTGAATAACGGATGTTTGGAATGTGATAAATCTTCTTGTTTAGCTATCTCCTTCATTTGCTTTATATTTTTAAAAATCGTATTCCAGTGGTCACTAAAATAATCAATGTGCTTCACAAATTGTGGTACATGTTTCTTCCCTCTCAGCAGGGAGATTCCGTTTGATGACTGCTATGTTTGTTCTACCATGGAGTGTGATTTTGTTGGATGGGAACCACCACTCCCAGCATTCTGACTATTGTAGTTATTAGCAAAGACTTCTATCTTTTGCTAGGTGCTTCTCTTGATTGATACCGTTATCACTTATATTCATCAATTTCACAGTGGAGTAATGTATTTGAATCGTGAAATGTGGTAAAGTGTTTGTTCTTTACAGCAGGGTCATCTGGTTGTATGGCCACAAAGCAGATTCTCCATTCAACGGGTTTTTTGTGCATATGGGACTTCACATGCACCTTACTGAATAACGGATGTTTGGAATGTGATAAATCTTCTTGTTTAGCTATCTCCTTCATTTGCTTTATATTTTTAAAAATCGTATTCCAGTGGTCACTAAAATAATCAATGTGCTTCACAAATTGTGGTACATGTTTCTTCCCTCTCAGCAGGGAGATTCCGTTTGATGACTGCTATGTTTGTTCTACCATGGAGTGTGATTTTGTTGGATGGGAACCACCACTCCCAGCATTCTGACTATTGTAGTTATTAGCAAAGACTTCTTTCTTTTGCTAGGTGCTTCTCTTGATTGATACCGTTATCACTTATATTCATCAATTTCACAGTGGAGTAATGTATTTGAATCGTGAAATGTGGTAAAGTGTTTGTTCTTTACAGCAGGGTCATCTGGTTGTATGGCCACAAAGCAGATTCTCCATTCAACGGGTTTTTTATGCATATGGGACTTCACATGCACCTTACTGAATAACGGATGTTTGGAATGTGATAAATCTTCTTGTTTAGCTATCTCCTTCATTTGCTTTATATTTTTAAAAATCGTATTCCAGTGGTCACTAAAATAATCAATGTGCTTCACAAATTGTGGTACATGTTTCTTCCCTCTCAGCAGGGAGATTCCGTTTGATGACTGCTATGTTTGTTCTACCATGGAGTGTGATTTTGTTGGATGGGAACCACCACTCCCAGCATTCTGACTATTGTAGTTATTAGCAAAGACTTCTTTCTTTTGCTAGGTGCTTCTCTTGATTGATACCGTTATCACTTATATTCATCAATTTCACAGTGGAGTAATGTATTTGAATCGTGAAATGTGGTAAAGTGTTTGTTCTTTACAGCAGGGTCATCTGGTTGTATGGCCACAAAGCAGATTCTCCATTCAACGGGTTTTTTGTGCATATGGGACTTCACATGCACCTTACTGAATAACGGATGTTTGGAATGTGATAAATCTTCTTGTTTAGCTATCTCCTTCATTTGCTTTATATTTTTAAAAATCGTATTCCAGTGGTCACTAAAATAATCAATGTGCTTCACAAATTGTGGTACATGTTTCTTCCCTCTCAGCAGGGAGATTCCGTTTGATGACTGCTATGTTTGTTCTACCATGGAGTGTGATTTTGTTGGATGGGAACCACCACTCCCAGCATTCTGACTATTGTAGTTATTAGCAAAGACTTCTATCTTTTGCTAGGTGCTTCTCTTGATTGATACCGTTATCACTTATATTCATCAATTTCACAGTGGAGTAATGTATTTGAATCGTGAAATGTGGTAAAGTGTTTGTTCTTTACAGCAGGGTCATCTGGTTGTATGGCCACAAAGCAGATTCTCCATTCAACGGGTTTTTTGTGCATATGGGACTTCACATGCACCTTACTGAATAACGGATGTTTGGAATGTGATAAATCTTCTTGTTTAGCTATCTCCTTCATTTGCTTTATATTTTTAAAAATCGTATTCCAGTGGTCACTAAAATAATCAATGTGCTTCACAAATTGTGGTACATGTTTCTTCCCTCTCAGCAGGGAGATTCCGTTTGATGACTGCTATGTTTGTTCTACCATGGAGTGTGATTTTGTTGGATGGGAACCACCACTCCCAGCATTCTGACTATTGTAGTTATTAGCAAAGACTTCTTTCTTTTGCTAGGTGCTTCTCTTGATTGATACCGTTATCACTTATATTCATCAATTTCACAGTGGAGTAATGTATTTGAATCGTGAAATGTGGTAAAGTGTTTGTTCTTTACAGCAGGGTCATCTGGTTGTATG
This sequence comes from Schistocerca nitens, assembly GCF_023898315.1. Taxonomy (NCBI): domain Eukaryota; kingdom Metazoa; phylum Arthropoda; class Insecta; order Orthoptera; family Acrididae; genus Schistocerca; species Schistocerca nitens. The sequence continues at coordinate 5,217,200 of NW_026046001.1, forward strand.
GCCACAAAGCAGATTCTCCATTCAACGGGTTTTTTGTGCATATGGGACTTCACATGCACCTTACTGAATAACGGATGTTTGGAATGTGATAAATCTTCTTGGTTAGGTATCTCCTTCATTTGCTTTATATTTTTAAAAATCGTATTCCAGTGGTCACTAAAATAATCAATGTGCTTCACAAATTGTGGTACATGTTTCTTCCCTCTCAGCAGGGAGATTCCGTTTGATGACTGCTATGTTTGTTCTACCATGGAGTGTGATTTTGTTGGATGGGAACCACCACTCCCAGCATTCTGACTATTGTAGTTATTAGCAAAGACTTCTTTCTTTTGCTAGGTGCTTCTCTTGATTGATACCGTGATCACTTATATTCATCAATTTCACAGTGGAGTAATGTATTTGAATCGTGAAATGTGGTAAAGTGTTTGTTCTTTACAGCAGGGTCATCTGGTTGTATGGCCACAAAGCAGATTCTCCATTCAACGGGTTTTTTGTGCATATGGGACTTCACATGCACCTTACTGAATAACGGATGTTTGGAATGTGATAAATCTTCTTGGTTAGTTATCTCCTTCATTTGCTTTATATTTTATAAATCGTATTCCAGTGGTCACTAAAATAATCAATGTGCTTCACAAATTGTGGTACATGTTTCTTCCCTCTCAGCAGGGAGATTCCGTTTGATGACTGCTATGTTTGTTCTACCATGGAGTGTGATTTTGTTGGATGGGAACCACCACTCCCAGCATTCTGACTATTGTAGTTATTAGCAAAGACTTCTTTCTTTTGCTAGGTGCTTCTCTTGATTGATACCGTTATCACTTATATTCATCAATTTCACAGTGGAGTAATGTATTTGAATCGTGAAATGTGGTAAAGTGTTTGTTCTTTACAGCAGGGTCATCTGGTTGTATGGCCACAAAGCAGATTCTCCATTCAACGGGTTTTTTGTGCATATGGGACTTCACATGCACCTTACTGAATAACGGATGTTTGGAATGTGATAAATCTTCTTGGTTAGGTATCTCCTTCATTTGCTTTATATTTTTAAAAATCGTATTCCAGTGGTCACTAAAATAATCAATGTGCTTCACAAATTGTGGTACATGTTTCTTCCCTCTCAGCAGGGAGATTCCGTTTGATGACTGCTATGTTTGTTCTACCATGGAGTGTGATTTTGTTGGATGGGAACCACCACTCCCAGCATTCTGACTATTGTAGTTATTAGCAAAGACTTCTTTCTTTTGCTAGGTGCTTCTCTTGATTGATACCGTTAACACTTATATTCATCAATTTCACAGTGGAGTAATGTATTTGAATCGTGAAATGTTGTAAAGTGTTTGTTCTTTACAGCAGGGTCATCTGGTTGTATGGCCACAAAGCAGATTCTCCATTCAACGGGTTTTTTGTGCATATGGGACTTCACATGCACCTTACTGAATAACGGATGTTTGGAATGTGATAAATCTTCTTGGTTAGGTATCTCCTTCATTTGCTTTATATTTTTAAAAATCGTATTCCAGTGGTCACTAAAATAATCAATGTGCTTCACAAATTGTGGTACATGTTTCTTCCCTCTCAGCAGGGAGATTCCGTTTGATGACTGCTATGTTTGTTCTACCATGGAGTGTGATTTTGTTGGATGGGAACCACCACTCCCAGCATTCTGACTATTGTAGTTATTAGCAAAGACTTCTTTCTTTTGCTAGGTGCTTCTCTTGATTGATACCGTGATCACTTATATTCATCAATTTCACAGTGGAGTAATGTATTTGAATCGTGAAATGTGGTAAAGTGTTTGTTCTTTACAGCAGGGTCATCTGGTTGTATGGCCACAAAGCAGATTCTCCATTCAACGGGTTTTTTGTGCATATGGGACTTCACATGCACCTTACTGAATAACGGATGTTTGGAATGTGATAAATCTTCTTGGTTAGGTATCTCCTTCATTTGCTTTATATTTTATAAATCGTATTCCAGTGGTCACTAAAATAATCAATGTGCTTCACAAATTGTGGTACATGTTTCTTCCCTCTCAGCAGGGAGATTCCGTTTGATGACTGCTATGTTTGTTCTACCATGGAGTGTGATTTTGTTGGATGGGAACCACCACTCCCAGCATTCTGACTATTGTAGTTATTAGCAAAGACTTCTTTCTTTTGCTAGGTGCTTCTCTTGATTGATACCGTTATCACTTATATTCATCAATTTCACAGTGGAGTAATGTATTTGAATCGTGAAATGTGGTAAAGTGTTTGTTCTTTACAGCAGGGTCATCTGGTTGTATGGCCACAAAGCAGATTCTCCATTCAACGGGTTTTTTGTGCATATGGGACTTCACATGCACCTTACTGAATAACGGATGTTTGGAATGTGATAAATCTTCTTGGTTAGGTATCTCCTTCATTTGCTTTATATTTTTAATAATCGTATTCCAGTGGTCACTAAAATAATCAATGTGCTTCACAAATTGTGGTACATGTTTCTTCCCTCTCAGCAGGGAGATTCCGTTTGATGACTGCTATGTTTGTTCTACCATGGAGTGTGATTTTGTTGGATGGGAACCACCACTCCCAGCATTCTGACTATTGTAGTTATTAGCAAAGACTTCTTTCTTTTGCTAGGTGCTTCTCTTGATTGATACCGTTATCACTTATATTCATCAATTTCACAGTGGAGTAATGTATTTGAATCGTGAAATGTGGTAAAGTGTTTGTTCTTTACAGCAGGGTCATCTGGTTGTATGGCCACAAAGCAGATTCTCCATTCAACGGGTTTTTTGTGCATATGGGACTTCACATGCACCTTACTGAATAACAGATGTTTGGAATGTGATAAATCTTCTTGGTTAGGTATCTCCTTCATTTGCTTTATATTTTTAAAAATCGTATTCCAGTGGTCACTAAAATAATCAATGTGCTTCACAAATTGTGGTACATGTTTCTTCCCTCTCAGCAGGGAGATTCCGTTTGATGACTGCTATGTTTGTTCTACCATGGAGTGTGATTTTGTTGGATGGGAACCACCACTCCCAGCATTCTCACTATTGTAGTTATTAGCAAAGACTTCTTTCTTTTGCTAGGTGCTTCTCTTGATTGATACCGTTATCACTTATATTCATCAATTTCACAGTGGAGTAATGTATTTGAATCGTGAAATGTGGCAAAGTGTTTGTTCTTTACAGCAGGGTCATCTGGTTGTATGGCCACAAAGCAGATTCTCCATTCAACGGGTTTTTTGTGCATATGGGACTTCACATGCACCTTACTGAATAACGGATGTTTGGAATGTGATAAATCTTCTTGTTTAGCTATCTCCTTCATTTGCTTTATATTTTTAAAAATCGTATTCCAGTGGTCACTAAAATAATCAATGTGCTTCACAAATTGTGGTACATGTTTCTTCCCTCTCAGCAGGGAGATTCCGTTTGATGATTGCTATGTTTGTTCTACCATGGAGTGTGATTTTGTTGGATGGGAACCACCACTCCCAGCATTCTGACTATTGTAGTTATTAGCAAAGACTTCTTTCTTTTGCTAGGTGCTTCTCTTGATTGATACCGTTATCACTTATATTCATCAATTTCACAGTGGAGTAATGTATTTGAATCGTGAAATGTGGTAAAGTGTTTGTTCTTTACAGCAGGGTCATCTGGTTGTATGGCCACAAAGCAGATTCTCCATTCAACGGGTTTTTTGTGCATATGGGACTTCACATGCACCTTACTGAGTAACGGATGTTTGGAATGTGATAAATCTTCTTGTTTAGCTATCTCCTTCATTTGCTTTATATTTTTAAAAATCGTATTCCAGTGGTCACTAAAATAATCAATGTGCTTCACAAATTGTGGTACATGTTTCTTCCCTCTCAGCAGGGAGATTCCGTTTGATGACTGCTATGTTTGTTCTACCATGGAGTGTGATTTTGTTGGATGGGAACCACCACTCCCAGCATTCTGACTATTGTAGTTATTAGCAAAGACTTCTTTCTTTTGCTAGGTGCTTCTCTTGATTGATACCGTTATCACTTATATTCATCAATTTCACAGTGGAGTAATGTATTTGAATCGTGAAATGTGGTAAAGTGTTTGTTCTTTACAGCAGGGTCATCTGGTTGTATGGCCACAAAGCAGATTCTCCATTCAACGGGTTTTTTGTGCATATGGGACTTCACATGCACCTTACTGAATAACGGATGTTTGGAATGTGATAAATCTTCTTGGTTAGGTATCTCCTTCATTTGCTTTATATTTTTAAAAATCGTATTCCAGTGGTCACTAAAATAATCAATGTGCTTCACAAATTGTGGTACATGTTTCTTCCCTCTCAGCAGGGAGATTCCGTTTGATGACTGCTATGTTTGTTCTACCATGGAGTGTGATTTTGTTGGATGGGAACCACCACTCCCAGCATTCTGACTATTGTAGTTATTAGCAAAGACTTCTTTCTTTTGCTAGGTGCTTCTCTTGATTGATACCGTTATTACTTATATTCATCAATTTCACAGTGGAGTAATGTATTTGAATCGTGATATGTGGTTCTGTGTTTGTTCTTTACAGCAGGGTCATCTGGTTGTATGGCCACAAAGCAGATTCTCCATTCAACGGGTTTTTTGTGCATATGGGACTTCACATGCACCTTACTGAATAACAGATGTTTGGAATGTGATAAATCTTCTTGTTTAGCTATCTCCTTCATTTGCTTTATATTTTTAAAAATCGTATTCCAGTGGTCCCTAAAATAATCAATGTGCTTCACAAATTGTGGTACATGTTTCTTCCCTCTCAGCAGGGAGATTCCGTTTGATGACTGCTATGTTTGTTCTACCATGGAGTGTGATTTTGTTGGATGGGAACCACCACTCCCAGCATTCTGACTATTGTAGTTATTAGCAAAGACTTCTATCTTTTGCTAGGTGCTTCTCTTGATTGATACCGTTATCACTTATATTCATCAATTTCACAGTGGAGTAATGTATTTGAATCGTGAAATGTGGTAAAGTGTTTGTTCTTTACAGCAGGGTCATCTGGTTGTATGGCCACAAAGCAGATTCTCCATTCAACGGGTTTTTTGTGCATATGGGACTTCACATGCACCTTACTGAATAACGGATGTTTGGAATGTGATAAATCTTCTTGTTTAGCTATCTCCTTCATTTGCTTTATATTTTTAAAAATCGTATTCCAGTGGTCACTAAAATAATCAATGTGCTTCACAAATTGTGGTACATGTTTCTTCCCTCTCAGCAGGGAGATTCCGTTTGATGACTGCTATGTTTGTTCTACCATGGAGTGTGATTTTGTTGGATGGGAACCACCACTCCCAGCATTCTGACTATTGTAGTTATTAGCAAAGACTTCTTTCTTTTGCTAGGTGCTTCTCTTGATTGATACCGTTATCACTTATATTCATCAATTTCACAGTGGAGTAATGTATTTGAATCGTGATATGTGGTTCAGTGTTTGTTCTTTACAGCAGGGTCATCTGGTTGTATGGCCACAAAGCAGATTCTCCATTCAACGGGTTTTTTGTGCATATGGGACTTCACATGCACCTTACTGAATAACGGATGTTTGGAATGTGATAAATCTTCTTGTTTAGCTATCTCCTTCATTTGCTTTATATTTTTAAAAATCGTATTCCAGTGGTCACTAAAATAATCAATGTGCTTCACAAATTGTGGTACATGTTTCTTCCCTCTCAGCAGGGAGATTCCGTTTGATGACTGCTATGTTTGTTCTACCATGGAGTGTGATTTTGTTGGATGGGAACCACCACTCCCAGCATTCTGACTATTGTAGTTATTAGCAAAGACTTCTTTCTTTTGCTAGGTGCTTCTCTTGATTGATACCGTTATCACTTATATTCATCAATTTCACAGTGGAGTAATGTATTTGAATCGTGAAATGTGGTAAAGTGTTTGTTCTTTACAGCAGGGTCATCTGGTTGTATGGCCACAAAGCAGATTCTCCATTCAACGGGTTTTTTGTGCATATGGGACTTCACATGCACCTTACTGAATAACGGATGTTTGGAATGTGATAAATCTTCTTGTTTAGCTATCTCCTTCATTTGCTTTATATTTTTAAAAATCGTATTCCAGTGGTCACTAAAATAATCAATGTGCTTCACAAATTGTGGTACATGTTTCTTCCCTCTCAGCAGGGAGATTCCGTTTGATGACTGCTATGTTTGTTCTACCATGGAGTGTGATTTTGTTGGATGGGAACCACCACTCCCAGCATTCTGACTATTGTAGTTATTAGCAAAGACTTCTATCTTTTGCTAGGTGCTTCTCTTGATTGATACCGTTATCACTTATATTCATCAATTTCACAGTGGAGTAATGTATTTGAATCGTGAAATGTGGTAAAGTGTTTGTTCTTTACAGCAGGGTCATCTGGTTGTATGGCCACAAAGCAGATTCTCCATTCAACGGGTTTTTTGTGCATATGGGACTTCACATGCACCTTACTGAATAACGGATGTTTGGAATGTGATAAATCTTCTTGTTTAGCTATCTCCTTCATTTGCTTTATATTTTTAAAAATCGTATTCCAGTGGTCACTAAAATAATCAATGTGCTTCACAAATTGTGGTACATGTTTCTTCCGTCCCAGCAGGGAGATTCCGTTTGATGACTGCTATGTTTGTTCTACCATGGAGTGTGATTTTGTTGGATGGGAACCACCACTCCCAGCATTCTGACTATTGTAGTTATTAGCAAAGACTTCTTTCTTTTGCTAGGTGCTTCTCTTGATTGATACCGTTATCACTTATATTCATCAATTTCACAGTGGAGTAATGTATTTGAATCGTGAAATGTGGTAAAGTGTTTGTTCTTTACAGCAGGGTCATCTGGTTGTATGGCCACAAAGCAGATTCTCCATTCAACGGGTTTTTTGTGCATATGGGACTTCACATGCACCTTACTGAATAACGGATGTTTGGAATGTGATAAATCTTCTTGTTTAGCTATCTCCTTCATTTGCTTTATATTTTTAAAAATCGTATTCCAGTGGTCACTAAAATAATCAATGTGCTTCACAAATTGTGGTACATGTTTCTTCCCTCTCAGCAGGGAGATTCCGTTTGATGACTGCTATGTTTGTTCTACCATGGAGTGTGATTTTGTTGGATGGGAACCACCACTCCCAGCATTCTGACTATTGTAGTTATTAGCAAAGACTTCTTTCTTTTGCTAGGTGCTTCTCTTGATTGATACCGTTATCACTTATATTCATCAATTTCACAGTGGAGTAATGTATTTGAATCGTGAAATGTGGTAAAGTGTTTGTTCTTTACAGCAGGGTCATCTGGTTGTATGGCCACAAAGCAGATTCTCCATTCAACGGGTTTTTTGTGCATATGGGACTTCACATGCACCTTACTGAATAACGGATGTTTGGAATGTGATAAATCTTCTTGGTTAGGTATCTCCTTCATTTGCTTTATATTTTTAAAAATCGTATTCCAGTGGTCACTAAAATAATCAATGTGCTTCACAAATTGTGGTACATGTTTCTTCCCTCTCAGCAGGGAGATTCCGTTTGATGACTGCTATGTTTGTTCTACCATGGAGTGTGATTTTGTTGGATGGGAACCACCACTCCCAGCATTCTGACTATTGTAGTTATTAGCAAAGACTTCTTTCTTTTGCTAGGTGCTTCTCTTGATTGATACCGTTAACACTTATATTCATCAATTTCACAGTGGAGTAATGTATTTGAATCGTGAAATGTTGTAAAGTGTTTGTTCTTTACAGCAGGGTCATCTGGTTGTATGGCCACAAAGCAGATTCTCCATTCAACGGGTTTTTTGTGCATATGGGACTTCACATGCACCTTACTGAATAACGGATGTTTGGAATGTGATAAATCTTCTTGGTTAGGTATCTCCTTCATTTGCTTTATATTTTTAAAAATCGTATTCCAGTGGTCACTAAAATAATCAATGTGCTTCACAAATTGTGGTACATGTTTCTTCCCTCTCAGCAGGGAGATTCCGTTTGATGACTGCTATGTTTGTTCTACCATGGAGTGTGATTTTGTTGGATGGGAACCACCACTCCCAGCATTCTGACTATTGTAGTTATTAGCAAAGACTTCTATCTTTTGCTAGGTGCTTCTCTTGATTGATACCGTTATCACTTATATTCATCAATTTCACAGTGGAGTAATGTATTTGAATCGTGAAATGTGGTAAAGTGTTTGTTCTTTACAGCAGGGTCATCTGGTTGTATGGCCACAAAGCAGATTCTCCATTCAACGGGTTTTTTGTGCATATGGGACTTCACATGCACCTTACTGAATAACGGATGTTTGGAATGTGATAAATCTTCTTGTTTAGCTATCTCCTTCATTTGCTTTATATTTTTAAAAATCGTATTCCAGTGGTCACTAAAATAATCAATGTGCTTCACAAATTGTGGTACATGTTTCTTCCGTCCCAGCAGGGAGATTCCGTTTGATGACTGCTATGTTTGTTCTACCATGGAGTGTGATTTTGTTGGATGGGAACCACCACTCCCAGCATTCTGACTATTGTAGTTATTAGCAAAGACTTCTTTCTTTTGCTAGGTGCTTCTCTTGATTGATACCGTTATCACTTATATTCATCAATTTCACAGTGGAGTAATGTATTTGAATCGTGAAATGTGGTAAAGTGTTTGTTCTTTACAGCAGGGTCATCTGGTTGTATGGCCACAAAGCAGATTCTCCATTCAACGGGTTTTTTGTGCATATGGGACTTCACATGCACCTTACTGAATAACGGATGTTTGGAATGTGATAAATCTTCTTGTTTAGCTATCTCCTTCATTTGCTTTATATTTTTAAAAATCGTATTCCAGTGGTCACTAAAATAATCAATGTGCTTCACAAATTGTGGTACATGTTTCTTCCCTCTCAGCAGGGAGATTCCGTTTGATGACTGCTATGTTTGTTCTACCATGGAGTGTGATTTTGTTGGATGGGAACCACCACTCCCAGCATTCTGACTATTGTAGTTATTAGCAAAGACTTCTTTCTTTTGCTAGGTGCTTCTCTTGATTGATACCGTTATCACTTATATTCATCAATTTCACAGTGGAGTAATGTATTTGAATCGTGAAATGTGGTAAAGTGTTTGTTCTTTACAGCAGGGTCACCTGGTTGTATGGCCACAAAGCAGATTCTCCATTCAACGGGTTTTTTGTGCATATGGGACTTCACATGCACCTTACTGAATAACGGATGTTTGGAATGTGATAAATCTTCTTGGTTAGGTATCTCCTTCATTTGCTTTATATTTTTAAAAATCGTATTCCAGTGGTCACTAAAATAATCAATGTGCTTCACAAATTGTGGTACATGTTTCTTCCCTCTCAGCAGGGAGATTCCGTTTGATGACTGCTATGTTTGTTCTACCATGGAGTGTGATTTTGTTGGATGGGAACCACCACTCCCAGCATTCTGACTATTGTAGTTATTAGCAAAGACTTCTTTCTTTTGCTAGGTGCTTCTCTTGATTGATACCGTTAACACTTATATTCATCAATTTCACAGTGGAGTAATGTATTTGAATCGTGAAATGTTGTAAAGTGTTTGTTCTTTACAGCAGGGTCATCTGGTTGTATGGCCACAAAGCAGATTCTCCATTCAACGGGTTTTTTGTGCATATGGGACTTCACATGCACCTTACTGAATAACGGATGTTTGGAATGTGATAAATCTTCTTGGTTAGGTATCTCCTTCATTTGCTTTATATTTTTAAAAATCGTATTCCAGTGGTCACTAAAATAATCAATGTGCTTCACAAATTGTGGTACATGTTTCTTCCGTCCCAGCAGGGAGATTCCGTTTGATGACTGCTATGTTTGTTCTACCATGGAGTGTGATTTTGTTGGATGGGAACCACCACTCCCAGCATTCTGACTATTGTAGTTATTAGCAAAGACTTCTTTCTTTTGCTAGGTGCTTCTCTTGATTGATACCGTTATCACTTATATTCATCAATTTCACAGTGGAGTTATGTATTTGAATCGTGAAATGTGGTAAAGTGTTTGTTCTTTACAGCAGGGTCACCTGGTTGTATGGCCACAAAGCAGATTCTCCATTCAACGGGTTTTTTGTGCATATGGGACTTCACATGCACCTTACTGAATAACGGATGTTTGGAATGTGATAAATCTTCTTGGTTAGGTATCTCCTTCATTTGCTTTATATTTTTAAAAATCGTATTCCAGTGGTCACTAAAATAATCAATGTGCTTCACAAATTGTGGTACATGTTTCTTCCCTCTCAGCAGGGAGATTCCGTTTGATGACTGCTATGTTTGTTCTACCATGGAGTGTGATTTTGTTGGATGGGAACCACCACTCCCAGCATTCTGACTATTGTAGTTATTAGCAAAGACTTCTTTCTTTTGCTAGGTGCTTCTCTTGATTGATACCGTTAACACTTATATTCATCAATTTCACAGTGGAGTAATGTATTTGAATCGTGAAATGTTGTAAAGTGTTTGTTCTTTACAGCAGGGTCATCTGGTTGTATGGCCACAAAGCAGATTCTCCATTCAACGGGTTTTTTGTGCATATGGGACTTCACATGCACCTTACTGAATAACGGATGTTTGGAATGTGATAAATCTTCTTGGTTAGGTATCTCCTTCATTTGCTTTATATTTTTAAAAATCGTATTCCAGTGGTCACTAAAATAATCAATGTGCTTCACAAATTGTGGTACATGTTTCTTCCCTCTCAGCAGGGAGATTCCGTTTGATGACTGCTATGTTTGTTCTACCATGGAGTGTGATTTTGTTGGATGGGAACCACCACTCCCAGCATTCTGACTATTGTAGTTATTAGCAAAGACTTCTTTCTTTTGCTAGGTGCTTCTCTTGATTGATACCGTGATCACTTATATTCATCAATTTCACAGTGGAGTAATGTATTTGAATCGTGAAATGTGGTAAAGTGTTTGTTCTTTACAGCAGGGTCATCTGGTTGTATGGCCACAAAGCAGATTCTCCATTCAACGGGTTTTTTGTGCATATGGGACTTCACTTGCACCTTACTGAATAACGGATGTTTGGAATGTGATAAATCTTCTTGGTTAGGTATCTCCTTCATTTGCTTTATATTTTATAAATCGTATTCCAGTGGTCACTAAAATAATCAATGTGCTTCACAAATTGTGGTACATGTTTCTTCCCTCTCAGCAGGGAGATTCCGTTTGATGACTGCTATGTTTGTTCTACCATGGAGTGTGATTTTGTTGGATGGGAACCACCACTCCCAGCATTCTGACTATTGTAGTTATTAGCAAAGACTTCTTTCTTTTGCTAGGTGCTTCTCTTGATTGATACCGTTATCACTTATATTCATCAATTTCACAGTGGAGTAATGTATTTGAATCGTGAAATGTGGTAAAGTGTTTGTTCTTTACAGCAGGGTCATCTGGTTGTATGGCCACAAAGCAGATTCTCCATTCAACGGGTTTTTTGTGCATATGGGACTTCACATGCACCTTACTGAATAACGGATGTTTGGAATGTGATAAATCTTCTTGGTTAGGTATCTCCTTCATTTGCTTTATATTTTTAAAAATCGTATTCCAGTGGTCACTAAAATAATCAATGTGCTTCACAAATTGTGGTACATGTTTCTTCCCTCTCAGCAGGGAGATTCCGTTTGATGACTGCTATGTTTGTTCTACCATGGAGTGTGATTTTGTTGGATGGGAACCACCACTCCCAGCATTCTGACTATTGTAGTTATTAGCAAAGACTTCTTTCTTTTGCTAGGTGCTTCTCTTGATTGATACCGTTAACACTTATATTCATCAATTTCACAGTGGAGTAATGTATTTGAATCGTGAAATGTTGTAAAGTGTTTGTTCTTTACAGCAGGGTCATCTGGTTGTATGGCCACAAAGCAGATTCTCCATTCAACGGGTTTTTTGTGCATATGGGACTTCACATGCACCTTACTGAATAACGGATGTTTGGAATGTGATAAATCTTCTTGGTTAGGTATCTCCTTCATTTGCTTTATATTTTTAAAAATCGTATTCCAGTGGTCACTAAAATAATCAATGTGCTTCACAAATTGTGGTACATGTTTCTTCCCTCTCAGCAGGGAGATTCCGTTTGATGACTGCTATGTTTGTTCTACCATGGAGTGTGATTTTGTTGGATGGGAACCACCACTCCCAGCATTCTGACTATTGTAGTTATTAGCAAAGACTTCTTTCTTTTGCTAGGTGCTTCTCTTGATTGATACCGTTATCACTTATATTCATCAATTTCACAGTGGAGTAATGTATTTGAATCGTGAAATGTGGTAAAGTGTTTGTTCTTTACAGCAGGGTCATCTGGTTGTATGGCCACAAAGCAGATTCTCCATTCAACGGGTTTTTTGTGCATATGGGACTTGACATGCACCTTACTGAATAACAGATGTTTGGAATGTGATAAATCTTCTTGGTTAGGTATCTCCTTCATTTGCTTTATATTTTTAAAAATCGTATTCCAGTGGTCACTAAAATAATCAATGTGCTTCACAAATTGTGGTACATGTTTCTTCCCTCTCAGCAGGGAGATTCCGTTTGATGACTGCTATGTTTGTTCTACCATGGAGTGTGATTTTGTTGGATGGGAACCACCACTCCCAGCATTCTGACTATTGTAGTTATTAGCAAAGGCTTCTTTCTTTTGCTAGGTGCTTCTCTTGATTGATACCGTTATCACTTATATTCATCAATTTCACAGTGGAGTAATGTATTTGAATCGTGAAATGTGGCAAAGTGTTTGTTCTTTACAGCAGGGTCATCTGGTTGTATGGCCACAAAGCAGATTCTCCATTCAACGGGTTTTTTGTGCATATGGGACTTCACATGCACCTTACTGAATAACGGATGTTTGGAATGTGATAAATCTTCTTGGTTAGGTATCTCCTTCATTTGCTTTATATTTTTAAAAATCGTATTCCAGTGGTCACTAAAATAATCAATGTGCTTCACAAATTGTGGTACATGTTTCTTCCCTCTCAGCAGGGAGATTCCGTTTGATGACTGCTATGTTTGTTCTACCATGGAGTGTGATTTTGTTGGATGGGAACCACCACTCCCAGCATTCTGACTATTGTAGTTATTAGCAAAGACTTCTTTCTTTTGCTAGGTGCTTCTCTTGATTGATACCGTTATCACTTATATTCATCAATTTCACAGTGGAGTAATGTATTTGAATCGTGAAATGTGGTAAAGTGTTTGTTCTTTACAGCAGGGTCATCTGGTTGTATGGCCACAAAGCAGATTCTCCATTCAACGGGTTTTTTGTGCATATGGGACTTCACATGCACCTTACTGAATAACGGATGTTTGGAATGTGATAAATCTTCTTGTTTAGCTATCTCCTTCATTTGCTTTATATTTTTAAAAATCGTATTCCAGTGGTCACTAAAATAATCAATGTGCTTCACAAATTGTGGTACATGTTTCTTCCCTCTCAGCAGGGAGATTCCGTTTGATGACTGCTATGTTTGTTCTACCATGGAGTGTGATTTTGTTGGATGGGAACCACCACTCCCAGCATTCTGACTCTTGTAGTTATTAGCAAAGACTTCTTTCTTTTGCTAGGTGCTTCTCTTGATTGATACCGTTATCACTTATATTCATCAATTTCACAGTGGAGTAATGTATTTGAATCGTGAAATGTGGTAAAGTGTTTGTTCTTTACAGCAGGGTCATCTGGTTGTATGGCCACAAAGCAGATTCTCCATTCAACGGGTTTTTTGCGCATATGGGACTTCACATGCACCTTACTGAATAACGGATGTTTGGAATGTGATAAATCTTCTTGTTTAGCTATCTCCTTCATTTGCTTTATATTTTTAAAAATCGTATACCAGTGGTCACTAAAATAATCAATGTGCTTCACAAATTGTGGTACATGTTTCTTCCCTCTCAGCAGGGAGATTCCGTTTGATGACTGCTATGTTTGTTCTACCATGGAGTGTGATTTTGTTGGATGGGAACCACCACTCCCAGCATTCTGACTATTGTAGTTATTAGCAAAGACTTCTTTCTTTTGCTAGGTGCTTCTCTTGATTGATACCGTTATCACTTATATTCATCAATTTCACAGTGGAGTAATGTATTTGAATCGTGAAATGTGGTAAAGTGTTTGTTCTTTACAGCAGGGTCATCTGGTTGTATGGCCACAAAGCAGATTCTCCATTCAACGGGTTTTTTGTGCATATGGGACTTCACATGCACCTTACTGAGTAACGGAAGTTTGGAATGTGATAAATCTTCTTGTTTAGCTATCTCCTTCATTTGCTTTATATTTTTAAAAATCGTATTCCAGTGGTCACTAAAATAATCAATGTGCTTCACAAATTGTGGTACATGTTTCTTCCCTCTCAGCAGGGAGATTCCGTTTGATGACTGCTATGTTTGTTCTACCATGGAGTGTGATTTTGTTGGATGGGAACCACCACTCCCAGCATTCTGACTATTGTAGTTATTAGCAAAGACTTCTTTCTTTTGCTAGGTGCTTCTCTTGATTGATACCGTTATCACTTATATTCATCAATTTCACAGTGGAGTAATGTATTTGAATCGTGAAATGTGGTAAAGTGTTTGTTCTTTACAGCAGGGTCATCTGGTTGTATGGCCACAAAGCAGATTCTCCATTCAACGGGTTTTTTGTGCATATGGGACTTCACATGCACCTTACTGAATAACGGATGTTTGGAATGTGATAAATCTTCTTGTTTAGCTATCTCCTTCATTTGCTTTATATTTTTAAAAATCGTATTCCAGTGGTCACTAAAATAATCAATGTGCTTCACAAATTGTGGTACATGTTTCTTCCCTCTCAGCAGGGAGATTCCGTTTGATGATTGCTATGTTTGTTCTACCATGGAGTGTGATTTTGTTGGATGGGAACCACCACTCCCAGCATTCTGACTATTGTAGTTATTAGCAAAGACTTCTTTCTTTTGCTAGGTGCTTCTCTTGATTGATACCGTTATCACTTATATTCATCAATTTCACAGTGGAGTAATGTATTTGAATCGTGAAATGTGGTAAAGTGTTTGTTCTTTACAGCAGGGTCATCTGGTTGTATGGCCACAAAGCAGATTCTCCATTCAACGGGTTTTTTGTGCATATGGGACTTCACATGCACCTTACTGAATAACGGATGTTTGGAATGTGATAAATCTTCTTGGTTAGGTATCTCCTTCATTTGCTTTATATTTTTAAAAATCGTATTCCAGTGGTCACTAAAATAACCAATGTGCTTCACAAATTGTGGTACATGTTTCTTCCCTCTCAGCAGGGAGATTCCGTTTGATGACTGCTATGTTTGTTCTACCATGGAGTGTGATTTTGTTGGATGGGAACCACCACTCCCAGCATTCTGACTATTGTAGTTATTAGCAAAGACTTCTTTCTTTTGCTAGGTGCTTCTCTTGATTGATACCGTTATCACTTATATTCATCAATTTCACAGTGGAGTAATGTATTTGAATCGTGATATGTGGTTCAGTGTTTGTTCTTTACAGCAGGGTCATCTGGTTGTATGGCCACAAAGCAGATTCTCCATTCAACGGGTTTTTTGTGCATATGGGACTTCACATGCACCTTACTGAATAACGGATGTTTGGAATGTGATAAATCTTCTTGTTTAGCTATCTCCTTCATTTGCTTTATATTTTTAAAAATCGTATTCCAGTGGTCACTAAAATAATCAATGTGCTTCACAAATTGTGGTACATGTTTCTTCCCTCTCAGCAGGGAGATTCCGTTTGATGACTGCTATGTTTGTTCTACCATGGAGTGTGATTTTGTTGGATGGGAACCACCACTCCCAGCATTCTGACTATTGTAGTTATTAGCAAAGACTTCTTTCTTTTGCTAGGTGCTTCTCTTGATTGATACCGTTATCACTTATATTCATCAATTTCACAGTGGAGTAATGTATTTGAATCGTGAAATGTGGTAAAGTGTTTGTTCTTTACAGCAGGGTCATCTGGTTGTATGGCCACAAAGCAGATTCTCCATTCAATGGGTTTTTTGTGCATATGGGACTTCACATGCACCTTACTGAATAACGGATGTTTGGAATGTGATAAATCTTCTTGGTTAGGTATCTCCTTCATTTGCTTTATATTTTATAAATCGTATTCCAGTGGTCACTAAAATAATCAATGTGCTTCACAAATTGTGGTACATGTTTCTTCCCTCTCAGCAGGGAGATTCCGTTTGATGACTGCTATGTTTGTTCTACCATGGAGTGTGATTTTGTTGGATGGGAACCACCACTCCCAGCATTCTGACTATTGTAGTTATTAGCAAAGACTTCTTTCTTTTGCTAGGTGCTTCTCTTGATTGATACCGTTATCACTTATATTCATCAATTTCACAGTGGAGTAATGTATTTGAATCGTGAAATGTGGTAAAGTGTTTGTTCTTTACAGCAGGGTCATCTGGTTGTATGGCCACAAAGCAGATTCTCCATTCAACGGGTTTTTTGTGCATATGGGACTTCACATGCACCTTACTGAATAACGGATGTTTGGAATGTGATAAATCTTCTTGTTTAGCTATCTCCTTCATTTGCTTTATATTTTTAAAAATCGTATTCCAGTGGTCACTAAAATAATCAATGTGCTTCACAAATTGTGGTACATATTTCTTCCCTCTCAGCAGGGAGATTCCGTTTGATGACTGCTATGTTTGTTCTACCATGGAGTGTGATTTTGTTGGATGGGAACCACCACTCCCAGCATTCTGACTCTTGTAGTTATTAGCAAAGACTTCTTTCTTTTGCTAGGTGCTTCTCTTGATTGATACCGTTATCACTTATATTCATCAATTTCACAGTGGAGTAATGTATTTGAATCGTGAAATGTGGTAAAGTGTTTGTTCTTTACAGCAGGGTCATCTGGTTGTATGGCCACAAAGCAGATTCTCCATTCAACGGGTTTTTTGTGCATATGGGACTTCACATGCACCTTACTGAATAACGGATGTTTGGAATGTGATAAATCTTCTTGTTTAGCTATCTCCTTCATTTGCTTTATATTTTTAAAAATCGTATACCAGTGGTCACTAAAATAATCAATGTGCTTCACAAATTGTGGTACATGTTTCTTCCCTCTCAGCAGGGAGATTCCATTTGATGACTGCTATGTTTGTTCTACCATGGAGTGTGATTTTGTTGGATGGGAACCACCACTCCCAGCATTCTGACTATTGTAGTTATTAGCAAAGACTTCTTTCTTTTGCTAGGTGCTTCTCTTGATTGATACCGTTATCACTTATATTCATCAATTTCACAGTGGAGTAATGTATTTGAATCGTGAAATGTGGTAAAGTGTTTGTTCTTTACAGCAGGGTCATCTGGTTGTATGGCCACAAAGCAGATTCTCCATTCAACGGGTTTTTTGTGCATATGGGACTTCACATGCACCTTACTGAGTAACGGAAGTTTGGAATGTGATAAATCTTCTTGTTTAGCTATCTCCTTCATTTGCTTTATATTTTTTAAAATCGTATTCCAGTGGTCACTAAAATAATCAATGTGCTTCACAAATTGTGGTATATGTTTCTTCCCTCTCAGCAGGGAGATTCCGTTTGATGACTGCTATGTTTGTTCTACCATGGAGTGTGATTTTGTTGGATGGGAACCACCACTCCCAGCATTCTGACTATTGTAGTTATTAGCAAAGACTTCTTTCTTTTGCTAGGTGCTTCTCTTGATTGATACCGTTATCACTTATATTCATCAATTTCACAGTGGAGTAATGTATTTGAATCGTGAAATGTGGTAAAGTGTTTGTTCTTTACAGCAGGGTCATCTGGTTGTATGGCCACAAAGCAGATTCTCCATTCAACGGGTTTTTTGTGCATATGGGACTTCACATGCACCTTACTGAATAACGGATGTTTGGAATGTGATAAATCTTCTTGTTTAGCTATCTCCTTCATTTGCTTTATATTTTTAAAAATCGTATTCCAGTGGTCACTAAAATAATCAATGTGCTTCACAAATTGTGGTACATGTTTCTTCCCTCTCAGCAGGGAGATTCCGTTTGATGATTGCTATGATTGTTCTACCATGGAGTGTGATTTTGTTGGATGGGAACCACCACTCCCAGCATTCTGACTATTGTAGTTATTAGCAAAGACTTCTTTCTTTTGCTAGGTGCTTCTCTTGATTGATACCGTTATCACTTATATTCATCAATTTCACAGTGGAGTAATGTATTTGAATCGTGAAATGTGGTAAAGTGTTTGTTCTTTACAGCAGGGTCATCTGGTTGTATGGCCACAAAGCAGATTCTCCATTCAACGGGTTTTTTGTGCATATGGGACTTCACATGCACCTTACTGAATAACGGATGTTTGGAATGTGATAAATCTTCTTGGTTAGGTATCTCCTTCATTTGCTTTATATTTTTAAAAATCGTATTCCAGTGGTCACTAAAATAATCAATGTGCTTCACAAATTGTGGTACATGTTTCTTCCCTCTCAGCAGGGAGATTCCGTTTGATGACTGCTATGTTTGTTCTACCATGGAGTGTGATTTTCTTGGATGGGAACCACCACTCCCAGCATTCTGACTATTGTAGTTATTAGCAAAGACTTCTTTCTTTTGCTAGGTGCTTCTCTTGATTGATACCGTTATCACTTATATTCATCAATTTCACAGTGGAGTAATGTATTTGAATCGTGAAATGTGGTAAAGTGTTTGTTCTTTACAGCAGGGTCATCTGGTTGTATGGCCACAAAGCAGATTCTCCATTCAACGGGTTTTTTGTGCATATGGGACTTCACATGCACCTTACTGAATAACGGATGTTTGGAATGTGATAAATCTTCTTGTTTAGCTATCTCCTTCATTTGCTTTATATTTTATAAATCGTATTCCAGTGGTCACTAAAATAATCAATGTGCTTCACAAATTGTGGTACATGTTTCTTCCCTCTCAGCAGGGAGATTCCGTTTGATGACTGCTATGTTTGTTCTACCATGGAGTGTGATTTTGTTGGATGGGAACCACCACTCCCAGCATTCTGACTATTGTAGTTATTAGCAAAGACTTCTTTCTTTTGCTAGGTGCTTCTCTTGATTGATACCGTTATCACTTATATTCATCAATTTCACAGTGGAGTAATGTATTTGAATCGTGAAATGTGGTAAAGTGTTTGTTCTTTACAGCAGGGTCATCTGGTTGTATGGCCACAAAGCAGATTCTCCATTCAACGGGTTTTTTGTGCATATGGGACTTCACATGCACCTTACTGAATAACGGATGTTTGGAATGTGATAAATCTTCTTGGTTAGGTATCTCCTTCATTTGCTTTATATTTTTAAAAATCGTATTCCAGTGGTCACTAAAATAATCAATGTGCTTCACAAATTGTGGTACATGTTTCTTCCCTCTCAGCAGGGAGATTCCGTTTGATGACTGCTATGTTTGTTCTACCATGGAGTGTGATTTTGTTGGATGGGAACCACCACTCCCAGCATTCTGACTCTTGTAGTTATTAGCAAAGACTTCTTTCTTTTGCTAGGTGCTTCTCTTGATTGATACCGTTATCACTTATATTCATCAATTTCACAGTGGAGTAATGTATTTGAATCGTGAAATGTGGTAAAGTGTTTGTTCTTTACAGCAGGGTCATGTGGTTGTATGGCCACAAAGCAGATTCTCCATTCAACGGGTTTTTTGTGCATATGGGACTTCACATGCACCTTACTGAATAACGGATGTTTGGAATGTGATAAATCTTCTTGGTTAGGTATCTCCTTCATTTGCTTTATATTTTTAAAAATCGTATTCCAGTGGTCACTAAAATAATCAATGTGCTTCACAAATTGTGGTACATGTTTCTTCCCTCTCAGCAGGGAGATTCCGTTTGATGACTGCTATGTTTGTTCTACCATGGAGTGTGATTTTGTTGGATGGGAACCACCACTCCCAGCATTCTGACTCTTGTAGTTATTAGCAAAGACTTCTTTCTTTTGCTAGGTGCTTCTCTTGATTGATACCGTTATCACTTATATTCATCAATTTCACAGTGGAGTAATGTATTTGAATCGTGAAATGTGGTAAAGTGTTTGTTCTTTACAGCAGGGTCATCTGGTTGTATGGCCACAAAGCAGATTCTCCATTCAACGGGTTTTTTGTGCATATGGGACTTCACATGCACCTTACTGAATAACGGATGTTTGGAATGTGATAAATCTTCTTGTTTAGCTATCTCCTTCATTTGCTTTATATTTTTAAAAATCGTATTCCAGTGGTCACTAAAATAATCAATGTGCTTCACAAATTGTGGTACATGTTTCTTCCCTCTCAGCAGGGAGATTCCGTTTGATGACTGCTATGTTTGTTCTACCATGGAGTGTGATTTTGTTGGATGGGAACCACCACTCCCAGCATTCTGACTATTGTAGTTATTAGCAAAGACTTCTTTCTTTTGCTAGGTGCTTCTCTTGATTGATACCGTTATCACTTATATTCATCAATTTCACAGTGGAGTAATGTATTTGAATCGTGAAATGTGGTAAAGTGTTTGTTCTTTACAGCAGGGTCATCTGGTTGTATGGCCACAAAGCAGATTCTCCATTCAACGGGTTTTTTGTGCATATGGGACTTCACATGCACCTTACTGAATAACGGATGTTTGGAATGTGATAAATCTTCTTGTTTAGCTATCTCCTTCATTTGCTTTATATTTTTAAAAATCGTATTCCAGTGGTCACTAAAATAATCAATGTGCTTCACAAATTGTGGTACATGTTTCTTCCCTCTCAGCAGGGAGATTCCGTTTGATGATTGCTATGTTTGTTCTACCATGGAGTGTGATTTTGTTGGATGGGAACCACCACTCCCAGCATTCTGACTATTGTAGTTATTAGCAAAGACTTCTTTCTTTTGCTAGGTGCTTCTCTTGATTGATACCGTGATCACTTATATTCATCAATTTCACAGTGGAGTAATGTATTTGAATCGTGAAATGTGGTAAAGTGTTTGTTCTTTACAGCAGGGTCATCTGGTTGTATGGCCACAAAGCAGATTCTCCATTCAACGGGTTTTTTGTGCATATGGGACTTCACATGCACCTTACTGAATAACGGATGTTTGGAATGTGATAAATCTTCTTGGTTAGGTATCTCCTTCATTTGCTTTATATTTTTAAAAATCGTATTCCAGTGGTCACTAAAATAATCAATGTGCTTCACAAATTGTGGTACATGTTTCTTCCCTCTCAGCAGGGAGATTCCGTTTGATGACTGCTATGTTTGTTCTACCATGGAGTGTGATTTTGTTGGATGGGAACCACCACTCCCAGCATTCTGACTATTGTAGTTATTAGCAAAGACTTCTTTCTTTTGCTAGGTGCTTCTCTTGATTGATACCGTTATCACTTATATTCATCAATTTCACAGTGGAGTAATGTATTTGAATCGTGATATGTGGTTCAGTGTTTGTTCTTTACAGCAGGGTCATCTGGTTGTATGGCCACAAAGCAGATTCTCCATTCAACGGGTTTTTTGTGCATATGGGACTTCACATGCACCTTACTGAATAACGGATGTTTGGAATGTGATAAATCTTCTTGTTTAGCTATCTCCTTCATTTGCTTTATATTTTTAAAAATCGTATTCCAGTGGTCACTAAAATAATCAATGTGCTTCACAAATTGTGGTACATGTTTCTTCCCTCTCAGCAGGGAGATTCCGTTTGATGACTGCTATGTTTGTTCTACCATGGAGTGTGATTTTGTTGGATGGGAACCACCACTCCCAGCATTCTGACTATTGTAGTTATTAGCAAAGACTTCTTTCTTTTGCTAGGTGCTTCTCTTGATTGATACCGTTATCACTTATATTCATCAATTTCACAGTGGAGTAATGTATTTGAATCGTGAAATGTGGTAAAGTGTTTGTTCTTTACAGCAGGGTCATCTGGTTGTATGGCCACAAAGCAGATTCTCCATTCAACGGGTTTTTTGTGCATATGGGACTTCACATGCACCTTACTGAATAACGGATGTTTGGAATGTGATAAATCTTCTTGGTTAGGTATCTCCTTCATTTGCTTTATATTTTATAAATCGTATTCCAGTGGTCACTAAAATAATCAATGTGCTTCACAAATTGTGGTACATGTTTCTTCCCTCTCAGCAGGGAGATTCCGTTTGATGACTGCTATGTTTGTTCTACCATGGAGTGTGATTTTGTTGGATGGGAACCACCACTCCCAGCATTCTGACTATTGTAGTTATTAGCAAAGACTTCTTTCTTTTGCTAGGTGCTTCTCTTGATTGATACCGTTATCACTTATATTCATCAATTTCACAGTGGAGTAATGTATTTGAATCGTGAAATGTGGTAAAGTGTTTGTTCTTTACAGCAGGGTCATCTGGTTGTATGGCCACAAAGCAGATTCTCCATTCAACGGGTTTTTTGTGCATATGGGACTTCACATGCACCTTACTGAATAACGGATGTTTGGAATGTGATAAATCTTCTTGTTTAGCTATCTCCTTCATTTGCTTTATATTTTTAAAAATCGTATTCCAGTGGTCACTAAAATAATCAATGTGCTTCACAAATTGTGGTACATGTTTCTTCCCTCTCAGCAGGGAGATTCCGTTTGATGACTGCTATGTTTGTTCTACCATGGAGTGTGATTTTGTTGGATGGGAACCACCACTCCCAGCATTCTGACTCTTGTAGTTATTAGCAAAGACTTCTTTCTTTTGCTAGGTGCTTCTCTTGATTGATACCGTTATCACTTATATTCATCAATTTCACAGTGGAGTAATGTATTTGAATCGTGAAATGTGGTAAAGTGTTTGTTCTTTACAGCAGGGTCATCTGGTTGTATGGCCACAAAGCAGATTCTCCATTCAACGGGTTTTTTGCGCATATGGGACTTCACATGCACCTTACTGAATAACGGATGTTTGGAATGTGATAAATCTTCTTGTTTAGCTATCTCCTTCATTTGCTTTATATTTTTAAAAATCGTATACCAGTGGTCACTAAAATAATCAATGTGCTTCACAAATTGTGGTACATGTTTCTTCCCTCTCAGCAGGGAGATTCCATTTGATGACTGCTATGTTTGTTCTACCATGGAGTGTGATTTTGTTGGATGGAAACCACCACTCCCAGCATTCTGACTATTGTAGTTATTAGCAAAGACTTCTTTCTTTTGCTAGGTGCTTCTCTTGATTGATACCGTTATCACTTATATTCATCAATTTCACAGTGGAGTAATGTATTTGAATCGTGAAATGTGGTAAAGTGTTTGTTCTTTACAGCAGGGTCATCTGGTTGTATGGCCACAAAGCAGATTCTCCATTCAACGGGTTTTTTGTGCATATGGGACTTCACATGCACCTTACTGAATAACGGATGTTTGGAATGTGATAAATCTTCTTGTTTAGCTATCTCCTTCATTTGCTTCATATTTTTAAAAATCGTATTCCAGTGGTCACTAAAATAATCAATGTGCTTCACAAATTGTGGTACATGTTTCTTCCCTCTCAGCAGGGAGATTCCGTTTGATGACTGCTATGTTTGTTCTACCATGGAGTGTGATTTTGTTGGATGGGAACCACCACTCCCAGCATTCTGACTATTGTAGTTATTAGCAAAGACTTCTTTCTTTTGCTAGGTGCTTCTCTTGATTGATACCGTTATCACTTATATTCATCAATTTCACAGTGGAGTAATGTATTTGAATCGTGAAATGTGGTAAAGTGTTTGTTCTTTACAGCAGGGTCATCTGGTTGTATGGCCACAAAGCAGATTCTCCATTCAAAGGGTTTTTTGTGCATATGGGACTTCACATGCACCTTACTGAGTAACGGATGTTTGGAATGTGATAAATCTTCTTGTTTAGCTATCTCCTTCATTTGCTTTATATTTTTAAAAATCGTATTCCAGTGGTCACTAAAATAATCAATGTGCTTCACAAATTGTGGTACATGTTTCTTCCCTCTCAGCAGGGAGATTCCGTTTGATGACTGCTATGTTTGTTCTACCATGGAGTGTGATTTTGTTGGATGGGAACCACCACTCGCAGCATTCTGACTATTGTAGTTATTAGCAAAGGCTTCTTTCTTTTGCTAGGTGCTTCTCTTGATTGATACCGTTATCACTTATATTCATCAATTTCACAGTGGAGTAATGTATTTGAATCGTGAAATGTGGTAAAGTGTTTGTTCTTTACAGCAGGGTCATCTGGTTGTATGGCCACAAAGCAGATTCTCCATTCAACGGGTTTTTTGTGCATATGGGACTTCACATGCACCTTACTGAGTAACGGATGTTTGGAATGTGATAAATCTTCTTGTTTAGCTATCTCCTTCATTTGCTTTATATTTTTAAAAATCGTATTCCAGTGGTCACTAAAATAATCAATGTGCTTCACAAATTGTGGTACATGTTTCTTCCCTCTCAGCAGGGAGATTCCGTTTGATGACTGCTATGTTTGTTCTACCATGGAGTGTGATTTTGTTGGATGGGAACCACCACTCCCAGCATTCTGACTATTGTAGTTATTAGCAAAGACTTCTTTCTTTTGCTAGGTGCTTCTCTTGATTGATACCGTTATCACTTATATTCATCAATTTCACAGTGGAGTAATGTATTTGAATCGTGAAATGTGGTAAAGTGTTTGTTCTTTACAGCAGGGTCATCTGGTTGTATGGCCACAAAGCAGATTCTCCATTCAACGGGTTTTTTGTGCATATGGGACTTCACATGCACCTTACTGAATAACGTATGTTTGGAATGTGATAAATCTTCTTGGTTAGGTATCTCCTTCATTTGCTTTATATTTTTAAAAATCGTATTCCAGTGGTCACTAAAATAATCAATGTGCTTCACAAATTGTGGTACATGTTTCTTCCCTCTCAGCAGGGAGATTCCGTTTGATGACTGCTATGTTTGTTCTACCATGGAGTGTGATTTTGTTGGATGGGAACCACCACTCCCAGCATTCTGACTATTGTAGTTATTAGCAAAGACTTCTTTCTTTTGCTAGGTGCTTCTCTTGATTGATACCGTTATCACTTATATTCATCAATTTCACAGTGGAGTAATGTATTTGAATCGTGATATGTGGTTCAGTGTTTGTTCTTTACAGCAGGGTCATCTGGTTGTATGGCCACAAAGCAGATTCTCCATTCAACGGGTTTTTTGTGCATATGGGACTTCACATGCACCTTACTGAATAACGGATGTTTGGAATGTGATAAATCTTCTTGTTTAGCTATCTCCTTCATTTGCTTTATATTTTTAAAAATCGTATTCCAGTGGTCACTAAAATAATCAATGTGCTTCACAAATTGTGGTACATGTTTCTTCCCTCTCAGCAGGGAGATTCCGTTTGATGACTGCTATGTTTGTTCTACCATGGAGTGTGATTTTGTTGGATGGGAACCACCACTCCCAGCATTCTGACTATTGTAGTTATTAGCAAAGACTTCTTTCTTTTGCTAGGTGCTTCTCTTGATTGATACCGTTATCACTTATATTCATCAATTTCACAGTGGAGTAATGTATTTGAATCGTGAAATGTGGTAAAGTGTTTGTTCTTTACAGCAGGGTCATCTGGTTGTATGGCCACAAAGCAGATTCTCCATTCAACGGGTTTTTTGTGCATATGGGACTTCACATGCACCTTACTGAATAACGGATGTTTGGAATGTGATAAATCTTCTTGGTTAGGTATCTCCTTCATTTGCTTTATATTTTATAAATCGTATTCCAGTGGTCACTAAAATAATCAATGTGCTTCACAAATTGTGGTACATGTTTCTTCCCTCTCAGCAGGGAGATTCCGTTTGATGACTGCTATGTTTGTTCTACCATGGAGTGTGATTTTGTTGGATGGGAACCACCACTCCCAGCATTCTGACTATTGTAGTTATTAGCAAAGACTTCTTTCTTTTGCTAGGTGCTTCTCTTGATTGATACCGTTATCACTTATATTCATCAATTTCACAGTGGAGTAATGTATTTGAATCGTGAAATGTGGTAAAGTGTTTGTTCTTTACAGCAGGGTCATCTGGTTGTATGGCCACAAAGCAGATTCTCCATTCAACGGGTTTTTTGTGCATATGGGACTTCACATGCACCTTACTGAATAACGGATGTTTGGAATGTGATAAATCTTCTTGGTTAGGTATCTCCTTCATTTGCTTTATATTTTTAAAAATCGTATTCCAGTGGTCACTAAAATAATCAATGTGCTTCACAAATTGTGGTACATGTTTCTTCCCTCTCAGCAGGGAGATTCCGTTTGATGACTGCTATGTTTGTTCTACCATGGAGTGTGATTTTGTTGGATGGGAACCACCACTCCCAGCATTCTGACTCTTGTAGTTATTAGCAAAGACTTCTTTCTTTTGCTAGGTGCTTCTCTTGATTGATACCGTTATCACTTATATTCATCAATTTCACAGTGGAGTAATGTATTTGAATCGTGAAATGTGGTAAAGTGTTTGTTCTTTACAGCAGGGTCATCTGGTTGTATGGCCACAAAGCAGATTCTCCATTCAACGGGTTTTTTGTGCATATGGGACTTCACATGCACCTTACTGAATAACGGATGTTTGGAATGTGATAAATCTTCTTGGTTAGGTATCTCCTTCATTTGCTTTATATTTTTAAAAATCGTATTCCAGTGGTCACTAAAATAATCAATGTGCTTCACAAATTGTGGTACATGTTTCTTCCCTCTCAGCAGGGAGATTCCGTTTGATGACTGCTATGTTTGTTCTACCATGGAGTGTGATTTTGTTGGATGGGAAACACCACTCCCAGCATTCTGACTATTGTAGTTATTAGCAAAGACTTCTTTCTTTTGCTAGGTGCTTCTCTTGATTGATACCGTTATCACTTATATTCATCAATTTCACAGTGGAGTAATGTATTTGAATCGTGAAATGTGGTAAAGTGTTTGTTCTTTACAGCAGGGTCATCTGGTTGTATGGCCACAAAGCAGATTCTCCATTCAACGGGTTTCTTGTGCATATGGGACTTCACATGCACCTTACTGAATAACGGATGTTTGGAATGTGATAAATCTTCTTGTTTAGCTATCTCCTTCATTTGCTTTATATTTTTAAAAATCGTATTCCAGTGGTCACTAAAATAATCAATGTGCTTCACAAATTGTGGTACATGTTTCTTCCCTCTCAGCAGGGAGATTCCGTTTGATGACTGCTATGTTTGTTCTACCATTGAGTGTGATTTTGTTGGATGGGAACCACCACTCCCAGCATTCTGACTCTTGTAGTTATTAGCAAAGACTTCTTTCTTTTGCTAGGTGCTTCTCTTGATTGATACCGTTATCACTTATATTCATCAATTTCACAGTGGAGTAATGTATTTGAATCGTGAAATGTGGTAAAGTGTTTGTTCTTTACAGCAGGGTCATCTGGTTGTATGGCCACAAAGCAGATTCTCCATTCAACGGGTTTTTTGTGCATATGGGACTTCACATGCACCTTACTGAATAACGGATGTTTGGAATGTGATAAATCTTCTTGTTTAGCTATCTCCTTCATTTGCTTTATATTTTTAAAAATCGTATTCCAGTGGTCACTAAAATAATCAATGTGCTTCACAAATTGTGGTACATGTTTCTTCCCTCTCAGCAGGGAGATTCCGTTTGATGACTGCTATGTTTGTTCTACCATGGAGTGTGATTTTGTTGGATGGGAACCACCACTCCCAGCATTCTGACTATTGTAGTTATTAGCAAAGACTTCTTTCTTTTGCTAGGTGCTTCTCTTGATTGACACCGTTATCACTTATATTCATCAATTTCACAGTGGAGTAATGTATTTGAATCGTGAAATGTGGTAAAGTGTTTGTTCTTTACAGCAGGGTCATCTGGTTGTATGGCCACAAAGCAGATTCTCCATTCAACGGGTTTTTTGTGCATATGGGACTTCACATGCACCTTACTGAATAACGGATGTTTGGAATGTGATAAATCTTCTTGTTTAGCTATCTCCTTCATTTGCTTTATATTTTTAAAAATCGTATTCCAGTGGTCACTAAAATAATCAATGTGCTTCACAAATTGTGGTACATGTTTCTTCCCTCTCAGCAGGGAGATTCCGTTTGATGACTGCTATGTTTGTTCTACCATGGAGTGTGATTTTGTTGGATGGGAACCACCACTCCCAGCATTCTGACTCTTGTAGTTATTAGCAAAGACTTCTTTCTTTTGCTAGGTGCTTCTCTTGATTGATACCGTTATCACTTATATTCATCAATTTCACAGTGGAGTAATGTATTTGAATCGTGAAATGTGGTAAAGTGTTTGTTCTTTACAGCAGGGTCATCTGGTTGTATGGCCACAAAGCAGATTCTCCATTCAACGGGTTTTTTGTGCATATGGGACTTCACATGCACCTTACTGAATAACGGATGTTTGGAATGTGATAAATCTTCTTGTTTAGCTATCTCCTTCATTTGCTTTATATTTTTAAAAATCGTATTCCAGTGGTCACTAAAATAATCAATGTGCTTCACAAATTGTGGTACATGTTTCTTCCCTCTCAGCAGGGAGATTCCGTTTGATGACTGCTATGTTTGTTCTACCATGGAGTGTGATTTTGTTGGATGGGAACCACCACTCCCAGCATTCTGACTATTGTAGTTATTAGCAAAGACTTCTTTCTTTTGCTAGGTGCTTCTCTTGATTGATACCGTTATCACTTATATTCATCAATTTCACAGTGGAGTAATGTATTTGAATCGTGAAATGTGGTAAAGTGTTTGTTCTTTACAGCAGGGTCATCTGGTTGTATGGCCACAAAGCAGATTCTCCATTCAACGGGTTTTTTGTGCATATGGGACTTCACATGCACCTTACTGAATAACGGATGTTTGGAATGTGATAAATCTTCTTGTTTAGCTATCTCCTTCATTTGCTTTATATTTTAAAAAATCGTATTCCAGTGGTCACTAAAATAATCAATGTGCTTCACAAATTGTGGTACATGTTTCTTCCCTCTCAGCAGGGAGATTCCGTTTGATAACTGCTATGTTTGTTCTACCATGGAGTGTGATTTTGTTGGATGGGAACCACCACTCCCAGCATTCTGACTATTGTAGTTATTAGCAAAGACTTCTTTCTTTTGCTAGGTGCTTCTCTTGATTGATACCGTTATCACTTATATTCATCAATTTCACAGTGGAGTAATGTATTTGAATCGTGAAATGTGGTAAAGTGTTTGTTCTTTACAGCAGGGTCATCTGGTTGTATGGCCACAAAGCAGATTCTCCATTCAACGGGTTTTTTGTGCATATGGGACTTCACATGCACCTTACTGAATAACGGATGTTTGGAATGTGATAAATCTTCTTGGTTAGGTATCTCCTTCATTTGCTTTATATTTTTAAAAATCGTATTCCAGTGGTCACTAAAATAATCAATGTGCTTCACAAATTGTGGTACATGTTTCTTCCCTCTCAGCAGGGAGATTCCGTTTGATGACTGCTATGTTTGTTCTACCATGGAGTGTGATTTTGTTGGATGGGAACCACCACTCCCAGCATTCTGACTATTGTAGTTATTAGCAAAGACTTCTTTCTTTTGCTAGGTGCTTCTCTTGATTGATATCGTTATCACTTATATTCATCAATTTCACAGTGGAGTAATGTATTTGAATCGTGAAATGTGGTAAAGTGTTTGTTCTTTACAGCAGGGTCATCTGGTTGTATGGCCACAAAGCAGATTCTCCATTCAACGGGTTTTTTGTGCATATGGGACTTCACATGCACCTTACTGAATAACGGATGTTTGGAATGTGATAAATCTTCTTGGTTAGGTATCTCCTTCATTTGCTTTATATTTTTAAAAATCGTATTCCAGTGGTCACTAAAATAATCAATGTGCTTCACAAATTGTGGTACATGTTTCTTCCCTCTCAGCAGGGAGATTCCGTTTGACGACTGCTATGTTTGTTCTACCATGGAGTGTGATTTTGTTGGATGGGAACCACCACTCCCAGCATTCTGACTATTGTAGTTATTAGCAAAGACTTCTTTCTTTTGCTAGGTGCTTCTCTTGATTGATACCGTTATCACTTATATTCATCAATTTCACAGTGGAGTAATGTATTTGAATCGTGAAATGTGGTAAAGTGTTTGTTCTTTACAGCAGGGTCATCTGGTTGTATGGCCACAAAGCAGATTCTCCATTCAACGGGTTTTTTGTGCATATGGGACTTCACATGCACCTTACTGAATAACGGATGTTTGGAATGTGATAAATCTTCTTGGTTAGGTATCTCCTTCATTTGCTTTATATTTTTAAAAATCGTATTCCAGTGGTCACTAAAATTATCAATGTGCTTCACAAATTGTGGTACATGTTTCTTCCCTCTCAGCAGGGAGATTCCGTTTGATGACTGCTATGTTTGTTCTACCATGGAGTGTGATTTTGTTGGATGGGAACCACCACTCCCAGCATTCTGACTATTGTAGTTATTAGCAAAGACTTCTTTCTTTTGCTAGGTGCTTCTCTTGATTGATACCGTTATCACTTATATTCATCAATTTCACAGTGGAGTAATGTATTTGAATCGTGAAATGTGGTAAAGTGTTTGTTCTTTACAGCAGGGTCATCTGGTTGTATGGCCACAAAGCAGATTCTCCATTCAACGGGTTTTTTGTGCATATGGGACTTCACATGCACCTTACTGAATAACGGATGTTTGGAATGTGATAAATCTTCTTGGTTAGGTATCTCCTTCATTTGCTTTATATTTTTAAAAATCGTATTCCAGTGGTCACTAAAATAATCAATGTGCTTCACAAATTGTGGTACATGTTTCTTCCCTCTCAGCAGGGAGATTCCGTTTGATGACTGCTATGTTTGTTCTACCATGGAGTGTGATTTTGTTGGATGGGAACCACCACTCCCAGCATTCTGACTCTTGTAGTTATTAGCAAAGACTTCTTTCTTTTGCTAGGTGCTTCTCTTGATTGATACCGTTATCACTTATATTCATCAATTTCACAGTGGAGTAATGTATTTGAATCGTGAAATGTGGTAAAGTGTTTGTTCTTTACAGCAGGGTCATCTGGTTGTATGGCCACAAAGCAGATTCTCCATTCAAAGGGTTTTTTGTGCATATGGGACTTCACATGCACCTTACTGAATAACGGATGTTTGGAATGTGATAAATCTTCTTGTTTAGCTATCTCCTTCATTTGCTTTATATTTTTAAAAATCGTATTCCAGTGGTCACTAAAATAATCAATGTGCTTCACAAATTGTGGTACATGTTTCTTCCCTCTCAGCAGGGAGATTCCGTTTGATGACTGCTATGTTTGTTCTACCATGGAGTGTGATTTTGTTGGATGGGAACCACCACTCCCAGCATTCTGACTATTGTAGGTATTAGCAAAGACTTCTTTCTTTTGCTAGGTGCTTCTCTTGATTGATACCGTTATCACTTATATTCATCAATTTCACAGTGGAGTAATGTATTTGAATCGTGAAATGTGGTAAAGTGTTTGTTCTTTACAGCAGGGTCATCTGGTTGTATGGCCACAAAGCAGATTCTCCACTCAACGGGTTTTTTGTGCATATGGGACTTCACATGCACCTTACTGAATAACGGATGTTTGGAATGTGATAAATCTTCTTGGTTAGGTATCTCCTTCATTTGCTTTATATTTTTAAAAATCGTATTCCAGTGGTCACTAAAATAATCAATGTGCTTCACAAATTGTGGTACATGTTTCTTCCCTCTCAGCAGGGAGATTCCGTTTGATGACTGCTATGTTTGTTCTACCATGGAGTGTGATTTTGTTGGATGGGAACCACCACTCCCAGTATTCTGACTATTGTAGTTATTAGCAAAGACTTCTTTCTTTTGCTAGGTGCTTCTGTTGATTGATACCGTTAACACTTATATTCATCAATTTCACAGTGGAGTAATGTATTTGAATCGTGAAATGTTGTAAAGTGTTTGTTCTTTACAGCAGGGTCATCTGGTTGTATGGCCACAAAGCAGATTCTCCATTCAACGGGTTTTTTGTGCATATGGGACTTCACATGCACCTTACTGAATAACGGATGTTTGGAATGTGATAAATCTTCTTGGTTAGGTATCTCCTTCATTTGCTTTATATTTTTAAAAATCGTATTCCAGTGGTCACTAAAATAATCAATGTGCTTCACAAATTGTGGTACATGTTTCTTCCCTCTCAGCAGGGAGATTCCGTTTGATGACTGCTATGTTTGTTCTACCATGGAGTGTGATTTTGTTGGATGGGAACCACCACTCCCAGCATTCTGACTATTGTAGTTATTAGCAAAGACTTCTTTCTTTTGCTAGGTGCTTCTCTTGATTGATACCGTTATCACTTATATTCATCAATTTCACAGTGGAGTAATGTATTTGAATCGTGAAATGTGGTAAAGTGTTTGTTCTTTACAGCAGGGTCATCTGGTTGTATGGCCACAAAGCAGATTCTCCATTCAACGGGTTTTTTGTGCATATGGGACTTCACATGCACCTTACTGAATAACGGATGTTTGGAATGTGATAAATCTTCTTGGTTAGGTATCTCCTTCATTTGCTTTATATTTTTAAAAATCGTATTCCAGTGGTCACTAAAATAATCAATGTGCTTCACAAATTGTGGTACATGTTTCTTCCCTCTCAGCAGGGAGATTCCGTTTGATGGCTGCTATGTTTGTTCTACCATGGAGTGTGATTTTGTTGGATGGGAACCACCACTCCCAGCATTCTGACTCTTGTAGTTATTAGCAAAGACTTCTTTCTTTTGCTAGGTGCTTCTCTTGATTGATACCGTTATCACTTATATTCATCAATTTCACAGTGGAGTAATGTATTTGAATCGTGAAATGTGGTAAAGTGTTTGTTCTTTACAGCAGGGTCATCTGGTTGTATGGCCACAAAGCAGATTCTCCATTCAACGGGTTTTTTGTGCATATGGGACTTCACATGCACCTTACTGAATAACGGATGTTTGGAATGTGATAAATCTTCTTGGTTAGGTATCTCCTTCATTTGCTTTATATTTTATAAATCGTATTCCAGTGGTCACTAAAATAATCAATGTGCTTCACAAATTGTGGTACATGTTTCTTCCCTCTCAGCAGGGAGATTCCGTTTGATGACTGCTATGTTTGTTCTACCATGGAGTGTGATTTTGTTGGATGGGAACCACCACTCCCAGCATTCTGACTATTGTAGTTATTAGCAAAGACTTCTTTCTTTTGCTAGGTGCTTCTCTTGATTGATACCGTTATCACTTATATTCATCAATTTCACAGTGGAGTAATGTATTTGAATCGTGAAATGTGGTAAAGTGTTTGTTCTTTACAGCAGGGTCATCTGGTTGTATGGCCACAAAGCAGATTCTCCATTCAACGGGTTTTTTGTGCATATGGGACTTCACATGCACCTTACTGAATAACGGATGTTTGGAATGTGATAAATCTTCTTGGTTAGGTATCTCCTTCATTTGCTTTATATTTTTAAAAATCGTATTCCAGTGGTCACTAAAATAATCAATGTGCTTCACAAATTGTGGTACATGTTTCTTCCCTCTCAGCAGGGAGATTCCATTTGATGACTGCTATGTTTGTTCTACCATGGAGTGTGATTTTGTTGGATGGGAACCACCACTCCCAGCATTCTGACTATTGTAGTTATTAGCAAAGACTTCTTTCTTTTGCTAGGTGCTTCTCTTGATTGATACCGTTATCACTTATATTCATCAATTTCACAGTGGAGTAATGTATTTGAATCGTGAAATGTGGTAAAGTGTTTGTTCTTTACAGCAGGGTCATCTGGTTGTATGGCCACAAAGCAGATTCTCCATTCAACGGGTTTTTTGTGCATATGGGACTTCACATGCACCTTACTGAATAACGGATGTTTGGAATGTGATAAATCTTCTTGGTTAGGTATGTCCTTCATTTGCTTTATATTTTTAAAAATCGTATTCCAGTGGTCACTAAAATAATCAATGTGCTTCACAAATTGTGGTACATGTTTCTTCCCTCTCAGCAGGGAGATTCCGTTTGATGACTGCTATGTTTGTTCTACCATGGAGTGTGATTTTGTTGGATGGGAACCACCACTCCCAGCATTCTGACTATTGTAGTTATTAGCAAAGACTTCTTTCTTTTGCTAGGTGCTTCTCTTGATTGATACCGTTAACACTTATATTCATCAATTTCACAGTGGAGTAATGTATTTGAATCGTGAAATGTTGTAAAGTGTTTGTTCTTTACAGCAGGGTCATCTGGTTGTATGGCCACAAAGCAGATTCTCCATTCAACGGGTTTTTTGTGCATATGGGACTTCACATGCACCGTACTGAATAACGGATGTTTGGAATGTGATAAATCTTCTTGGTTAGGTATCTCCTTCATTTGCTTTATATTTTTAAAAATCGTATTCCAGTGGTCACTAAAATAATCAATGTGCTTCACAAATTGTGGTACATGTTTCTTCCCTCTCAGCAGGGAGATTCCGTTTGATGACTGCTATGTTTGTTCTACCATGGAGTGTGATTTTGTTGGATGGGAACCACCACTCCCAGCATTCTGACTATTGTAGTTATTAGCAAAGACTTCTTTCTTTTGCTAGGTGCTTCTCTTGATTGATACCGTTATCACTTATATTCATCAATTTCACAGTGGAGTAATGTATTTGAATCGTGAAATGTGGTAAAGTGTTTGTTCTTTACAGCAGGGTCATCTGGTTGTATGGCCACAAAGCAGATTCTCCATTCAACGGGTTTTTTGTGCATATGGGACTTCACATGCACCTTACTGAATAACGGATGTTTGGAATGTGATAAATCTTCTTGGTTAGGTATCTCCTTCATTTGCTTTATATTTTATAAATCGTATTCCAGTGGTCACTAAAATAATCAATGTGCTTCACAAATTGTGGTACATGTTTCTTCCCTCTCAGCAGGGAGATTCCGTTTGATGACTGCTATGTTTGTTCTACCATGGAGTGTGATTTTGTTGGATGGGAACCACCACTCCCAGCATTCTGACTATTGTAGTTATTAGCAAAGACTTCTTTCTTTTGCTAGGTGCTTCTCTTGATTGATACCGTTAACACTTATATTCATCAATTTCACAGTGGAGTAATGTATTTGAATCGTGAAATGTTGTAAAGTGTTTGTTCTTTACAGCAGGGTCATCTGGTTGTATGGCCACAAAGCAGATTCTCCATTCAACGGGTTTTTTGTGCATATGGGACTTCACATGCACCTTACTGAATAACGGATGTTTGGAATGTGATAAATCTTCTTGGTTAGGTATCTCCTTCATTTGCTTTATATTTTTAAAAATCGTATTCCAGTGGTCACTAAAATAATCAATGTGCTTCACAAATTGTGGTACATGTTTCTTCCCTCTCAGCAGGGAGATTCCGTTTGATGACTGCTATGTTTGTTCTACCATGGAGTGTGATTTTGTTGGATGGGAACCACCACTCCCAGCATTCTGACTATTGTAGTTATTAGCAAAGACTTCTTTCTTTTGCTAGGTGCTTCTCTTGATTGATACCGTTATCACTTATATTCATCAATTTCACAGTGGAGTAATGTATTTGAATCGTGAAATGTGGTAAAGTGTTTGTTCTTTACAGCAGGGTCATCTGGTTGTATGGCCACAAAGCAGATTCTCCATTCAACGGGTTTTTTGTGCATATGGGACTTCACATGCACCTTACTGAATAACGGATGTTTGGAATGTGATAAATCTTCTTGGTTAGGTATCTCCTTCATTTGCTTTATATTTTATAAATCGTATTCCAGTGGTCACTAAAATAATCAATGTGCTTCACAAATTGTGGTACATGTTTCTTCCCTCTCAGCAGGGAGATTCCGTTTGATGACTGCTATGTTTGTTCTACCATGGAGTGTGATTTTGTTGGATGGGAACCACCACTCCCAGCATTCTGACTATTGTAGTTATTAGCAAAGACTTCTTTCTTTTGCTAGGTTCTTCTCTTGATTGATACCGTTATCACTTATATTCATCAATTTCACAGTGGAGTAATGTATTTGAATCGTGAAATGTGGTAAAGTGTTTGTTCTTTACAGCAGGGTCATCTGGTTGTATGGCCACAAAGCAGATTCTCCATTCAACGGGTTTTTTGTGCATATGGGACTTCACATGCACCTTACTGAATAACGGATGTTTGGAATGTGATAAATCTTCTTGTTTAGCTATCTCCTTCATTTGCTTTATATTTTTAACAATCGTATTCCAGTGGTCACTAAAATAATCAATGTGCTTCACAAATTGTGGTACATGTTTCTTCCCTCTCAGCAGGGAGATTCCGTTTGATGACTGCTATGTTTGTTCTACCATGGAGTGTGATTTTGTTGGATGGGAACCACCACTCCCAGCATTCTGACTATTGTAGTTATTAGCAAAGACTTCTTTCTTTTGCTAGGTGCTTCTCTTGATTGATACCGTTATCACTTATATTCATCAATTTCACAGTGGAGTAATGTATTTGAATCGTGAAATGTGGTAAAGTGTTTGTTCTTTACAGCAGGGTCATCTGGTTGTATGGCCACAAAGCAGATTCTCCATTCAACGGGTTTTTTGTGCATATGGGACTTCACATGCACCTTACTGAATAACGGATGTTTGGAATGTGATAAATCTTCTTGGTTAGGTATCTCCTTCATTTGTTTTATATTTTTAAAAATCGTATTCCAGTGGTCACTAAAATAATCAATGTGCTTCACAAATTGTGGTACATGTTTCTTCCCTCTCAGCAGGGAGATTCCGTTTGATGACTGCTATGTTTGTTCTACCATGGAGTGTGATTTTGTTGGATGGGAACCACCACTCCCAGCATTCTGACTATTGTAGTTATTAGCAAAGACTTCTTTCTTTTGCTAGGTGCTTCTCTTGATTGATACCGTTATCACTTATATTCATCAATTTCACAGTGGAGTAATGTATTTGAATCGTGAAATGTGGTAAAGTGTTTGTTCTTTACAGCAGGGTCATCTGGTTGTATGGCCACAAAGCAGATTCTCCATTCAACGGGTTTTTTGTGCATATGGGACTTCACATGCACCTTACTGAATAACGGATGTTTGGAATGTGATAAATCTTCTTGGTTAGGTATCTCCTTCATTTGCTTTATATTTTTAAAAATCGTATTCCAGTGGTCACTAAAATAATCAATGTGCTTCACAAATTGTGGTACATGTTTCTTCCCTCTCAGCAGGGAGATTCCGTTTGATGACTGCTATGTTTGTTCTACCATGGAGTGTGATTTTGTTGGATGGGAACCACCACTCCCAGCATTCTGACTCTTGTAGTTATTAGCAAAGACTTCTTTCTTTTGCTAGGTGCTTCTCTTGATTGATACCGTTATCACTTATATTCATCAATTTCACAGTGGAGTAATGTATTTGAATCGTGAAATGTGGTAAAGTGTTTGTTCTTTACAGCAGGGTCATCTGGTTGTATGGCCACAAAGCAGATTCTCCATTCAACGGGTTTTTTGTGCATATGGGACTTCACATGCACCTTACTGAGTAACGGATGTTTGGAATGTGATAAATCTTCTTGTTTAGCTATCTCCTTCATTTGCTTTATATTTTTAAAAATCGTATTCCAGTGGTCACTAAAATAATCAATGTGCTTCACAAATTGTGGTACATGTTTCTTCCCTCTCAGCAGGGAGATTCCGTTTGATGACTGCTATGTTTGTTCTACCATGGAGTGTGATTTTGTTGGATGGGAACCACCACTCCCAGCATTCTGACTATTGTAGTTATTAGCAAAGACTTCTTTCTTTTGCTAGGTGCTTCTCTTGATTGATACCGTTATCACTTATATTCATCAATTTCACAGTGGAGTAATGTATTTGAATCGTGAAATGTGGTAAAGTGTTTGTTCTTTACAGCAGGGTCATCTGGTTGTATGGCCACAAAGCAGATTCTCCATTCAACGGGTTTTTTGTGCATATGGGACTTCACATGCACCTTACTGAATAACGGATGTTTGGAATGTGATAAATCTTCTTGGTTAGGTATCTCCTTCATTTGCTTTATATTTTATAAATCGTATTCCAGTGGTCACTAAAATAATCAATGTGCTTCACAAATTGTGGTACATGTTTCTTCCCTCTCAGCAGGGAGATTCCGTTTGATGACTGCTATGTTTGTTCTACCATGGAGTGTGATTTTGTTGGATGGGAACCACCACTCCCAGCATTCTGACTATTGTAGTTATTAGCAAAGACTTCTTTCTTTTGCTAGGTGCTTCTCTTGATTGATACCGTTAACACTTATATTCATCAATTTCACAGTGGAGTAATGTATTTGAATCGTGAAATGTTGTAAAGTGTTTGTTCTTTACAGCAGGGTCATCTGGTTGTATGGCCACAAAGCAGATTCTCCATTCAACGGGTTTTTTGTGCATATGGGACTTCACATGCACCTTACTGAATAACGGATGTTTGGAATGTGATAAATCTTCTTGGTTAGGTATCTCCTTCATTTGCTTTATATTTTTAAAAATCGTATTCCAGTGGTCACTAAAATAATCAATGTGCTTCACAAATTGTGGTACATGTTTCTTCCCTCTCAGCAGGGAGATTCCGTTTGATGACTGCTATGTTTGTTCTACCATGGAGTGTGATTTTGTTGGATGGGAACCACCACTCCCAGCATTCTGACTATTGTAGTTATTAGCAAAGACTTCTTTCTTTTGCTAGGTGCTTCTCTTGATTGATACCGTTATCACTTATATTCATCAATTTCACAGTGGAGTAATGTATTTGAATCGTGAAATGTGGTAAAGTGTTTGTTCTTTACAGCAGGGTCATCTGGTTGTATGGCCACAAAGCAGATTCTCCATTCAACGGGTTTTTTGTGCATATGGGACTTCACATGCACCTTACTGAATAACGGATGTTTGGAATGTGATAAATCTTCTTGGTTAGGTATCTCCTTCATTTGCTTCATATTTTATAAATCGTATTCCAGTGGTCACTAAAATAATCAATGTGCTTCACAAATTGTGGTACATGTTTCTTCCCTCTCAGCAGGGAGATTCCGTTTGATGACTGCTATGTTTGTTCTACCATGGAGTGTGATTTTGTTGGATGGGAACCACCACTCCCAGCATTCTGACTATTGTAGTTATTAGCAAAGACTTCTTTCTTTTGCTAGGTGCTTCTCTTGATTGATACCGTTAACACTTATATTCATCAATTTCACAGTGGAGTAATGTATTTGAATCGTGAAATGTGGTAAAGTGTTTGTTCTTTACAGCAGGGTCATCTGGTTGTATGGCCACAAAGCTGATTCTCCATTCAACGGGTTTTTTGTGCATATGGGACTTCACATGCACCTTACTGAATAACGGATGTTTGGAATGTGATAAATCTTCTTGGTTAGGTATCTCCTTCATTTGCTTTATATTTTTAAAAATCGTATTCCAGTGGTCACTAAAATAATCAATGTGCTTCACAAATTGTGGTACATGTTTCTTCCCTCTCAGCAGGGAGATTCCGTTTGATGACTGCTATGTTTGTTCTACCATGGAGTGTGATTTTGTTGGATGGGAACCACCACTCCCAGCATTCTGACTATTGTAGTTATTAGCAAAGACTTCTTTCTTTTGCTAGGTGCTTCTCTTGATTGATACCGTTATCACTTATATTCATCAATTTCACAGTGGAGT
Source organism: Schistocerca nitens (assembly GCF_023898315.1). Lineage (NCBI taxonomy): Eukaryota > Metazoa > Arthropoda > Insecta > Orthoptera > Acrididae > Schistocerca > Schistocerca nitens. The sequence continues at coordinate 5,256,968 of NW_026046001.1, forward strand.
AATGTATTTGAATCGTGAAATGTGGTAAAGTGTTTGTTCTTTACAGCAGGGTCATCTGGTTGTATGGCCACAAAGCAGATTCTCCATTCAACGGGTTTTTTGTGCATATGGGACTTCACATGCACCTTACTGAATAACGGATGTTTGGAATGTGATAAATCTACTTGGTTAGGTATCTCCTTCATTTGCTTTATATTTTTAAAAATCATATTCCAGGGGTCACTAAAATAATCAATGTGCTTCACAAATTGTGGTACATGTTTCTTCCCTCTCAGCAGGGAGATTCCGTTTGATGACTGCTATGTTTGTTCTACCATGGAGTGTGATTTTGTTGGATGGGAACCACCACTCCCAGCATTCTGACTATTGTAGTTATTAGCAAAGACTTCTTTCTTTTGCTAGGTGCTTCTCTTGATTGATACCGTTATCACTTATATTCATCAATTTCACAGTGGAGTAATGTATTTGAATCGTGAAATGTGGTAAAGTGTTTGTTCTTTACAGCAGGGTCATCTGGTTGTATGGCCACAAAGCAGATTCTCCATTCAACGGGTTTTTTGTGCATATGGGACTTCACATGCACCTTACTGAGTAACGGAAGTTTGGAATGTGATAAATCTTCTTGTTTAGCTATCTCCTTCATTTGCTTTATATTTTTAAAAATCGTATTCCAGTGGTCACTAAAATAATCAATGTGCTTCACAAATTGTGGTACATGTTTCTTCCCTCTCAGCAGGGAGATTCCGTTTGATGACTGCTATGTTTGTTCTACCATGGAGTGTGATTTTGTTGGATGGGAACCACCACTCCCAGCATTCTGACTATTGTAGTTATTAGCAAAGACTTCTTTCTTTTGCTAGGTGCTTCTCTTGATTGATACCGTTATCACTTATATTCATCAATTTCACAGTGGAGTAATGTATTTGAATCGTGAAATGTGGTAAAGTGTTTGTTCTTTACAGCAGGGTCATCTGGTTGTATGGCCACAAAGCAGATTCTCCATTCAACGGGTTTTTTGTGCATATGGGACTTCACATGCACCTTACTGAATAACGGATGTTTGGAATGTGATAAATCTTCTTGGTTAGGTATCTCCTTCATTTGCTTTATATTTTATAAATCGTATTCCAGTGGTCACTAAAATAATCAATGTGCTTCACAAATTGTGGTACATGTTTCTTCCCTCTCAGCAGGGAGATTCCGTTTGATGACTGCTATGTTTGTTCTACCATGGAGTGTGATTTTGTTGGATGGGAACCACCACTCCCAGCATTCTGACTATTGTAGTTATTAGCAAAGACTTCTTTCTTTTGCTAGGTGCTTCTGTTGATTGATACCGTTAACACTTATATTCATCAATTTCACAGTGGAGTAATGTATTTGAATCGTGAAATGTTGTAAAGTGTTTGTTCTTTACAGCAGGGTCATCTGGTTGTATGGCCACAAAGCAGATTCTCCATTCAACGGGTTTTTTGTGCATATGGGACTTCACATGCACCTTACTGAATAACGGATGTTTGGAATGTGATAAATCTTCTTGGTTAGGTATCTCCTTCATTTGCTTTATATTTTTAAAAATCGTATTCCAGTGGTCACTAAAATAATCAATGTGCTTCACAAATTGTGGTACATGTTTCTTCCCTCTCAGCAGGGAGATTCCGTTTGATGACTGCTATGTTTGTTCTACCATGGAGTGTGATTTTGTTGGATGGGAACCACCACTCCCAGCATTCTGACTATTGTAGTTATTAGCAAAGACTTCTTTCTTTTGCTAGGTGCTTCTCTTGATTGATACCGTTATCACTTATATTCATCAATTTCACAGTGGAGTAATGTATTTGAATCGTGAAATGTGGTAAAGTGTTTGTTCTTTACAGCAGGGTCATGTGGTTGTATGGCCACAAAGCAGATTCTCCTTTCAACGGGTTTTTTGTGCATATGGGACTTCACATGCACCTTACTGAATAACGGATGTTTGGAATGTGATAAATCTTCTTGGTTAGGTATCTCCTTCATTTGCTTTATATTTTATAAATCATATTCCAGTGGTCACTAAAATAATCAATGTGCTTCACAAATTGTAGTACATGTTTCTTCCCTCTCAGCAGGGAGATTCCGTTTGATGACTGCTATGTTTGTTCTACCATGGAGTGTGATTTTGTTGGATGGGAACCACCACTCCCAGCATTCTGACTATTGTAGTTATTAGCAAAGACTTCTTTCTTTTGCTAGGTGCTTCTCTTGATTGATACCGTTATCACTTATATTCATCAATTTCACAGTGCAGTAATGTATTTGAATCGTGAAATGTGGTAAAGTGTTTGTTCTTTACAGCAGGGTCATCTGGTTGTATGGCCACAAAGCAGATTCTCCATTCAACGGGTTTTTTGTGCATATGGGACTTCACATGCACCTTACTGAATAACGGATGTTTGGAATGTGATAAATCTTCTTGGTTAGGTATCTCCTTCATTTGCTTTATATTTTTAAAAATCGTATTCCAGTGGTCACTAAAATAATCAATGTGCTTCAAAAATTGTGGTACATGTTTCTTCCCTCTCAGCAGGGAGATTCCGTTTGATGACTGCTATGTTTGTTCTACCATGGAGTGTGATTTTGTTGGATGGGAACCACCACTCCCAGCATTCTGACTCTTGTAGTTATTAGCAAAGACTTCTTTCTTTTGCTAGGTGCTTCTCTTGATTGATACCGTTATCACTTATATTCATCAATTTCACAGTGGAGTAATGTATTTGAATCGTGAAATGTGGTAAAGTGTTTGTTCTTTACAGCAGGGTCATCTGGTTGTATGGCCACAAAGCAGATTCTCCATTCAACGGGTTTTTTGTGCATATGGGACTTCACATGCACCTTACTGAATAACGGATGTTTGGAATGTGATAAATCTTCTTGGTTAGGTATCTCCTTCATTTGCTTTATATTTTTAAAAATCGTATTCCAGTGGTCACTAAAATAATCAATGTGCTTCACAAATTGTGGTACATGTTTCTTCCCTCTCAGCAGGGAGATTCCGTTTGATGACTGCTATGTTTGTTCTACCATGGAGTGTGATTTTGTTGGATGGGAACCACCACTCCCAGCATTCTGACTATTGTAGTTATTAGCAAAGACTTCTTTCTTTTGCTAGGTGCTTCTCTTGATTGATACCGTTATCACTTATATTCATCAATTTCACAGTGGAGTAATGTATTTGAATCGTGAAATGTGGTAAAGTGTTTGTTCTTTACAGCAGGGTCATCTGGTTGTATGGCCACAAAGCAGATTCTCCATTCAACGGGTTTTTTGTGCATATGGGACTTCACATGCACCTTACTGAATAACGGATGTTTGGAATGTGATAAATCTTCTTGTTTAGCTATCTCCTTCATTTGCTTTATATTTTTAAAAATCGTATTCCAGTGGTCACTAAAATAATCAATGTGCTTCACAAATTGTGGTACATGTTTCTTCCCTCTCAGCAGGGAGATTCCGTTTGATGACTGCTATGTTTGTTCTACCATGGAGTGTGATTTTGTTGGATGGGAACCACCACTCCCAGCATTCTGACTATTGTAGTTATTAGCAAAGACTTCTTTCTTTTGCTAGGTGCTTCTCTTGATTGATACCGTTATCACTTATATTCATCAATTTCACAGTGGAGTAATGTATTTGAATCGTGAAATGTGGTAAAGTGTTTGTTCTTTACAGCAGGGTCATCTGGTTGTATGGCCACAAAGCAGATTCTCCATTCAACGGGTTTTTTGTGCATATGGGACTTCACATGCACCTTACTGAATAACGGATGTTTGGAATGTGATAAATCTTCTTGGTTAGGTATCTCCTTCATTTGCTTTATATTTTTAAAAATCGTATTCCAGTGGTCACTAAAATAATCAATGTGCTTCACAAATTGTGGTACATGTTTCTTCCCTCTCAGCAGGGAGATTCCGTTTGATGACTGCTATGTTTGTTCTACCATGGAGTGTGATTTTGTTGGATGGGAACCACCACTCCCAGCATTCTGACTATTGTAGTTATTAGCAAAGACTTCTTTCTTTTGCTAGGTGCTTCTCTTGATTGATACCGTTATCACTTATATTCATCAATTTCACAGTGGAGTAATGTATTTGAATCGTGAAATGTGGTAAAGTGTTTGTTCTTTACAGCAGGGTCATCTGGTTGTATGGCCACAAAGCAGATTCTCCATTCAACGGGTTTTTTGTGCATATGGGACTTCACATGCACCTTACTGAATAACGGATGTTTGGAATGTGATAAATCTTCTTGGTTAGGTATCTCCTTCATTTGCTTTATATTTTATAAATCGTATTCCAGTGGTCACTAAAATAATCAATGTGCTTCACAAATTGTGGTACATGTTTCTTCCCTCTCAGCAGGGAGATTCCGTTTGATGACTGCTATGTTTGTTCTACCATGGAGTGTGATTTTGTTGGATGGGAACCACCACTCCCAGCATTCTGACTCTTGTAGTTATTAGCAAAGACTTCTTTCTTTTGCTAGGTGCTTCTCTTGATTGATACCGTTATCACTTATATTCATCAATTTCACAGTGGAGTAATGTATTTGAATCGTGAAATGTGGTAAAGTGTTTGTTCTTTACAGCAGGGTCATCTGGTTGTATGGCCACAAAGACGATTCTCCATTCAACGGGTTTTTTGTGCATATGGGACTTCACATGCACCTTACTGAATAACGGATGTTTGGAATGTGATAAATCTTCTTGGTTAGGTATCTCCTTCATTTGCTTTATATTTTTAAAAATCGTATTCCAGTGGTCACTAAAATAATCAATGTGCTTCACAAATTGTGGTACATGTTTCTTCCCTCTCAGCAGGGAGATTCCGTTTGATGACTGCTATGTTTGTTCTACCATGGAGTGTGATTTTGTTGGATGGGAACCACCACTCCCAGCATTCTGACTATTGTAGTTATTAGCAAAGACTTCTTTCTTTTGCTAGGTGCTTCTCTTGATTGATACCGTTATCACTTATATTCATCAATTTCACAGTGGAGTAATGTATTTGAATCGTGAAATGTGGTAAAGTGTTTGTTCTTTACAGCAGGGTCATCTGGTTGTATGGCCACAAAGCAGATTCTCCATTCAACGGGTTTTTTGTGCATATGGGACTTCACATGCACCTTACTGAGTAACGGAAGTTTGGAATGTGATAAATCTTCTTGTTTAGCTATCTCCTTCATTTGCTTTATATTTTTAAAAATCGTATTCCAGTGGTCACTAAAATAATCAATGTGCTTCACAAATTGTGGTACATGTTTCTTCCCTCTCAGCAGGGAGATTCCGTTTGATGACTGCTATGTTTGTTCTACCATGGAGTGTGATTTTGTTGGATGGGAACCACCACTCCCAGCATTCTGACTATTGTAGTTATTAGCAAAGACTTCTTTCTTTTGCTAGGTGCTTCTCTTGATTGATACCGTTATCACTTATATTCATCAATTTCACAGTGGAGTAATGTATTTGAATCGTGAAATGTGGTAAAGTGTTTGTTCTTTACAGCAGGGTCATCTGGTTGTATGGCCACAAAGCAGATTCTCCATTCAACGGGTTTTTTGTGCATATGGGACTTCACATGCACCTTACTGAATAACGGATGTTTGGAATGTGATAAATCTTCTTGGTTAGGTATCTCCATCATTTGCTTTATATTTTTAAAAATCGTATTCCAGTGGTCACTAAAATAATCAATGTGCTTCACAAATTGTGGTACATGTTTCTTCCCTCTCAGCAGGGAGATTCCGTTTGATGACTGCTATGTTTGTTCTACCATGGAGTGTGATTTTGTTGGATGGGAACCACCGCTCCCAGCATTCTGACTATTGTAGTTATTAGCAAAGACTTCTTTCTTTTGCTAGGTGCTTCTCTTGATTGATACCGTTATCACTTATATTCATCAATTTCACAGTGGAGTAATGTATTTGAATCGTGAAATGTGGTAATGTGTTTGTTCTTTACAGCAGGGTCATCTGGTTGTATGGCCACAAAGCAGATTCTCCATTCAACGGGTTTTTTGTGCATATGGGACTTCACATGCACCTTACTGAATAACGGATGTTTGGAATGTGATAAATCTTCTTGGTTAGGTATCTCCTTCATTTGCTTTATATTTTATAAATCGTATTCCAGTGGTCACTAAAATAATCAATGTGCTTCACAAATTGTGGTACATGTTTCTTCCCTCTCAGCAGGGAGATTCCGTTTGATGACTGCTATGTTTGTTCTACCATGGAGTGTGATTTTGTTGGATGGGAACCACCACTCCCAGCATTCTGACTCTTGTAGTTATTAGCAAAGACTTCTTTCTTTTGCTAGGTGCTTCTCTTGATTGATACCGTTATCACTTATATTCATCAATTTCACAGTGGAGTAATGTATTTGAATCGTGAAATGTGGTAAAGTGTTTGTTCTTTACAGCAGGGTCATCTGGTTGTATGGCCACAAAGACGATTCTCCATTCAACGGGTTTTTTGTGCATATGGGACTTCACATGCACCTTACTGAATAACGGATGTTTGGAATGTGATAAATCTTCTTGGTTAGGTATCTCCTTCATTTGCTTTATATTTTTAAAAATCGTATTCCAGTGGTCACTAAAATAATCAATGTGCTTCACAAATTGTGGTACATGTTTCTTCCCTCTCAGCAGGGAGATTCCGTTTGATGACTGCTATGTTTGTTCTACCATGGAGTGTGATTTTGTTGGATGGGAACCACCACTCCCAGCATTCTGACTATTGTAGTTATTAGCAAAGACTTCTTTCTTTTGCTAGGTGCTTCTCTTGATTGATACCGTTATCACTTATATTCATCAATTTCACAGTGGAGTAATGTATTTGAATCGTGAAATGTGGTAAAGTGTTTGTTCTTTACAGCAGGGTCATCTGGTTGTATGGCCACAAAGCAGATTCTCCATTCAACGGGTTTTTTGTGCATATGGGACTTCACATGCACCTTACTGAGTAACGGAAGTTTGGAATGTGATAAATCTTCTTGTTTAGCTATCTCCTTCATTTGCTTTATATTTTTAAAAATCGTATTCCAGTGGTCACTAAAATAATCAATGTGCTTCACAAATTGTGGTACATGTTTCTTCCCTCTCAGCAGGGAGATTCCGTTTGATGACTGCTATGTTTGTTCTACCATGGAGTGTGATTTTGTTGGATGGGAACCACCACTCCCAGCATTCTGACTATTGTAGTTATTAGCAAAGACTTCTTTCTTTTGCTAGGTGCTTCTCTTGATTGATACCGTTATCACTTATATTCATCAATTTCACAGTGGAGTAATGTATTTGAATCGTGAAATGTGGTAAAGTGTTTGTTCTTTACAGCAGGGTCATCTGGTTGTATGGCCACAAAGCAGATTCTCCATTCAACGGGTTTTTTGTGCATATGGGACTTCACATGCACCTTACTGAATAACGGATGTTTGGAATGTGATAAATCTTCTTGGTTAGGTATCTCCTTCATTTGCTTTATATTTTTAAAAATCGTATTCCAGTGGTCACTAAAATAATCAATGTGCTTCACAAATTGTGGTACATGTTTCTTCCCTCTCAGCAGGGAGATTCCGTTTGATGACTGCTATGTTTGTTCTACCATGGAGTGTGATTTTGTTGGATGGGAACCACCGCTCCCAGCATTCTGACTATTGTAGTTATTAGCAAAGACTTCTTTCTTTTGCTAGGTGCTTCTCTTGATTGATACCGTTATCACTTATATTCATCAATTTCACAGTGGAGTAATGTATTTGAATCGTGAAATGTGGTAAAGTGTTTGTTCTTTACAGCAGGGTCATCTGGTTGTATGGCCACAAAGCAGATTCTCCATTCAACGGGTTTTTTGTGCATATGGGACTTCACATGCACCTTACTGAATAACGGATGTTTGGAATGTGATAATTCTTTTTGGTTAGGTATCTCCTTCATTTGTTTTATATTTTTAAAAATCGTATTCCAGTGGTCACTAAAATTATCAATGTGCTTCACAAATTGTGGTACATGTTTCTTCCCTCTCAGCAGGGAGATTCCGTTTGATGACTGCTATGTTTGTTCTACCATGGAGTGTGATTTTGTTGGATGGGAACCACCACTCCCAGCATTCTGACTATTGTAGTTATTAGCAAAGACTTCTTTCTTTTGCTAGGTGCTTCTCTTGATTGATACCGTTATCACTTATATTCATCAATTTCACAGTGGAGTAATGTATTTGAATCGTGAAATGTGGTAAAGTGTTTGTTCTTTACAGCAGGGTCATCTGGTTGTATGGCCACAAAGCAGATTCTCCATTCAACGGGTTTTTTGTGCATATGGGACTTCACATGCACCTTACTGAATAACGGATGTTTGGAATGTGATAAATCTTCTTGGTTAGGTATCTCCTTCATTTGCTTTATATTTTTAAAAATCGTATTCCAGTGGTCACTAAAATAATCAATGTGCTTCACAAATTGTGGTACATGTTTCTTCCCTCTCAGCAGGGAGATTCCGTTTGATGACTGCTATGTTTGTTCTACCATGGAGTGTGATTTTGTTGGATGGGAACCACCACTCCCAGCATTCTGACTATTGTAGTTATTAGCAAAGACTTCTTTCTTTTGCTAGGTGCTTCTCTTGATTGATACCGTTATCACTTATATTCATCAATTTCACAGTGGAGTAATGTATTTGAATCGTGAAATGTGGTAAAGTGTTTGTTCTTTACAGCAGGGTCATCTGGTTGTATGGCCACAAAGCAGATTCTCCATTCAACGGGTTTTTTGTGCATATGGGACTTCACATGCACCTTACTGAGTAACGGATGTTTGGAATGTGATAAATCTTCTTGTTTAGCTATCTCCTTCATTTGCTTTATATTTTTAAAAATCGTATTCCAGTGGTCACTAAAATAATCAATGTGCTTCACAAATTGTGGTACATGTTTCTTCCCTCTCAGCAGGGAGATTCCGTTTGATGACTGCTATGTTTGTTCTACCATGGAGTGTGATTTTGTTGGATGGGAACCACCACTCCCAGCATTCTGACTATTGTAGTTATTAGCAAAGACTTCTTTCTTTTGCTAGGTGCTTCTCTTGATTGATACCGTTATCACTTATATTCATCAATTTCACAGTGGAGTAATGTATTTGAATCGTGAAATGTGGTAAAGTGTTTGTTCTTTACAGCAGGGTCATCTGGTTGTATGGCCACAAAGCAGATTCTCCATTCAACGGGTTTTTTGTGCATATGGGACTTCACATGCACCTTACTGAGTAACGGAAGTTTGGAATGTGATAAATCTTCTTGTTTAGCTATCTCCTTCATTTGCTTTATATTTTTAAAAATCGTATTCCAGTGGTCACTAAAATAATCAATGTGCTTCACAAATTGTGGTACATGTTTCTTCCCTCTCAGCAGGGAGATTCCGTTTGATGACTGCTATGTTTGTTCTACCATGGAGTGTGATTTTGTTGGATGGGAACCACCACTCCCAGCATTCTGACTATTGTAGTTATTAGCAAAGACTTCTTTCTTTTGCTAGGTGCTTCTCTTGATTGATACCGTTATCACTTATATTCATCAATTTCACAGTGGAGTAATGTATTTGAATCGTGAAATGTGGTAAAGTGTTTGTTCTTTACAGCAGGGTCATCTGGTTGTATGGCCACAAAGCAGATTCTCCATTCAACGGGTTTTTTGTGCATATGGGACTTCACATGCACCTTACTGAATAACGGATGTTTGGAATGTGATAAATCTTCTTGGTTAGGTATCTCCTTCATTTGCTTTATATTTTTAAAAATCGTATTCCAGTGGTCACTAAAATAATCAATGTGCTTCACAAATTGTGGTACATGTTTCTTCCCTCTCAGCAGGGAGATTCCGTTTGATGACTGCTATGTTTGTTCTACCATGGAGTGTGATTTTGTTGGATGGGAACCACCGCACCCAGCATTCTGACTATTGTAGTTATTAGCAAAGACTTCTTTCTTTTGCTAGGTGCTTCTCTTGATTGATACCGTTATCACTTATATTCATCAATTTCACAGTGGAGTAATGTATTTGAATCGTGAAATGTGGTAAAGTGTTTGTTCTTTACAGCAGGGTCATCTGGTTGTATGGCCACAAAGCAGATTCTCCATTCAACGGGTTTTTTGTGCATATGGGACTTCACATGCACCTTACTGAATAACGGATGTTTGGAATGTGATAAATCTTCTTGGTTAGGTATCTCCTTCATTTGCTTTATATTTTTAAAAATCGTATTCCAGTGGTCACTAAAATAATCAATGTGCTTCACAAATTGTGGTACATGTTTCTTCCCTCTCAGCAGGGAGATTCCGTTTGATGACTGCTATGTTTGTTCTACCATGGAGTGTGATTTTGTTGGATGGGAACCACCACTCCCAGCATTCTGACTCTTGTAGTTATTAGCAAAGACTTCTTTCTTTTGCTAGGTGCTTCTCTTGATTGATACCGTTATCACTTATATTCATCAATTTCACAGTGGAGTAATGTATTTGAATCGTGAAATGTGGTAAAGTGTTTGTTCTTTACAGCAGGGTCATCTGGTTGTATGGCCACAAAGCAGATTCTCCATTCAACGGGTTTTTTGTGCATATGGGACTTCGCATGCACCTTACTGAGTAACGGATGTTTGGAATGTGATAAATCTTCTTGTTTAGCTATCTCCTTCATTTGCTTTATATTTTTAAAAATCGTATTCCAGTGGTCACTAAAATAATCAATGTGCTTCACAAATTGTGGTACATGTTTCTTCCCTCTCAGCAGGGAGATTCCGTTTGATGACTGCTATGTTTGTTCTACCATGGAGTGTGATTTTGTTGGATGGGAACCACCACTCCCAGCATTCTGACTCTTGTAGTTATTAGCAAAGACTTCTTTCTTTTGCTAGGTGCTTCTCTTGATTGATACCGTTATCACTTATATTCATCAATTTCACAGTGGAGTAATGTATTTGAATCGTGAAATGTGGTAAAGTGTTTGTTCTTTACAGCAGGGTCATCTGGTTGTATGGCCACAAAGCAGATTCTCCATTCAACGGGTTTTTTGTGCATATGGGACTTCACATGCACCTTACTGAATAACGGATGTTTGGAATGTGATAAATCTTCTTGGTTAGGTATCTCCTTCATTTGCTTTATATTTTTAAAAATCGTATTCCAGTGGTCACTAAAATAATCAATGTGCTTCACAAATTGTGGTACATGTTTCTTCCCTCTCAGCAGGGAGATTCCGTTTGATGACTGCTATGTTTGTTCTACCATGGAGTGTGATTTTGTTGGATGGGAACCACCACTCCCAGCATTCTGACTATTGTAGTTATTAGCAAAGACTTCTTTCTTTTGCTAGGTGCTTCTCTTGATTGATACCGTTAACACTTATATTCATCAATTTCACAGTGGAGTAATGTATTTGAATCGTGAAATGTGGTAAAGTGTTTGTTCTTTACAGCAGGGTCATCTGGTTGTATGGCCACAAAGCAGATTCTCCATTCAACGGGTTTTTTGTGCATATGGGACTTCACATGCACCTTACTGAATAACGGATGTTTGGAATGTGATAAATCTTCTTGGTTAGGTATCTCCTTCATTTGCTTTATATTTTTAAAAATCGTATTCCAGTGGTCACTAAAATAATCAATGTGCTTCACAAATTGTGGTACATGTTTCTTCCCTCTCAGCAGGGAGATTCCGTTTGATGACTGCTATGTTTGTTCTACCATGGAGTGTGATTTTGTTGGATGGGAACCACCACTCCCAGCATTCTGACTATTGTAGTTATTAGCAAAGACTTCTTTCTTTTGCTAGGTGCTTCTCTTGATTGATACCGTTATCACTTATATTCATCAATTTCACAGTGGAGTAATGTATTTGAATCGTGAAATGTGGTAAAGTGTTTGTTCTTTACAGCAGGGTCATCTGGTTGTATGGCCACAAAGCAGATTCTCCATTCAACGGGTTTTTTGTGCATATGGGACTTCACATGCACCTTACTGAATAACGGATGTTTGGAATGTGATAAATCTTCTTGTTTAGCTATCTCCTTCATTTGCTTTATATTTTTAAAAATCGTATTCCAGTGGTCACTAAAATAATCAATGTGCTTCACAAATTGTGGTACATGTTTCTTCCCTCTCAGCAGGGAGATTCCGTTTGATGACTGCTATGTTTGTTCTACCATGGAGTGTGATTTTGTTGGATGGGAACCACCACTCCCAGCATTCTGACTATTGTAGTTATTAGCAAAGACTTCTTTCTTTTGCTAGGTGCTTCTCTTGATTGATACCGATATCACTTATATTCATCAATTTCACAGTGGAGTAATGTATTTGAATCGTGAAATGTGGTAAAGTGTTTGTTCTTTACAGCAGGGTCATCTGGTTGTATGGCCACAAAGCAGATTCTCCATTCAACGGGTTTTTTGTGCATATGGGACTTCACATGCACCTTACTGAATAACGGATGTTTGGAATGTGATAAATCTTCTTGGTTAGGTATCTCCTTCATTTGCTTTATATTTTTAAAAATCGTATTCCAGTGGTCACTAAAATAATCAATGTGCTTCACAAATTGTGGTACATGTTTCTTCCCTCTCAGCAGGGAGATTCCGTTTGATGACTGCTATGTTTGTTCTACCATGGAGTGTGATTTTGTTGGATGGGAACCACCACTCCCAGCATTCTGACTATTGTAGTTATTAGCAAAGACTTCTTTCTTTTGCTAGGTGCTTCTCTTGATTGATACCGTTATCACTTATATTCATCAATTTCACAGTGGAGTAATGTATTTGAATCGTGAAATGTGGTAAAGTGTTTGTTCTTTACAGCAGGGTCATCTGGTTGTATGGCCACAAAGACGATTCTCCATTCAACGGGTTTTTTGTGCATATGGGACTTCACATGCACCTTACTGAATAACGGATGTTTGGAATGTGATAAATCTTCTTGGTTAGGTATCTCCTTCATTTGCTTTATATTTTTAAAAATCGTATTCCAGTGGTCACTAAAATAATCAATGTGCTTCACAAATTGTGGTACATGTTTCTTCCCTCTCAGCAGGGAGATTCCGTTTGATGACTGCTATGTTTGTTCTACCATGGAGTGTGATTTTGTTGGATGGGAACCACCACTCCCAGCATTCTGACTATTGTAGTTATTAGCAAAGACTTCTTTCTTTTGCTAGGTGCTTCTCTTGATTGATACCGTTATCACTTATATTCATCAATTTCACAGTGGAGTAATGTATTTGAATCGTGAAATGTGGTAAAGTGTTTGTTCTTTACAGCAGGGTCATCTGGTTGTATGGCCACAAAGCAGATTCTCCATTCAACGGGTTTTTTGTGCATATGGGACTTCACATGCACCTTACTGAGTAACGGAAGTTTGGAATGTGATAAATCTTCTTGTTTAGCTATCTCCTTCATTTGCTTTATATTTTTAAAAATCGTATTCCAGTGGTCACTAAAATAATCAATGTGCTTCACAAATTGTGGTACATGTTTCTTCCCTCTCAGCAGGGAGATTCCGTTTGATGACTGCTATGTTTGTTCTACCATGGAGTGTGATTTTGTTGGATGGGAACCACCACTCCCAGCATTCTGACTATTGTAGTTATTAGCAAAGACTTCTTTCTTTTGCTAGGTGCTTCTCTTGATTGATACCGTTATCACTTATATTCATCAATTTCACAGTGGAGTAATGTATTTGAATCGTGAAATGTGGTAAAGTGTTTGTTCTTTACAGCAGGGTCATCTGGTTGTATGGCCACAAAGCAGATTCTCCATTCAACGGGTTTTTTGTGCATATGGGACTTCACATGCACCTTACTGAATAACGGATGTTTGGAATGTGATAAATCTTCTTGGTTAGGTATCTCCTTCATTTGCTTTATATTTTTAAAAATCGTATTCCAGTGGTCACTAAAATAATCAATGTGCTTCACAAATTGTGGTACATGTTTCTTCCCTCTCAGCAGGGAGATTCCGTTTGATGACTGCTATGTTTGTTCTACCATGGAGTGTGATTTTGTTGGATGGGAACCACCGCTCCCAGCATTCTGACTATTGTAGTTATTAGCAAAGACATCTATCTTTTGCTAGGTGCTTCTCTTGATTGATACCGTTATCACTTATATTCATCAATTTCACAGTGGAGTAATGTATTTGAATCGTGAAATGTGGTAAAGTGTTTGTTCTTTACAGCAGGGTCATCTGGTTGTATGGCCACAAAGCAGATTCTCCATTCAACGGGTTTTTTGTGCATATGGGACTTCACATGCACCTTACTGAATAACGGATGTTTGGAATGTGATAATTCTTTTTGGTTAGGTATCTCCTTCATTTGTTTTATATTTTTAAAAATCGTATTCCAGTGGTCACTAAAATTATCAATGTGCTTCACAAATTGTGGTACATGTTTCTTCCCTCTCAGCAGGGAGATTCCGTTTGATGACTGCTATGTTTGTTCTACCATGGAGTGTGATTTTGTTGGATGGGAACCACCACTCCCAGCATTCTGACTATTGTAGTTATTAGCAAAGACTTCTTTCTTTTGCTAGGTGCTTCTCTTGATTGATACCGTTATCACTTATATTCATCAATTTCACAGTGGAGTAATGTATTTGAATCGTGAAATGTGGTAAAGTGTTTGTTCTTTACAGCAGGGTCATCTGGTTGTATGGCCACAAAGCAGATTCTCCATTCAACGGGTTTTTTGTGCATATGGGACTTCACATGCACCTTACTGAATAACGGATGTTTGGAATGTGATAAATCTTCTTGGTTAGGTATCTCCTTCATTTGCTTTATATTTTTAAAAATCGTATTCCAGTGGTCACTAAAATAATCAATGTGCTTCACAAATTGTGGTACATGTTTCTTCCCTCTCAGCAGGGAGATTCCGTTTGATGACTGCTATGTTTGTTCTACCATGGAGTGTGATTTTGTTGGATGGGAACCACCACTCCCAGCATTCTGACTCTTGTAGTTATTAGCAAAGACTTCTTTCTTTTGCTAGGTGCTTCTCTTGATTGATACCGTTATCACTTATATTCATCAATTTCACAGTGGAGTAATGTATTTGAATCGTGAAATGTGGTAAAGTGTTTGTTCTTTACAGCAGGGTCATCTGGTTGTATGGCCACAAAGCAGATTCTCCATTCAACGGGTTTTTTGTGCATATGGGACTTCACATGCACCTTACTGAGTAACGGATGTTTGGAATGTGATAAATCTTCTTGTTTAGCTATCTCCTTCATTTGCTTTATATTTTTAAAAATCGTATTCCAGTGGTCACTAAAATAATCAATGTGCTTCACAAATTGTGGTACATGTTTCTTCCCTCTCAGCAGGGAGATTCCGTTTGATGACTGCTATGTTTGTTCTACCATGGAGTGTGATTTTGTTGGATGGGAACCACCACTCCCAGCATTCTGACTATTGTAGTTATTAGCAAAGACTTCTTTCTTTTGCTAGGTGCTTCTCTTGATTGATACCGTTATCACTTATATTCATCAATTTCACAGTGGAGTAATGTATTTGAATCGTGAAATGTGGTAAAGTGTTTGTTCTTTACAGCAGGGTCATCTGGTTGTATGGCCACAAAGCAGATTCTCCATTCAACGGGTTTTTTGTGCATATGGGACTTCACATGCACCTTACTGAGTAACGGAAGTTTGGAATGTGATAAATCTTCTTGTTTAGCTATCTCCTTCATTTGCTTTATATTTTTAAAAATCGTATTCCAGTGGTCACTAAAATAATCAATGTGCTTCACAAATTGTGGTACATGTTTCTTCCCTCTCAGCAGGGAGATTCCGTTTGATGACTGCTATGTTTGTTCTACCATGGAGTGTGATTTTGTTGGATGGGAACCACCACTCCCAGCATCCTGACTATTGTAGTTATTAGCAAAGACTTCTTTCTTTTGCTAGGTGCTTCTCTTGATTGATACCGTTATCACTTATATTCATCAATTTCACAGTGGAGTAATGTATTTGAATCGTGAAATGTGGTAAAGTGTTTGTTCTTTACAGCAGGGTCATCTGGTTGTATGGCCACAAAGCAGATTCTCCATTCAACGGGTTTTTTGTGCATATGGGACTTCACATGCACCTTACTGAATAACGGATGTTTGGAATGTGATAAATCTTCTTGGTTAGGTATCTCCTTCATTTGCTTTATATTTTTAAAAATCGTATTCCAGTGGTCACTAAAATAATCAATGTGCTTCACAAATTGTGGTACATGTTTCTTCCCTCTCAGCAGGGAGATTCCGTTTGATGACTGCTATGTTTGTTCTACCATGGAGTGTGATTTTGTTGGATGGGAACCACCACTCCCAGCATTCTGACTCTTGTAGTTATTAGCAAAGACTTCTTTCTTTTGCTAGGTGCTTCTCTTGATTGATACCGTTATCACTTATATTCATCAATTTCACAGTGGAGTAATGTATTTGAATCGTGAAATGTGGTAAAGTGTTTGTTCTTTACAGCAGGGTCATCTGGTTGTATGGCCACAAAGCAGATTCTCCATTCAACGGGTTTTTTGTGCATATGGGACTTCGCATGCACCTTACTGAGTAACGGATGTTTGGAATGTGATAAATCTTCTTGTTTAGCTATCTCCTTCATTTGCTTTATATTTTTAAAAATCGTATTCCAGTGGTCACTAAAATAATCAATGTGCTTCACAAATTGTGGTACATGTTTCTTCCCTCTCAGCAGGGAGATTCCGTTTGATGACTGCTATGTTTGTTCTACCATGGAGTGTGATTTTGTTGGATGGGAACCACCACTCCCAGCATTCTGACTATTGTAGTTATTAGCAAAGACTTCTTTCTTTTGCTAGGTGCTTCTCTTGATTGATACCGTTAACACTTATATTCATCAATTTCACAGTGGAGTAATGTATTTGAATCGTGAAATGTTGTAAAGTGTTTGTTCTTTACAGCAGGGTCATCTGGTTGTATGGCCACAAAGCAGATTCTCCATTCAACGGGTTTTTTGTGCATATGGGACTTCACATGCACCTTACTGAATAACGGATGTTTGGAATGTGATAAATCTTCTTGGTTAGGTATCTCCTTCATTTGCTTTATATTTTTAAAAATCGTATTCCAGTGGTCACTAAAATAATCAATGTGCTTCACAAATTGTGGTACATGTTTCTTCCCTCTCAGCAGGGAGATTCCGTTTGATGACTGCTATGTTTGTTCTACCATGGAGTGTGATTTTGTTGGATGGGAACCACCACTCCCAGCATTCTGACTATTGTAGTTATTAGCAAAGACTTCTTTCTTTTGCTAGGTGCTTCTCTTGATTGATACCGTTATCACTTATATTCATCAATTTCACAGTGGAGTAATGTATTTGAATCGTGAAATGTGGTAAAGTGTTTGTTCTTTACAGCAGGGTCATCTGGTTGTATGGCCACAAAGCAGATTCTCCATTCAACGGGTTTTTTGTGCATATGGGACTTCACATGCACCTTACTGAATAACGGATGTTTGGAATGTGATAAATCTTCTTGGTTAGGTATCTCCTTCATTTGCTTTATATTTTATAAATCGTATTCCAGTGGTCACTAAAATAATCAATGTGCTTCACAAATTGTGGTACATGTTTCTTCCCTCTCAGCAGGGAGATTCCATTTGATGACTGCTATGTTTGTTCTACCATGGAGTGTGATTTTGTTGGATGGGAACCACCACTCCCAGCATTCTGACTATTGTAGTTATTAGCATAGACTTCTTTCTTTTGCTAGGTGCTTCTCTTGATTGATACCGTTATCACTTATATTCATCAATTTCACAGTGGAGTAATGTATTTGAATCGTGAAATGTGGTAAAGTGTTTGTTCTTTACAGCAGGGTCATCTGGTTGTATGGCCACAAAGCAGATTCTCCATTCAACGGGTTTTTTGTGCATATGGGACTTCACATGCACCTTACTGAATAACGGATGTTTGGAATGTGATAAATCTTCTTGGTTAGGTATCTCCTTCATTTGCTTTATATTTTTAAAAATCGTATTCCAGTGGTCACTAAAATAATCAATGTGCTTCACAAATTGTGGTACATGTTTCTTCCCTCTCAGCAGGGAGATTCCGTTTGATGACTGCTATGTTTGTTCTACCATGGAGTGTGATTTTGTTGGATGGGAACCACCACTCCCAGCATTCTGACTATTGTAGTTATTAGCAAAGACTTCTTTCTTTTGCTAGGTGCTTCTCTTGATTGATACCGTTATCACTTATATTCATCAATTTCACAGTGGAGTAATGTATTTGAATCGTGAAATGTGGTAAAGTGTTTGTTCTTTACAGCAGGGTCATCTGGTTGTATGGCCACAAAGCAGATTCTCCATTCAACGGGTTTTTTGTGCATATGGGACTTCACATGCACCTTACTGAATAACGGATGTTTGGAATGTGATAAATCTTCTTGGTTAGGTATCTCCTTCATTTGCTTTATATTTTTAAAAATCGTATTCCAGGGGTCACTAAAATAATCAATGTGCTTCACAAATTGTGGTACATGTTTCTTCCCTCTCAGCAGGGAGATTCCGTTTGATGACTGCTATGTTTGTTCTACCATGGAGTGTGATTTTGTTGGATGGGAACCACCACTCCCAGCATTCTGACTATTGTAGTTATTAGCAAAGACTTCTTTCTTTTGCTAGGTGCTTCTCTTGATTGATACCGTTATCACTTATATTCATCAATTTCACAGTGGAGTAATGTATTTGAATCGTGAAATGTGGTAAAGTGTTTGTTCTTTACAGCAGGGTCATCTGGTTGTATGGCCACAAAGCAGATTCTCCATTCAACGGGTTTTTTGTGCATATGGGACTTCACATGCACCTTACTGAATAACGGATGTTTGGAATGTGATAAATCTTCTTGGTTAGGTATCTCCTTCATTTGCTTTATATTTTATAAATCGTATTCCAGTGGTCACTAAAATAATCAATGTGCTTCACAAATTGTGGTACATGTTTCTTCCCTCTCAGCAGGGAGATTCCATTTGATGACTGCTATGTTTGTTCTACCATGGAGTGTGATTTTGTTGGATGGGAACCACCACTCCCAGCATTCTGACTATTGTAGTTATTAGCATAGACTTCTTTCTTTTGCTAGGTGCTTCTCTTGATTGATACCGTTATCACTTATATTCATCAATTTCACAGTGGAGTAATGTATTTGAATCGTGAAATGTGGTAAAGTGTTTGTTCTTTACAGCAGGGTCATCTGGTTGTATGGCCACAAAGCAGATTCTCCATTCAACGGGTTTTTTGTGCATATGGGACTTCACATGCACCTTACTGAATAACGGATGTTTGGAATGTGATAAATCTTCTTGGTTAGGTATCTCCTTCATTTGCTTTATATTTTTAAAAATCGTATTCCAGTGGTCACTAAAATAATCAATGTGCTTCACAAATTGTGGTACATGTTTCTTCCCTCTCAGCAGGGAGATTCCGTTTGATGACTGCTATGTTTGTTCTACCATGGAGTGTGATTTTGTTGGATGGGAACCACCACTCCCAGCATTCTGACTATTGTAGTTATTAGCAAAGACTTCTTTCTTTTGCTAGGTGCTTCTCTTGATTGATACCGTTATCACTTATATTCATCAATTTCACAGTGGAGTAATGTATTTGAATCGTGAAATGTGGTAAAGTGTTTGTTCTTTACAGCAGGGTCATCTGGTTGTATGGCCACAAAGCAGATTCTCCATTCAACGGGTTTTTTGTGCATATGGGACTTCACATGCACCTTACTGAATAACGGATGTTTGGAATGTGATAAATCTTCTTGGTTAGGTATCTCCTTCATTTGCTTTATATTTTTAAAAATCGTATTCCAGGGGTCACTAAAATAATCAATGTGCTTCACAAATTGTGGTACATGTTTCTTCCCTCTCAGCAGGGAGATTCCGTTTGATGACTGCTATGTTTGTTCTACCATGGAGTGTGATTTTGTTGGATGGGAACCACCACTCCCAGCATTCTGACTATTGTAGTTATTAGCAAAGACTTCTTTCTTTTGCTAGGTGCTTCTCTTGATTGATACCGTTATCACTTATATTCATCAATTTCACAGTGGAGTAATGTATTTGAATCGTGAAATGTGGTAAAGTGTTTGTTCTTTACAGCAGGGTCATCTGGTTGTATGGCCACAAAGCAGATTCTCCATTCAACGGGTTTTTTGTGCATATGGGACTTCACATGCACCTTACTGAATAACGGATGTTTGGAATGTGATAAATCTTCTTGGTTAGGTATCTCCTTCATTTGCTTTATATTTTTAAAAATCGTATTCCAGTGGTCACTAAAATAATCAATGTGCTTCACAAATTGTGGTACATGTTTCTTCCCTCTCAGCAGGGAGATTCCGTTTGATGACTGCTATGTTTGTTCTACCATGGAGTGTGATTTTGTTGGATGGGAACCACCACTCCCAGCATTCTGACTATTGTAGTTATTAGCAAAGACTTCTTTCTTTTGCTAGGTGCTTCTCTTGATTGATACCGTTATCACTTATATTCATCAATTTCACAGTGGAGTAATGTATTTGAATCGTGAAATGTGGTAAAGTGTTTGTTCTTTACAGCAGGGTCATCTGGTTGTATGGCCACAAAGCAGATTCTCCATTCAACGGGTTTTTTGTGCATATGGGACTTCACATGCACCTTACTGAATAACGGATGTTTGGAATCTGATAAATCTTGTTGTTTAGCTATCTCCTTCATTTGCTTTATATTTTTAAAAATCGTATTCCAGTGGTCACTAAAATAATCAATGTGCTTCATAAATTGTGGTACATGTTTCTTCCCTCTCAGCAGGGAGATTCCGTTTGATGACTGCTATGTTTGTTCTACCATGGAGTGTGATTTTGTTGGATGGGAACCACCACTCCCAGCATTCTGACTCTTGTAGTTATTAGCAAAGACTTCTTTCTTTTGCTAGGTGCTTCTCTTGATTGATACCGTTATCACTTATATTCATCAATTTCACAGTGGAGTAATGTATTTGAATCGTGAAATGTGGTAAAGTGTTTGTTCTTTACAGCAGGGTCATCTGGTTGTATGGCCACAAAGCAGATTCTCCATTCAACGGGTTTTTTGCGCATATGGGACTTCACATGCACCTTACTGAATAACGGATGTTTGGAATGTGATAAATCTTCTTGTTTAGCTATCTCCTTCATTTGCTTTATATTTTTAAAAATCGTATACCAGTGGTCACTAAAATAATCAATGTGCTTCACAAATTGTGGTACATGTTTCTTCCCTCTCAGCAGGGAGATTCCGTTTGATGACTGCTATGTTTGTTCTACCATGGAGTGTGATTTTGTTGGATGGGAACCACCACTCCCAGCATTCTGACTATTGTAGTTATTAGCAAAGACTTCTTTCTTTTGCTAGGTGCTTCTCTTGATTGATACCGTTATCACTTATATTCATCAATTTCACAGTGGAGTAATGTATTTGAATCGTGAAATGTGGTAAAGTGTTTGTTCTTTACAGCAGGGTCATCTGGTTGTATGGCCACAAAGCAGATTCTCCATTCAACGGGTTTTTTGTGCATATGGGACTTCACATGCACCTTACTGAATAACGGATGTTTGGAATGTGATAAATCTTCTTGGTTAGGTATCTCCTTCATTTGCTTTATATTTTTAAAAATCGTATTCCAGTGGTCACTAAAATAATCAATGTGCTTCACAAATTGTGGTACATGTTTCTTCCCTCTCAGCAGGGAGATTCCGTTTGATGATTGCTATGTTTGTTCTACCATGGAGTGTGATTTTGTTGGATGGGAACCACCACTCCCAGCATTCTGACTATTGTAGTTATTAGCAAAGACTTCTTTCTTTTGCTAGGTGCTTCTCTTGATTGATACCGTTATCACTTATATTCATCAATTTCACAGTGGAGTAATGTATTTGAATCGTGAAATGTGGTAAAGTGTTTGTTCTTTACAGCAGGGTCATCTGGTTGTATGGCCACAAAGCAGATTCTCCATTCAACGGGTTTTTTGTGCATATGGGACTTCACATGCACCTTACTGAGTAACGGATGTTTGGAATGTGATAAATCTTCTTGTTTAGCTATCTCCTTCATTTGCTTTATATTTTTAAAAATCGTATTCCAGTGGTCACTAAAATAATCAATGTGCTTCACAAATTGTGGTACATGTTTCTTCCCTCTCAGCAGGGAGATTCCGTTTGATGACTGCTATGTTTGTTCTACCATGGAGTGTGATTTTGTTGGATGGGAACCACCACTCCCAGCATTCTGACTATTGTAGTTATTAGCAAAGACTTCTTTCTTTTGCTAGGTGCTTCTCTTGATTGATACCGTTATCACTTATATTCATCAATTTCACAGTGGAGTAATGTATTTGAATCGTGATATGTGGTTCAGTGTTTGTTCTTTACAGCAGGGTCATCTGGTTGTATGGCCACAAAGCAGATTCTCCATTCAACGGGTTTTTTGTGCATATGGGACTTCACATGCACCTTACTGAATAACGGATGTTTGGAATGTGATAAATCTTCTTGTTTAGCTATCTCCTTCATTTGCTTTATATTTTTAAAAATCGTATTCCAGTGGTCACTAAAATAATCAATGTGCTTCACAAATTGTGGTACATGTTTCTTCCCTCTCAGCAGGGAGATTCCGTTTGATGACTGCTATGTTTGTTCTACCATGGAGTGTGATTTTGTTGGATGGGAACCACCACTCCCAGCATTCTGACTATTGTAGTTATTAGCAAAGACTTCTTTCTTTTGCTAGGTGCTTCTCTTGATTGATACCGTTATCACTTATATTCATCAATTTCACAGTGGAGTAATGTATTTGAATCGTGAAATGTGGTAAAGTGTTTGTTCTTTACAGCAGGGTCATCTGGTTGTATGGCCACAAAGCAGATTCTCCATTCAACGGGTTTTTTGTGCATATGGGACTTCACATGCACCTTACTGAGTAACGGATGTTTGAAATGTGATAAATCTTCTTGTTTAGCTATCTCCTTCATTTGCTTTATATTTTTAAAAATCGTATTCCAGTGGTCACTAAAATAATCAATGTGCTTCACAAATTGTGGTACATGTTTCTTCCCTCTCAGCAGGGAGATT
Organism: Schistocerca nitens; assembly: GCF_023898315.1. Lineage (NCBI taxonomy): Eukaryota > Metazoa > Arthropoda > Insecta > Orthoptera > Acrididae > Schistocerca > Schistocerca nitens. The sequence goes on from NW_026046001.1 coordinate 5,280,147, forward strand.
CCGTTTGATGACTGCTATGTTTGTTCTACCATGGAGTGTGATTTTGTTGGATGGGAACCACCACTCCCAGCATTCTGACTCTTGTAGTTATTAGCAAAGACTTCTTTCTTTTGCTAGGTGCTTCTCTTGATTGATACCGTTATCACTTATATTCATCAATTTCACAGTGGAGTAATGTATTTGAATCGTGAAATGTGGTAAAGTGTTTGTTCTTTACAGCAGGGTCATCTGGTTGTATGGCCACAAAGCAGATTCTCCATTCAACGGGTTTTTTGTGCATATGGGACTTCACATGCACCTTACTGAATAACGGATGTTTGGAATGTGATAAATCTTCTTGGTTAGGTATCTCCTTCATTTGCTTTATATTTTTAAAAATCGTATTCCAGTGGTCACTAAAATAATCAATGTGCTTCACAAATTGTGGTACATGTTTCTTCCCTCTCAGCAGGGAGATTCCGTTTGATGACTGCTATGTTTGTTCTACCATGGAGTGTGATTTTGTTGGATGGGAACCACCACTCCCAGCATTCTGACTATTGTAGTTATTAGCAAAGACTTCTTTCTTTTGCTAGGTGCTTCTCTTGATTGATACCGTTAACACTTATATTCATCAATTTCACAGTGGAGTAATGTATTTGAATCGTGAAATGTTGTAAAGTGTTTGTTCTTTACAGCAGGGTCATCTGGTTGTATGGCCACAAAGCAGATTCTCCATTCAACGGGTTTTTTGTGCATATGGGACTTCACATGCACCTTACTGAATAACGGATGTTTGGAATGTGATAAATCTTCTTGGTTAGGTATCTCCTTCATTTGCTTTATATTTTTAAAAATCGTATTCCAGTGGTCACTAAAATAATCAATGTGCTTCACAAATTGTGGTACATGTTTCTTCCCTCTCAGCAGGGAGATTCCGTTTGATGACTGCTATGTTTGTTCTACCATGGAGTGTGATTTTGTTGGATGGGAACCACCACTCCCAGCATTCTGACTATTGTAGTTATTAGCAAAGACTTCTTTCTTTTGCTAGGTGCTTCTCTTGATTGATACCGTTATCACTTATATTCATCAATTTCACAGTGGAGTAATGTATTTGAATCGTGAAATGTGGTAAAGTGTTTGTTCTTTACAGCAGGGTCATCTGGTTGTATGGCCACAAAGCAGATTCTCCATTCAACGGGTTTTTTGTGCATATGGGACTTCACATGCACCTTACTGAATAACGGATGTTTGGAATGTGATAAATCTTCTTGGTTAGGTATCTCCTTCATTTGCTTTATATTTTATAAATCGTATTCCAGTGGTCACTAAAATAATCAATGTGCTTCACAAATTGTGGTACATGTTTCTTCCCTCTCAGCAGGGAGATTCCGTTTGATGACTGCTATGTTTGTTCTACCATGGAGTGTGATTTTGTTGGATGGGAACCACCACTCCCAGCATTCTGACTATTGTAGTTATTAGCAAAGACTTCTTTCTTTTGCTAGGTGCTTCTCTTGATTGATACCGTTATCACTTATATTCATCAATTTCACAGTGGAGTAATGTATTTGAATCGTGAAATGTGGTAAAGTGTTTGTTCTTTACAGCAGGGTCATCTGGTTGTATGGCCACAAAGCAGATTCTCCATTCAACGGGTTTTTTGTGCATATGGGACTTCACATGCACCTTACTGAATAACGGATGTTTGGAATGTGATAAATCTTCTTGGTTAGGTATCTCCTTCATTTGCTTTATATTTTTAAAAATCGTATTCCAGTGGTCACTAAAATAATCAATGTGCTTCACAAATTGTGGTACATGTTTCTTCCCTCTCAGCAGGGAGATTCCGTTTGATGACTGCTATGTTTGTTCTACCATGGAGTGTGATTTTGTTGGATGGGAACCACCACTCCCAGCATTCTGACTATTGTAGTTATTAGCAAAGACTTCTTTCTTTTGCTAGGTGCTTCTCTTGATTGATACCGTTATCACTTATATTCATCAATTTCACAGTGGAGTAATGTATTTGAATCGTGAAATGTGGTAAAGTGTTTGTTCTTTACAGCAGGGTCATCTGGTTGTATGGCCACAAAGCAGATTCTCCATTCAACGGGTTTTTTGTGCATATGGGACTTCACATGCACCTTACTGAATAACGGATGTTTGGAATGTGATAAATCTTCTTGGTTAGGTATCTCCTTCATTTGCTTTATATTTTTAAAAATCGTATTCCAGGGGTCACTAAAATAATCAATGTGCTTCACAAATTGTGGTACATGTTTCTTCCCTCTCAGCAGGGAGATTCCGTTTGATGACTGCTATGTTTGTTCTACCATGGAGTGTGATTTTGTTGGATGGGAACCACCACTCCCAGCATTCTGACTATTGTAGTTATTAGCAAAGACTTCTTTCTTTTGCTAGGTGCTTCTCTTGATTGATACCGTTATCACTTATATTCATCAATTTCACAGTGGAGTAATGTATTTGAATCGTGAAATGTGGTAAAGTGTTTGTTCTTTACAGCAGGGTCATCTGGTTGTATGGCCACAAAGCAGATTCTCCATTCAACGGGTTTTTTGTGCATATGGGACTTCACATGCACCTTACTGAATAACGGATGTTTGGAATGTGATAAATCTTCTTGGTTAGGTATCTCCTTCATTTGCTTTATATTTTTAAAAATCGTATTCCAGTGGTCACTAAAATAATCAATGTGCTTCACAAATTGTGGTACATGTTTCTTCCCTCTCAGCAGGGAGATTCCGTTTGATGACTGCTATGTTTGTTCTACCATGGAGTGTGATTTTGTTGGATGGGAACCACCACTCCCAGCATTCTGACTATTGTAGTTATTAGCAAAGACTTCTTTCTTTTGCTAGGTGCTTCTCTTGATTGATACCGTTATCACTTATATTCATCAATTTCACAGTGGAGTAATGTATTTGAATCGTGAAATGTGGTAAAGTGTTTGTTCTTTACAGCAGGGTCATCTGGTTGTATGGCCACAAAGCAGATTCTCCATTCAACGGGTTTTTTGTGCATATGGGACTTCACATGCACCTTACTGAATAACGGATGTTTGGAATCTGATAAATCTTCTTGTTTAGCTATCTCCTTCATTTGCTTTATATTTTTAAAAATCGTATTCCAGTGGTCACTAAAATAATCAATGTGCTTCACAAATTGTGGTACATGTTTCTTCCCTCTCAGCAGGGAGATTCCGTTTGATGACTGCTATGTTTGTTCTACCATGGAGTGTGATTTTGTTGGATGGGAACCACCACTCCCAGCATTCTGACTCTTGTAGTTATTAGCAAAGACTTCTTTCTTTTGCTAGGTGCTTCTCTTGATTGATACCGTTATCACTTATATTCATCAATTTCACAGTGGAGTAATGTATTTGAATCGTGAAATGTGGTAAAGTGTTTGTTCTTTACAGCAGGGTCATCTGGTTGTATGGCCACAAAGCAGATTCTCCATTCAACGGGTTTTTTGCGCATATGGGACTTCACATGCACCTTACTGAATAACGGATGTTTGGAATGTGATAAATCTTCTTGTTTAGCTATCTCCTTCATTTGCTTTATATTTTTAAAAATCGTATTCCAGTGGTCACTAAAATAATCAATGTGCTTCACAAATTGTGGTACATGTTTCTTCCCTCTCAGCAGGGAGATTCCGTTTGATGACTGCTATGTTTGTTCTACCATGGAGTGTGATTTTGTTGGATGGGAACCACCACTCCCAGCATTCTGACTATTGTAGTTATTAGCAAAGACTTCTTTCTTTTGCTAGGTGCTTCTCTTTATTGATACCGTTATCACTTATATTCATCAATTTCACAGTGGAGTAATGTATTTGAATCGTGAAATGTGGTAAAGTGTTTGTTCTTTACAGCAGGGTCATCTGGTTGTATGGCCACAAAGCAGATTCTCCATTCAACGGGTTTTTTGTGCATATGGGACTTCACATGCACCTTACTGAATAACGGATGTTTGGAATGTGATAAATCTTCTTGGTTAGGTATCTCCTTCATTTGCTTTATATTTTTAAAAATCGTATTCCAGTGGTCACTAAAATAATCAATGTGCTTCACAAATTGTGGTACATGTTTCTTCCCTCTCAGCAGGGAGATTCCGTTTGATGATTGCTATGTTTGTTCTACCATGGAGTGTGATTTTGTTGGATGGGAACCACCACTCCCAGCATTCTGACTATTGTAGTTATTAGCAAAGACTTCTTTCTTTTGCTAGGTGCTTCTCTTGATTGATACCGTTATCACTTATATTCATCAATTTCACAGTGGAGTAATGTATTTGAATCGTGAAATGTGGAAAAGTGTTTGTTCTTTACAGCAGGGTCATCTGGTTGTATGGCCACAAAGCAGATTCTCCATTCAACGGGTTTTTTGTGCATATGGGACTTCACATGCACCTTACTGAGTAACGGATGTTTGGAATGTGATAAATCTTCTTGTTTAGCTATCTCCTTCATTTGCTTTATATTTTTAAAAATCGTATTCCAGTGGTCACTAAAATAATCAATGTGCTTCACAAATTGTGGTACATGTTTCTTCCCTCTCAGCAGGGAGATTCCGTTTGATGACTGCTATGTTTGTTCTACCATGGAGTGTGATTTTGTTGGATGGGAACCACCACTCCCAGCATTCTGACTATTGTAGTTATTAGCAAAGACTTCTTTCTTTTGCTAGGTGCTTCTCTTGATTGATACCGTTATCACTTATATTCATCAATTTCACAGTGGAGTAATGTATTTGAATCGTGATATGTGGTTCAGTGTTTGTTCTTTACAGCAGGGTCATCTGGTTGTATGGCCACAAAGCAGATTCTCCATTCAACGGGTTTTTTGTGCATATGGGACTTCACATGCACCTTACTGAATAACGGATGTTTGGAATGTGATAAATCTTCTTGTTTAGCTATCTCCTTCATTTGCTTTATATTTTTAAACATCGTATTCCAGTGGTCACTAAAATAATCAATGTGCTTCACAAATTGTGGTACATGTTTCTTCCCTCTCAGCAGGGAGATTCCGTTTGATGACTGCTATGTTTGTTCTACCATGGAGTGTGATTTTGTTGGATGGGAACCACCACTCCCAGCATTCTGACTATTGTAGTTATTAGCAAAGACTTCTTTCTTTTGCTAGGTGCTTCTCTTGATTGATACCGTTATCACTTATATTCATCAATTTCACAGTGGAGTAATGTATTTGAATCGTGAAATGTGGTAAAGTGTTTGTTCTTTACAGCAGGGTCATCTGGTTGTATGGCCACAAAGCAGATTCTCCATTCAACGGGTTTTTTGTGCATATGGGACTTCACATGCACCTTACTGAATAACAGATGTTTGGAATGTGATAAATCTTCTTGTTTAGCTATCTCCTTCATTTGCTTTATATTTTTAAAAATCGTATTCCAGTGGTCACTAAAATAATCAATGTGCTTCACAAATTGTGGTACATGTTTCTTCCCTCTCAGCAGGGAGATTCCGTTTGATGACTGCTATGTTTGTTCTACCATGGAGTGTGATTTTGTTGGATGGGAACCACCACTCCCAGCATTCTGACTATTGTAGTTATTAGCAAAGACTTCTATCTTTTGCTAGGTGCTTCTCTTGATTGATACCGTTATCACTTATATTCATCAATTTCACAGTGGAGTAATGTATTTGAATCGTGAAATGTGGTAAAGTGTTTGTTCTTTACAGCAGGGTCATCTGGTTGTATGGCCACAAAGCAGATTCTCCATTCAACGGGTTTTTTGTGCATATGGGACTTCACATGCACCTTACTGAATAACGGATGTTTGGAATGTGATAAATCTTCTTGGTTAGGTATCTCCTTCATTTGCTTTATATTTTTAAAAATCGTATTCCAGTGGTCACTAAAATTATCAATGTGCTTCACAAATTGTGGTACATGTTTCTTCCCTCTCAGCAGGGAGATTCCGTTTGATGACTGCTATGTTTGTTCTACCATGGAGTGTGATTTTGTTGGATGGGAACCACCACTCCCAGCATTCTGACTATTGTAGTTATTAGCAAAAACGTCTTTCTTTTGCTAGGTGCTTCTCTTGATTGATACCGTTATCACTTATATTCATCAATTTCACAGTGGAGTAATGTATTTGAATCGTGAAATGTGGTAAAGTGTTTGTTCTTTACAGCAGGGTCATCTGGTTGTATGGCCACAAAGCAGATTCTCCATTCAACGGGTTTTTTGTGCATATGGGACTTCACATGCACCTTACTGAGTAACGGATGTTTGGAATGTGATAAATCTTCTTGTTTAGCTATCTCCTTCATTTGCTTTATATTTTTAAAAATCGTATACCAGTGGTCACTAAAATAATCAATGTGCTTCACAAATTGTGGTACATGTTTCTTCCCTCTCAGCAGGGAGATTCCGTTTGATGACTGCTATGTTTGTTCTACCATGGAGTGTGATTTTGTTGGATGGGAACCACCACTCCCAGCATTCTGACTATTGTAGTTATTAGCAAAGACTTCTTTCTTTTGCTAGGTGCTTCTCTTTATTGATACCGTTATCACTTATATTCATCAATTTCACAGTGGAGTAATGTATTTGAATCGTGAAATGTGGTAAAGTGTTTGTTCTTTACAGCAGGGTCATCTGGTTGTATGGCCGCAAAGCAGATTCTCCATTCAACGGGTTTTTTGTGCATATGGGACTTCACATGCACCTTACTGAATAACAGATGTTTGGAATGTGATAAATCTTCTTGTTTAGCTATCTCCTTCATTTGCTTTATATTTTTAAAAATCGTATTCCAGTGGTCACTAAAATAATCAATGTGCTTCACAAATTGTGGTACATGTTTCTTCCCTCTCAGCAGGGAGATTCCGTTTGATGACTGCTATGTTTGTTCTACCATGGAGTGTGATTTTGTTGGATGGGAACCACCACTCCCAGCATTCTGACTATTGTAGTTATTAGCAAAGACTTCTTTCTTTTGCTAGGTGCTTCTCTTGATTGATACCGTTATCACTTATATTCATCAATTTCACAGTGGAGTAATGTATTTGAATCGTGAAATGTGGTAAAGTGTTTGTTCTTTACAGCAGGGTCATCTGGTTGTATGGCCACAAAGCAGATTCTCCATTCAACGGGTTTTTTGTGCATATGGGACTTCACATGCACCTTACTGAATAACGGATGTTTGGAATGTGATAAATCTTCTTGTTTCGCTATCTCCTTCATTTGCTTTATATTTTTAAAAATCGTATTCCAGTGGTCACTAAAATAATCAATGTGCTTCACAAATTGTGGTACATGTTTCTTCCCTCTCAGCAGGGAGATTCCGTTTGATGACTGCTATGTTTGTTCTACCATGGAGTGTGATTTTGTTGGATGGGAACCACCACTCCCAGCATTCTGACTATTGTAGTTATTAGCAAAGACTTCTTTCTTTTGCTAGGTGCTTCTCTTGATTGATACCGTTATCACTTATATTCATCAATTTCACAGTGGAGTAATGTATTTGAATCGTGAAATGTGGTAAAGTGTTTGTTCTTTACAGCAGGGTCATCTGGTTGTATGGCCACAAAGCAGATTCTCCATTCAACGGGTTTTTTGTGCATATGGGACTTCACATGCACCTTACTGAATAACGGATGTTTGGAATGTGATAAATCTTCTTGTTTAGCTATCTCCTTCATTTGCTTTATATTCTTAAAAATCGTATTCCAGTGGTCACTAAAATAATCAATGTGCTTCACAAATTGTGGTACATGTTTCTTCCCTATCAGCAGGGAGATTCCGTTTGATGACTGCTATGTTTGTTCTACCATGGAGTGTGATTTTGTTGGATGGGAACCACCACTCCCAGCATTCTGACTATTGTAGTTATTAGCAAAGACTTCTATCTTTTGCTAGGTGCTTCTCTTGATTGATACCGTTATCACTTATATTCATCAATTTCACAGTGGAGTAATGTATTTGAATCGTGAAATGTGGTAAAGTGTTTGTTCTTTACAGCAGGGTCATCTGGTTGTATGGCCACAAAGCAGATTCTCCATTCAACGGGTTTTTTGTGCATATGGGACTTCACATGCACCTTACTGAATAACGGATGTTTGGAATGTGATAAATCTTCTTGTTTAGCTATCTCCTTCATTTGCTTTATATTTTTAAAAATCGTATTCCAGTGGTCACTAAAATAATCAATGTGCTTCACAAATTGTGGTACATGTTTCTTCCGTCCCAGCAGGGAGATTCCGTTTGATGACTGCTATGTTTGTTCTACCATGGAGTGTGATTTTGTTGGATGGGAACCACCACTCCCAGCATTCTGACTATTGTAGTTATTAGCAAAGACTTCTTTCTTTTGCTAGGTGCTTCTCTTGATTGATACCGTTATCACTTATATTCATCAATTTCACAGTGGAGTAATGTATTTGAATCGTGAAATGTGGTAAAGTGTTTGTTCTTTACAGCAGGGTCATCTGGTTGTATGGCCACAAAGCAGATTCTCCATTCAACGGGTTTTTTGTGCATATGGGACTTCACATGCACCTTACTGAATAACGGATGTTTGGAATGTGATAAATCTTCTTGTTTAGCTATCTCCTTCATTTGCTTTATATTTTTAAAAATCGTATTCCAGTGGTCACTAAAATAATCAATGTGCTTCACAAATTGTGGTACATGTTTCTTCCCTCTCAGCAGGGAGATTCCGTTTGATGACTGCTATGTTTGTTCTACCATGGAGTGTGATTTTGTTGGATGGGAACCACCACTCCCAGCATTCTGACTATTGTAGTTATTAGCAAAGACTTCTTTCTTTTGCTAGGTGCTTCTCTTGATTGATACCGTTATCACTTATATTCATCAATTTCACAGTGGAGTAATGTATTTGAATCGTGAAATGTGGTAAAGTGTTTGTTCTTTACAGCAGGGTCATCTGGTTGTATGGCCACAAAGCAGATTCTCCATTCAACGGGTTTTTTGTGCATATGGGACTTCACATGCACCTTACTGAATAACAGATGTTTGGAATGTGATAAATCTTCTTGTTTAGCTATCTCCTTCATTTGCTTTATATTTTTAAAAATCGTATTCCAGTGGTCACTAAAATAATCAATGTGCTTCACAAATTGTGGTACATGTTTCTTCCCTCTCAGCAGGGAGATTCCGTTTGATGACTGCTATGTTTGTTCTACCATGGAGTGTGATTTTGTTGGATGGGAACCACCACTCCCAGCATTCTGACTATTGTAGTTATTAGCAAAGACTTCTATCTTTTGCTAGGTGCTTCTCTTGATTGATACCGTTATCACTTATATTCATCAATTTCACAGTGGAGTAATGTATTTGAATCGTGAAATGTGGTAAAGTGTTTGTTCTTTACAGCAGGGTCATCTGGTTGTATGGCCACAAAGCAGATTCTCCATTCAACGGGTTTTTTGTGCATATGGGACTTCACATGCACCTTACTGAATAACGGATGTTTGGAATGTGATAAATCTTCTTGGTTAGGTATCTCCTTCATTTGCTTTATATTTTTAAAAATCGTATTCCAGTGGTCACTAAAATTATCAATGTGCTTCACAAATTGTGGTACATGTTTCTTCCCTCTCAGCAGGGAGATTCCGTTTGATGACTGCTATGTTTGTTCTACCATGGAGTGTGATTTTGTTGGATGGGAACCACCACTCCCAGCATTCTGACTATTGTAGTTATTAGCAAAAACGTCTTTCTTTTGCTAGGTGCTTCTCTTGATTGATACCGTTATCACTTATATTCATCAATTTCACAGTGGAGTAATGTATTTGAATCGTGAAATGTGGTAAAGTGTTTGTTCTTTACAGCAGGGTCATCTGGTTGTATGGCCACAAAGCAGATTCTCCATTCAACGGGTTTTTTGTGCATATGGGACTTCACATGCACCTTACTGAGTAACGGATGTTTGGAATGTGATAAATCTTCTTGTTTAGCTATCTCCTTCATTTGCTTTATATTTTTAAAAATCGTATACCAGTGGTCACTAAAATAATCAATGTGCTTCACAAATTGTGGTACATGTTTCTTCCCTCTCAGCAGGGAGATTCCGTTTGATGACTGCTATGTTTGTTCTACCATGGAGTGTGATTTTGTTGGATGGGAACCACCACTCCCAGCATTCTGACTATTGTAGTTATTAGCAAAGACTTCTTTCTTTTGCTAGGTGCTTCTCTTTATTGATACCGTTATCACTTATATTCATCAATTTCACAGTGGAGTAATGTATTTGAATCGTGAAATGTGGTAAAGTGTTTGTTCTTTACAGCAGGGTCATCTGGTTGTATGGCCGCAAAGCAGATTCTCCATTCAACGGGTTTTTTGTGCATATGGGACTTCACATGCACCTTACTGAATAACAGATGTTTGGAATGTGATAAATCTTCTTGTTTAGCTATCTCCTTCATTTGCTTTATATTTTTAAAAATCGTATTCCAGTGGTCACTAAAATAATCAATGTGCTTCACAAATTGTGGTACATGTTTCTTCCCTCTCAGCAGGGAGATTCCGTTTGATGACTGCTATGTTTGTTCTACCATGGAGTGTGATTTTGTTGGATGGGAACCACCACTCCCAGCATTCTGACTATTGTAGTTATTAGCAAAGACTTCTTTCTTTTGCTAGGTGCTTCTCTTGATTGATACCGTTATCACTTATATTCATCAATTTCACAGTGGAGTAATGTATTTGAATCGTGAAATGTGGTAAAGTGTTTGTTCTTTACAGCAGGGTCATCTGGTTGTATGGCCACAAAGCAGATTCTCCATTCAACGGGTTTTTTGTGCATATGGGACTTCACATGCACCTTACTGAATAACGGATGTTTGGAATGTGATAAATCTTCTTGTTTCGCTATCTCCTTCATTTGCTTTATATTTTTAAAAATCGTATTCCAGTGGTCACTAAAATAATCAATGTGCTTCACAAATTGTGGTACATGTTTCTTCCCTCTCAGCAGGGAGATTCCGTTTGATGACTGCTATGTTTGTTCTACCATGGAGTGTGATTTTGTTGGATGGGAACCACCACTCCCAGCATTCTGACTATTGTAGTTATTAGCAAAGACTTCTTTCTTTTGCTAGGTGCTTCTCTTGATTGATACCGTTATCACTTATATTCATCAATTTCACAGTGGAGTAATGTATTTGAATCGTGAAATGTGGTAAAGTGTTTGTTCTTTACAGCAGGGTCATCTGGTTGTATGGCCACAAAGCAGATTCTCCATTCAACGGGTTTTTTGTGCATATGGGACTTCACATGCACCTTACTGAATAACGGATGTTTGGAATGTGATAAATCTTCTTGTTTAGCTATCTCCTTCATTTGCTTTATATTCTTAAAAATCGTATTCCAGTGGTCACTAAAATAATCAATGTGCTTCACAAATTGTGGTACATGTTTCTTCCCTATCAGCAGGGAGATTCCGTTTGATGACTGCTATGTTTGTTCTACCATGGAGTGTGATTTTGTTGGATGGGAACCACCACTCCCAGCATTCTGACTATTGTAGTTATTAGCAAAGACTTCTATCTTTTGCTAGGTGCTTCTCTTGATTGATACCGTTATCACTTATATTCATCAATTTCACAGTGGAGTAATGTATTTGAATCGTGAAATGTGGTAAAGTGTTTGTTCTTTACAGCAGGGTCATCTGGTTGTATGGCCACAAAGCAGATTCTCCATTCAACGGGTTTTTTGTGCATATGGGACTTCACATGCACCTTACTGAATAACGGATGTTTGGAATGTGATAAATCTTCTTGTTTAGCTATCTCCTTCATTTGCTTTATATTTTTAAAAATCGTATTCCAGTGGTCACTAAAATAATCAATGTGCTTCACAAATTGTGGTACATGTTTCTTCCGTCCCAGCAGGGAGATTCCGTTTGATGACTGCTATGTTTGTTCTACCATGGAGTGTGATTTTGTTGGATGGGAACCACCACTCCCAGCATTCTGACTATTGTAGTTATTAGCAAAGACTTCTTTCTTTTGCTAGGTGCTTCTCTTGATTGATACCGTTATCACTTATATTCATCAATTTCACAGTGGAGTAATGTATTTGAATCGTGAAATGTGGTAAAGTGTTTGTTCTTTACAGCAGGGTCATCTGGTTGTATGGCCACAAAGCAGATTCTCCATTCAACGGGTTTTTTGTGCATATGGGACTTCACATGCACCTTACTGAATAACGGATGTTTGGAATGTGATAAATCTTCTTGTTTAGCTATCTCCTTCATTTGCTTTATATTTTTAAAAATCGTATTCCAGTGGTCACTAAAATAATCAATGTGCTTCACAAATTGTGGTACATGTTTCTTCCCTCTCAGCAGGGAGATTCCGTTTGATGACTGCTATGTTTGTTCTACCATGGAGTGTGATTTTGTTGGATGGGAACCACCACTCCCAGCATTCTGACTATTGTAGTTATTAGCAAAGACTTCTTTCTTTTGCTAGGTGCTTCTCTTGATTGATACCGTTATCACTTATATTCATCAATTTCACAGTGGAGTAATGTATTTGAATCGTGAAATGTGGTAAAGTGTTTGTTCTTTACAGCAGGGTCATCTGGTTGTATGGCCACAAAGCAGATTCTCCATTCAACGGGTTTTTTGTGCATATGGGACTTCACATGCACCTTACTGAATAACGGATGTTTGGAATGTGATAAATCTTCTTGGTTAGGTATCTCCTTCATTTGCTTTATATTTTTAAAAATCGTATTCCAGTGGTCACTAAAATAATCAATGTGCTTCACAAATTGTGGTACATGTTTCTTCCCTCTCAGCAGGGAGATTCCGTTTGATGACTGCTATGTTTGTTCTACCATGGAGTGTGATTTTGTTGGATGGGAACCACCACTCCCAGCATTCTGACTATTGCAGTTATTAGCAAAGACTTCTTTCTTTTGCTAGGTGCTTCTCTTGATTGATACCGTTATCACTTATATTCATCAATTTCACAGTGGAGTAATGTATTTGAATCGTGAAATGTGGTAAAGTGTTTGTTCTTTACAGCAGGGTCATCTGGTTGTATGGCCACAAAGCAGATTCTCCATTCAATGGGTTTTTTGTGCATATGGGACTTCACATGCACCTTACTGAATAACGGATGTTTGGAATGTGATAAATCTTCTTGGTTAGGTATCTCCTTCATTTGCTTTATATTTTTAAAAATCGTATTCCAGTGGTCACTAAAATAATCAATGTGCTTCACAAATTGTGGTACATGTTTCTTCCCTCTCAGCAGGGAGATTCCGTTTGATGACTGCTATGTTTGTTCTACCATGGAGTGTGATTTTGTTGGATGGGAACCACCACTCCCAGCATTCTGACTATTGTAGTTATTAGCAAAGACTTCTTTCTTTTGCTAGGTGCTTCTCTTGATTGATACCGTTATCACTTATATTCATCAATTTCACAGTGGAGTAATGTATTTGAATCGTGAAATGTGGTAAAGTGTTTGTTCTTTACAGCAGGGTCATGTGGTTGTATGGCCACAAAGCAGATTCTCCATTCAACGGGTTTTTTGTGCATATGGGACTTCACATGCACCTTACTGAATAACGGATGTTTGGAATGTGATAAATCTTCTTGGTTAGGTATCTCCTTCATTTGCTTTATATTTTTAAAAATCGTATTCCAGTGGTCACTAAAATAATCAATGTGCTTCACAAATTGTGGTACATGTTTCTTCCCTCTCAGCAGGGAGATTCCGTTTGATGACTGCTATGTTTGTTCTACCATGGAGTGTGATTTTGTTGGATGGGAACCACCACTCCCAGCATTCTGACTATTGTAGTTATTAGCAAAGACTTCTTTCTTTTGCTAGGTGCTTCTCTTGATTGATACCGTTATCACTTATATTCATCAATTTCACAGTGGAGTAATGTATTTGAATCGTGAAATGTGGTAAAGTGTTTGTTCTTTACAGCAGGGTCATCTGGTTGTATGGCCACAAAGCAGATTCTCCATTCAACGGGTTTTTTGTGCATATGGGACTTCACATGCACCTTACTGAATAACGGATGTTTGGAATGTGATAAATCTTCTTGGTTAGCTATCTCCTTCATTTGCTTTATATTTTTAAAAATCGTATTCCAGTGGTCACTAAAATAATCAATGTGCTTCACAAATTGTGGTACATGTTTCTTCCCTCTCAGCAGGGAGATTCCGTTTGATGACTGCTATGTTTGTTCTACCATGGAGTGTGATTTTGTTGGATGGGAACCACCACTCCCAGCATTCTGACTCTTGTAGTTATTAGCAAAGACTTCTTTCTTTTGCTAGGTGCTTCTCTTGATTGATACCGTTATCACTTATATTCATCAATTTCACAGTGGAGTAATGTATTTCAATCGTGAAATGTGGTAAAGTGTTTGTTCTTTACAGCAGGGTCATCTGGTTGTATGGCCACAAAGCAGATTCTCCATTCAACGGGTTTTTTGCGCATATGGGACTTCACATGCACCTTACTGAATAACGGATGTTTGGAATGTGATAAATCTTCTTGTTTAGCTATCTCCTTCATTTGCTTTATATTTTTAAAAATCGTATACCAGTGGTCACTAAAATAATCAATGTGCTTCACAAATTGTGGTACATGTTTCTTCCCTCTCAGCAGGGAGATTCCGTTTGATGACTGCTATGTTTGTTCTACCATGGAGTGTGATTTTGTTGGATGGGAACCACCACTCCCAGCATTCTGACTATTGTAGTTATTAGCAAAGACTTCTTTCTTTTGCTAGGTGCTTCTCTTGATTGATACCGTTATCACTTATATTCATCAATTTCACAGTGGAGTAATGTATTTGAATCGTGAAATGTGGTAAAGTGTTTGTTCTTTACAGCAGGGTCATCTGGTTGTATGGCCACAAAGCAGATTCTCCATTCAACGGGTTTTTTGTGCATATGGGACTTCACATGCACCTTACTGAATAACGGATGTTTGGAATGTGATAAATCTTCTTGTTTAGCTATCTCCTTCATTTGCTTTATATTTTTAAAAATCGTATTCCAGTGGTCACTAAAATAATCAATGTGCTTCACAAATTGTGGTACATGTTTCTTCCCTCTCAGCAGGGAGATTCCGTTTGATGACTGCTATGTTTGTTCTACCATGGAGTGTGATTTTGTTGGATGGGAACCACCACTCCCAGCATTCTGACTCTTGTAGTTATTAGCAAAGACTTCTTTCTTTTGCTAGGTGCTTCTCTTGATTGATACCGTTATCACTTATATTCATCAATTTCACAGTGGAGTAATGTATTTGAATCGTGAAATGTGGTAAAGTGTTTGTTCTTTACAGCAGGGTCATCTGGTTGTATGGCCACAAAGCAGATTCTCCATTCAACGGGTTTTTTGCGCATATGGGACTTCACATGCACCTTACTGAATAACGGATGTTTGGAATGTGATAAATCTTCTTGTTTAGCTATCTCCTTCATTTGCTTTATATTTTTAAAAATCGTATACCAGTGGTCACTAAAATAATCAATGTGCTTCACAAATTGTGGTACATGTTTCTTCCCTCTCAGCAGGGAGATTCCGTTTGATGACTGCTATGTTTGTTCTACCATGGAGTGTGATTTTGTTGGATGGGAACCACCACTCCCAGCATTCTGACTATTGTAGTTATTAGCAAAGACTTCTTTCTTTTGCTAGGTGCTTCTCTTGATTGATACCGTTATCACTTATATTCATCAATTTCACAGTGGAGTAATGTATTTGAATCGTGAAATGTGGTAAAGTGTTTGTTCTTTACAGCAGGGTCATCTGGTTGTATGGCCACAAAGCAGATTCTCCATTCAACGGGTTTTTTGTGCATATGGGACTTCACATGCACCTTACTGAATAACGGATGTTTGGAATGTGATAAATCTTCTTGTTTAGCTATCTCCTTCATTTGCTTTATATTTTTAAAAATCGTATTCCAGTGGTCACTAAAATAATCAATGTGCTTCACAAATTGTGGTACATGTTTCTTCCCTCTCAGCAGGGAGATTCCGTTTGATGATTGCTATGTTTGTTCTACCATGGAGTGTGATTTTGTTGGATGGGAACCACCACTCCCAGCATTCTGACTATTGTAGTTATTAGCAAAGACTTCTTTCTTTTGCTAGGTGCTTCTCTTGATTGATACCGTTATCACTTATATTCATCAATTTCACAGTGGAGTAATGTATTTGAATCGTGAAATGTGGTAAAGTGTTTGTTCTTTACAGCAGGGTCATCTGGTTGTATGGCCACAAAGCAGATTCTCCATTCAATGGGTTTTTTGTGCATATGGGACTTCACATGCACCTTACTGAGTAACGGATGTTTGGAATGTGATAAATCTTCTTGTTTAGCTATCTCCTTCATTTGCTTTATATTTTTAAAAATCGTATTCCAGTGGTCACTAAAATAATCAATGTGCTTCACAAATTGTGGTACATGTTTCTTCCCTCTCAGCAGGGAGATTCCGTTTGATGACTGCTATGTTTGTTCTACCATGGAGTGTGATTTTGTTGGATGGGAACCACCACTCCCAGCATTCTGACTATTGTAGTTATTAGCAAAGACTTCTTTCTTTTGCTAGGTGCTTCTCTTGATTGATACCGTTATCACTTATATTCATCAATTTCACAGTGGAGTAATGTATTTGAATCGTGATATGTGGTTCAGTGTTTGTTCTTTACAGCAGGGTCATCTGGTTGTATGGCCACAAAGCAGATTCTCCATTCAACGGGTTTTTTGTGCATATGGGACTTCACATGCACCTTACTGAATAACGGATGTTTGGAATGTGATAAATCTTTTTGTTTAGCTATCTCCTTCATTTGCTTTATATTTTTAAACATCGTATTCCAGTGGTCACTAAAATAATCAATGTGCTTCACAAATTGTGGTACATGTTTCTTCCCTCTCAGCAGGGAGATTCCGTTTGATGACTGCTATGTTTGTTCTACCATGGAGTGTGATTTTGTTGGATGGGAACCACCACTCCCAGCATTCTGACTATTGTAGTTATTAGCAAAGACTTCTTTCTTTTGCTAGGTGCTTCTCTTGATTGATACCGTTATCACTTATATTCATCAATTTCACAGTGGAGTAATGTATTTGAATCGTGAAATGTGGTAAAGTGTTTGTTCTTTACAGCAGGGTCATCTGGTTGTATGGCCACAAAGCAGATTCTCCATTCAACGGGTTTTTTGTGCATATGGGACTTCACATGCACCTTACTGAATAACAGATGTTTGGAATGTGATAAATCTTCTTGTTTAGCTATCTCCTTCATTTGCTTTATATTTTTAAAAATCGTATTCCAGTGGTCACTAAAATAATCAATGTGCTTCACAAATTGTGGTACATGTTTCTTCCCTCTCAGCAGGGAGATTCCGTTTGATGACTGCTATGTTTGTTCTACCATGGAGTGTGATTTTGTTGGATGGGAACCACCACTCCCAGCATTCTGACTATTGTAGTTATTAGCAAAGACTTCTATCTTTTGCTAGGTGCTTCTCTTGATTGATACCGTTATCACTTATATTCATCAATTTCACAGTGGAGTAATGTATGTGAATCGTGAAATGTGGTAAAGTGTTTGTTCTTTACAGCAGGGTCATCTGGTTGTATGGCCACAAAGCAGATTCTCCATTCAACGGGTTTTTTGTGCATATGGGACTTCACATGCACCTTACTGAATAACGGATGTTTGGAATGTGATAAATCTTCTTGGTTAGGTATCTCCTTCATTTGCTTTATATTTTTAAAAATCGTATTCCAGTGGTCACTAAAATTATCAATGTGCTTCACAAATTGTGGTACATGTTTCTTCCCTCTCAGCAGGGAGATTCCGTTTGATGACTGCTATGTTTGTTCTACCATGGAGTGTGATTTTGTTGGATGGGAACCACCACTCCCAGCATTCTGACTATTGTAGTTATTAGCAAAAACGTCTTTCTTTTGCTAGGTGCTTCTCTTGATTGATACCGTTATCACTTATATTCATCAATTTCACAGTGGAGTAATGTATTTGAATCGTGAAATGTGGTAAAGTGTTTGTTCTTTACAGCAGGGTCATCTGGTTGTATGGCCACAAAGCAGATTCTCCATTCAATGGGTTTTTTGTGCATATGGGACTTCACATGAATCTTACTGAGTAACGGATGTTTGGAATGTGATAAATCTTCTTGTTTAGCTATCTCCTTCATTTGCTTTATATTTTTAAAAATCGTATACCAGTGGTCACTAAAATAATCAATGTGCTTCACAAATTGTGGTACATGTTTCTTCCCTCTCAGCAGGGAGATTCCGTTTGATGACTGCTATGTTTGTTCTACCATGGAGTGTGATTTTGTTGGATGGGAACCACCACTCCCAGCATTCTGACTATTGTAGTTATTAGCAAAGACTTCTTTCTTTTGCTAGGTGCTTCTCTTTATTGATACCGTTATCACTTATATTCATCAATTTCACAGTGGAGTAATGTATTTGAATCGTGAAATGTGGTAAAGTGTTTGTTCTTTACAGCAGGGTCATCTGGTTGTATGGCCGCAAAGCAGATTCTCCATTCAACGGGTTTTTTGTGCATATGGGACTTCACATGCACCTTACTGAATAACGGATGTTTGGAATGTGATAAATCTTCTTGTTTAGCTATCTCCTTCATTTGCTTTATATTCTTAAAAATCGTATTCCAGTGGTCACTAAAATAATCAATGTGCTTCACAAATTGTGGTACATGTTTCTTCCCCATCAGCAGGGAGATTCCGTTTGATGACTGCTATGTTTGTTCTACCATGGAGTGTGATTTTGTTGGATGGGAACCACCACTCCCAGCATTCTGACTATTGTAGTTATTAGCAAAGACTTCTATCTTTTGCTAGGTGCTTCTCTTGATTGATACCGTTATCACTTATATTCATCAATTTCACAGTGGAGTAATGTATTTGAATCGTGAAATGTGGTAAAGTGTTTGTTCTTTACAGCAGGGTCATCTGGTTGTATGGCCACAAAGCAGATTCTCCATTCAACGGGTTTTTTGTGCATATGGGACTTCACATGCACCTTACTGAATAACGGATGTTTGGAATGTGATAAATCTTCTTGTTTAGCTATCTCCTTCATTTGCTTTATATTTTTAAAAATCGTATTCCAGTGGTCACTAAAATAATCAATGTGCTTCACAAATTGTGGTACATGTTTCTTCCGTCCCAGCAGGGAGATTCCGTTTGATGACTGCTATGTTTGTTCTACCATGGAGTGTGATTTTGTTGGATGGGAACCACCACTCCCAGCATTCTGACTATTGTAGTTATTAGCAAAGACTTCTTTCTTTTGCTAGGTGCTTCTCTTGATTGATACCGTTATCACTTATATTCATCAATTTCACAGTGGAGTAATGTATTTGAATCGTGAAATGTGGTAAAGTGTTTGTTCTTTACAGCAGGGTCATCTGGTTGTATGGCCACAAAGCAGATTCTCCATTCAACGGGTTTTTTGTGCATATGGGACTTCACATGCACCTTACTGAATAACGGATGTTTGGAATGTGATAAATCTTCTTGTTTAGCTATCTCCTTCATTTGCTTTATATTTTTAAAAATCGTATTCCAGTGGTCACTAAAATAATCAATGTGCTTCACAAATTGTGGTACATGTTTCTTCCCTCTCAGCAGGGAGATTCCGTTTGATGACTGCTATGTTTGTTCTACCATGGAGTGTGATTTTGTTGGATGGGAACCACCACTCCCAGCATTCTGACTATTGTAGTTATTAGCAAAGACTTCTTTCTTTTGCTAGGTGCTTCTCTTGATTGATACCGTTATCACTTATATTCATCAATTTCACAGTGGAGTAATGTATTTGAATCGTGAAATGTGGTAAAGTGTTTGTTCTTTACAGCAGGGTCATCTGGTTGTATGGCCACAAAGCAGATTCTCCATTCAACGGGTTTTTTGTGCATATGGGACTTCACATGCACCTTACTGAATAACGGATGTTTGGAATGTGATAAATCTTCTTGGTTAGGTATCTCCTTCATTTGCTTTATATTTTTAAAAATCGTATTCCAGTGGTCACTAAAATAATCAATGTGCTTCACAAATTGTGGTACATGTTTCTTCCCTCTCAGCAGGGAGATTCCGTTTGATGACTGCTATGTTTGTTCTACCATGGAGTGTGATTTTGTTGGATGGGAACCACCACTCCCAGCATTCTGACTATTGTAGTTATTAGCAAAGACTTCTTTCTTTTGCTAGGTGCTTCTCTTGATTGATACCGTTATCACTTATATTCATCAATTTCACAGTGGAGTAATGTATTTGAATCGTGAAATGTGGTAAAGTGTTTGTTCTTTACAGCAGGGTCATCTGGTTGTATGGCCACAAAGCAGATTCTCCATTCAATGGGTTTTTTGTGCATATGGGACTTCACATGCACCTTACTGAATAACGGATGTTTGGAATGTGATAAATCTTCTTGTTTAGCTATCTCCTTCATTTGCTTTATATTTTTAAAAATCGTATTCCAGTGGTCACTAAAATAATCAATGTGCTTCACAAATTGTGGTACATGTTTCTTCCCTCTCAGCAGGGAGATTCCGTTTGATGACTGCTATGTTTGTTCTACCATGGAGTGTGATTTTGTTGGATGGGAACCACCACTCCCAGCATTCTGACTATTGTAGTTATTAGCAAAGACTTCTTTCTTTTGCTAGGTGCTTCTCTTGATTGATACCGTTATCACTTATATTCATCAATTTCACAGTGGAGTAATGTATTTGAATCGTGAAATGTGGTAAAGTGTTTGTTCTTTACAGCAGGGTCATGTGGTTGTATGGCCACAAAGCAGATTCTCCATTCAACGGGTTTTTTGTGCATATGGGACTTCACATGCACCTTACTGAATAACGGATGTTTGGAATGTGATAAATCTTCTTGGTTAGGTATCTCCTTCATTTGCTTTATATTTTTAAAAATCGTATTCCAGTGGTCACTAAAATAATCAATGTGCTTCACAAATTGTGGTACATGTTTCTTCCCTCTCAGCAGGGAGATTCCGTTTGATGACTGCTATGTTTGTTCTACCATGGAGTGTGATTTTGTTGGATGGGAACCACCACTCCCAGCATTCTGACTATTGTAGTTATTAGCAAAGACTTCTTTCTTTTGCTAGGTGCTTCTCTTGATTGATACCGTTATCACTTATATTCATCAATTTCACAGTGGAGTAATGTATTTGAATCGTGAAATGTGGTAAAGTGTTTGTTCTTTACAGCAGGGTCATCTGGTTGTATGGCCACAAAGCAGATTCTCCATTCAACGGGTTTTTTGTGCATATGGGACTTCACATGCACCTTACTGAATAACGGATGTTTGGAATGTGATAAATCTTCTTGGTTAGCTATCTCCTTCATTTGCTTTATATTTTTAAAAATCGTATTCCAGTGGTCACTAAAATAATCAATGTGCTTCACAAATTGTGGTACATGTTTCTTCCCTCTCAGCAGGGAGATTCCGTTTGATGACTGCTATGTTTGTTCTACCATGGAGTGTGATTTTGTTGGATGGGAACCACCACTCCCAGCATTCTGA
Organism: Schistocerca nitens; assembly: GCF_023898315.1. Taxonomy (NCBI): domain Eukaryota; kingdom Metazoa; phylum Arthropoda; class Insecta; order Orthoptera; family Acrididae; genus Schistocerca; species Schistocerca nitens. The sequence goes on from NW_026046001.1 coordinate 5,301,750, forward strand.
CTCTTGTAGTTATTAGCAAAGACTTCTTTCTTTTGCTAGGTGCTTCTCTTGATTGATACCGTTATCACTTATATTCATCAATTTCACAGTGGAGTAATGTATTTCAATCGTGAAATGTGGTAAAGTGTTTGTTCTTTACAGCAGGGTCATCTGGTTGTATGGCCACAAAGCAGATTCTCCATTCAACGGGTTTTTTGCGCATATGGGACTTCACATGCACCTTACTGAATAACGGATGTTTGGAATGTGATAAATCTTCTTGTTTAGCTATCTCCTTCATTTGCTTTATATTTTTAAAAATCGTATACCAGTGGTCACTAAAATAATCAATGTGCTTCACAAATTGTGGTACATGTTTCTTCCCTCTCAGCAGGGAGATTCCGTTTGATGACTGCTATGTTTGTTCTACCATGGAGTGTGATTTTGTTGGATGGGAACCACCACTCCCAGCATTCTGACTATTGTAGTTATTAGCAAAGACTTCTTTCTTTTGCTAGGTGCTTCTCTTGATTGATACCGTTATCACTTATATTCATCAATTTCACAGTGGAGTAATGTATTTGAATCGTGAAATGTGGTAAAGTGTTTGTTCTTTACAGCAGGGTCATCTGGTTGTATGGCCACAAAGCAGATTCTCCATTCAACGGGTTTTTTGTGCATATGGGACTTCACATGCACCTTACTGAATAACGGATGTTTGGAATGTGATAAATCTTCTTGTTTAGCTATCTCCTTCATTTGCTTTATATTTTTAAAAATCGTATTCCAGTGGTCACTAAAATAATCAATGTGCTTCACAAATTGTGGTACATGTTTCTTCCCTCTCAGCAGGGAGATTCCGTTTGATGACTGCTATGTTTGTTCTACCATGGAGTGTGATTTTGTTGGATGGGAACCACCACTCCCAGCATTCTGACTCTTGTAGTTATTAGCAAAGACTTCTTTCTTTTGCTAGGTGCTTCTCTTGATTGATACCGTTATCACTTATATTCATCAATTTCACAGTGGAGTAATGTATTTGAATCGTGAAATGTGGTAAAGTGTTTGTTCTTTACAGCAGGGTCATCTGGTTGTATGGCCACAAAGCAGATTCTCCATTCAACGGGTTTTTTGCGCATATGGGACTTCACATGCACCTTACTGAATAACGGATGTTTGGAATGTGATAAATCTTCTTGTTTAGCTATCTCCTTCATTTGCTTTATATTTTTAAAAATCGTATACCAGTGGTCACTAAAATAATCAATGTGCTTCACAAATTGTGGTACATGTTTCTTCCCTCTCAGCAGGGAGATTCCGTTTGATGACTGCTATGTTTGTTCTACCATGGAGTGTGATTTTGTTGGATGGGAACCACCACTCCCAGCATTCTGACTATTGTAGTTATTAGCAAAGACTTCTTTCTTTTGCTAGGTGCTTCTCTTGATTGATACCGTTATCACTTATATTCATCAATTTCACAGTGGAGTAATGTATTTGAATCGTGAAATGTGGTAAAGTGTTTGTTCTTTACAGCAGGGTCATCTGGTTGTATGGCCACAAAGCAGATTCTCCATTCAACGGGTTTTTTGTGCATATGGGACTTCACATGCACCTTACTGAATAACGGATGTTTGGAATGTGATAAATCTTCTTGTTTAGCTATCTCCTTCATTTGCTTTATATTTTTAAAAATCGTATTCCAGTGGTCACTAAAATAATCAATGTGCTTCACAAATTGTGGTACATGTTTCTTCCCTCTCAGCAGGGAGATTCCGTTTGATGATTGCTATGTTTGTTCTACCATGGAGTGTGATTTTGTTGGATGGGAACCACCACTCCCAGCATTCTGACTATTGTAGTTATTAGCAAAGACTTCTTTCTTTTGCTAGGTGCTTCTCTTGATTGATACCGTTATCACTTATATTCATCAATTTCACAGTGGAGTAATGTATTTGAATCGTGAAATGTGGTAAAGTGTTTGTTCTTTACAGCAGGGTCATCTGGTTGTATGGCCACAAAGCAGATTCTCCATTCAATGGGTTTTTTGTGCATATGGGACTTCACATGCACCTTACTGAGTAACGGATGTTTGGAATGTGATAAATCTTCTTGTTTAGCTATCTCCTTCATTTGCTTTATATTTTTAAAAATCGTATTCCAGTGGTCACTAAAATAATCAATGTGCTTCACAAATTGTGGTACATGTTTCTTCCCTCTCAGCAGGGAGATTCCGTTTGATGACTGCTATGTTTGTTCTACCATGGAGTGTGATTTTGTTGGATGGGAACCACCACTCCCAGCATTCTGACTATTGTAGTTATTAGCAAAGACTTCTTTCTTTTGCTAGGTGCTTCTCTTGATTGATACCGTTATCACTTATATTCATCAATTTCACAGTGGAGTAATGTATTTGAATCGTGAAATGTGGTAAAGTGTTTGTTCTTTACAGCAGGGTCATCTGGTTGTATGGCCACAAAGCAGATTCTCCATTCAACGGGTTTTTTGTGCATATGGGACTTCACATGCACCTTACTGAATAACAGATGTTTGGAATGTGATAAATCTTCTTGTTTAGCTATCTCCTTCATTTGCTTTATATTTTTAAAAATCGTATTCCAGTGGTCACTAAAATAATCAATGTGCTTCACAAATTGTGGTACATGTTTCTTCCCTCTCAGCAGGGAGATTCCGTTTGATGACTGCTATGTTTGTTCTACCATGGAGTGTGATTTTGTTGGATGGGAACCACCACTCCCAGCATTCTGACTATTGTAGTTATTAGCAAAGACTTCTATCTTTTGCTAGGTGCTTCTCTTGATTGATACCGTTATCACTTATATTCATCAATTTCACAGTGGAGTAATGTATGTGAATCGTGAAATGTGGTAAAGTGTTTGTTCTTTACAGCAGGGTCATCTGGTTGTATGGCCACAAAGCAGATTCTCCATTCAACGGGTTTTTTGTGCATATGGGACTTCACATGCACCTTACTGAATAACGGATGTTTGGAATGTGATAAATCTTCTTGGTTAGGTATCTCCTTCATTTGCTTTATATTTTTAAAAATCGTATTCCAGTGGTCACTAAAATTATCAATGTGCTTCACAAATTGTGGTACATGTTTCTTCCCTCTCAGCAGGGAGATTCCGTTTGATGACTGCTATGTTTGTTCTACCATGGAGTGTGATTTCGTTGGATGGGAACCACCACTCCCAGCATTCTGACTATTGTAGTTATTAGCAAAAACGTCTTTCTTTTGCTAGGTGCTTCTCTTGATTGATACCGTTATCACTTATATTCATCAATTTCACAGTGGAGTAATGTATTTGAATCGTGAAATGTGGTAAAGTGTTTGTTCTTTACAGCAGGGTCATCTGGTTGTATGGCCACAAAGCAGATTCTCCATTCAATGGGTTTTTTGTGCATATGGGACTTCACATGCACCTTACTGAGTAACGGATGTTTGGAATGTGATAAATCTTCTTGTTTAGCTATCTCCTTCATTTGCTTTATATTTTTAAAAATCGTATACCAGTGGTCACTAAAATAATCAATGTGCTTCACAAATTGTGGTACATGTTTCTTCCCTCTCAGCAGGGAGATTCCGTTTGATGACTGCTATGTTTGTTCTACCATGGAGTGTGATTTTGTTGGATGGGAACCACCACTCCCAGCATTCTGACTATTGTAGTTATTAGCAAAGACTTCTATCTTTTGCTAGGTGCTTCTCTTTATTGATACCGTTATCACTTATATTCATCAATTTCACAGTGGAGTAATGTATTTGAATCGTGAAATGTGGTAAAGTGTTTGTTCTTTACAGCAGGGTCATCTGGTCGTATGGCCGCAAAGCAGATTCTCCATTCAACGGGTTTTTTGTGCATATGGGACTTCACATGCACCTTACTGAATAACGGATGTTTGGAATGTGATAAATCTTCTTGTTTAGCTATCTCCTTCATTTGCTTTATATTTTTAAAAATCGTATTCCAGTGGTCACTAAAATAATCAATGTGCTTCACAAATTGTGGTACATGTTTCTTCCCTCTCAGCAGGGAGATTCCGTTTGATGACTGCTATGTTTGTTCTACCATGGAGTGTGATTTTGTTGGATGGGAACCACCACTCCCAGCATTCTGACTATTGTAGTTATTAGCAAAGACTTCTTTCTTTTGCTAGGTGCTTCTCTTGATTGATACCGTTATCACTTATATTCATCAATTTCACAGTGGAGTAATGTATTTGAATCGTGAAATGTGGTAAAGTGTTTGTTCTTTACAGCAGGGTCATCTGGTTGTATGGCCACAAAGCAGATTCTCCATTCAACGGGTTTTTTGTGCATATGGGACTTCACATGCACCTTACTGAATAACGGATGTTTGGAATGTGATAAATCTTCTTGTTTCGCTATCTCCTTCATTTGCTTTATATTTTTAAAAATCGTATTCCAGTGGTCACTAAAATAATCAATGTGCTTCACAAATTGTGGTACATGTTTCTTCCCTCTCAGCAGGGAGATTCCGTTTGATGACTGCTATGTTTGTTCTACCATGGAGTGTGATTTTGTTGGATGGGAACCACCACTCCCAGCATTCTGACTATTGTAGTTATTAGCAAAGACTTCTTTCTTTTGCTAGGTGCTTCTCTTTATTGATACCGTTATCACTTATATTCATCAATTTCACAGTGGAGTAATGTATTTGAATCGTGAAATGTGGTAAAGTGTTTGTTCTTTACAGCAGGGTCATCTGGTTGTATGGCCACAAAGCAGATTCTCCATTCAACGGGTTTTTTGTGCATATGGGACTTCACATGCACCTTACTGAATAACGGATGTTTGGAATGTGATAAATCTTCTTGTTTAGCTATCTCCTTCATTTGCTTTATATTTTTAAAAATCGTATTCCAGTGGTCACTAAAATAATCAATGTGCTTCACAAATTGTGGTACATGTTTCTTCCCTATCAGCAGGGAGATTCCGTTTGATGACTGCTATGTTTGTTCTACCATGGAGTGTGATTTTGTTGGATGGGAACCACCACTCCCAGCATTCTGACTATTGTAGTTATTAGCAAAGACTTCTATCTTTTGCTAGGTGCTTCTCTTGATTGATACCGTTATCACTTATATTCATCAATTTCACAGTGGAGTAATGTATTTGAATCGTGAAATGTGGTAAAGTGTTTGTTCTTTACAGCAGGGTCATCTGGTTGTATGGCCACAAAGCAGATTCTCCATTCAACGGGTTTTTTGTGCATATGGGACTTCACATGCACCTTACTGAATAACGGATGTTTGGAATGTGATAAATCTTCTTGTTTAGCTATCTCCTTCATTTGCTTTATATTTTTAAAAATCGTATTCCAGTGGTCACTAAAATAATCAATGTGCTTCACAAATTGTGGTACATGTTTCTTCCCTCTCAGCAGGGAGATTCCGTTTGATGACTGCTATGTTTGTTCTACCATGGAGTGTGATTTTGTTGGATGGGAACCACCACTCCCAGCATTCTGACTATTGTAGTTATTAGCAAAGACTTCTTTCTTTTGCTAGGTGCTTCTCTTGATTGATACCGTTATCACTTATATTCATCAATTTCACAGTGGAGTAATGTATTTGAATCGTGAAATGTGGTAAAGTGTTTGTTCTTTACAGCAGGGTCATCTGGTTGTATGGCCACAAAGCAGATTCTCCATTCAACGGGTTTTTTGTGCATATGGGACTTCACATGCACCTTACTGAATAACGGATGTTTGGAATGTGATAAATCTTCTTGGTTAGGTATCTCCTTCATTTGCTTTATATTTTTAAAAATCGTATTCCAGTGGTCACTAAAATAATCAATGTGCTTCACAAATTGTGGTACATGTTTCTTCCCTCTCAGCAGGGAGATTCCGTTTGATGACTGCTATGTTTGTTCTACCATGGAGTGTGATTTTGTTGGATGGGAACCACCACTCCCAGCATTCTGACTATTGTAGTTATTAGCAAAGACTTCTTTCTTTTGCTAGGTGCTTCTCTTGATTGATACCGTTATCACTTATATTCATCAATTTCACAGTGGAGTAATGTATTTGAATCGTGAAATGTGGTAAAGTGTTTGTTCTTTACAGCAGGGTCATCTGGTTGTATGGCCACAAAGCAGATTCTCCATTCAATGGGTTTTTTGTGCATATGGGACTTCACATGCACCTTACTGAATAACGGATGTTTGGAATGTGATAAATCTTCTTGGTTAGGTATCTCCTTCATTTGCTTTATATTTTTAAAAATCGTATTCCAGTGGTCACTAAAATAATCAATGTGCTTCACAAATTGTGGTACATGTTTCTTCCCTCTCAGCAGGGAGATTCCGTTTGATGACTGCTATGTTTGTTCTACCATGGAGTGTGATTTTGTTGGATGGGAACCACCACTCCCAGCATTCTGACTATTGTAGTTATTAGCAAAGACTTCTTTCTTTTGCTAGGTGCTTCTCTTGATTGATACCGTTATCACTTATATTCATCAATTTCACAGTGGAGTAATGTATTTGAATCGTGAAATGTGGTAAAGTGTTTGTTCTTTACAGCAGGGTCATGTGGTTGTATGGCCACAAAGCAGATTCTCCATTCAACGGGTTTTTTGTGCATATGGGACTTCACATGCACCTTACTGAATAACGGATGTTTGGAATGTGATAAATCTTCTTGGTTAGGTATCTCCTTCATTTGCTTTATATTTTTAAAAATCGTATTCCAGTGGTCACTAAAATAATCAATGTGCTTCACAAATTGTGGTACATGTTTCTTCCCTCTCAGCAGGGAGATTCCGTTTGATGACTGCTATGTTTGTTCTACCATGGAGTGTGATTTTGTTGGATGGGAACCACCACTCCCAGCATTCTGACTATTGTAGTTATTAGCAAAGACTTCTTTCTTTTGCTAGGTGCTTCTCTTGATTGATACCGTTATCACTTATATTCATCAATTTCACAGTGGAGTAATGTATTTGAATCGTGAAATGTGGTAAAGTGTTTGTTCTTTACAGCAGGGTCATCTGGTTGTATGGCCACAAAGCAGATTCTCCATTCAACGGGTTTTTTGTGCATATGGGACTTCACATGCACCTTACTGAATAACGGATGTTTGGAATGTGATAAATCTTCTTGGTTAGCTATCTCCTTCATTTGCTTTATATTTTTAAAAATCGTATTCCAGTGGTCACTAAAATAATCAATGTGCTTCACAAATTGTGGTACATGTTTCTTCCCTCTCAGCAGGGAGATTCCGTTTGATGACTGCTATGTTTGTTCTACCATGGAGTGTGATTTTGTTGGATGGGAACCACCACTCCCAGCATTCTGACTATTGTAGTTATTAGCAAAGACTTCTTTCTTTTGCTAGGTGCTTCTCTTGATTGATACCGTTATCACTTATATTCATCAATTTCACAGTGGAGTAATGTATTTGAATCGTGAAATGTGGTAAAGTGTTTGTTCTTTACAGCAGGGTCATCTGGTTGTATGGCCACAAAGCAGATTCTCCATTCAACGGGTTTTTTGTGCATATGGGACTTCACATGCACCTTACTGAATAACGGATGTTTGGAATGTGATAAATCTTCTTGGTTAGGTATCTCCTTCATTTGCTTTATATTTTTAAAAATCGTATTCCAGTGGTCACTAAAATAATCAATGTGCTTCACAAATTGTGGTACATGTTTCTTCCCTCTCAGCAGGGAGATTCCGTTTGATGACTGCTATGTTTGTTCTACCATGGAGTGTGATTTTGTTGGATGGGAACCACCACTCCCAGCATTCTGACTATTGTAGTTATTAGCAAAGACTTCTTTCTTTTGCTAGGTGCTTCTCTTGATTGATACCGTTATCACTTATATTCATCAATTTCACAGTGGAGTAATGTATTTGAATCGTGAAATGTGGTAAAGTGTTTGTTCTTTACAGCAGGGTCATCTGGTTGTATGGCCACAAAGCAGATTCTCCATTCAACGGGTTTTTTGTGCATATGGGACTTCACATGCACCTTACTGAATAACGGATGTTTGGAATGTGATAAATCTTCTTGTTTAGCTATCTCCTTCATTTGCTTTATATTTTTAAAAATCGTATTCCAGTGGTCACTAAAATAATCAATGTGCTTCACAAATTGTGGTACATGTTTCTTCCCTCTCAGCAGGGAGATTCCGTTTGATGACTGCTATGTTTGTTCTACCATGGAGTGTGATTTTGTTGGATGGGAACCACCACTCCCAGCATTCTGACTCTTGTAGTTATTAGCAAAGACTTCTTTCTTTTGCTAGGTGCTTCTCTTGATTGATACCGTTATCACTTATATTCATCAATTTCACAGTGGAGTAATGTATTTCAATCGTGAAATGTGGTAAAGTGTTTGTTCTTTACAGCAGGGTCATCTGGTTGTATGGCCACAAAGCAGATTCTCCATTCAACGGGTTTTTTGCGCATATGGGACTTCACATGCACCTTACTGAATAACGGATGTTTGGAATGTGATAAATCTTCTTGTTTAGCTATCTCCTTCATTTGCTTTATATTTTTAAAAATCGTATACCAGTGGTCACTAAAATAATCAATGTGCTTCACAAATTGTGGTACATGTTTCTTCCCTCTCAGCAGGGAGATTCCGTTTGATGACTGCTATGTTTGTTCTACCATGGAGTGTGATTTTGTTGGATGGGAACCACCACTCCCAGCATTCTGACTATTGTAGTTATTAGCAAAGACTTCTTTCTTTTGCTAGGTGCTTCTCTTGATTGATACCGTTATCACTTATATTCATCAATTTCACAGTGGAGTAATGTATTTGAATCGTGAAATGTGGTAAAGTGTTTGTTCTTTACAGCAGGGTCATCTGGTTGTATGGCCACAAAGCAGATTCTCCATTCAACGGGTTTTTTGTGCATATGGGACTTCACATGCACCTTACTGAATAACGGATGTTTGGAATGTGATAAATCTTCTTGTTTAGCTATCTCCTTCATTTGCTTTATATTTTTAAAAATCGTATTCCAGTGGTCACTAAAATAATCAATGTGCTTCACAAATTGTGGTACATGTTTCTTCCCTCTCAGCAGGGAGATTCCGTTTGATGATTGCTATGTTTGTTCTACCATGGAGTGTGATTTTGTTGGATGGGAACCACCACTCCCAGCATTCTGACTATTGTAGTTATTAGCAAAGACTTCTTTCTTTTGCTAGGTGCTTCTCTTGATTGATACCGTTATCACTTATATTCATCAATTTCACAGTGGAGTAATGTATTTGAATCGTGAAATGTGGTAAAGTGTTTGTTCTTTACAGCAGGGTCATCTGGTTGTATGGCCACAAAGCAGATTCTCCATTCAATGGGTTTTTTGTGCATATGGGACTTCACATGCACCTTACTGAGTAACGGATGTTTGGAATGTGATAAATCTTCTTGTTTAGCTATCTCCTTCATTTGCTTTATATTTTTAAAAATCGTATTCCAGTGGTCACTAAAATAATCAATGTGCTTCACAAATTGTGGTACATGTTTCTTCCCTCTCAGCAGGGAGATTCCGTTTGATGACTGCTATGTTTGTTCTACCATGGAGTGTGATTTTGTTGGATGGGAACCACCACTCCCAGCATTCTGACTATTGTAGTTATTAGCAAAGACTTCTTTCTTTTGCTAGGTGCTTCTCTTGATTGATACCGTTATCACTTATATTCATCAATTTCACAGTGGAGTAATGTATTTGAATCGTGAAATGTGGTAAAGTGTTTGTTCTTTACAGCAGGGTCATCTGGTTGTATGGCCACAAAGCAGATTCTCCATTCAACGGGTTTTTTGTGCATATGGGACTTCACATGCACCTTACTGAATAACGGATGTTTGGAATCTGATAAATCTTCTTGTTTAGCTATCTCCTTCATTTGCTTTATATTTTTAAAAATCGTATTCCAGTGGTCACTAAAATAATCAATGTGCTTCACAAATTGTGGTACATGTTTCTTCCCTCTCAGTAGGGAGATTCCGTTTGATGACTGCTATGTTTGTTCTACCATGGAGTGTGATTTTGTTGGATGGGAACCACCACTCCCAGCATTCTGACTCTTGTAGTTATTAGCAAAGACTTCTTTCTTTTGCTAGGTGCTTCTCTTGATTGATACCGTTATCACTTATATTCATCAATTTCACAGTGGAGTAATGTATTTGAATCGTGAAATGTGGTAAAGTGTTTGTTCTTTACAGCAGGGTCATCTGGTTGTATGGCCACAAAGCAGATTCTCCATTCAACGGGTTTTTTGCGCATATGGGACTTCACATGCACCTTACTGAATAACGGATGTTTGGAATGTGATAAATCTTCTTGTTTAGCTATCTCCTTCATTTGCTTTATATTTTTAAAAATCGTATACCAGTGGTCACTAAAATAATCAATGTGCTTCACAAATTGTGGTACATGTTTCTTCCCTCTCAGCAGGGAGATTCCGTTTGATGACTGCTATGTTTGTTCTACCATGGAGTGTGATTTTGTTGGATGGGAACCACCACTCCCAGCATTCTGACTATTGTAGTTATTAGCAAAGACTTCTTTCTTTTGCTAGGTGCTTCTCTTGATTGATACCGTTATCACTTATATTCATCAATTTCACAGTGGAGTAATGTATTTGAATCGTGAAATGTGGTAAAGTGTTTGTTCTTTACAGCAGGGTCATCTGGTTGTATGGCCACAAAGCAGATTCTCCATTCAACGGGTTTTTTGTGCATATGGGACTTCACATGCACCTTACTGAATAACGGATGTTTGGAATGTGATAAATCTTCTTGTTTAGCTATCTCCTTCATTTGCTTTATATTTTTAAAAATCGTATTCCAGTGGTCACTAAAATAATCAATGTGCTTCACAAATTGTGGTACATGTTTCTTCCCTCTCAGCAGGGAGATTCCGTTTGATGATTGCTATGTTTGTTCTACCATGGAGTGTGATTTTGTTGGATGGGAACCACCACTCCCAGCATTCTGACTATTGTAGTTATTAGCAAAGACTTCTTTCTTTTGCTAGGTGCTTCTCTTGATTGATACCGTTATCACTTATATTCATCAATTTCACAGTGGAGTAATGTATTTGAATCGTGAAATGTGGTAAAGTGTTTGTTCTTTACAGCAGGGTCATCTGGTTGTATGGCCACAAAGCAGATTCTCCATTCAACGGGTTTTTTGCGCATATGGGACTTCACATGCACCTTACTGAATAACGGATGTTTGGAATGTGATAAATCTTCTTGTTTAGCTATCTCCTTCATTTGCTTTATATTTTTAAAAATCGTATACCAGTGGTCACTAAAATAATCAATGTGCTTCACAAATTGTGGTACATGTTTCTTCCCTCTCAGCAGGGAGATTCCGTTTGATGACTGCTATGTTTGTTCTACCATGGAGTGTGATTTTGTTGGATGGGAACCACCACTCCCAGCATTCTGACTATTGTAGTTATTAGCAAAGACTTCTTTCTTTTGCTAGGTGCTTCTCTTGATTGATACCGTTATCACTTATATTCATCAATTTCACAGTGGAGTAATGTATTTGAATCGTGAAATGTGGTAAAGTGTTTGTTCTTTACAGCAGGGTCATCTGGTTGTATGGCCACAAAGCAGATTCTCCATTCAACGGGTTTTTTGTGCATATGGGACTTCACATGCACCTTACTGAATAACGGATGTTTGGAATGTGATAAATCTTCTTGTTTAGCTATCTCCTTCATTTGCTTTATATTTTTAAAAATCGTATTCCAGTGGTCACTAAAATAATCAATGTGCTTCACAAATTGTGGTACATGTTTCTTCCCTCTCAGCAGGGAGATTCCGTTTGATGATTGCTATGTTTGTTCTACCATGGAGTGTGATTTTGTTGGATGGGAACCACCACTCCCAGCATTCTGACTATTGTAGTTATTAGCAAAGACTTCTTTCTTTTGCTAGGTGCTTCTCTTGATTGATACCGTTATCACTTATATTCATCAATTTCACAGTGGAGTAATGTATTTGAATCGTGAAATGTGGTAAAGTGTTTGTTCTTTACAGCAGGGTCATCTGGTTGTATGGCCACAAAGCAGATTCTCCATTCAACGGGTTTTTTGCGCATATGGGACTTCACATGCACCTTACTGAATAACGGATGTTTGGAATGTGATAAATCTTCTTGGTTAGCTATCTCCTTCATTTGCTTTATATTTTTAAAAATCGTATTCCAGTGGTCACTAAAATAATCAATGTGCTTCACAAATTGTGGTACATGTTTCTTCCCTCTCAGCAGGGAGATTCCGTTTGATGACTGCTATGTTTGTTCTACCATGGAGTGTGATTTTGTTGGATGGGAACCACCACTCCCAGCATTCTGACAATTGTAGTTATTAGCAAAGACTTCTTTCTTTTGCTAGGTGCTTCTCTTGATTGATACCGTTATCACTTATATTCATCAATTTCACAGTGGAGTAATGTATTTGAATCGTGAAATGTGGTAAAGTGTTTGTTCTTTACAGCAGGGTCATTTGGTTGTATGGCCACAAAGCAGATTCTCCATTCAACGGGTTTTTTGTGCATATGGGACTTCACATGCACCTTACTGAATAACGGATGTTTGGAATCTGATAAATCTTCTTGTTTAGCTATCTCCTTCATTTGCTTTATATTTTTAAAAATCGTATTCCAGTGGTCACTAAAATAATCAATGTGCTTCACAAATTGTGGTACATGTTTCTTCCCTCTCAGCAGGGAGATTCCGTTTGATGACTGCTATGTTTGTTCTACCATGGAGTGTGATTTTGTTGGATGGGAACCACCACTCCCAGCATTCTGACTCTTGTAGTTATTAGCAAAGACTTCTTTCTTTTGCTAGGTGCTTCTCTTGATTGATACCGTTATCACTTATATTCATCAATTTCACAGTGGAGTAATGTATTTGAATCGTGAAATGTGGTAAAGTGTTTGTTCTTTACAGCAGGGTCATCTGGTTGTATGGCCACAAAGCAGATTCTCCATTCAACGGGTTTTTTGCGCATATGGGACTTCACATGCACCTTACTGAATAACGGATGTTTGGAATGTGATAAATCTTCTTGTTTAGCTATCTCCTTCATTTGCTTTATATTTTTAAAAATCGTATACCAGTGGTCACTAAAATAATCAATGTGCTTCACAAATTGTGGTACATGTTTCTTCCCTCTCAGCAGGGAGATTCCGTTTGATGACTGCTATGTTTGTTCTACCATGGAGTGTGATTTTGTTGGATGGGAACCACCACTCCCAGCATTCTGACTATTGTAGTTATTAGCAAAGACTTCTTTCTTTTGCTAGGTGCTTCTCTTGATTGATACCGTTATCACTTATATTCATCAATTTCACAGTGGAGTAATGTATTTGAATCGTGAAATGTGGTAAAGTGTTTGTTCTTTACAGCAGGGTCATTTGGTTGTATGGCCACAAAGCAGATTCTCCATTCAACGGGTTTTTTGTGCATATGGGACTTCACATGCACCTTACTGAATAACGGATGTTTGGAATCTGATAAATCTTCTTGTTTAGCTATCTCCTTCATTTGCTTTATATTTTTAAAAATCGTATTCCAGTGGTCACTAAAATAATCAATGTGCTTCACAAATTGTGGTACATGTTTCTTCCCTCTCAGCAGGGAGATTCCGTTTGATGACTGCTATGTTTGTTCTACCATGGAGTGTGATTTTGTTGGATGGGAACCACCACTCCCAGCATTCTGACTCTTGTAGTTATTAGCAAAGACTTCTTTCTTTTGCTAGGTGCTTCTCTTGATTGATACCGTTATCACTTATATTCATCAATTTCACAGTGGAGTAATGTATTTGAATCGTGAAATGTGGTAAAGTGTTTGTTCTTTACAGCAGGGTCATCTGGTTGTATGGCCACAAAGCAGATTCTCCATTCAACGGGTTTTTTGCGCATATGGGACTTCACATGCACCTTACTGAATAACGGATGTTTGGAATGTGATAAATCTTCTTGTTTAGCTATCTCCTTCATTTGCTTTATATTTTTAAAAATCGTATACCAGTGGTCACTAAAATAATCAATGTGCTTCACAAATTGTGGTACATGTTTCTTCCCTCTCAGCAGGGAGATTCCGTTTGATGACTGCTATGTTTGTTCTACCATGGAGTGTGATTTTGTTGGATGGGAACCACCACTCCCAGCATTCTGACTATTGTAGTTATTAGCAAAGACTTCTTTCTTTTGCTAGGTGCTTCTCTTGATTGATACCGTTATCACTTATATTCATCAATTTCACAGTGGAGTAATGTATTTGAATCGTGAAATGTGGTAAAGTGTTTGTTCTTTACAGCAGGGTCATCTGGTTGTATGGCCACAAAGCAGATTCTCCATTCAACGGGTTTTTTGTGCATATGGGACTTCACATGCACCTTACTGAATAACGGATGTTTGGAATGTGATAAATCTTCTTGTTTAGCTATCTCCTTCATTTGCTTTATATTTTTAAAAATCGTATTCCAGTGGTCACTAAAATAATCAATGTGCTTCACAAATTGTGGTACATGTTTCTTCCCTCTCAGCAGGGAGATTCCGTTTGATGATTGCTATGTTTGTTCTACCATGGAGTGTGATTTTGTTGGATGGGAACCACCACTCCCAGCATTCTGACTATTGTAGTTATTAGCAAAGACTTCTTTCTTTTGCTAGGTGCTTCTCTTGATTGATACCGTTATCACTTATATTCATCAATTTCACAGTGGAGTAATGTATTTGAATCGTGAAATGTGGTAAAGTGTTTGTTCTTTACAGCAGGGTCATCTGGTTGTATGGCCACAAAGCAGATTCTCCATTCAATGGGTTTTTTGTGCATATGGGACTTCACATGCACCTTACTGAGTAACGGATGTTTGGAATGTGATAAATCTTCTTGTTTAGCTATCTCCTTCATTTGCTTTATATTTTTAAAAATCGTATTCCAGTGGTCACTAAAATAATCAATGTGCTTCACAAATTGTGGTACATGTTTCTTCCCTCTCAGCAGGGAGATTCCGTTTGATGACTGCTATGTTTGTTCTACCATGGAGTGTGATTTTGTTGGATGGGAACCACCACTCCCAGCATTCTGACTATTGTAGTTATTAGCAAAGACTTCTTTCTTTTGCTAGGTGCTTCTCTTGATTGATACCGTTATCACTTATATTCATCAATTTCACAGTGGAGTAATGTATTTGAATCGTGAAATGTGGTAAAGTGTTTGTTCTTTACAGCAGGGTCATCTGGTTGTATGGCCACAAAGCAGATTCTCCATTCAACGGGTTTTTTGTGCATATGGGACTTCACATGCACCTTACTGAATAACGGATGTTTGGAATGTGATAAATCTTCTTGGTTAGGTATCTCCTTCATTTGCTTTATATTTTTAAAAATCGTATTCCAGTGGTCACTAAAATAATCAATGTGCTTCACAAATTGTGGTACATGTTTCTTCCCTCTCAGCAGGGAGATTCCGTTTGATGACTGCTATGTTTGTTCTACCATGGAGTGTGATTTTGTTGGATGGGAACCACCACTCCCAGCATTCTGACTATTGTAGTTATTAGCAAAGACTTCTTTCTTTTGCTAGGTGCTTCTCTTGATTGATACCGTTATCACTTATATTCATCAATTTCACAGTGGAGTAATGTATTTGAATCGTGAAATGTGGTAAAGTGTTTGTTCTTTACAGCAGGGTCATGTGGTTGTATGGCCACAAAGCAGATTCTCCATTCAACGGGTTTTTTGTGCATATGGGACTTCACATGCACCTTACTGAATAACGGATGTTTGGAATGTGATAAATCTTCTTGGTTAGGTATCTCCTTCATTTGCTTTATATTTTTAAAAATCGTATTCCAGTGGTCACTAAAATAATCAATGTGCTTCACAAATTGTGGTACATGTTTCTTCCCTCTCAGCAGGGAGATTCCGTTTGATGACTGCTATGTTTGTTCTACCATGGAGTGTGATTTTGTTGGATGGGAACCACCACTCCCAGCATTCTGACTATTGTAGTTATTAGCAAAGACTTCTTTCTTTTGCTAGGTGCTTCTCTTGATTGATACCGTTATCACTTATATTCATCAATTTCACAGTGGAGTAATGTATTTGAATCGTGAAATGTGGTAAAGTGTTTGTTCTTTACAGCAGGGTCATCTGGTTGTATGGCCACAAAGCAGATTCTCCATTCAACGGGTTTTTTGTGCATATGGGACTTCACATGCACCTTACTGAATAACGGATGTTTGGAATGTGATAAATCTTCTTGTTTAGCTATCTCCTTCATTTGCTTTATATTTTTAAAAATCGTATTCCAGTGGTCACTAAAATAATCAATGTGCTTCACAAATTGTGGTACATGTTTCTTCCCTCTCAGCAGGGAGATTCCGTTTGATGACTGCTATGTTTGTTCTACCATGGAGTGTGATTTTGTTGGATGGGAACCACCACTCCCAGCATTCTGACTATTGTAGTTATTAGCAAAGACTTCTTTCTTTTGCTAGGTGCTTCTCTTGATTGATACCGTTATCACTTATATTCATCAATTTCACAGTGGAGTAATGTATTTGAATCGTGAAATGTGGTAAAGTGTTTGTTCTTTACAGCAGGGTCATCTGGTTGTATGGCCACAAAGCAGATTCTCCATTCAACGGGTTTTTTGTGCATATGGGACTTCACATGCACCTTACTGAATAACGGATGTTTGGAATGTGATAAATCTTCTTGTTTAGCTATCTCCTTCATTTGCTTTATATTTTTAAAAATCGTATTCCAGTGGTCACTAAAATAATCAATGTGCTTCACAAATTGTGGTACATGTTTCTTCCGTCCCAGCAGGGAGATTCCGTTTGATGACTGCTATGTTTGTTCTACCATGGAGTGTGATTTTGTTGGATGGGAACCACCACTCCCAGCATTCTGACTATTGTAGTTATGAGCAAAGACTTCTTTCTTTTGCTAGGTGCTTCTCTTGATTGATACCGTTATCACTTATATTCATCAATTTCACAGTGGAGTAATGTATTTGAATCGTGAAATGTGGTAAAGTGTTTGTTCTTTACAGCAGGGTCATCTGGTTGTATGGCCACAAAGCAGATTCTCCATTCAACGGGTTTTTTGTGCATATGGGACTTCACATGCACCTTACTGAATAACGGATGTTTGGAATCTGATAAATCTTCTTGGTTAGGTATCTCCTTCATTTGCTTTATATTTTTAAAAATCGTATTCCAGTGGTCACTAAAATTATCAATGTGCTTCACAAATTGTGATACATGTTTTTTCCCTCTCAGCAGGGAGATTCCGTTTGATGACTGCTATGTTTGTTCTACCATGGAGTGTGATTTCGTTGGATGGGAACCACCACTCCCAGCATTCTGACTATTGTAGTTATTAGCAAAGACGTCTTTCTTTTGCTAGGTGCTTCTCTTGATTGATACCGATATCACTTATATTCATCAATTTCACAGTGGAGTAATGTATTTGAATCGTGAAATGTGGTAAAGTGTTTGTTCTTTACAGCAGGGTCATCTGGTTGTATGGCCACAAAGCAGATTCTCCATTCAACGGGTTTTTTGTGCATATGGGACTTCACATGCACCTTACTGAGTAACGGATGTTTGGAATGTGATAAATCTTCTTGTTTAGCTATCTCCTTCATTTGCTTTATATTTTTAAAAATCGTATTCCAGTGGTCACTAAAATAATCAATGTGCTTCACAAATTGTGGTACATGTTTCTTCCCTCTCAGCAGGGAGATTCCGTTTGATGACTGCTATGTTTGTTCTACCATGGAGTGCGATTTTGTTGGATGGGAACCACCACTCCCAGCATTCTGACTATTGTAGTTATTAGCAAAGACTTCTTTCTTTTGCTAGGTGCTTCTCTTGATTGATACCGTTATCACTTATATTCATCAATTTCACAGTGGAGTAATGTATTTGAATCGTGAAATGTGGTAAAGTGTTTGTTCTTTACAGCAGGGTCATCTGGTTGTATGGCCACAAAGCAGATTCTCCATTCAACGGGTTTTTTGTGCATATGGGACTTCACATGCACCTTACTGAATAACGGATGTTTGGAATGTGATAAATCTTCTTGTTTAGGTATCTCCTTCATTTGCTTTATATTTTTAAAAATCGTATTCCAGTGGTCACTAAAATAATCAATGTGCTTCACAAATTGTGGTACATGTTTCTTCCCTCTCAGCAGGGAGATTCCGTTTGATGACTGCTATGTTTGCTCTACCATGGAGTGTGATTTTGTTGGATGGGAACCACCACTCCCAGCATTCTGACTATTGTAGTTATTAGCAAAGACTTCTTTCTTTTGCTAGGTGCTTCTCTTGATTGATACCGTTATCACTTATATTCATCAATTTCACAGTGGAGTAATGTATTTGAATCGCGATATGTGGTTCAGTGTTTGTTCTTTACAGCAGGGTCATCTGGTTGTATGGCCACAAAGCAGATTCTCCATTCAACGGGTTTTTTGTGCATATGGGACTTCACATGCACCTTACTGAATAACGGATGTTTGGAATGTGATAAATCTTCTTGTTTAGCTATCTCCTTCATTTGCTTTATATTTTTAAAAATCGTATTCCAGTGGTCACTAAAATAATCAATGTGCTTCACAAATTGTGGTACATGTTTCTTCCCTCTCAGCAGGGAGATTCCGTTTGATGACTGCTATGTTTGTTCTACCATGGAGTGTGATTTTGTTGGATGGGAACCACCACTCCCAGCATTCTGACTATTGTAGTTATTAGCAAAGACTTCTTTCTTTTGCTAGGTGCTTCTCTTGATTGATACCGTTATCACTTATATTCATCAATTTCACAGTGGAGTAATGTATTTGAATCGTGAAATGTGGTAAAGTGTTTGTTCTTTACAGCAGGGTCATCTGGTTGTATGGCCACAAAGCAGATTCTCCATTCAACGGGTTTTTTGTGCATATGGGACTTCACATGCACCTTACTGAATAACAGATGTTTGGAATGTGATAAATCTTCTTGTTTAGCTATCTCCTTCATTTGCTTTATATTTTTCAAAATCGTATTCCAGTGGTCACTAAAATAATCAATGTGCTTCAGAAATTGTGGTACATGTTTCTTCCCTCTCAGCAGGGAGATTCCGTTTGATGACTGCTATGTTTGTTCTACCATGGAGTGTGATTTTGTTGGATGGGAACCACCACTCCCAGCATTCTGACTATTGTAGTTATTAGCAAAGACTTCTTTCTTTTGCTAGGTGCTTCTCTTGATTGATACCGTTATCACTTATATTCATCAATTTCACAGTGGAGTAATGTATTTGAATCGTGAAATGTGGTAAAGTGTTTGTTCTTTACAGCAGGGTCATCTGGTTGTATGGCCACAAAGCAGATTCTCCATTCAACGGGTTTTTTGTGCATATGGGACTTCACATGCACCTTACTGAATAACGGATGTTTGGAATGTGATAAATCTTCTTGGTTAGGTATCTCCTTCATTTGCTTTATATTTTTAAAAATCGTATTCCAGTGGTCACTAAAATTATCAATGTGCTTCACAAATTGTGGTACATGTTTTTTCCCTCTCAGCAGGGAGATTCCGTTTGATGACTGCTATGTTTGTTCTACCATGGAGTGTGATTTTGTTGGATGGGAACCACCACTCCCAGCATTCTGACTATTGTAGTTATTAGCAAAGACGTCTTTCTTTTGCTAGGTGCTTCTCTTGATTGATACCGTTATCACTTATATTCATCAATTTCACAGTGGAGTAATGTATTTGAATCGTGAAATGTGGTAAAGTGTTTGTTCTTTACAGCAGGGTCATCTGGTTGTATGGCCACAAAGCAGATTCTCCATTCAACGGGTTTTTTGTGCATATGGGACTTCACATGCACCTTACTGAGTAACGGATGTTTGGAATGTGATAAATCTTCTTGTTTAGCTATCTCCTTCATTTGCTTTATATTTTTAAAAATCGTATACCAGTGGTCACTAAAATAATCAATGTGCTTCACAAATTGTGGTACATGTTTCTTCCCTCTCAGCAGGGAGATTCCGTTTGATGACTGCTATGTTTGTTCTACCATGGAGTGTGATTTTGTTGGATGGGAACCACCACTCCCAGCATTCTGACTATTGTAGTTATTAGCAAAGACTTCTTTCTTTTGCTAGGTGCTTCTCTTTATTGATACCGTTATCACTTATATTCATCAATTTCACAGTGGAGTAATGTATTTGAATCGTGAAATGTGGTAAAGTGTTTGTTCTTTACAGCAGGGTCATCTGGTTGTATGGCCACAAAGCAGATTCTCCATTCAACGGGTTTTTTGTGCATATGGGACTTCACATGCACCTTACTGAATAACGGATGTTTGGAATGTGATAAATCTTCTTGTTTAGCTATCTCCTTCATTTGCTTTATATTTTTAAAAATCGTATTCCAGTGGTCACTAAAATAATCAATGTGCTTCACAAATTGTGGTACATGTTTCTTCCGTCTCAGCAGGGAGATTCCGTTTGATGACTGCTATGTTTGTTCTACCATGGAGTGTGATTTTGTTGGATGGGAACCACCACTCCCAGCATTCTGACTATTGTAGTTATTAGCAAAGACTTCTTTCTTTTGCTAGGTGCTTCTCTTGATTGATACCGTTATCACTTATATTCATCAATTTCACAGTGGAGTAATGTATTTGAATCGTGAAATGTGGTAAAGTGTTTGTTCTTTACAGCAGGGTCATCTGGTTGTATGGCCACAAAGCAGATTCTCCATTCAACGGGTTTTTTGTGCATATGGGACTTCACATGCACCTTACTGAATAACGGATGTTTGGAATGTGATAAATCTTCTTGTTTAGCTATCTCCTTCATTTGCTTTATATTTTTAAAAATCGTATTCCAGTGGTCACTAAAATAATCAATGTGCTTCACAAATTGTGATACATGTTTCTTCCCTCTCAGCAGGGAGATTCCGTTTGATGACTGCTATGTTTGTTCTACCATGGAGTGTGATTTTGTTGGATGGGAACCACCACTCCCAGCATTCTGACTATTGTAGTTATTAGCAAAGACTTCTTTCTTTTGCTAGGTGCTTCTCTTGATTGATACCGTTATCACTTATATTCATCAATTTCACAGTGGAGTAATGTATTTGAATCGTGAAATGTGGTAAAGTGTTTGTTCTTTACAGCAGGGTCACCTGGTTGTATGGCCACAAAGCAGATTCTCCATTCAACGGGTTTTTTGTGCATATGGGACTTCACATGCACCTTACTGAATAACGGATGTTTGGAATGTGATAAATCTTCTTGGTTAGGTATCTCCTTCATTTGCTTTATATTTTTAAAAATCGTATTCCAGTGGTCACTAAAATAATCAATGTGCTTCACAAATTGTGGTACATGTTTCTTCCCTCTCAGCAGGGAGATTCCGTTTGATGACTGCTATGTTTGTTCTACCATGGAGTGTGATTTTGTTGGATGGGAACCACCACTCCCAGCATTCTGACTATTGTAGTTATTAGCAAAGACGTCTTTCTTTTGCTAGGTGCTTCTCTTGATTGATACCGTTATCACTTATATTCATCAATTTCACAGTGGAGTAATGTATTTGAATCGTGAAATGTGGTAAAGTGTTTGTTCTTTACAGCAGGGTCATCTGGTTGTATGGCCACAAAGCA
The DNA here is from genome assembly GCF_023898315.1 of Schistocerca nitens. NCBI lineage: Eukaryota > Metazoa > Arthropoda > Insecta > Orthoptera > Acrididae > Schistocerca > Schistocerca nitens. The sequence continues at coordinate 5,323,448 of NW_026046001.1, forward strand.
GATTCTCCATTCAACGGGTTTTTTGTGCATATGGGACTTCACATGCAGCTTACTGAGTAACGGATGTTTGGAATGTGATAAATCTTCTTGTTTAGCTATCTCCTTCATTTGCTTTATATTTTTAAAAATCGTATACCAGTGGTCACTAAAATAATCAATGTGCTTCACAAATTGTGGTACATGTTTCTTCCCTCTCAGCAGGGAGATTCCGTTTGATGACTGCTATGTTTGTTCTACCATGGAGTGTGATTTTGTTGGATGGGAACCACCACTCCCAGCATTCTGACTATTGTAGTTATTAGCAAAGACTTCTTTCTTTTGCTAGGTGCTTCTCTTTATTGATACCGTTATCACTTATATTCATCAATTTCACAGTGGAGTAATGTATTTGAATCGTGAAATGTGGTAAAGTGTTTGTTCTTTACAGCAGGGTCATCTGGTTGTATGGCCACAAAGCAGATTCTCCATTCAACGGGTTTTTTGTGCATATGGGACTTCACATGCACCTTACTGAATAACGGATGTTTGGAATGTGATAAATCTTCTTGTTTAGCTATCTCCTTCATTTGCTTTATATTTTTAAAAATCGTATTCCAGTGGTCACTAAAATAATCAATGTGCTTCACAAATTGTGGTACATGTTTCTTCCCTCTCAGCAGGGAGATTCCGTTTGATGACTGCTATGTTTGTTCTACCATGGAGTGTGATTTTGTTGGATGGGAACCACCACTCCCAGCATTCTGACTATTGTAGTTATTAGCAAAGACTTCTTTCTTTTGCTAGGTGCTTCTCTTGATTGATACCGTTATCACTTATATTCATAAATTTCACAGTGGAGTAATGTATTTGAATCGTGAAATGTGGTAAAGTGTTTGTTCTTTACAGCAGGGTCATCTGGTTGTATGGCCACAAAGCAGATTCTCCATTCAACGGGTTTTTTGTGCATATGGGACTTCACATGCACCTTACTGAATAACGGATGTTTGGAATGTGATAAATCTTCTTGGTTAGGTATCTCCTTCATTTGCTTTATATTTTTAAAAATCGTATTCCAGTGGTCACTAAAATAATCAATGTGCTTCACAAATTGTGGTACATGTTTCTTCCCTCTCAGCAGGGAGATTCCGTTTGATGACTGCTATGTTTGTTCTACCATGGAGTGTGATTTTGTTGGATGGGAACCACCACTCCCAGCATTCTGACTATTGTAGTTATTAGCAAAGACTTCTTTCTTTTGCTAGGTGCTTCTCTTGATTGATACCGTTATCACTTATATTCATCAATTTCACAGTGGAGTAATGTATTTGAATCGTGAAATGTGGTAAAGTGTTTGTTCTTTACAGCAGGGTCATCTGGTTGTATGGCCACAAAGCAGATTCTCCATTCAACGGGTTTTTTGTGCATATGGGACTTCACATGCACCTTACTGAATAACGGATGTTTGGAATGTGATAAATCTTCTTGTTTAGCTATCTCCTTCATTTGCTTTATATTTTTAAAAATCGTATTCCAGTGGTCACTAAAATAATCAATGTGCTTCACAAATTGTGGTACATGTTTCTTCCCTCTCAGCAGGGAGATTCCGTTTGATGACTGCTATGTTTGTTCTACCATGGAGTGTGATTTTGTTGGATGGGAACCACCACTCCCAGCATTCTGACTATTGTAGTTATTAGCAAAGACTTCTTTCTTTTGCTAGGTGCTTCTCTTGATTGATACCGTTATCACTTATATTCATCAATTTCACAGTGGAGTAATGTATTTGAATCGTGAAATGTGGTAAAGTGTTTGTTCTTTACAGCAGGGTCATCTGGTTGTATGGCCACAAAGCAGATTCTCCATTCAACGGGTTTTTTGTGCATATGGGACTTCACATGCACCTTACTGAATAACGGATGTTTGGAATGTGATAAATCTTCTTGGTTAGGTATCTCCTTCATTTGCTTTATATTTTTAAAAATCGTATTCCAGTGGTCACTAAAATAATCAATGTGCTTCACAAATTGTGGTACATGTTTCTTCCCTCTCAGCAGGGAGATTCCGTTTGATGACTGCTATGTTTGTTCTACCATGGAGTGTGATTTTGTTGGATGGGAACCACCACTCCCAGCATTCTGACTATTGTAGTTATTAGCAAAGACTTCTTTCTTTTGCTAGGTGCTTCTCTTGATTGATACCGTTATCACTTATATTCATAAATTTCACAGTGGAGTAATGTATTTGAATCGTGAAATGTGGTAAAGTGTTTGTTCTATACAGCAGGGTCATCTGGTTGTATGGCCACAAAGCAGATTCTCCATTCAACGGGTTTTTTGTGCATATGGGACTTCACATGCACCTTACTGAATAACGGATGTTTGGAATGTGATAAATCTTCTTGTTTAGCTATCTCCTTCATTTGCTTTATATTTTTAAAAATCGTATTCCAGTGGTCACTAAAATAATCAATGTGCTTCACAAATTGTGGTACATGTTTCTTCCCTCTCAGCAGGGAGATTCCGTTTGATGACTGCTATGTTTGTTCTACCATGGAGTGTGATTTTGTTGGATGGGAACCACCACTCCCAGCATTCTGACTATTGTAGTTATTAGCAAAGACTTCTTTCTTTTGCTAGGTGCTTCTCTTGATTGATACCGTTATCACTTATATTCATCAATTTCACAGTGGAGTAATGTATTTCAATCGTGAAATGTGGTAAAGTGTTTGTTCTTTACAGCAGGGTCATCTGGTTGTATGGCCACAAAGCAGATTCTCCATTCAACGGGTTTTTTGTGCATATGGGACTTCACATGCACCTTACTGAATAACGGATGTTTGGAATGTGATAAATCTTCTTGGTTAGGTATCTCCTTCATTTGCTTTATATTTTTAAAAATCGTATTCCAGTGGTCACTAAAATAATCAATGTGCTTCACAAATTGTGGTACATGTTTCTTCCCTCTCAGCAGGGAGATTCCGTTTGATGACTGCTATGTTTGTTCTACCATGGAGTGTGATTTTGTTGGATGGGAACCACCACTCCCAGCATTCTGACTATTGTAGTTATTAGCAAAGACTTCTTTCTTTTGCTAGGTGCTTCTCTTGATTGATACCGTTATCACTTATATTCATCAATTTCACAGTGGAGTAATGTATTTGAATCGTGAAATGTGGTAAAGTGTTTGTTCTTTACAGCAGGGTCATCTGGTTGTATGGCCACAAAGCAGATTCTCCATTCAACGGGTTTTTTGTGCATATGGGACTTCACATGCACCTTACTGAGTAACGGATGTTTGGAATGTGATAAATCTTCTTGTTTAGCTATCTCCTTCATTTGCTTTATATTTTTAAAAATCGTATTCCAGTGGTCACTAAAATAATCAATGTGCTTCAGAAATTGTGGTACATGTTTCTTCCCTCTCAGCAGGGAGATTCCGTTTGATGACTGCTATGTTTGTTCTACCATGGAGTGTGATTTTGTTGGATGGGAACCACCACTCCCAGCATTCTGACTATTGTAGTTATTAGCAAAGACTTCTTTCTTTTGCTAGGTGCTTCTCTTGATTGATACCGTTATCACTTATATTCATCAATTTCACAGTGGAGTAATGTATTTGAATCGTGAAATGTGGTAAAGTGTTTGTTCTTTACAGCAGGGTCATGTGGTTGTATGGCCACAAAGCAGATTCTCCATTCAACGGGTTTTTTGTGCATATGGGACTTCACATGCACCTTACTGAATAACGGATGTTTGGAATGTGATAAATCTTCTTGGTTAGGTATCTCCTTCATTTGCTTTATATTTTTAAAAATCGTATTCCAGTGGTCACTAAAATAATCAATGTGCTTCACAAATTGTGGTACATGTTTCTTCCCTCTCAGCAGGGAGATTCCGTTTGATGACTGCTATGTTTGTTCTACCATGGAGTGTGATTTTGTTGGATGGGAACCACCACTCCCAGCATTCTGACTATTGTAGTTATTAGCAAAGACTTCTTTCTTTTGCTACGTGCTTCTCTTGATTGATACCGTTATCACTTATATTCATCAATTTCACATTGGAGTAATGTATTTGAATCGTGATATGTGGTTCAGTGTTTGTTCTTTACAGCAGGGTCATCTGGTTGTATGGCCACAAAGCAGATTCTCCATTCAACGGGTTTTTTGTGCATATGGGACTTCACATGCACCTTACTGAATAACGGATGTTTGGAATGTGATAAATCTTCTTGTTTAGCTATATCCTTCATTTGCTTTATATTTTTAAAAATCGTATTCCAGTGGTCACTAAAATAATCAATGTGCTTCACAAATTGTGGTACATGTTTCTTCCCTCTCAGCAGGGAGATTCCGTTTGATGACTGCTATGTTTGTTCTACCATGGAGTGTGATTTTGTTGGATGGGAACCACCACTCCCAGCATTCTGACTATTGTAGTTATTAGCAAAGACTTCTATCTTTTGCTAGGTGCTTCTCTTGATTGATACCGTTATCACTTATATTCATCAATTTCACAGTGGAGTAATGTATTTGAATCGTGAAATGTGGTAAAGTGTTTGTTCTTTACAGCAGGGTCATCTGGTTGTATGGCCACAAAGCAGATTCTCCATTCAACGGGTTTTTTGTGCATATGGGACTTCACATGCACCTTACTGAATAACGGATGTTTGGAATGTGATAAATCTTCTTGTTTAGCTATCTCCTTCATTTGCTTTATATTTTTAAAAATCGTATTCCAGTGGTCACTAAAATAATCAATGTGCTTCACAAATTGTGGTACATGTTTCTTCCGTCCCAGCAGGGAGATTCCGTTTGATGACTGCTATGTTTGTTCTACCATGGAGTGTGATTTTGTTGGATGGGAACCACCACTCCCAGCATTCTGACTATTGTAGTTATTAGCAAAGACTTCTTTCTTTTGCTAGGTGCTTCTCTTGATTGATACCGTTATCACTTATATTCATCAATTTCACAGTGGAGTAATGTATTTGAATCGTGAAATGTGGTAAAGTGTTTGTTCTTTACAGCAGGGTCATCTGGTTGTATGGCCACAAAGCAGATTCTCCATTCAACGGGTTTTTTGTGCATATGGGACTTCACATGCACCTTACTGAATAACGGATGTTTGGAATGTGATAAATCTTCTTGTTTAGCTATCTCCTTCATTTGCTTTATATTTTTAAAAATCGTATTCCAGTGGTCACTAAAATAATCAATGTGCTTCACAAATTGTGGTACATGTTTCTTCCCTCTCAGCAGGGAGATTCCATTTGATGACTGCTATGTTTGTTCTACCATGGAGTGTGATTTTGTTGGATGGGAACCACCACTCCCAGCATTCTGACTATTGTAGTTATTAGCAAAGACTTCTTTCTTTTGCTAGGTGCTTCTCTTGATTGATACCGTTATCACTTATATTCATCAATTTCACAGTGGAGAAATGTATTTGAATCGTGAAATGTGGTAAAGTGTTTGTTCTTTACAGCAGGGTCATCTGGTTGTATGGCCACAAAGCAGATTCTCCATTCAACGGGTTTTTTGTGCATATGGGACTTCACATGCACCTTACTGAATAACGGATGTTTGGAATGTGATAAATCTTCTTGGTTAGGTATCTCCTTCATTTGCTTTATATTTTTAAAAATCGTATTCCAGTGGTCACTAAAATAATCAATGTGCTTCACAAATTGTGGTACATGTTTCTTCCCTCTCAGCAGGGAGATTCCGTTTGATGACTGCTATGTTTGTTCTACCATGGAGTGTGATTTTGTTGGATGGGAACCACCACTCCCAGCATTCTGACTATTGTAGTTATTAGCAAAGACTTCTTTCTTTTGCTAGGTGCTTCTCTTGATTGATACCGTTATCACTTATATTCATCAATTTCACAGTGGAGTAATGTATTTGAATCGTGAAATGTGGTAAAGTGTTTGTTCTATACAGCAGGGTCATCTGGTTGTATGGCCACAAAGCAGATTCTCCATTCAACGGGTTTTTTGTGCATATGGGACTTCACATGCACCTTACTGAATAACGGATGTTTGGAATGTGATAAATCTTCTTGTTTAGCTATCTCCTTCATTTGCTTTATATTTTTAAAAATCGTATTCCAGTGGTCACTAAAATAATCAATGTGCTTCACAAATTGTGGTACATGTTTCTTCCCTCTCAGCAGGGAGATTCCGTTTGATGACTGCTATGTTTGTTCTACCATGGAGTGTGATTTTGTTGGATGGGAACCACCACTCCCAGCATTCTGACTATTGTAGTTATTAGCAAAGACTTCTTTCTTTTGCTAGGTGCTTCTCTTGATTGATACCGTTATCACTTATATTCATCAATTTCACAGTGGAGTAATGTACACTCCTGGAAATGGAAAAAAGAACACATTGACACCGGTGTGTCAGACCCACCATACTTACTCCGGACACTGCGAGAGGGCTGTACAAGCAATGATCACACGCACGGCACAGCGGACACACCAGGAACCGCGGTGTTGGCCGTCGAATGGCCCTAGCTGCGCAGCATTTGTGCACCGCCGCCGTCAGTGTCAGCCAGTTTGCCGTGGCATACGGAGCTCCATCGCAGTCTTTAACACTGGTAGCATGCCGCGACAGCGTGGACGTGAACCGTATGTGCAGTTGACGGACTTTGAGCGAGGGCGTATAGTGGGCATGCGGGAGGCCGGGTGGACGTACCGCCAAATTGCTCAACCCGTGGGGCGTGAGGTCTCCACAGTACATCGATGTTGTCGCCAGTGGTCGGCGGAAGGTGCACGTGCCCGTCGACCTGGGACCGGACCGCAGCGACGCACGGATGCACGCCAAGACCTTAGGATCCTACGCAGTGCCGTAGGGGACCGCACCGCCACTTCCCAGCAAATTAGGGACACTGTTGCTCCTGGGGTATCGGCGAGGACCATTCGCAACCGTCTCCATGAAGCTGGGCTACGGTCCCGCACACCGTTAGGCCGTCTTCCGCTCACGCCCCAACATCGTGCAGCACGCCTCCAGTGGTGTCGCGACAGGCGTGAATGGAGGGACGAATGGAGACGTGTCGTCTTCAGCGATGAGAGTCGCTTCTGCCTTGGTGCCAATGATGGTCGTATGCGTGTTTGGCGCCGTGCAGGTGAGCGCCACAATCAGGACTGCATACGACCGAGGCACACAGGGCCAACAACCGGCATCATGGTGTGGGGAGCGATCTCCTACACTGGCCGTACACCACTGGTGATCGTCGAGGGGACACTGAATAGTGCACGGTACATCCAAACCGTCATCGAATCCATCGTTCTACCATTCCTAGACCGGCAAGGGAACTTGCTGTTCCAACAGGACAATGCACGTCCGCATGTATCCCGTGCCACCCAACGTGCTCTAGAAGGTGTAAGTCAACTACCCTGGCCAGCAAGATCTCCGGATCTGTCCCCCATTGAGCATGTTTGGGACTGGATGAAGCGTCGTCTCACGCGGTCTGCACGCCCAGCACGAACGCTGGTCCAACTCAGGCGCCAGGTGGAAATGGCATGGCAAGCCGTTCCACAGGACTACATCCAGCATCTCTACGATCGTCTCCATGGGAGAATAGTAGCCTGCATTGCTGCGAAAGGTGGATATACACTGTACTAGTGCCGACATTGTGCATGCTCTGTTGCCTGTGTCTATGTGCCTGTGGTTCTGTCAGTGTGATCATGTGATGTATCTGACCCCAGGAATGTGTCAATAAAGTTTCCCCTTCCTGGGACAATGAATTCACGGTGTTCTTATTTCAATTTCCAGGAGTGTATTTGAATCGTGAAATGTGGTAAAGTGTTTGTTCTTTACAGCAGGGTCATCTGGTTGTATGGCCACAAAGCAGATTCTCCATTCAACGGGTTTTTTGTGCATATGGGACTTCACATGCACCTTACTGAATAACGGATGTTTGGAATGTGATAAATCTTCTTGGTTAGGTATCTCCTTCATTTGCTTTATATTTTTAAAAATCGTATTCCAGTGGTCACTAAAATAATCAATGTGCTTCACAAATTGTGGTACATGTTTCTTCCCTCTCAGCAGGGAGATTCCGTTTGATGACTGCTATGTTTGTTCTACCATGGAGTGTGATTTTGTTGGATGGGAACCACCACTCCCAGCATTCTGACTATTGTAGTTATTAGCAAAGACTTCTTTCTTTTGCTAGGTGCTTCTCTTGATTGATACCGTTATCACTTATATTCATCAATTTCACAGTGGAGTAATGTATTTGAATCGTGAAATGTGGTAAAGTGTTTGTTCTATACAGCAGGGTCATCTGGTTGTATGGCCACAAAGCAGATTCTCCATTCAACGGGTTTTTTGTGCATATGGGACTTCACATGCACCTTACTGAATAACGGATGTTTGGAATGTGATAAATCTTCTTGGTTAGGTATCTCCTTCATTTGCTTTATATTTTTAAAAATCGTATTCCAGTGGTCACTAAAATAATCAATGTGCTTCACAAATTGTGGTACATGTTTCTTCCCTCTCAGCAGGGAGATTCCGTTTGATGACTGCTATGTTTGTTCTACCATGGAGTGTGATTTTGTTGGATGGGAACCACCACTCCCAGCATTCTGACTATTGTAGTTATTAGCAAAGACTTCTTTCTTTTGCTAGGTGCTTCTCTTGATTGATACCGTTATCACTTATATTCATCAATTTCACAGTGGAGTAATGTATTTGAATCGTGAAATGTGGTAAAGTGTTTGTTCTTTACAGCAGGGTCATCTGGTTGTATGGCCACAAAGCAGATTCTCCATTCAACGGATTTTTTGTGCATATGGGACTTCACATGCACCTTACTGAGTAACGGATGTTTGGAATGTGATAAATCTTCTTGTTTAGCTATCTACTTCATTTGCTTTATATTTTTAAAAATCGTATTCCAGTGGTCACTAAAATAATCAATGTGCTTCAGAAATTGTGGTACATGTTTCTTCCCTCTCAGCAGGGAGATTCCGTTTGATGACTGCTATGTTTGTTCTACCATGGAGTGTGATTTTGTTGGATGGGAACCACCACTCCCAGCATTCTGACTATTGTAGTTATTAGCAAAGACTTCTTTCTTTTGCTAGGTGCTTCTCTTGATTGATACTGTTATCACTTATATTCATCAATTTCACAGTGGAGTAATGTATTTGAATCGTGAAATGTGGTAAAGTGTTTGTTCTTTACAGCAGGGTCATCTGGTTGTATGGCCACAAAGCAGATTCTCCATTCAACGGGTTTTTTGTGCATATGGGACTTCACATGCACCTTACTGAATAACGGATGTTTGGAATGTGATAAATCTTCTTGGTTAGGTATCTCCTTCATTTGCTTTATATTTTTAAAAATCGTATTCCAGTGGTCACTAAAATAATCAATGTGCTTCACAAATTGTGGTACATGTTTCTTCCCTCTCAGCAGGGAGATTCCGTTTGATGACTGCTATGTTTGTTCTACCATGGAGTGTGATTTTGTTGGATGGGAACCACCACTCCCAGCATTCTGACTATTGTAGTTATTAGCAAAGACTTCTTTCTTTTGCTAGGTGCTTCTCTTGATTGATACCGTTATCACTTATATTCATCAATTTCACAGTGGAGTAATGTATTTGAATCGTGAAATGTGGTAAAGTGTTTGTTCTTTACAGCAGGGTCATCTGGTTGTATGGCCACAAAGCAGATTCTCCATTCAACGGATTTTTTGTGCATATGGGACTTCACATGCACCTTACTGAGTAACGGATGTTTGGAATGTGATAAATCTTCTTGTTTAGCTATCTACTTCATTTGCTTTATATTTTTAAAAATCGTATTCCAGTGGTCACTAAAATAATCAATGTGCTTCAGAAATTGTGGTACATGTTTCTTCCCTCTCAGCAGGGAGATTCCGTTTGATGACTGCTATGTTTGTTCTACCATGGAGTGTGATTTTGTTGGATGGGAACCACCACTCCCAGCATTCTGACTATTGTAGTTATTAGCAAAGACTTCTTTCTTTTGCTAGGTGCTTCTCTTGATTGATACTGTTATCACTTATATTCATCAATTTCACAGTGGAGTAATGTATTTGAATCGTGAAATGTGGTAAAGTGTTTGTTCTTTACAGCCGGGTCATGTGGTTGTATGGCCACAAAGCAGATTCTCCATTCAACGGGTTTTTTGTGCATATGGGACTTCACATGCACCTTACTGAATAACGGATGTTTGGAATGTGATAAATCTTCTTGGTTAGGTATCTCCTTCATTTGCTTTATATTTTTAAAAATCGTATTCCAGTGGTCACTAAAATAATCAATGTGCTTCACAAATTGTGGTACATGTTTCTTCCCTCTCAGCAGGGAGATTCCGTTTGATGACTGCTATGTTTGTTCTACCATGGAGTGTGATTTTGTTGGATGGGAACCACCACTCCCAGCATTCTGACTATTGTAGTTATTAGCAAAGACTTCTTTCTTTTGCTAGGTGCTTCTCTTGATTGATACCGTTATCACTTATATTCATCAATTTCACATTGGAGTAATGTATTTGAATCGTGATATGTGGTTCAGTGTTTGTTCTTTACAGCAGGGTCATCTGGTTGTATGGCCACAAAGCAGATTCTCCATTCAACGGGTTTTTTGTGCATATGGGACTTCACATGCACCTTACTGAATAACGGATGTTTGGAATGTGATAAATCTTCTTGTTTAGCTATCTCCTTCATTTGCTTTATATTTTTAAAAATCGTATTCCAGTGGTCACTAAAATAATCAATGTGCTTCACAAATTGTGGTACATGTTTCTTCCCTCTCAGCAGGGAGATTCCGTTTGATGACTGCTATGTTTGTTCTACCATGGAGTGTGATTTTGTTGGATGGGAACCACCACTCCCAGCATTCTGACTATTGTAGTTATTAGCAAAGACTTCTTTCTTTTGCTAGGTGCTTCTCTTGATTGATACCGTTATCACTTATATTCATCAATTTCACAGTGGAGTAATGTATTTGAATCGTGAAATGTGGTAAAGTGTTTGTTCTTTACAGCAGGGTCATCTGGTTGTATGGCCACAAAGCAGATTCTCCATTCAACGGGTTTTTTGTGCATATGGGACTTCACATGCACCTTACTGAGTAACGGATGTTTGGAATGTGATAAATCTTCTTGTTTAGCTATCTCCTTCATTTGCTTTATATTTTTAAAAATCGTATTCCAGTGGTCACTAAAATAATCAATGTGCTTCACAAATTGTGGTACATGTTTCTTCCCTCTCAGCAGGGAGATTCCGTTTGATGACTGCTATGTTTGTTCTACCATGGAGTGTGATTTTGTTGGATGGGAACCACCACTCCCAGCATTCTGACTATTGTAGTTATTAGCAAAGACTTCTTTCTTTTGCTAGGTGCTTCTCTTGATTGATACCGTTATCACTTATATTCATCAATTTCACAGTGGAGTAATGTATTTGAATCGTGAAATGTGGTAAAGTGTTTGTTCTTTACAGCAGGGTCATGTGGTTGTATGGCCACAAAGCAGATTCTCCATTCAACGGGTTTTTTGTGCATATGGGACTTCACATGCACCTTACTGAATAACGGATGTTTGGAATGTGATAAATCTTCTTGGTTAGGTATCTCCTTCATTTGCTTTATATTTTTAAAAATCGTATTCCAGTGGTCACTAAAATAATCAATGTGCTTCACAAATTGTGGTACATGTTTCTTCCCTCTCAGCAGGGAGATTCCGTTTGATGACTGCTATGTTTGTTCTACCATGGAGTGTGATTTTGTTGGATGGGAACCACCACTCCCAGCATTCTGACTATTGTAGTTATTAGCAAAGACTTCTTTCTTTTGCTAGGTGCTTCTCTTGATTGATACCGTTATCACTTATATTCATCAATTTCACAGTGGAGTAATGTATTTGAATCGTGATATGTGGTTCAGTGTTTGTTCTTTACAGCAGGGTCATCTGGTTGTATGGCCACAAAGCAGATTCTCCATTCAACGGGTTTTTTGTGCATATGGGACTTCACATGCACCTTACTGAATAACGGATGTTTGGAATGTGATAAATCTTCTTGTTTAGCTATCTCCTTCATTTGCTTTATATTTTTAAAAATCGTATTCCAGTGGTCACTAAAATAATCAATGTGCTTCACAAATTGTGGTACATGTTTCTTCCCTCTCAGCAGGGAGATTCCGTTTGATGACTGCTATGTTTGTTCTACCATGGAGTGTGATTTTGTTGGATGGGAACCACCACTCCCAGCATTCTGACTATTGTAGTTATTAGCAAAGACTTCTTTCTTTTGCTAGGTGCTTCTCTTGATTGATACCGTTATCACTTATATTCATCAATTTCACAGTGGAGTAATGTATTTGAATCGTGAAATGTGGTAAAGTGTTTGTTCTTTACAGCAGGGTCATCTGGTTGTATGGCCACAAAGCAGATTCTCCATTCAACGGGTTTTTTGTGCATATGGGACTTCACATGCACCTTACTGAATAACGGATGTTTGGAATGTGATAAATCTTCTTGTTTAGCTATCTCCTTCATTTGCTTTATATTTTTAAAAATCGTATTCCAGTGGTCACTAAAATAATCAATGTGCTTCACAAATTGTGGTACATGTTTCTTCCCTCTCAGCAGGGAGATTCCGTTTGATGACTGCTATGTTTGTTCTACCATGGAGTGTGATTTTGTTGGATGGGAACCACCACTCCCAGCATTCTGACTATTGTAGTTATTAGCAAAGACTTCTTTCTTTTGCTAGGTGCTTCTCTTGATTGATACCGTTATCACTTATATTCATCAATTTCACAGTGGAGTAATGTATTTGAATCGTGAAATGTGGTAAAGTGTTTGTTCTTTACAGCAGGGTCATCTGGTTGTATGGCCACAAAGCAGATTCTCCATTCAACGGGTTTTTTGTGCATATGGGGCTTCACATGCACCTTACTGAGTAACGGATGTTTGGAATGTGATAAATCTTCTTGTTTAGCTATCTCCTTCATTTGCTTTATATTTTTAAAAATCGTATTCCAGTGGTCACTAAAATAATCAATGTGCTTCACAAATTGTGGTACATGTTTCTTCCCTCTCAGCAGGGAGATTCCGTTTGATGACTGCTATGTCTGTTCTACCATGGAGTGTGATTTTGTTGGATGGGAACCACCACTCCCAGCATTCTGACTATTGTAGTTATTAGCAAAGACTTCTTTCTTTTGCTAGGTGCTTCTCTTGATTGATACCGTTATCACTTATATTCATCAATTTCACAGTGGAGTAATGTATTTGAATCGTGAAATGTGGTAAAGTGTTTGTTCTTTACAGCAGGGTCATCTGGTTGTATGGCCACAAAGCAGATTCTCCATTCAACAGGTTTTTTGTGCATATGGGACTTCACATGCACCTTACTGAATAACGGATGTTTGGAATGTGATAAATCTTCTTGTTTAGCTATCTCCTTCATTTGCTTTATATTTTTAAAAATCGTATTCCAGTGGTCACTAAAATAATCAATGTGCTTCACAAATTGTGGTACATGTTTCTTCCCTCTCAGCAGGGAGATTCCGTTTGATGACTGCTATGTTTGTTCTACCATGGAGTGTGATTTTGTTGGATGGGAACCACCACTCCCAGCATTCTGACTATTGTAGTTATTAGCAAAGACTTCTTTCTTTTGCTAGGTGCTTCTCTTGATTGATACCATTATCACTTATATTCATCAATTTCACAGTGGAGTAATGTATTTGAATCGTGAAATGTGGTAAAGTGTTTGTTCTTTACAGCAGGGTCATCTGGTTGTATGGCCACAAAGCAGATTCTCCATTCAACGGGTTTTTTGTGCATATGGGACTTCACATGCACCTTACTGAATAACGGATGTTTGGAATGTGATAAATCTTCTTGTTTAGCTATATCCTTCATTTGCTTTATATTTTTAAAAATCGTATTCCAGTGGTCACTAAAATAATCAATGTGCTTCAGAAATTGTGGTACATGTTTCTTCCCTCTCAGCAGGGAGATTCCGTTTGATGACTGCTATGTTTGTTCTACCATGGAGTGTGATTTTGTTGGATGGGAACCACCACTCCCAGCGTTCTGACTATTGTAGTTATTAGCAAAGACTTCTTTCTTTTGCTAGGTGCTTCTCTTGATTGATACCGTTATCACTTATATTCATCAATTTCACAGTGGAGTAATGTATTTGAATCGTGAAATGTGGTAAAGTGTTTGTTCTTTACAGCAGGGTCATCTGGTTGTATGGCCACAAAGCAGATTCTCCATTCAACGGGTTTTTTGTGCATATGGGACTTCACATGCACCTTACTGAATAACGGATGTTTGGAATGTGATAAATCTTCTTGTTTAGCTATCTCCTTCATTTGCTTTATATTTTTAAAAATCGTATTCCAGTGGTCACTAAAATAATCAATGTGCTTCACAAATTGTGGTACATGTTTCTTCCCTCTCAGCAGGGAGATTCCGTTTGATGACTGCTATGTTTGTTCTACCATGGAGTGTGATTTTGTTGGATGGGAACCACCACTCCCAGCATTCTGACTATTGTAGTTATTAGCAAAGACTTCTTTCTTTTGCTAGGTGCTTCTCTTGATTGATACCGTTATCACTTATATTCATCAATTTCACAGTGGAGTAATGTATTTGAATCGTGAAATGTGGTAAAGTGTTTGTTCTTTACAGCAGGGTCATCTGGTTGTATGGCCACAAAGCAGATTCTCCATTCAACGGGTTTTTTGTGCATATGGGGCTTCACATGCACCTTACTGAGTAACGGATGTTTGGAATGTGATAAATCTTCTTGTTTAGCTATCTCCTTCATTTGCTTTATATTTTTAAAAATCGTATTCCAGTGGTCACTAAAATAATCAATGTGCTTCACAAATTGTGGTACATGTTTCTTCCCTCTCAGCAGGGAGATTCCGTTTGATGACTGCTATGTCTGTTCTACCATGGAGTGTGATTTTGTTGGATGGGAACCACCACTCCCAGCATTCTGACTATTGTAGTTATTAGCAAAGACTTCTTTCTTTTGCTAGGTGCTTCTCTTGATTGATACCGTTATCACTTATATTCATCAATTTCACAGTGGAGTAATGTATTTGAATCGTGAAATGTGGTAAAGTGTTTGTTCTTTACAGCAGGGTCATCTGGTTGTATGGCCACAAAGCAGATTCTCCATTCAACAGGTTTTTTGTGCATATGGGACTTCACATGCACCTTACTGAATAACGGATGTTTGGAATGTGATAAATCTTCTTGTTTAGCTATCTCCTTCATTTGCTTTATATTTTTAAAAATCGTATTCCAGTGGTCACTAAAATAATCAATGTGCTTCACAAATTGTGGTACATGTTTCTTCCCTCTCAGCAGGGAGATTCCGTTTGATGACTGCTATGTTTGTTCTACCATGGAGTGTGATTTTGTTGGATGGGAACCACCACTCCCAGCATTCTGACTATTGTAGTTATTAGCAAAGACTTCTTTCTTTTGCTAGGTGCTTCTCTTGATTGATACCATTATCACTTATATTCATCAATTTCACAGTGGAGTAATGTATTTGAATCGTGAAATGTGGTAAAGTGTTTGTTCTTTACAGCAGGGTCATCTGGTTGTATGGCCACAAAGCAGATTCTCCATTCAACGGGTTTTTTGTGCATATGGGACTTCACATGCACCTTACTGAATAACGGATGTTTGGAATGTGATAAATCTTCTTGTTTAGCTATCTCCTTCATTTGATTTATATTTTTAAAAATAGTATTCCAGTGGTCACTAAAATAATCAATGTGCTTCACAAATTGTGGTACATGTTTCTTCCCTCTCAGCAGGGAGATTCCGTTTGATGACTGCTATGTTTGTTCTACCATGGAGTGTGATTTTGTTGGATGGGAACCACCACTCCCAGCATTCTGACTATTGTAGTTATTAGCAAAGACTTCTTTCTTTTGCTAGGTGCTTCTCTTGATTGATACCGTTATCACTTATATTCATCAATTTCACAGTGGAGTAATGTATTTGAATCGTGAAATGTGGTAAAGTGTTTGTTCTTTACAGCAGGGTCATCTGGTTGTATGGCCACAAAGCAGATTCTCCATTCAACGGGTTTTTTGTGCATATGGGACTTCACATGCACCTTACTGAATAACGGATGTTTGGAATGTGATAAATCTTCTTGTTTAGCTATATCCTTCATTTGCTTTATATTTTTAAAAATCGTATTCCAGTGGTCACTAAAATAATCAATGTGCTTCAGAAATTGTGGTACATGTTTCTTCCCTCTCAGCAGGGAGATTCCGTTTGATGACTGCTATGTTTGTTCTACCATGGAGTGTGATTTTGTTGGATGGGAACCACCACTCCCAGCATTCTGACTATTGTAGTTATTAGCAAAGACTTCTTTCTTTTTCTAGGTGCTTCTCTTGATTGATACCGTTATCACTTATATTCATCAATTTCACAGTGGAGTAATGTATTTGAATCGTGAAATGTGGTAAAGTGTTTGTTCTTTACAGCAGGGTCATCTGGTTGTATGGCCACAAAGCAGATTCTCCATTCAACGGGTTTTTTGTGCATATGGGACTTCACATGCACCTTACTGAATAACGGATGTTTGGAATGTGACAAATCTTCTTGTTTAGCTATCTCCTTCATTTGCTTTATATTTTTAAAAATCGTATTCCAGTGGTCACTAAAATAATCAATGTGCTTCACAAATTGTGGTACATGTTTCTTCCCTCTCAGCAGGGAGATTCCGTTTGATGACTGCTATGTTTGTTCTACCATGGAGTGTGATTTTGTTGGATGGGAACCACCACTCCCAGCATTCTGACTATTGTAGTTATTAGCAAAGACTTCTTTCTTTTGCTAGGTGCTTCTCTTGATTGATACCGTTATCACTTATATTCATCAATTTCACAGTGGAGTAATGTATTTGAATCGTGAAATGTGGTAAAGTGTTTGTTCTTTACAGCAGGGTCATCTGGTTGTATGGCCACAAAGCAGATTCTCCATTCAACGGGTTTTTTGTGCATATGGGACTTCACATGCACCTTACTGAATAACGGATGTTTGGAATGTGATAAATCTTCTTGTTTAGCTATCCCCTTCATTTGCTTTATATTTTTAAAAATCGTATTCCAGCGGTCACTAAAATAATCAATGTGCTTCACAAATTGTGGTACATGTTTCTTCCCTCTCAGCAGGGAGATTCCGTTTGATGACTGCTATGTTTGTTCTACCATGGAGTGTGATTTTGTTGGATGGGAACCACCACTCCCAGCATTCTGACTATTGTAGTTATTAGCAAAGACTTCTTTCTTTTGCTAGGTGCTTCTCTTGATTGATACCGTTATCACTTATATTCATCAATTTCACAGTGGAGTAATGTATTTGAATCGTGATATGTGGTTCAGTGTTTGTTCTTTACAGCAGGGGCATCTGGTTGTATGGCCACAAAGCAGATTCTCCATTCAACGGGTTTTTTGTGCATATGGGACTTCACATGCACCTTACTGAATAACGGATGTTTGGAATGTGATAAATCTTCTTGGTTAGGTATCTCCTTCATTTGCTTTATATTTTTAACAATCGTATTCCAGTGGTCACTAAAATAATCAATGTGCTTCACAAATTGTGGTACATGTTTCTTCCCTCTCAGCAGGGAGATTCCGTTTGATGACTGCTATGTTTGTTCTACCATGGAGTGTGATTTTGTTGGATGGGAACCACCACTCCCAGCATTCTGACTATTGTAGTTATTAGCAAAGACTTCTTTCTTTTGCTAGGTGCTTCTCTTGATTGATACCGTTATCACTTATATTCATCAATTTCACAGTGGAGTAATGTATTTGAATCGTGATATGTGGTTCAGTGTTTGTTCTTTACAGTAGGGTCATCTGGTTGTATGGCCACAAAGCAGATTCTCCATTCAACGGGTTTTTTGTGCATATGGGACTTCACATGCACCTTACTGAATAACGGATGTTTGGAATGTGATAAATCTTCTTGTTTAGCTATCTCCTTCATTTGCTTTATATTTTTAAAAATCGTATTCCAGTGGTCACTAAAATAATCAATGTGCTTCACAAATTGTGGTACATGTTTCTTCCCTCTCAGCAGGGAGATTCCGTTTGATGACTGCTATGTTTGTTCTACCATGGAGTGTGATTTTGTTGGATGGGAACCACCACTCCCAGCATTCTGACTATTGTAGTTATTAGCAAAGACTTCTTTCTTTTGCTAGGTGCTTCTCTTGATTGATACCGTTATCACTTATATTCATCAATTTCACAGTGGAGTAATGTATTTGAATCGTGAAATGTGGTAAAGTGTTTGTTCTTTACAGCAGGGTCATCTGGTTGTATGGCCACAAAGCAGATTCTCCATTCAACGGGTTTTTTGTGCATATGGGACTTCACATGCACCTTACTGAATAACGGATGTTTGGAATGTGATAAATCTTCTTGTTTAGCTATCTCCTTCATTTGCTTTATATTTTTAAAAATCGTATTCCAGTGGTCACTAAAATAATCAATGTGCTTCACAAATTGTGGTACATGTTTCTTCCCTCTCAGCAGGGAGATTCCGTTTGATGACTGCTATGTTTGTTCTACCATGGAGTGTGATTTTGTTGGATGGGAACCACCACTCCCAGCATTCTGACTATTGTAGTTATTAGCAAAGACTTCTTTCTTTTGCTAGGTGCTTCTCTTGATTGATACCGTTATCACTTATATTCATCAATTTCACAGTGGAGTAATGTATTTGAATCGTGAAATGTGGTAAAGTGTTTGTTTTTTACAGCAGGGTCATGTGGTTGTATGGCCACAAAGCAGATTCTCCATTCAACGGGTTTTTTGTGCATATGGGACTTCACATGCACCTTACTGAATAACGGATGTTTGGAATATGATAAATCTTCTTGTTTAGCTATCTCCTTCATTTGCTTTATATTTTTAAAAATCGTATTCCAGTGGTCACTAAAATAATCAATGTGCTTCAGAAATTGTGGTACATGTTTCTTCCCTCTCAGCAGGGAGATTCCGTTTGATGACTGCTATGTTTGTTCTACCATGGAGTGTGATTTTGTTGGATGGGAACCACCACTCCCAGCATTCTGACTATTGTAGTTATTAGCAAAGACTTCTTTCTTTTGCTAGGTGCTTCTCTTGATTGATACCGTTATCACTTATATTCATCAATTTCACAGTGGAGTAATGTATTTGAATCGTGAAATGTGGTAAAGTGTTTGTTCTTTACAGCAGGGTCATGTGGTTGTATGGCCACAAAGCAGATTCTCCATTCAACGGGTTTTTTGTGCATATGGGACTTCACATGCACCTTACTGAATAACGGATGTTTGGAATGTGATAAATCTTCTTGGTTAGGTATCTCCTTCATTTGCTTTATATTTTTAAAAATCGTATTCCAGTGGTCACTAAAATAATCAATGTGCTTCACAAATTGTGGTACATGTTTCTTCCCTCTCAGCAGGGAGATTCCGTTTGATGACTGCTATGTTTGTTCTACCATGGAGTGTGATTTTGTTGGATGGGAACCACCACTCCCAGCATTCTGACTATTGTAGTTATTAGCAAAGACTTCTTTCTTTTGCTAGGTGCTTCTCTTGATTGATACCGTTATCACTTATATTCATCAATTTCACAGTGGAGTAATGTATTTGAATCGTGATATGTGGTTCAGTGTTTGTTCTTTACAGCAGGGTCATCTGGTTGTATGGCCACAAAGCAGATTCTCCATTCAACGGGTTTTTTGTGCATATGGGACTTCACATGCACCTTACTGAATAACGGATGTTTGGAATGTGATAAATCTTCTTGTTTAGCTATCTCCTTCATTTGCTTTATATTTTTAACAATCGTATACCAGTGGTCACTAAAATAATCAATGTGCTTCACAAATTGTGGTACATGTTTCTTCCCTCTCAGCAGGGAGATTCCGTTTGATGACTGCTATGTTTATTCTACCATGGAGTGTGATTTTGTTGGATGGGAACCACCACTCCCAGCATTCTGACTATTGTAGTTATTAGCAAAGACTTCTTTCTTTTGCTAGGTGCTTCTCTTGATTGATACTGTTATCACTTATATTCATCAATTTCACAGTGGAGTAATGTATTTGAATCGTGATATGTGGTTCAGTGTTTGTTCTTTACAGTAGGGTCATCTGGTTGTATGGCCACAAAGCAGATTCTCCATTCAACGGGTTTTTTGTGCATATGGGACTTCACATGCACCTTACTGAATAACGGATGTTTGGAATGTGATAAATCTTCTTGTTTAGCTATCTCCTTCATTTTCTTTATATTTTTAAAAATCGTATTCCAGTGGTCACTAAAATAATCAATGTGCTTCACAAATTGTGGTACATGTTTCTTCCCTCTCAGCAGGGAGATTCCGTTTGATGACTGCTATGTTTGTTCTACCATGGAGTGTGATTTTGTTGGATGGGAACCACCACTCCCAGCATTCTGACTATTGTAGTTATTAGCAAAGACTTCTTTCTTTTGCTAGGTGCTTCTCTTGATTGATACCGTTATCACTTATATTCATCAATTTCACAGTGGAGTAATGTATTTGAATCGTGATATGTGGTTCAGTGTTTGTTCTTTACAGTAGGGTCATCTGGTTGTATGGCCACAAAGCAGATTCTCCATTCAACGGGTTTTTTGTGCATATGGGACTTCACATGCACCTTACTGAATAACGGATGTTTGGAATGTGATAAATCTTCTTGTTTAGCTATCTCCTTCATTTGCTTTATATTTTTAAAAATCGTATTCCAGTGGTCACTAAAATAATCAATGTGCTTCACAAATTGTGGTACATGTTTCTTCCCTCTCAGCAGGGAGATTCCGTTTGATGACTGCTATGTTTGTTCTACCATGGAGTGTGATTTTGTTGGATGGGAACCACCACTCCCAGCATTCTGACTATTGTAGTTATTAGCAAAGACTTCTTTCTTTTGCTAGGTGCTTCTCTTGATTGATACCGTTATCACTTATATTCATCAATTTCACAGTGGAGTAATGTATTTGAATCGTGAAATGTGGTAAAGTGTTTGTTCTTTACAGCAGGGTCATCTGGTTGTATGGCCACAAAGCAGATTCTCCATTCAACGGGTTTTTTGTGCATATGGGACTTCACATGCACCTTACTGAATAACGGATGTTTGGAATGTGATAAATCTTCTTGTTTAGCTATCTCCTTCATTTGCTTTATATTTTTAAAAATCGTATTCCAGTGGTCACTAAAATAATCAATGTGCTTCACAAATTGTGGTACATGTTTCTTCCCTCTCAGCAGGGAGATTCCGTTTGATGACTGCTATGTTTGTTCTACCATGGAGTGTGATTTTGTTGGATGGGAACCACCACTCCCAGCATTCTGACTATTGTAGTTATTAGCAAAGACTTCTTTCTTTTGCTAGGTGCTTCTCTTGATTGATACCGTTATCACTTATATTCATCAATTTCACAGTGGAGTAATGTATTTGAATCGTGAAATGTGGTAAAGTGTTTGTTTTTTACAGCAGGGTCATGTGGTTGTATGGCCACAAAGCAGATTCTCCATTCAACGGGTTTTTTGTGCATATGGGACTTCACATGCACCTTACTGAATAACGGATGTTTGGAATATGATAAATCTTCTTGTTTAGCTATCTCCTTCATTTGCTTTATATTTTTAAAAATCGTATTCCAGTGGTCACTAAAATAATCAATGTGCTTCAGAAATTGTGGTACATGTTTCTTCCCTCTCAGCAGGGAGATTCCGTTTGATGACTGCTATGTTTGTTCTACCATGGAGTGTGATTTTGTTGGATGGGAACCACCACTCCCAGCATTCTGACTATTGTAGTTATTAGCAAAGACTTCTTTCTTTTGCTAGGTGCTTCTCTTGATTGATACCGTTATCACTTATATTCATCAATTTCACAGTGGAGTAATGTATTTGAATCGTGAAATGTGGTAAAGTGTTTGTTCTTTACAGCAGGGTCATGTGGTTGTATGGCCACAAAGCAGATTCTCCATTCAACGGGTTTTTTGTGCATATGGGACTTCACATGCACCTTACTGAATAACGGATGTTTGGAATGTGATAAATCTTCTTGGTTAGGTATCTCCTTCATTTGCTTTATATTTTTAAAAATCGTATTCCAGTGGTCACTAAAATAATCAATGTGCTTCACAAATTGTGGTACATGTTTCTTCCCTCTCAGCAGGGAGATTCCGTTTGATGACTGCTATGTTTGTTCTACCATGGAGTGTGATTTTGTTGGATGGGAACCACCACTCCCAGCATTCTGACTATTGTAGTTATTAGCAAAGACTTCTTTCTTTTGCTAGGTGCTTCTCTTGATTGATACCGTTATCACTTATATTCATCAATTTCACAGTGGAGTAATGTATTTGAATCGTGATATGTGGTTCAGTGTTTGTTCTTTACAGCAGGGTCATCTGGTTGTATGGCCACAAAGCAGATTCTCCATTCAACGGGTTTTTTGTGCATATGGGACTTCACATGCACCTTACTGAATAACGGATGTTTGGAATGTGATAAATCTTCTTGTTTAGCTATCTCCTTCATTTGCTTTATATTTTTAACAATCGTATACCAGTGGTCACTAAAATAATCAATGTGCTTCACAAATTGTGGTACATGTTTCTTCCCTCTCAGCAGGGAGATTCCGTTTGATGACTGCTATGTTTATTCTACCATGGAGTGTGATTTTGTTGGATGGGAACCACCACTCCCAGCATTCTGACTATTGTAGTTATTAGCAAAGACTTCTTTCTTTTGCTAGGTGCTTCTCTTGATTGATACTGTTATCACTTATATTCATCAATTTCACAGTGGAGTAATGTATTTGAATCGTGATATGTGGTTCAGTGTTTGTTCTTTACAGTAGGGTCATCTGGTTGTATGGCCACAAAGCAGATTCTCCATTCAACGGGTTTTTTGTGCATATGGGACTTCACATGCACCTTACTGAATAACGGATGTTTGGAATGTGATAAATCTTCTTGTTTAGCTATCTCCTTCATTTTCTTTATATTTTTAAAAATCGTATTCCAGTGGTCACTAAAATAATCAATGTGCTTCACAAATTGTGGTACATGTTTCTTCCCTCTCAGCAGGGAGATTCCGTTTGATGACTGCTATGTTTGTTCTACCATGGAGTGTGATTTTGTTGGATGGGAACCACCACTCCCAGCATTCTGACTATTGTAGTTATTAGCAAAGACTTCTTTCTTTTGCTAGGTGCTTCTCTTGATTGATACCGTTATCACTTATATTCATCAATTTCACAGTGGAGTAATGTATTTGAATCGTGAAATGTGGTAAAGTGTTTGTTCTTTACAGCAGGGTCATCTGGTTGTATGGCCACAAAGCAGATTCTCCATTCAACGGGTTTTTTGTGCATATGGGACTTCACATGCACCTTACTGAATAACGGATGTTTGGAATGTGATAAATCTTCTTGGTTAGGTATCTCCTTCATTTGCTTTATATTTTTAAAAATCGTATTCCAGTGGTCACTAAAATAATCAATGTGCTTCACAAATTGTGGTACATGTTTCTTCCCTCTCAGCAGGGAGATTCCGTTTGATGACTGCTATGTTTGTTCTACCATGGAGTGTGATTTTGTTGGATGGGAACCACCACTCCCAGCATTCTGACTATTGTAGTTATTAGCAAAGACTTCTTTCTTTTGCTAGGTGCTTCTCTTGATTGATACCGTTATCACTTATATTCATCAATTTCACAGTGGAGTAATGTATTTGAATCATGAAATGTGGTAAAGTGTTTGTTCTTTACAGCAGGGTCATGTGGTTGTATGGCCACAAAGCAGATTCTCCATTCAACGGGTTTTTTGTGCATATGGGACTTCACATGCACCTTACTGAATAACGGATGTTTGGAATGTGATAAATCTTCTTGTTTAGCTATCTCCTTCATTTGCTTTATATTTTTAAAAATCGTATTCCAGTGGTCACTAAAATAATCAATGTGCTTCACAAATTGTGGTACATGTTTCTTCCCTCTCAGCAGGGAGATTCCGTTTGATGACTGCTATGTTTGTTCTACCATGGAGTGTGATTTTGTTGGATGGGAACCACCACTCCCAGCATTCTGACTATTGTAGTTATTAGCAAAGACTTCTTTCTTTTGCTAGGTGCTTCTCTTGATTGATACCGTTATCACTTATATTCATCAATTTCACAGTGGAGTAATGTATTTGAATCGTGAAATGTGGTAAAGTGTTTCTTCTTTACAGCAGGGTCATCTGGTTGTATGGCCACAAAGCAGATTCTCCATTCAACGGGTTTTTTGTGCATATGGGACTTCACATGCACCTTACTGAATAACGGATGTTTGGAATGTGATAAATCTTCTTGTTTAGCTATCTCCTTCATTTGCTTTATATTTTTAAAAATCGTATTCCAGTGGTCACTAAAATAATCAATGTGCTTCACAAATTGTGGTACATGTTTCTTCCCTCTCAGCAGGGAGATTCCGTTTGATGACTGCTATGTTTGTTCTACCATGGAGTGTGATTTTGTTGGATGGGAACCACCACTCCCAGCATTCTGACTATTGTAGTTATTAGCAAAGACTTCTTTCTTTTGCTAGGTGCTTCTCTTGATTGATACCGTTATCACTTATATTCATCAATTTCACAGTGGAGTAATGTATTTGAATCGTGAAATGTGGTAAAGTGTTTGTTCTTTACAGCAGGGTCATCTGGTTGTATGGCCACAAAGCAGATTCTCCATTCAACGGGTTTTTTGTGCATATGGGACTTCACATGCACCTTACTGAATAACGGATGTTTGGAATGTGATAAATCTTCTTGTTTAGCTATCTCCTTCATTTGCTTTATATTTTTAAAAATCGTATTCCAGTGGTCACTAAAATAATCAATGTGCTTCACAAATTGTGGTACATGTTTCTTCCCTCTCAGCAGGGAGATTCCGTTTGATGACTGCTATGTTTGTTCTACCATGGAGTGTGATTTTGTTGGATGGGAACCACCACTCCCAGCATTCTGACTATTGTAGTTATTAGCAAAGACTTCTTTCTTTTGCTAGGTGCTTCTCTTGATTGATACCGTTATCACTTATATTCATCAATTTCACAGTGGAGTAATGTATTTGAATCGTGAAATGTGGTAAAGTGTTTGTTCTTTGCAGCAGGGTCATCTCGTTGTATGGCCACAAAGCAGATTCTCCATTCAACGGGTTTTTTATGCATATGGGACTTCACATGCACCTTACTGAATAACGGATGTTTGGAATGTGATAAATCTTCTTGTTTAGCTATCTCCTTCATTTGCTTTATATTTTTAAAAATCGTATTCCAGTGGTCACTAAAATAATCAATGTGCTTCACAAATTGTGGTACATGTTTCTTCCCTCTCAGCAGGGAGATTCCGTTTGATGACTGCTATGTTTGTTCTACCATGGAGTGTGATTTTGTTGGATGGGAACCACCACTCCCAGCATTCTGACTATTGTAGTTATTAGCAAAGACTTCTTTCTTTTGCTAGGTGCTTCTCTTGATTGATACCGTTATCACTTATATTCATCAATTTCACAGTGGAGTAATGTATTTGAATCGTGAAATGTGGTAAAGTGTTTGTTCTTTACAGCAGGGTCATCTGGTTGTATGGCCACAAAGCAGATTCTCCATTCAACGGGTTTTTTGTGCATATGGGACTTCACATGCACCTTACTGAATAACGGATGTTTGGAATGTGATAAATCTTCTTGTTTAGCTATCTCCTTCATTTGCTTTATATTTTTAAAAATCGTATTCCAGTGGTCACTAAAATAATCAATGTGCTTCACAAATTGTGGTACATGTTTCTTCCCTCTCAGCAGGGAGATTCCGTTTGATGACTGCTATGTTTGTTCTACCATGGAGTGTGATTTTGTTGGATGGGAACCACCACTCCCAGCATTCTGACTATTGTAGTTATTAGCAAAGACTTCTTTCTTTTGCTAGGTGCTTCTATTGATTGATACCGTTATCACTTATATTCATCAATTTCACAGTGGAGTAATGTATTTGAATCGTGAAATGTGGTAAAGTGTTTGTTCTTTACAGCAGGGTCATCTGGTTGTATGGCCACAAAGCAGATTCTCCATTCAACGGGTTTTTTTGCATATGGGACTTCACATGCACCTTACTGAATAACGGATGTTTGGAATGTGATAAATCTTCTTGTTTAGCTATCTCCTTCATTTGCTTTATATTTTTAAAAATCGTATTCCAGTGGTCACTAAAATAATCAATGTGCTTCACAAATTGTGGTACATGTTTCTTCCCTCTCAGCAGGAAGATTCCGTTTGATGACGGCTATGTTTGTTCTACCATGGAGTGTGATTTTGTTGGATGGGAACCACCACTCCCAGCATTCTGACTATTGTAGTTATTAGCAAAGACTTCTTTCTTTTGCTAGGTGCTTCTCTTGATTGATACCGTTATCACTTATATTCATCAATTTCACAGTGGAGTAATGTATTTGAATCGTGATATGTGGTTCAGTGTTTGTTCTTTACAGCAGGGTCATCTGGTTGTATGGCCACAAAGCAGATTCTCCATTCAACGGGTTTTTTGTGCATATGGGACTTCACATGCACCTTACTGAATAACGGATGTTTGGAATGTGATAAATCTTCTTGTTTAGCTATCTCCTTCATTTGCTTTATATTTTTAAAAATCGTATTCCAGTGGTCACTAAAATAATCAATGTGCTTCACAAATTGTGGTACATGTTTCTTCCCTCTCAGCAGGGAGATTCCGTTTGATGACTGCTATGTTTGTTCTACCATGGAGTGTGATTTTGTTGGATGGGAACCACCACTCCCAGCATTCTGACTATTGTAGTTATTAGCAAAGACTTCTTTCTTTTGCTAGGTGCTTCTCTTGATTGATACCGTTATCACTTATATTCATCAATTTCACAGTGGAGTAATGTATTTGAATCGTGATATGTGGTTCAGTGTTTGTTCTTTACAGCAGGGTCATCTGGTTGTATGGCCACAAAGCAGATTCTCCATTCAACGGGTTTTTTGTGCATATGGGACTTCACATGCACCTTACTGAATAACGGATGTTTGGAATGTGATAAATCTTCTTGTTTAGCTATCTCCTTCATTTGCTTTATATTTTTAAAAATCGTATTCCAGTGGTCACTAAAATAATCAATGTGCTTCACAAATTGTGGTACATGTTTCTTCCCTCTCAGCAGGGAGATTCCGTTTGATGACTGCTATGTTTGTTCTACCATGGAGTGTGATTTTGTTGGATGGGAACCACCACTCCCAGCATTCTGACTATTGTAGTTTTTAGCAAAGACTTCTTTCTTTTGCTAGGTGCTTCTCTTGACTGATACCGTTATCACTTATATTCATCAATTTCACAGTGGAGTAATGTATTTGAATCGTGAAATGTGGTAAAGTGTTTGTTCTTTACAGCAGGGTCATCTGGTTGTATGGCCACAAAGCAGATTCTCCATTCAACGGGTTTTTTGTGCATATGGGACTTCACATGCACCTTACTGAACAACGGATGTTTGGAATGTGATAAATCTTCTTGTTTAGCTATCTCCTTCATTTGCTTTATATTTTTAACAATCGTATTCCAGTGGTCACTAAAATAATCAATGTGCTTCACAAATTGTGGTACATGTTTCTTCCCTCTCAGCAGGGAGATTCCGTTTGATGACTGCTATGTTTGTTCTACCATGGAGTGTGATTTTGTTGGATGGGAACCACCACTCCCAGCATTCTGACTATTGTAGTTATTAGCAAAGACTTCTTTCTTTTGCTAGGTGCTTCTCTTGATTGATACCGTTATCACTTATATTCATCAATTTCACAGTGGAGTAATGTATTTGAATCGTGATATGTGGTTCAGTGTTTGTTCTTTACAGTAGGGTCATCTGGTTGTAGGGCCACAAAGCAGATTCTCCATTCAACGGGTTTTTTGTGCATATGGGACTTCACATGTACCTTACTGAATAACGGATGTTTGGAATGTGATAAATCTTCTTGTTTAGCTATCTCCTTCATTTGCTTTATATTTTATAAATCGTATTCCAGTGGTCACTAAAATAATCAATGTGCTTCACAAATTGTGGTACATTTTTCTTCCCTCTCAGCAGGGAGATTCCGTTTGATGACTGCTATGTTTGTTCTACCATGGAGTGTGATTTTGTTGGATGGGAACCACCACTCCCAGCATTCTGACTATTGTAGTTATTAGCAAAGACTTCTTTCTTTTGCTAGGTGCTTCTCTTGATTGATACCGTTATCACTTATATTCATCAATTTCACAGTGGAGTAATGTATTTGAATCGTGAAATGTGGTAAAGTGTTTGTTCTTTACAGCAGGGTCATCTGGTTGTATGGCCACAAAGCAGATTCTCCATTCAACGGGTTTTTTATGCATATGGGACTTCACATGCACCTTACTGAATAACGGATGTTTGGAATGTGATAAATCTTCTTGTTTAGCTATCTCCTTCATTTGCTTTATATTTTTAAAAATCGTATTCCAGTGGTCACTAAAATAATCAATGTGCTTCACAAATTGTGGTACATGTTTCTTCCCTCTCAGCAGGGAGATTCCGTTTGATGACTGCTATGTTTGTTCTACCATGGAGTGTGATTTTGTTGGATGGGAACCACCACTCCCAGCATTCTGACTATTGTAGTTATTAGCAAAGACTTCTTTCTTTTGCTAGGTGCTTCTCTTGATTGATACCGTTATCACTTATATTCATCAATTTCACAGTGGAGTAATGTATTTGAATCGTGAAATGTGGTAAAGTGTTTGTTCTTTACAGCAGGGTCATCTGGTTGTATGGCCACAAAGCAGATTCTCCATTCAACGGGTTTTTTGTGCATATGGGACTTCACATGCACCTTACTGAATAACGGATGTTTGGAATGTGATAAATCTTCTTGTTTAGCTATCTCCTTCATTTGCTTTATATTTTTAAAAATCGTATTCCAGTGGTCACTAAAATAATCAATGTGCTTCACAAATTGTGGTACATGTTTCTTCCCTCTCAGCAGGGAGATTCCGTTTGATGACTGCTATGTTTGTTCTACCATGGAGTGTGATTTTGTTGGATGGGAACCACCACTCCCAGCATTCTGACTATTGTAGTTATTAGCAAAGACTTCTTTCTTTTGCTAGGTGCTTCTCTTGATTGATACCGTTATCACTTATATTCATCAATTTCACAGTGGAGTAATGTATTTGAATCGTGAAATGTGGTAAAGTGTTTGTTCTTTACAGCAGGG
Source organism: Schistocerca nitens (assembly GCF_023898315.1). Lineage (NCBI taxonomy): Eukaryota > Metazoa > Arthropoda > Insecta > Orthoptera > Acrididae > Schistocerca > Schistocerca nitens. The sequence continues at coordinate 5,352,782 of NW_026046001.1, forward strand.
TCATCTCGTTGTATGGCCACAAAGCAGATTCTCCATTCAACGGGTTTTTTGTGCATATGGGACTTCACATGCACCTTACTGAATAACGGATGTTTGGAATGTGATAAATCTTCTTGTTTAGCTATCTCCTTCATTTGCTTTATATTTTTAAAAATCGTATTCCAGTGGTCACTAAAATAATCAATGTGCTTCACAAATTGTGGTACATGTTTCTTCCCTCTCAGCAGGGAGATTCCGTTTGATGACTGCTATGTTTGTTCTACCATGGAGTGTGATTTTGTTGGATGGGAACCACCACTCCCAGCATTCTGACTATTGTAGTTATTAGCAAAGACTTCTTTCTTTTGCTAGGTGCTTCTCTTGATTGATACCGTTATCACTTATATTCATCAATTTCACAGTGGAGTAATGTATTTGAATCGTGAAATGTGGTAAAGTGTTTGTTCTTTACAGCAGGGTCATCTGGTTGTATGGCCACAAAGCAGATTCTCCATTCAACGGGTTTTTTGTGCATATGGGACTTCACATGCACCTTACTGAATAACGGATGTTTGGAATGTGATAAATCTTCTTGTTTAGCTATCTCCTTCATTTGCTTTATATTTTTAAAAATCATATTCCAGTGGTCACTAAAATAATCAATGTGCTTCACAAATTGTGGTACATGTTTCTTCCCTCTCAGCAGGGAGATTCCGTTTGATGACTGCTATGTTTGTTCTACCATGGAGTGTGATTTTGTTGGATGGGAACCACCACTCCCAGCATTCTGACTATTGTAGTTATTAGCAAAGACTTCTTTCTTTTGCTACGTGCTTCTCTTGATTGATACCGTTATCACTTATATTCATCAATTTCACAGTGGAGTAATGTATTTGAATCGTGATATGTGGTTCAGTGTTTGTTCTTTACAGCAGGGTCATCTGGTTGTATGGCCACAAAGCAGATTCTCCATTCAACGGGTTTTTTATGCATATGGGACTTCACATGCACCTTACTGAATAACGGATGTTTGGAATGTGATAAATCTTCTTGGTTAGCTATCTCCTTCATTTGCTTTATATTTTTAAAAATCGTATTCCAGTGGTCACTAAAATAATCAATGTGCTTCACAAATTGTGGTACATGTTTCTTCCCTCTCAGCAGGGAGATTCCGTTTGATGACTGCTATGTTTGTTCTACCATGGAGTGTGATTTTGTTGGATGGGAACCACCACTCCCAGCATTCTGACTATTGTAGTTATTAGCAAAGACTTCTTTCTTTTGCTAGGTGCTTCTCTTGATTGATACCGTTATCACTTATATTCATCAATTTCACAGTGGAGTAATGTATTTGAATCGTGAAATGTGGTAAAGTGTTTGTTCTTTACAGCAGGGTCATCTGGTTGTATGGCCACAAAGCAGATTCTCCATTCAACAGGTTTTTTGTGCATATGGGACTTCACATGCACCTTACTGAATAACTGATGTTTGGAATGTGATAAATCTTCTTGTTTAGCTATCTCCTTCATTTGCTTTATATTTTTAAAAATCGTATTTCAGTGGTCACTAAAATAATCAATGTGCTTCACAAATTGTGGTACATTTTTCTTCCCTCTCAGCAGGGAGATTCTGTTTGATGACTGCTATGTTTGTTCTACCATGGAGTGTGATTTTGTTGGATGGGAACCACCACTCCCAGCATTCTGACTATTGTAGTTATTAGCAAAGACTTCTTTCTTTTGCTAGGTGCTTCTCTTGATTGATACCGTTATCACTTATATTCCATCAATTTCACAGTGGAGTAATGTATTTGAATCGTGATATGTGGTAAAGTTTTTGTTCTTTACAGCAGGGTCATCTGGTTGTATGGCCACAAAGCAGATTCTCCATTCAACGGGTTTTTTGTGCATATGGGACTTCACATGCACCTTACTGAATAACGGATGTTTGGAATGTGATAAATCTTCTTGTTTAGCTATCTCCTTCATTTGCTTTATATTTTTAAAAATCGTATTCCAGTGGTCAATAAAATAATCAATGTGCTTCACAAATTGTGGTACATGTTTCTTCCCTCTCAGCAGGGAGACTCCGTTTGATGACTGCTATGTCTGTTCTACCATGGAGTGTGATTTTGTTGGATGGGAACCACCACTCCCAGCATTCTGACTATTGTAGTTATTAGCAAAGACTTCTTTCTTTTGCTAGGTGCTTCTCTTGATTGATACCGTTATCACTTATATTCATCAATTTCACAGTGGAGTAATGTATTTGAATCGTGAAATGTGGTAAAGTGTTTGTTCTTTACAGCAGGGTCATCTGGTTGTATGGCCACAAAGCAGATTCTCCATTCAACAGGTTTTTTGTGCATATGGGACTTCACATGCACCTTACTGAATAACGGATGTTTGGAATGTGATAAATCTTCTTGTTTAGCTATCTCCTTCATTTGCTTTATATTTTTAAAAATCGTATTCCAGTGGTCACTAAAATAATCAATGTGCTTCACAAATTGTGGTACATGTTTCTTCCCTCTCAGCAGGGAGATTCCGTTTGATGACTGCTATGTTTGTTCTACCATGGAGTGTGATTTTGTTGGATGGGAACCACCACTCCCAGCATTCTGACTATTGTAGTTATTAGCAAAGACTTCTTTCTTTTGCTAGGTGCTTCTCTTGATTGATACCATTATCACTTATATTCATCAATTTCACAGTGGAGTAATGTATTTGAATCGTGAAATGTGGTAAAGTGTTTGTTCTTTACAGCAGGGTCATCTGGTTGTATGGCCACAAAGCAGATTCTCCATTCAACGGGTTTTTTGTGCATATGGGACTTCACATGCACCTTACTGAATAACGGATGTTTGGAATGTGATAAATCTTCTTGTTTAGCTATCTCCTTCATTTGATTTATATTTTTAAAAATAGTATTCCAGTGGTCACTAAAATAATCAATGTGCTTCACAAATTGTGGTACATGTTTCTTCCCTCTCAGCAGGGAGATTCCGTTTGATGACTGCTATGTTTGTTCTACCATGGAGTGTGATTTTGTTGGATGGGAACCACCACTCCCAGCATTCTGACTATTGTAGTTATTAGCAAAGACTTCTTTCTTTTGCTAGGTGCTTCTCTTGATTGCTACCGTTATCACTTATATTCATCAATTTCACAGTGGAGTAATGTATTTGAATCGTGAAATGTGGTAAAGTGTTTGTTCTTTACAGCAGGGTCATCTGGTTGTATGGCCACAAAGCAGATTCTCCATTCAACGGGTTTTTTGTGCATATGGGACTTCACATGCACCTTACTGAATAACGGATGTTTGGAATGTGATAAATCTTCTTGTTTAGCTATATCCTTCATTTGCTTTATATTTTTAAAAATCGTATTCCAGTGGTCACTAAAATAATCAATGTGCTTCAGAAATTGTGGTACATGTTTCTTCCCTCTCAGCAGGGAGATTCCGTTTGATGACTGCTATGTTTGTTCTACCATGGAGTGTGATTTTGTTGGATGGGAACCACCACTCCCAGCATTCTGACTATTGTAGTTATTAGCAAAGACTTCTTTCTTTTTCTAGGTGCTTCTCTTGATTGATACCGTTATCACTTATATTCATCAATTTCACAGTGGAGTAATGTATTTGAATCGTGAAATGTGGTAAAGTGTTTGTTCTTTACAGCAGGGTCATCTGGTTGTATGGCCACAAAGCAGATTCTCCATTCAACGGGTTTTTTGTGCATATGGGACTTCACATGCACCTTACTGAATAACGGATGTTTGGAATGTGATAAATCTTCTTGTTTAGCTATCTCCTTCATTTGCTTTATGTTTTTAAAAATCGTATTCCAGTGGTCACTAAAATAATCAATGTGCTTCACAAATTGTGGTACATGTTTCTTCCCTCTCAGCAGGGAGATTCCGTTTGATGACTGCTATGTTTGTTCTACCATGGAGTGTGATTTTGTTGGATGGGAACCACCACTCCCAGCATTCTGACTATTGTAGTTATTAGCCAAGACTTCTATCTTTTGCTAGGTGCTTCTCTTGATTGATACCGTTATCACTTATATTCATCAATTTCACAATGGAGTAATGTATTTGAATCGTGAAATGTGGTAAAGTGTTTGTTCTTTACAGCAGGGTCATCTGGTTGTATGGCCACAAAGCAGATTCTCCATTCAACGGGTTTTTTGTGCATATGGGACTTCACATGCACCTTACTGAATAACGGATGTTTGGAATGTGATAAATCTTCTTGTTTAGCTATCTCCTTCATTTGCTTTATATTTTTAACAATCGTATTCCAGTGGTCACTAAAATAATCAATGTGCTTCACAAATTGTGGTACATGTTTCTTCCCTCTCAGCAGGGAGATTCCGTTTGATGACTGCTATGTTTGTTCTACCATGGAGTGTGATTTTGTTGGATGGGAACCACCACTCCCAGCATTCTGACTATTGTAGTTATTAGCAAAGACGTCTTTCTTTTGCTAGGTGCTTCTCTTGATTGATACCGTTATCACTTATATTCATCAATTTCACAGTGGAGTAATGTATTTGAATCGTGAAATGTGGTAAAGTGTTTGTTCTTTACAGCAGGGTCATCTGGTTGTATGGCCACAAAGCAGATTCTCCATTCAACGGGTTTTTTGTGCATATGGGACTTCACATGCACCTTACTGAGTAACGGATGTTTGGAATGTGATAAATCTTCTTGTTTAGCTATCTCCTTCATTTGCTTTATATTTTTAAAAATCGTATTCCAGTGGTCACTAAAATAATCAATGTGCTTCACAACTTGTGGTACATGTTTCTTCCCTCTCTGCAGGGAGATTCCGTTTGATGACTGCTATGTTTGTTCTACCATGGAGTGTGATTTTGTTGGATGGGAACCACCACTCCCAGCATTCTGACTATTGTAGTTATTAGCAAAGACTTCTTTCTTTTGCTACGTGCTTCTCTTGATTGATACCGTTATCACTTATATTCATCAATTTCACAGTGGAGTAATGTATTTGAATCGTGATATGTGGTTCAGTGTTTGTTCTTTACAGCAGGGTCATCTGGTTGTATGGCCACAAAGCAGATTCTCCATTCAACGGGTTTTTTGTGCATATGGGACTTCACATGCACCTTACTGAATAACGGATGTTTGGAATGTGATAAATCTTCTTGGTTAGGTATCTCCTTCATTTGCTTTATATTTTTAAAAATCGTATTCCAGTGGTCACTAAAATAATCAATGTGCTTCACAAATTGTGGTACATGTTTCTTCCCTCTCAGCAGGGAGATTCCGTTTGATGACTGCTATGTTTGTTCTACCATGGAGTGTGATTTTGTTGGATGGGAACCACCACTCCCAGCATTCTGACTATTGTAGTTATTAGCAAAGACTTCTTTCTTTTGCTAGGTGCTTCTCTTGATTGATACCGTTATCACTTATATTCATCAATTTCACAGTGGAGTAATGTATTTGAATCGTGAAATGTGGTAAAGTGTTTGTTCTTTACAGCAGGGTCATCTGGTTGTATGGCCACAAAGCAGATTCTCCATTCAACAGGTTTTTTGTGCATATGGGACTTCACATGCACCTTACTGAATAACTGATGTTTGGAATGTGATAAATCTTCTTGTTTAGCTATCTCCTTCATTTGCTTTATATTTTTAAAAATCGTATTCCAGTGGTCACTAAAATAATCAATGTGCTTCACAAATTGTGGTACATTTTTCTTCCCTCTCAGCAGGGAGATTCTGTTTGATGACTGCTATGTTTGTTCTACCATGGAGTGTGATTTTGTTGGATGGGAACCACCACTCCCAGCATTCTGACTATTGTAGTTATTAGCAAAGACTTCTTTCTTTTGCTAGGTGCTTCTCTTGATTGATACCGTTATCACTTATATTCATCAATTTCACAGTGGAGTAATGTATTTGAATCGTGAAATGTGGTAAAGTGTTTGTTCTTTACAGCAGGGTCATCTGGTTGTATGGCCACAAAGCAGATTCTCCATTCAACGGGTTTTTTGTGCATATGGGACTTCACATGCAACTTACTGAATAACGGATGTTTGGAATGTGATAAATCTTCTTGTTTAGCTATCTCCTTCATTTGCTTTATATTTTTAAAAATCGTATTCCAGTGGTCACTAAAATAATCAATGTGCTTCACAAATTGTGGTACATGTTTCTTCCCTCTCAGCAGGGAGATTCCGTTTGATGACTGCTATGTTTGTTCTACCATGGAGTGTGATTTTGTTGGATGGGAACCACCACTCCCAGCATTCTGACTCTTGTAGTTATTAGCAAAGACTTCTTTCTTTTGCTAGGTGCTTCTCTTGATTGATACCGTTATCACTTATATTCATCAATTTCACAGTGGAGTAATGTATTTGAATCGTGAAATGTGGTAAAGTGTTTGTTCTTTGCAGCAGGGTCATCTGGTTGTATGGCCACAAAGCAGATTCTCCATTCAACGGGTTTTTTGTGCATATGGGACTTCACATGCACCTTACTGAATAACGGATGTTTGGAATGTGATAAATCTTCTTGTTTAGCTATCTCCTTCATTTGCTTTATATTTTTAAAAATCGTATTCCAGTGGTCACTAAAATAATCAATGTGCTTCACAAATTGTGGTACATGTTTCTTCCCTCTCAGCAGGGAGATTCCGTTTGATGACTGCTATGTTTGTTCTACCATGGAGTGTGATTTTGTTGGATGGGAACCACCACTCCCAGCATTCTGACTATTGTAGTTATTAGCAAAGACTTCTTTCTTTTGCTACGTGCTTCTCTTGATTGATACCGTTATCACTTATATTCATCAATTTCACAGTGGAGTAATGTATTTGAATCGTGATATGTGGTTCAGTGTTTGTTCTTTACAGCAGGGTCATCTGGTTGTATGGCCACAAAGCAGATTCTCCATTCAACGGGTTTTTTGTGCATATGGGACTTCACATGCACCTTACTGAATAACGGATGTTTGGAATGTGATAAATCTTCTTGGTTAGCTATCTCCTTCATTTGCTTTATATTTTTAAAAATCGTATTCCAGTGGTCACTAAAATAATCAATGTGCTTCACAAATTGTGGTACATGTTTCTTCCCTCTCAGCAGGGAGATTCCGTTTGATGACTGCTATGTTTGTTCTACCATGGAGTGTGATTTTGTTGGATGGGAACCACCACTCCCAGCATTCTGACTATTGTAGTTATTAGCAAAGACTTCTTTCTTTTGCTAGGTGCTTCTCTTGATTGATACCGTTATCACTTATATTCATCAATTTCACAGTGGAGTAATGTATTTGAATCGTGAAATGTGGTAAAGTGTTTGTTCTTTACAGCAGGGTCATCTGGTTGTATGGCCACAAAGCAGATTCTCCATTCAACAGGTTTTTTGTGCATATGGGACTTCACATGCACCTTACTGAATAACTGATGTTTGGAATGTGATAAATCTTCTTGTTTAGCTATCTCCTTCATTTGCTTTATATTTTTAAAAATCGTATTTCAGTGGTCACTAAAATAATCAATGTGCTTCACAAATTGTGGTACATTTTTCTTCCCTCTCAGCAGGGAGATTCTGTTTGATGACTGCTATGTTTGTTCTACCATGGAGTGTGATTTTGTTGGATGGGAACCACCACTCCCAGCATTCTGACTATTGTAGTTATTAGCAAAGACTTCTTTCTTTTGCTAGGTGCTTCTCTTGATTGATACCGTTATCACTTATATTCCATCAATTTCACAGTGGAGTAATGTATTTGAATCGTGATATGTGGTAAAGTTTTTGTTCTTTACAGCAGGGTCATCTGGTTGTATGGCCACAAAGCAGATTCTCCATTCAACGGGTTTTTTGTGCATATGGGACTTCACATGCACCTTACTGAATAACGGATGTTTGGAATGTGATAAATCTTCTTGTTTAGCTATCTCCTTCATTTGCTTTATATTTTTAAAAATCGTATTCCAGTGGTCAATAAAATAATCAATGTGCTTCACAAATTGTGGTACATGTTTCTTCCCTCTCAGCAGGGAGATTCCGTTTGATGACTGCTATGTCTGTTCTACCATGGAGTGTGATTTTGTTGGATGGGAACCACCACTCCCAGCATTCTGACTATTGTAGTTATTAGCAAAGACTTCTTTCTTTTGCTAGGTGCTTCTCTTGATTGATACCGTTATCACTTATATTCATCAATTTCACAGTGGAGTAATGTATTTGAATCGTGAAATGTGGTAAAGTGTTTGTTCTTTACAGCAGGGTCATCTGGTTGTATGGCCACAAAGCAGATTCTCCATTCAACAGGTTTTTTGTGCATATGGGACTTCACATGCACCTTACTGAATAACGGATGTTTGGAATGTGATAAATCTTCTTGTTTAGCTATCTCCTTCATTTGCTTTATATTTTTAAAAATCGTATTCCAGTGGTCACTAAAATAATCAATGTGCTTCACAAATTGTGGTACATGTTTCTTCCCTCTCAGCAGGGAGATTCCGTTTGATGACTGCTATGTTTGTTCTACCATGGAGTGTGATTTTGTTGGATGGGAACCACCACTCCCAGCATTCTGACTATTGTAGTTATTAGCAAAGACTTCTTTCTTTTGCTAGGTGCTTCTCTTGATTGATACCATTATCACTTATATTCATCAATTTCACAGTGGAGTAATGTATTTGAATCGTGAAATGTGGTAAAGTGTTTGTTCTTTACAGCAGGGTCATCTGGTTGTATGGCCACAAAGCAGATTCTCCATTCAACGGGTTTTTTGTGCATATGGGACTTCACATGCACCTTACTGAATAACGGATGTTTGGAATGTGATAAATCTTCTTGTTTAGCTATCTCCTTCATTTGATTTATATTTTTAAAAATAGTATTCCAGTGGTCACTAAAATAATCAATGTGCTTCACAAATTGTGGTACATGTTTCTTCCCTCTCAGCAGGGAGATTCCGTTTGATGACTGCTATGTTTGTTCTACCATGGAGTGTGATTTTGTTGGATGGGAACCACCACTCCCAGCATTCTGACTATTGTAGTTATTAGCAAAGACTTCTTTCTTTTGCTAGGTGCTTCTCTTGATTGCTACCGTTATCACTTATATTCATCAATTTCACAGTGGAGTAATGTATTTGAATCGTGAAATGTGGTAAAGTGTTTGTTCTTTACAGCAGGGTCATCTGGTTGTATGGCCACAAAGCAGATTCTCCATTCAACGGGTTTTTTGTGCATATGGGACTTCACATGCACCTTACTGAATAACGGATGTTTGGAATGTGATAAATCTTCTTGTTTAGCTATATCCTTCATTTGCTTTATATTTTTAAAAATCGTATTCCAGTGGTCACTAAAATAATCAATGTGCTTCACAAATTGTGGTACATGTTTCTTCCCTCTCAGCAGGGAGATTCCGTTTGATGACTGCTATGTTTGTTCTACCATGGAGTGTGATTTTGTTGGATGGGAACCACCACTCCCAGCATTCTGACTATTGTAGTTATTAGCAAAGACTTCTTTCTTTTGCTAGGTGCTTCTCTTGATTGATACCGTTATCACTTATATTCATCAATTTCACAGTGGAGTAATGTATTTGAATCGTGAAATGTGGTAAAGTGTTTGTTCTTTACAGCAGGGTCATCTGGTTGTATGGCCACAAAGCAGATTCTCCATTCAACGGGTTTTTTGTGCATATGGGACTTCACATGCACCTTACTGAATAACGGATGTTTGGAATGTGATAAATCTTCTTGTTTAGCTATCTCCTTCATTTGCTTTATGTTTTTAAAAATCGTATTCCAGTGGTCACTAAAATAATCAATGTGCTTCACAAATTGTGGTACATGTTTCTTCCCTCTCAGCAGGGAGATTCCGTTTGATGACTGCTATGTTTGTTCTACCATGGAGTGTGATTTTGTTGGATGGGAACCACCACTCCCAGCATTCTGACTATTGTAGTTATTAGCCAAGACTTCTATCTTTTGCTAGGTGCTTCTCTTGATTGATACCGTTATCACTTATATTCATCAATTTCACAATGGAGTAATGTATTTGAATCGTGAAATGTGGTAAAGTGTTTGTTCTTTACAGCAGGGTCATCTGGTTGTATGGCCACAAAGCAGATTCTCCATTCAACGGGTTTTTTGTGCATATGGGACTTCACATGCACCTTACTGAATAACGGATGTTTGGAATGTGATAAATCTTCTTGTTTAGCTATCTCCTTCATTTGCTTTATATTTTTAACAATCGTATTCCAGTGGTCACTAAAATAATCAATGTGCTTCACAAATTGTGGTACATGTTTCTTCCCTCTCAGCAGGGAGATTCCGTTTGATGACTGCTATGTTTGTTCTACCATGGAGTGTGATTTTGTTGGATGGGAACCACCACTCCCAGCATTCTGACTATTGTAGTTATTAGCAAAGACGTCTTTCTTTTGCTAGGTGCTTCTCTTGATTGATACCGTTATCACTTATATTCATCAATTTCACAGTGGAGTAATGTATTTGAATCGTGAAATGTGGTAAAGTGTTTGTTCTTTACAGCAGGGTCATCTGGTTGTATGGCCACAAAGCAGATTCTCCATTCAACGGGTTTTTTGTGCATATGGGACTTCACATGCACCTTACTGAGTAACGGATGTTTGGAATGTGATAAATCTTCTTGTTTAGCTATCTCCTTCATTTGCTTTATATTTTTAAAAATCGTATTCCAGTGGTCACTAAAATAATCAATGTGCTTCACAACTTGTGGTACATGTTTCTTCCCTCTCTGCAGGGAGATTCCGTTTGATGACTGCTATGTTTGTTCTACCATGGAGTGTGATTTTGTTGGATGGGAACCACCACTCCCAGCATTCTGACTATTGTAGTTATTAGCAAAGACTTCTTTCTTTTGCTACGTGCTTCTCTTGATTGATACCGTTATCACTTATATTCATCAATTTCACAGTGGAGTAATGTATTTGAATCGTGATATGTGGTTCAGTGTTTGTTCTTTACAGCAGGGTCATCTGGTTGTATGGCCACAAAGCAGATTCTCCATTCAACGGGTTTTTTGTGCATATGGGACTTCACATGCACCTTACTGAATAACGGATGTTTGGAATGTGATAAATCTTCTTGGTTAGCTATCTCCTTCATTTGCTTTATATTTTTAAAAATCGTATTCCAGTGGTCACTAAAATAATCAATGTGCTTCACAAATTGTGGTACATGTTTCTTCCCTCTCAGCAGGGAGATTCCGTTTGATGACTGCTATGTTTGTTCTACCATGGAGTGTGATTTTGTTGGATGGGAACCACCACTCCCAGCATTCTGACTATTGTAGTTATTAGCAAAGACTTCTTTCTTTTGCTAGGTGCTTCTCTTGATTGATACCGTTATCACTTATATTCATCAATTTCACAGTGGAGTAATGTATTTGAATCGTGAAATGTGGTAAAGTGTTTGTTCTTTACAGCAGGGTCATCTGGTTGTATGGCCACAAAGCAGATTCTCCATTCAACAGGTTTTTTGTGCATATGGGACTTCACATGCACCTTACTGAATAACTGATGTTTGGAATGTGATAAATCTTCTTGTTTAGCTATCTCCTTCATTTGCTTTATATTTTTAAAAATCGTATTCCAGTGGTCACTAAAATAATCAATGTGCTTCACAAATTGTGGTACATTTTTCTTCCCTCTCAGCAGGGAGATTCTGTTTGATGACTGCTATGTTTGTTCTACCATGGAGTGTGATTTTGTTGGATGGGAACCACCACTCCCAGCATTCTGACTATTGTAGTTATTAGCAAAGACTTCTTTCTTTTGCTAGGTGCTTCTCTTGATTGATACCGTTATCACTTATATTCATCAATTTCACAGTGGAGTAATGTATTTGAATCGTGAAATGTGGTAAAGTGTTTGTTCTTTACAGCAGGGTCATCTGGTTGTATGGCCACAAAGCAGATTCTCCATTCAACGGGTTTTTTGTGCATATGGGACTTCACATGCAACTTACTGAATAACGGATGTTTGGAATGTGATAAATCTTCTTGTTTAGCTATCTCCTTCATTTGCTTTATATTTTTAAAAATCGTATTCCAGTGGTCACTAAAATAATCAATGTGCTTCACAAATTGTGGTACATGTTTCTTCCCTCTCAGCAGGGAGATTCCGTTTGATGACTGCTATGTTTGTTCTACCATGGAGTGTGATTTTGTTGGATGGGAACCACCACTCCCAGCATTCTGACTATTGTAGTTATTAGCAAAGACTTCTTTCTTTTGCTACGTGCTTCTCTTGATTGATACCGTTATCACTTATATTCATCAATTTCACAGTGGAGTAATGTATTTGAATCGTGATATGTGGTTCAGTGTTTGTTCTTTACAGCAGGGTCATCTGGTTGTATGGCCACAAAGCAGATTCTCCATTCAACGGGTTTTTTGTGCATATGGGACTTCACATGCACCTTACTGAATAACGGATGTTTGGAATGTGTTAAATCTTCTTGTTTAGCTATCTCCTTCATTTGCTTTATATTTTTAAAAATCGTATTCCAGTGGTCACTAAAATAATCAATGTGCTTCACAAATTGTGGTACATGTTTCTTCCCTCTCAGCAGGGAGATTCCGTTTGATGACTGCTATGTTTGTTCTACCATGGAGTGTGATTTTGTTGGATGGGAACCACCACTCCCAGCATTCTGACTCTTGTAGTTATTAGCAAAGACTTCTTTCTTTTGCTAGGTGCTTCTCTTGATTGATACCGTTATCACTTATATTCATCAATTTCACAGTGGAGTAATGTATTTGAATCGTGAAATGTGGTAAAGTGTTTGTTCTTTACAGCAGGGTCATCTGGTTGTATGGCCACAAAGCAGATTCTCCATTCAACAGGTTTTTTGTGCATATGGGACTTCACATGCACCTTACTGAATAACGGATGTTTGGAATGTGATAAATCTTCTTGTTTAGCTATCTCCTTCATTTGCTTTATATTTTCAAAAATCGTATTCCAGTGGTCACTAAAATAATCAATGTGCTTCACAAATTGTGGTACATGTTTCTTCCCTCTCAGCAGGGAGATTCCGTTTGATGACTGCTATGTTTGTTCTACCATGGAGTGTGATTTTGTTGGATGGGAACCACCACTCCCAGCATTCTGACTATTGTAGTTATTAGCAAAGACTTCTTTCTTTTGCTAGGTGCTTCTCTTGATTGATACCGTTATCACTTATATTCATCAATTTCACAGTGGAGTAATGTATTTGAATCGTGAAATGTGGTAAAGTGTTTGTTCTTTACAGCAGGGTCATGTGGTTGTATGGCCACAAAGCAGATTCTCCATTCAACGGGTTTTTTGTGCATATGGGACTTCACATGCACCTTACTGAATAACGGATGTTTGGAATGTGATAAATCTTCTTGTTTAGCTATCCCCTTCATTTGCTTTATATTTTTAAAAATCGTATTCCAGCGGTCACTAAAATAATCAATGTGCTTCACAAATTGTGGTACATGTTTCTTCCCTCTCAGCAGGGAGATTCCGTTTGATGACTGCTATGTTTGTTCTACCATGGAGTGTGATTTTGTTGGATGGGAACCACCACTCCCAGCATTCTGACTATTGTAGTTATTAGCAAAGACTTCTTTCTTTTGCTAGGTGCTTCTCTTGATTGATACCGTTATCACTTATATTCATCAATTTCACAGTGGAGTAATGTATTTGAATCGTGAAATGTGGTAAAGTGTTTGTTCTTTACAGCAGGGTCATCTGGTTGTATGGCCACAAAGCAGATTCTCCATTCAACGGGTTTTTTGTGCATATGGGACTTCACATGCACCTTACTGAATAACGGATGTTTGGAATGTGATAAATCTTCTTGTTTAGCTATCTCCTTCATTTGCTTTATATTTTTAAAAATCGTATTCCAGTGGTCACTAAAATAATCAATGTGCTTCACAAATTGTGGTACATGTTTCTTCCCTCTCAGCAGGGAGATTCCGTTTGATGACTGCTATGTTTGTTCTACCATGGAGTGTGATTTCGTTGGATGGGAACCACCACTCCCAGCATTCTGACTATTGTAGTTATTAGCAAAGACTTCTTTCTTTTGCTAGGTGCTTCTCTTGATTGATACCGTTATCACTTATATTCATCAATTTCACAGTGGAGTAATGTATTTGAATCGTGAAATGTGGTAAAGTGTTTGTTCTTTACAGCAGGGTCATCTGGTTGTATGGCCACAAAGCAGATTCTCCATTCAACGGGTTTTTTGTGCATATGGGACTTCACATGCACCTTACTGAATAACGGATGTTTGGAATGTGATAAATCTTCTTGTTTAGCTATCTCCTTCATTTGCTTTATATTTTTAAAAATCGTATTCCAGTGGTCACTAAAATAATCAATGTGCTTCACAAATTGTGGTACATGTTTCTTCCCTCTCAGCAGGGGGATTCCGTTTGATGACTGCTATGTTTGTTCTACCATGGAGTGTGATTTTGTTGGATGGGACCACCACTCCCAGCATTCTGACTATTGTAGTTATTAGCAAAGACTTCTTTCTTTTGCTAGGTGCTTCTCTTGATTGATACCGTTATCACTTATATTCATCAATTTCACAGTGGAGTAATGTATTTGAATCGTGAAATGTGGTAAAGTGTTTGTTCTTTACAGCAGGGTCATCTGGTTGTATGGCCACAAAGCAGATTCTCCATTCAACGGGTTTTTTGTGCATATGGGACTTCACATGCACCTTACTGAATAACGGATGTTTGGAGTGTGTTAAATCTTCTTGTTTAGCTATCTCCTTCATTTGCTTTATATTTTTAAAAATCGTATTCAAGTGGTCACTAAAATAATCAATGTGCTTCACAAATTGTGGTACATGTTTCTTCCCTCTCAGCAGGGAGATTCCGTTTGATGACTGCTATGTTTGTTCTACCATGGAGTGTGATTTTGTTGGATGGGAACCACCACTCCCAGCATTCTGACTCTTGTAGTTATTAGCAAAGACTTCTTTCTTTTGCTAGGTGCTTCTCTTGATTGATACCGTTATCACTTATATTCATCAATTTCACAGTGGAGTAATGTATTTGAATCGTGAAATGTGGTAAAGTGTTTGTTCTTTACAGCAGGGTCATCTGGTTGTATGGCCACAAAGCAGATTCTCCATTCAACGGGTTTTTTGTGCATATGGGACTTCACATGCACCTTACTGAATAACGGATGTTTGGAATGTGATAAATCTTCTTGTTTAGCTATCTCCTTCATTTGCTTTATATTTTTAAAAATCGTATTCCAGTGGTCACTAAAATAATCAATGTGCTTCACAAATTGTGGTACATGTTTCTTCCCTCTCAGCAGGGAGATTCCGTTTGATGACTGCTATGTTTGTTCTACCATGGAGTGTGATTTTGTTGGATGGGAACCACCACTCCCAGCATTCTGACTATTGTAGTTATTAGCAAAGACTTCTTTCTTTTGCTAGGTGCTTCTCTTGATTGATACCGTTATCACTTATATTCATCAATTTCACAGTGGAGTAATGTATTTGAATCGTGAAATGTGGTAAAGTGTTTGTTCTTTACAGCAGGGTCATCTGGTTGTATGGCCACAAAGCAGATTCTCCATTCAACGGGTTTTTTGTGCATATGGGACTTCACATGCACCTTACTGAATAACGGATGTTTGGAATGTGATAAATCTTCTTGTTTAGCTATCCCCTTCATTTGCTTTATATTTTTAAAAATCGTATTCCAGTGGTCACTAAAATAATCAATGTGCTTCACAAATTGTGGTACATGTTTCTTCCCTCTCAGCAGGGAGATTCCGTTTGATGACTGCTATGTTTGTTCTACCATGGAGTGTGATTTTGTTGGATGGGAACCACCACTCCCAGCATTCTGACTATTGTAGTTATTAGCAAAGACTTCTTTCTTTTGCTAGGTGCTTCTCTTGATTGATACCGTTATCACTTATATTCATCAATTTCACAGTGGAGTAATGTATTTGAATCGTGAAATGTGGTAAAGTGTTTGTTCTTTACAGCAGGGTCATCTGGTTGTATGGCCACAAAGCAGATTCTCCATTCAACGGGTTTTTTGTGCATATGGGACTTCACATGCACCTTACTGAATAACGGATGTTTGGAATGTGATAAATCTTCTTGTTTAGCTATCTCCTTCATTTGCTTTATATTTTTAAAAATCGTATTCCAGTGGTCACTAAAATAATCAATGTGCTTCACAAATTGTGGTACATGTTTCTTCCCTCTCAGCAGGGAGATTCCGTTTGATGACTGCTATGTTTGTTCTACCATGGAGTGTGATTTTGTTGGATGGGAACCACCACTCCCAGCATTCTGACTATTGTAGTTATTAGCAAAGACTTCTTTCTTTTGCTAGGTGCTTCTCTTGATTGATACCGTTATCACTTATATTCATCAATTTCACAGTGGAGTAATGTATTTGAATCGTGAAATGTGGTAAAGTGTTTGTTCTTTACAGCAGGGTCATCTGGTTGTATGGCCACAAAGCAGATTCTCCATTCAACGGGTTTTTTGTGCATATGGGACTTCACATGCACCTTACTGAATAACGGATGTTTGGAATGTGATAAATCTTCTTGTTTAGCTATCTCCTTCATTTGCTTTATATTTTTAAAAATCGTATTCCAGTGGTCACTAAAATAATCAATGTGCTTCACAAATTGTGGTACATGTTTCTTCCCTCTCAGCAGGGAGATTCCGTTTGATGACTGCTATGTTTGTTCTACCATGGAGTGTGATTTTGTTGGATGGGAACCACCACTCCCAGCATTCTGACTATTGTAGTTATTAGCAAAGACTTCTTTCTTTTGCTAGGTGCTTCTCTTGATTGATACCGTTATCACTTATATTCATCAATTTCACAGTGGAGTAATGTATTTGAATCGTGAAATGTGGTAAAGTGTTTGTTCTTTACAGCAGGGTCATCTGGTTGTATGGCCACAAAGCAGATTCTCCATTCAATGGGTTTTTTGTGCATATGGGACTTCACATGCACCTTACTGAATAACGGATGTTTGGAATGTGATAAATCTTCTTGTTTAGCTATCTCCTTCATTTGCTTTATATTTTTAAAAATCGTATTCCAGTGGTCACTAAAATAATCAATGTGCTTCACAAATTGTGGTACATGTTTCTTCCCTCTCAGCAGGGAGATTCCGTTTGATGACTGCTATGTTTGTTCTACCATGGAGTGTGATTTTGTTGGATGGGAACCACCACTCCCAGCATTCTGACTATTGTAGTTATTAGCAAAGACTTCTTTCTTTTGCTAGGTGCTTCTCTTGATTGATACCGTTATCACTTATATTCATCAATTTCACAGTGGAGTAATGTATTTGAATCGTGAAATGTGGTAAAGTGTTTGTTCTTTACAGCAGGGTCATCTGGTTGTATGGCCACAAAGCAGATTCTCCATTCAACGGGTTTTTTGTGCATATGGGACTTCACATGCACCTTACAGAATAACGGATGTTTGGAATATGATAAATCTTCTTGTTTAGCTATCTCCTTCATTTGCTTTATATTTTTAAAAATCGTATTCCAGTGGTCACTAAAATAATCAATGTGCTTCACAAATTGTGGTACATGTTTCTTCCCTCTCAGCAGGGAGATTCCGTTTGATGACTGCTATGTTTGTTCTACCATGGAGTGTGATTTTGTTGGATGGGAACCACCACTCCCAGCATTCTGACTATTGTAGTTATTAGCAAAGACTTCTTTCTTTTGCTAGGTGCTTCTCTTGATTGATACCGTTATCACTTATATTCATCAATTTCACAGTGGAGTAATGTATTTGAATCGTGAAATGTGGTAAAGTGTTTGTTCTTTACAGCAGGGTCATCTGGTTGTATGGCCACAAAGCAGATTCTCCATTCAACGGGTTTTTTGTGCATATGGGACTTCACATGCACCTTACAGAATAACGGATGTTTGGAATATGATAAATCTTCTTGTTTAGCTATCTCCTTCATTTGCTTTATATTTTTAAAAATCGTATTCCAGTGGTCACTAAAATAATCAATGTGCTTCACAAATTGTGGTACATGTTTCTTCCCTCTCAGCAGGGAGATTCCGTTTGATGACTGCTATGTTTGTTCTACCATGGAGTGTGATTTTGTTGGATGGGAACCACCACTCCCAGCATTCTGACTATTGTAGTTATTAGCAAAGACTTCTTTCTTTTGCTAGGTGCTTCTCTTGATTGATACCGTTATCACTTATATTCATCAATTTCACAGTGGAGTAATGTATTTGAATCGTGAAATGTGGTAAAGTGTTTGTTCTTTACAGCAGGGTCATCTGGTTGTATGGCCACAAAGCAGATTCTCCATTCAACGGGTTTTTTGTGCATATGGGACTTCACATGCACCTTACTGAATAACGGATGTTTGGAATGTGATAAATCTTCTTGTTTAGCTATCTCCTTCATTTGCTTTATATTTTTAAAAATCGTATTCCAGTGGTCACTAAAATAATCAATGTGCTTCACAAATTGTGGTACATGTTTCTTCCCTCTCAGCAGGGAGATTCCGTTTGATGACTGCTATGTTTGTTCTACCATGGAGTGTGATTTTGTTGGATGGGAACCACCACTCCCAGCATTCTGACTATTGTAGTTATTAGCAAAGACTTCTTTCTTTTGCTAAGTGCTTCTCTTGATTGATACCGTTATCACTTATATTCATCAATTTCACAGTGGAGTAATGTATTTGAATCGTGAAATGTGGTAAAGTGTTTGTTCTTTACAGCAGGGTCATCTGGTTGTATGGCCACAAAGCAGATTCTCCATTCAACGGGTTTTTTGTGCATATGGGACTTCACATGCACCTTACTGAATAACGGATGTTTGGAATGTGATAAATCTTCTTGTTTAGCTATCTCCTTCATTTGCTTTATATTTTTAAAAATCGTATTCCAGTGGTCACTAAAATAATCAATGTGCTTCACAAATTGTGGTACATGTTTCTTCCCTCTCAGCAGGGAGATTCCGTTTGATGACTGCTATGTTTGTTCTACCATGGAGTGTGATTTTGTTGGATGGGAACCACCACTCCCAGCATTCTGACTATTGTAGTTATTAGCAAAGACTTCTTTCTTTTGCTAGGTGCTTCTCTTGATTGATACCGTTATCACTTATATTCATCAATTTCACAGTGGAGTAATGTATTTGAATCGTGAAATGTGGTAAAGTGTTTGTTCTTTACAGCAGGGTCATCTGGTTGTATGGCCACAAAGCAGATTCTCCATTCAACGGGTTTTTTGTGCATATGGGACTTCACATGCACCTTACTGAATAACGGATGTTTGGAATGTGATAAATCTTCTTGGTTAGGTATCTCCTTCATTTGCTTTATATTTTTAAAAATCGTATTCCAGTGGTCACTAAAATAATCAATGTGCTTCACAAATTGTGGTACATGTTTCTTCCCTCTCAGCAGGGAGATTCCGTTTGATGACTGCTATGTTTGTTCTACCATGGAGTGTGATTTTGTTGGATGGGAACCACCACTCCCAGCATTCTGACTATTGTAGTTATTAGCAAAGACTTCTTTCTTTTGCTAGGTGCTTCTCTTGATTGATACCGTTATCACTTATATTCATCAATTTCACAGTGGAGTAATGTATTTGAATCGTGATATGTGGTTCAGTGTTTGTTCTTTACAGCAGGGTCATCTGGTTGTATGGCCACAAAGCAGATTCTCCATTCAACGGGTTTTTTGTGCATATGGGACTTCACATGCACCTTACTGAATAACGGATGTTTGGAATGTGATAAATCTTCTTGTTTAGCTATCTCCTTCATTTGCTTTATATTTTTAACAATCGTATACCAGTGGTCACTAAAATAATCAATGTGCTTCACAAATTGTGGTACATGTTTCTTCCCTCTCAGCAGGGAGATTCCGTTTGATGACTGCTATGTTTATTCTACCATGGAGTGTGATTTTGTTGGATGGGAACCACCACTCCCAGCATTCTGACTATTGTAGTTATTAGCAAAGACTTCTTTCTTTTGCTACGTGCTTCTCTTGATTGATACCGTTATCACTTATATTCATCAATTTCACAGTGGAGTAATGTATTTGAATCGTGATATGTGGTTCAGTGTTTGTTCTTTACAGTAGGGTCATCTGGTTGTATGGCCACAAAGCAGATTCTCCATTCAACGGGTTTTTTGTGCATATGGGACTTCACATGCACCTTACTGAATAACGGATGTTTGGAATGTGATAAATCTTCTTGTTTAGCTATCTCCTTCATTTGCTTTATATTTTTAAAAATCGTATTCCAGTGGTCACTAAAATAATCAATGTGCTTCACAAATTGTGGTACATGTTTCTTCCCTCTCAGCAGGGAGATTCCGTTTGATGACTGCTATGTTTGTTCTACCATGGAGTGTGATTTTGTTGGATGGGAACCACCACTCCCAGCATTCTGACTATTGTAGTTATTAGCAAAGACTTCTTTCTTTTGCTAGGTGCTTCTCTTGATTGATACCGTTATCACTTATATTCATCAATTTCACAGTGGAGTAATGTATTTGAATCGTGAAATGTGGTAAAGTGTTTGTTCTTTACAGCAGGGTCATCTGGTTGTATGGCCACAAAGCAGATTCTCCATTCAACGGGTTTTTTGTGCATATGGGACTTCACATGCACCTTACTGAATAACGGATGTTTGGAATGTGATAAATCTTCTTGTTTAGCTATCTCCTTCATTTGCTTTATATTTTTAAAAATCGTATTCCAGTGGTCACTAAAATAATCAATGTGCTTCACAAATTGTGGTACATGTTTCTTCCCTCTCAGCAGGGAGATTCCGTTTGATGACTGCTATGTTTGTTCTACCATGGAGTGTGATTTTGTTGGATGGGAACCACCACTCCCAGCATTCTGACTATTGTAGTTATTAGCAAAGACTTCTTTCTTTTGCTAGGTGCTTCTCTTGATTGATACCGTTATCACTTATATTCATCAATTTCACAGTGGAGTAATGTATTTGAATCGTGAAATGTGGTAAATTGTTTGTTCTTTACAGCAGGGTCATGTGGTTGTATGGCCACAAAGCAGATTCTCCATTCAACGGGTTTTTTGTGCATATGGGACTTCACATGCACCTTACTGAATAACGGATGTTTGGAATGTGATAAATCTTCTTGTTTAGCTATCCCCTTCATTTGCTTTATATTTTTAAAAATCGTATTCCAGTGGTCACTAAAATAATCAATGTGCTTCACAAATTGTGGTACATGTTTCTTCCCTCTCAGCAGGGAGATTCCGTTTGATGACTGCTATGTTTGTTCTACCATGGAGTGTGATTTTGTTGGATGGGAACCACCACTCCCAGCATTCTGACTATTGTAGTTATTAGCAAAGACTTCTTTCTTTTGCTAGGTGCTTCTCTTGATTGATACCGTTATCACTTATATTCATCAATTTCACAGTGGAGTAATGTATTTGAATCGTGATATGTGGTTCAGTGTTTGTTCTTTACAGCAGGGTCATCTGGTTGTATGGCCACAAAGCAGATTCTCCATTCAACGGGTTTTTTGTGCATATGGGACTTCACATGCACCTTACTGAATAACGGATGTTTGGAATGTGATAAATCTTCTTGTTTAGCTATCTCCTTCATTTGCTTTATATTTTTAACAATCGTATTCCAGTGGTCACTAAAATAATCAATGTGCTTCACAAATTGTGGTACATGTTTCTTCCCTCTCAGCAGGGAGATTCCGTTTGATGACTGCTATGTTTGTTCTACCATGGAGTGTGATTTTGTTGGATGGGAACCACCACTCCCAGCATTCTGACTATTGTAGTTATTAGCAAAGACTTCTTTCTTTTGCTAGGTGCTTCTCTTGATTGATACCGTTATCACTTATATTCATCAATTTCACAGTGGAGTAATGTATTTGAATCGTGATATGTGGTTCAGTGTTTGTTCTTTACAGTAGGGTCATCTGGTTGTGTGGCCACAAAGCAGATTCTCCATTCAACGGGTTTTTTGTGCATATGGGACTTCACATGCACCTTACTGAATAACGGATGTTTGGAATGTGATAAATCTTCTTGTTTAGCTATCTCCTTCATTTGCTTTATATTTTTAAAAATCGTATTCCAGTGGTCACTAAAATAATCAATGTGCTTCACAAATTGTGGTACATGTTTCTTCCCTCTCAGCAGGGAGATTCCGTTTGATGACTGCTATGTTTGTTCTACCATGGAGTGTGATTTTGTTGGATGGGAACCACCACTCCCAGCATTCTGACTATTGTAGTTATTAGCAAAGACTTCTTTCTTTTGCTAGGTGCTTCTCTTGATTGATACCGTTATCACTTATATTCATCAATTTCACAGTGGAGTAATGTATTTGAATCGTGAAATGTGGTAAAGTGTTTGTTCTTTACAGCAGGGTCATCTGGTTGTATGGCCACAAAGCAGATTCTCCATTCAACGGGTTTTTTGTGCATATGGGACTTCACATGCACCTTACTGAATAACGGATGTTTGGAATGTGATAAATCTTCTTGTTTAGCTATCTCCTTCATTTGCTTTATATTTTTAAAAATCGTATTCCAGTGGTCACTAAAATAATCAATGTGCTTCACAAATTGTGGTACATGTTTCTTCCCTCTCAGCAGGGAGATTCCGTTTGATGACTGCTATGTTTGTTCTACCATGGAGTGTGATTTTGTTGGATGGGAACCACCACTCCCAGCATTCTGACTATTGTAGTTATTAGCAAAGACTTCTTTCTTTTGCTAGGTGCTTCTCTTGATTGATACCGTTATCACTTATATTCATCAATTTCACAGTGGAGTAATGTATTTGAATCGTGAAATGTGGTAAAGTGTTTGTTCTTTACAGCAGGGTCATCTGGTTGTATGGCCACAAAGCAGATTCTCCATTCAACGGGTTTTTTGTGCATATGGGACTTCACATGCACCTTACTGAATAACGGATGTTTGGAATGTGATAAATCTTCTTGTTTAGCTATCTCCTTCATTTGCTTTATATTTTTAAAAATCGTATTCCAGTGGTCACTAAAATAATCAATGTGCTTCACAAATTGTGGTACATGTTTCTTCCCTCTCAGCAGGGAGATTCCGTTTGATGACTGCTATGTTTGTTCTACCATGGAGTGTGATTTTGTTGGATGGGAACCACCACTCCCAGCATTCTGACTATTGTAGTTATTAGCAAAGACTTCTTTCTTTTGCTAGGTGCTTCTCTTGATTGATACCGTTATCACTTATATTCATCAATTTCACAGTGGAGTAATGTATTTGAATCGTGATATGTGGTTCAGTGTTTGTTCTTTACAGCAGGGTCATCTGGTTGTATGGCCACAAAGCAGATTCTCCATTCAACGGGTTTTTTGTGCATATGGGACTTCACATGCACCTTACTGAATAACGGATGTTTGGAATGTGATAAATCTTCTTGTTTAGCTATCTCCTTCATTTGCTTTATATTTTTAACAATCGTATTCCAGTGGTCACTAAAATAATCAATGTGCTTCACAAATTGTGGTACATGTTTCTTCCCTCTCAGCAGGGAGATTCCGTTTGATGACTGCTATGTTTGTTCTACCATGGAGTGTGATTTTGTTGGATGGGAACCACCACTCCCAGCATTCTGACTATTGTAGTTATTAGCAAAGACTTCTTTCTTTTGCTAGGTGCTTCTCTTGATTGATACCGTTATCACTTATATTCATCAATTTCACAGTGGAGTAATGTATTTGAATCGTGATATGTGGTTCAGTGTTTGTTCTTTACAGTAGGGTCATCTGGTTGTATGGCCACAAAGCAGATTCTCCATTCAACGGGTTTTTTGTGCATATGGGACTTCACATGCACCTTACTGAATAACGGATGTTTGGAATGTGATAAATCTTCTTGTTTAGCTATCTCCTTCATTTGCTTTATATTTTTAAAAATCGTATTCCAGTGGTCACTAAAATAATCAATGTGCTTCACAAATTGTGGTACATGTTTCTTCCCTCTCAGCAGGGAGATTCCGTTTGATGACTGCTATGTTTGTTCTACCATGGAGTGTGATTTTGTTGGATGGGAACCACCACTCCCAGCATTCTGACTATTGTAGTTATTAGCAAAGACTTCTTTCTTTTGCTAGGTGCTTCTCTTGATTGATACCGTTATCACTTATATTCATCAATTTCACAGTGGAGTAATGTATTTGAATCGTGAAATGTGGTAAAGTGTTTGTTCTTTACAGCAGGGTCATCTGGTTGTATGGCCACAAAGCAGATTCTCCATTCAACGGGTTTTTTGTGCATATGGGACTTCACATGCACCTTACTGAATAACGGATGTTTGGAATGTGATAAATCTTCTTGTTTAGCTATCTCCTTCATTTGCTTTATATTTTTAAAAATCGTATTCCAGTGGTCACTAAAATAATCAATGTGCTTCACAAATTGTGGTACATGTTTCTTCCCTCTCAGCAGGGAGATTCCGTTTGATGACTGCTATGTTTGTTCTACCATGGAGTGTGATTTTGTTGGATGGGAACCACCACTCCCAGCATTCTGACTATTGTAGTTATTAGCAAAGACTTCTTTCTTTTGCTAGGTGCTTCTCTTGATTGATACCGTTATCACTTATATTCATCAATTTCACAGTGGAGTAATGTATTTGAATCGTGAAATGTGGTAAAGTGTTTGTTCTTTACAGCAGGGTCATGTGGTTGTCTGGCCACAAAGCAGATTCTCCATTCAACGGGTTTTTTGTGCATATGGGACTTCACATGCACCTTACTGAATAACGGATGTTTGGAATGTGATAAATCTTCTTGTTTAGCTATCTCCTTCATTTGCTTTATATTTTTAAAAATCGTATTCCAGTGGTCACTAAAATAATCAATGTGCTTCACAAATTGTGGTACATTTTTCTTCCCTCTCAGCAGGGAGATTCCGTTTGATGACTGCTATGTTTGTTCTACCATGGAGTGTGATTTTGTTGGATGGGAACCACCACTCCCAGCATTCTGACTATTGTAGTTATTAGCAAAGACTTCTTTCTTGTGCTAGGTGCTTCTCTTGATTGATACCGTTATCACTTATATTCATCAATTTCACAGTGGAGTAATGTATTTGAATCATGAAATGTGGTAAAGTGTTTGTTCTTTACAGCAGGGTCATCTGGTTGTATGGCCACAAAGCAGATTCTCCATTCAACGGGTTTTTTGTGCATATGGGACTTCACATGCACCTTACTGAATAACGGATGTTTGGAATGTGATAAATCTTCTTGTTTAGCTATCCCCTTCATTTGCTTTATATTTTTAAAAATCGTATTCCAGTGGTCACTAAAATAATCAATGTGCTTCACAAATTGTGGTACATGTTTCTTCCCCCTCAGCAGGGAGATTCCGTTTGATGACTGCTATGTTTGTTCTACCATGGAGTGTGATTTTGTTGGATGGGAACCACCACTCCCAGCATTCTGACTATTGTAGTTATTAGCAAAGACTTCTTTCTTTTGCTAGGTGCTTCTCTTGATTGATACCGTTATCACTTATATTCATCAATTTCACAGTGGAGTAATGTATTTGAATCGTGATATGTGGTTCAGTGTTTGTTCTTTACAGCAGGGTCATCTGGTTGTATGGCCACAAAGCAGATTCTCCATTCAACGGGTTTTTTGTGCATATGGGACTTCACATGTACCTTACTGAATAACGGATGTTTGGAATGTGATAAATCTTCTTGTTTAGCTATCTCCTTCATTTGCTTTATATTTTTAAAAATCGTATTCCAGTGGTCACTAAAATAATCAATGTGCTTCACAAATTGTGGTACATTTTTCTTCCCTCTCAGCAGGGAGTTTCCGTTTGATGACTGCTATGTTTGTTCTACCATGGAGTGTGATTTTGTTGGATGGGAACCACCACTCCCAGCATTCTGACTATTGTAGTTATTAGCAAAGACTTCTTTCTTTTGCTAGGTGCTTCTCTTGATTGATACCGTTATCACTTATATTCATCAATTTCACAGTGGAGTAATGTATTTGAATCGTGAAATGTGGTAAAGTGTTTGTTCTTTACAGCAGGGTCATCTGGTTGTATGGCCACAAAGCAGATTCTCCATTCAACGGGTTTTTTGTGCATATGGGACTTCACATGCACCTTACTGAATAACGGATGTTTGGAATGTGATAAATCTTCTTGTTTAGCTATCTCCTTCATTTGCTTTATATTTTTAAAAATCGTATTCCAGTGGTCACTAAAATAATCAATGTGCTTCACAAATTGTGGTACATGTTTCTTCCCTCTCAGCAGGGAGATTCCGTTTGATGACTGCTATGTTTGTTCTACCATGGAGTGTGATTTTGTTGGATGGGAACCACCACTCCCAGCATTCTGACTATTGTAGTTATTAGCAAAGACTTCTTTCTTTTGCTAGGTGCTTCTCTTGATTGATACCGTTATCACTTATATTCATCAATTTCACAGTGGAGTAATGTATTTGAATCGTGAAATGTGGTAAAGTGTTTGTTCTTTACAGCAGGGTCATCTGGTTGTATGGCCACAAAGCAGATTCTCCATTCAACGGGTTTTTTGTGCATATGGGACTTCACATGCACCTTACTGAATAACGGATGTTTGGAATGTGATAAATCTTCTTGTTTAGCTATCTCCTTCATTTGCTTTATATTTTTAAAAATCGTATTCCAGTGGTCACTAAAATAATCAATGTGCTTCACAAATTGTGGTACATGTTTCTTCCCTCTCAGCAGGGAGATTCCGTTTGATGACTGCTATGTTTGTTCTACCATGGAGTGTGATTTTGTTGGATGGGAACCACCACTCCCAGCATTCTGACTATTGTAGTTATTAGCAAAGACTTCTTTCTTTTGCTAGGTGCTTCTCTTGATTGATACCGTTATCACTTATATTCATCAATTTCACAGTGGAGTAATGTATTTGAATCGTGAAATGTGGTAAAGTGTTTGTTCTTTACAGCAGGGTCATGTGGTTGTCTGGCCACAAAGCAGATTCTCCATTCAACGGGTTTTTTGTGCATATGGGACTTCACATGCACCTTACTGAATAACGGATGTTTGGAATGTGATAAATCTTCTTGTTTAGCTATCTCCTTCATTTGCTTTATATTTTTAAAAATCGTATTCCAGTGGTCACTAAAATAATCAATGTGCTTCACAAATTGTGGTACATTTTTCTTCCCTCTCAGCAGGGAGATTCCGTTTGATGACTGCTATGTTTGTTCTACCATGGAGTGTGATTTTGTTGGATGGGAACCACCACTCCCAGCATTCTGACTATTGTAGTTATTAGCAAAGACTTCTTTCTTGTGCTAGGTGCTTCTCTTGATTGATACCGTTATCACTTATATTCATCAATTTCACAGTGGAGTAATGTATTTGAATCATGAAATGTGGTAAAGTGTTTGTTCTTTACAGCAGGGTCATCTGGTTGTATGGCCACAAAGCAGATTCTCCATTCAACGGGTTTTTTGTGCATATGGGACTTCACATGCACCTTACTGAATAACGGATGTTTGGAATGTGATAAATCTTCTTGTTTAGCTATCCCCTTCATTTGCTTTATATTTTTAAAAATCGTATTCCAGTGGTCACTAAAATAATCAATGTGCTTCACAAATTGTGGTACATGTTTCTTCCCCCTCAGCAGGGAGATTCCGTTTGATGACTGCTATGTTTGTTCTACCATGGAGTGTGATTTTGTTGGATGGGAACCACCACTCCCAGCATTCTGACTATTGTAGTTATTAGCAAAGACTTCTTTCTTTTGCTAGGTGCTTCTCTTGATTGATACCGTTATCACTTATATTCATCAATTTCACAGTGGAGTAATGTATTTGAATCGTGATATGTGGTTCAGTGTTTGTTCTTTACAGCAGGGTCATCTGGTTGTATGGCCACAAAGCAGATTCTCCATTCAACGGGTTTTTTGTGCATATGGGACTTCACATGTACCTTACTGAATAACGGATGTTTGGAATGTGATAAATCTTCTTGTTTAGCTATCTCCTTCATTTGCTTTATATTTTTAAAAATCGTATTCCAGTGGTCACTAAAATAATCAATGTGCTTCACAAATTGTGGTACATTTTTCTTCCCTCTCAGCAGGGAGTTTCCGTTTGATGACTGCTATGTTTGTTCTACCATGGAGTGTGATTTTGTTGGATGGGAACCACCACTCCCAGCATTCTGACTATTGTAGTTATTAGCAAAGACTTCTTTCTTTTGCTAGGTGCTTCTCTTGATTGATACCGTTATCACTTATATTCATCAATTTCACAGTGGAGTAATGTATTTGAATCGTGAAATGTGGTAAAGTGTTTGTTCTTTACAGCAGGGTCATCTGGTTGTATGGCCACAAAGCAGATTCTCCATTCAACGGGTTTTTTGTGCATATGGGACTTCACATGCACCTTACTGAATAACGGATGTTTGGAATGTGATAAATCTTCTTGTTTAGCTATCTCCTTCATTTGCTTTATATTTTTAAAAATCGTATTCCAGTGGTCACTAAAATAATCAATGTGCTTCACAAATTGTGGTACATGTTTCTTCCCTCTCAGCAGGGAGATTCCGTTTGATGACTGCTATGTTTGTTCTACCATGGAGTGTGATTTTGTTGGATGGGAACCACCACTCCCAGCATTCTGACTATTGTAGTTATTAGCAAAGACTTCTTTCTTTTGCTAGGTGCTTCTCTTGATTGATACCGTTATCACTTATATTCATCAATTTCACAGTGGAGTAATGTATTTGAATCGTGAAATGTGGTAAAGTGTTTGTTCTTTACAGCAGGGTCATGTGGTTGTCTGGCCACAAAGCAGATTCTCCATTCAACGGGTTTTTTGTGCATATGGGACTTCACATGCACCTTACTGAATAACGGATGTTTGCAATGTGATAAATCTTCTTGTTTAGCTATCTCCTTCATTTGCTTTATATTTTTAAAAATCGTATTCCAGTGGTCACTAAAATAATCAATGTGCTTCACAAATTGTGGTACATTTTTCTTCCCTCTCAGCAGGGAGATTCCGTTTGATGACTGCTATGTTTGTTCTACCATGGAGTGTGATTTTGTTGGATGGGAACCACCACTCCCAGCATTCTGACTATTGTAGTTATTAGCAAAGACTTCTTTCTTGTGCTAGGTGCTTCTCTTGATTGATACCGTTATCACTTATATTCATCAATTTCACAGTGGAGTAATGTATTTGAATCATGAAATGTGGTAAAGTGTTTGTTCTTTACAGCAGGGTCATCTGGTTGTATGGCCACAAAGCAGATTCTCCATTCAACGGGTTTTTTGTGCATATGGGACTTCACATGCACCTTACTGAATAACGGATGTTTGGAATGTGATAAATCTTCTTGTTTAGCTATCCCCTTCATTTGCTTTATATTTTTAAAAATCGTATTCCAGTGGTCACTAAAATAATCAATGTGCTTCACAAATTGTGGTACATGTTTCTTCCCCCTCAGCAGGGAGATTCCGTTTGATGACTGCTATGTTTGTTCTACCATGGAGTGTGATTTTGTTGGATGGGAACCACCACTCCCAGCATTCTGACTATTGTAGTTATTAGCAAAGACTTCTTTCTTTTGCTAGGTGCTTCTCTTGATTGATACCGTTATCACTTATATTCATCAATTTCACAGTGGAGTAATGTATTTGAATCGTGATATGTGGTTCAGTGTTTGTTCTTTACAGCAGGGTCATCTGGTTGTATGGCCACAAAGCAGATTCTCCATTCAACGGGTTTTTTGTGCATATGGGACTTCACATGTACCTTACTGAATAACGGATGTTTGGAATGTGATAAATCTTCTTGTTTAGCTATCTCCTTCATTTGCTTTATATTTTTAAAAATCGTATTCCAGTGGTCACTAAAATAATCAATGTGCTTCACAAATTGTGGTACATTTTTCTTCCCTCTCAGCAGGGAGATTCCGTTTGATGACTGCTATGTTTGTTCTACCATGGAGTGTGATTTTGTTGGATGGGAACCACCACTCCCAGCATTCTGACTATTGTAGTTATTAGCAAAGACTTCTTTCTTTTGCTAGGTGCTTCTCTTGATTGATACCGTTATCACTTATATTCATCAATTTCACAGTGGAGTAATGTATTTGAATCGTGAAATGTGGTAAAGTGTTTGTTCTTTACAGCAGGGTCATCTGGTTGTATGGCCACAAAGCAGATTCTCCATTCAACGGGTTTTTTGTGCATATGGGACTTCACATGCACCTTACTGAATAACGGATGTTTGGAATATGATTAATCTTCTTGTTTAGCTATCCCCTTCATTTGCTTTATATTTTTAAAAATCGTATTCCAGTGGTCACTAAAATAATCAATGTGCTTCACAAATTGTGGTACATGTTTCTTCCCTCTCAGCAGGGAGATTCCGTTTGATGACTGCTATGTTTGTTCTACCATGGAGTGTGATTTTGTTGGATGGGAACCACCACTCCCAGCATTCTGACTATTGTAGTTATTAGCAAAGACTTCTTTCTTTTGCTAGGTGCTTCTCTTGATTGATACCGTTATCACTTATATTCATCAATTTCACAGTGGAGTAATGTATTTGAATCGTGATATGTGGTTCAGTGTTTGTTCTTTACAGCAGGGTCATCTGGTTGTATGGCCACAAAGCAGATTCTCCATTCAACGGGTTTTTTGTGCATATGGGACTTCACATGTACCTTACTGAATAACGGATGTTTGGAATGTGATAAATCTTCTTGTTTAGCTATCTCCTTCATTTGCTTTATATTTTTAAAAATCGTATTCCAGTGGTCACTAAAATAATCAATGTGCTTCACAAATTGTGGTACATGTTTCTTCCCTCTCAGCAGGGAGATTCCGTTTGATGACTGCTATGTTTGTTCTACCATGGAGTGTGATTTTGTTGGATGGGAACCACCACTCCCAGCATTCTGACTATTGTAGTTATTAGCAAAGACTTCTTTCTTTTGCTAGGTGCTTCTCTTGATTGATACCGTTATCACTTATATTCATCAATTTCACAGTGGAGTAATGTATTTGAATCGTGAAATGTGGTAAAGTGTTTGTTCTTTACAGCAGGGTCATCTGGTTGTATGGCCACAAAGCAGATTCTCCATTCAACGGGTTTTTTGTGCATATGGGACTTCACATGCACCTTACTGAATAACGGATGTTTGGAATGTGATAAATCTTCTTGTTTAGCTATCTCCTTCATTTGCTTTATATTTTTAAAAATCGTATTCCAGTGGTCACTAAAATAATCAATGTGCTTCACAAATTGTGGTACATGTTTCTTCCCTCTCAGCAGGGAGATTCCGTTTGATGACTGCTATGTTTGTTCTACCATGGAGTGTGATTTTGTTGGATGGGAACCACCACTCCCAGCATTCTGACTATTGTAGTTATTAGCAAAGACTTCTTTCTTTTGCTAGGTGCTTCTCTTGATTGATACCGTTATCACTTATATTCATCAATTTCACAGTGGAGTAATGTATTTGAATCGTGATATGTGGTTCAGTGTTTGTTCTTTACAGCAGGGTCATCTGGTTGTATGGCCACAAAGCAGATTCTCCATTCAACGGGTTTTTTGTGCATATGGGACTTCACATGTACCTTACTGAATAACGGATGTTTGGAATGTGATAAATCTTCTTGTTTAGCTATCTCCTTCATTTGCTTTATATTTTTAAAAATCGTATTCCAGTGGTCACTAAAATAATCAATGTGCTTCACAAATTGTGGTACATGTTTCTTCCCTCTCAGCAGGAAGATTCCGTTTGATGACGGCTATGTTTGTTCTACCATGGAGTGTGATTTTGTTGGATGGGAACCACCACTCCCAGCATTCTGACTATTGTAGTTATTAGCAAAGACTTCTTTCTTTTGCTAGGTGCTTCTCTTGATTGATACCGTTATCACTTATATTCATCAATTTCACAGTGGAGTAATGTATTTGAATCGTGATATGTGGTTCAGTGTTTGTTCTTTACAGCAGGGTCATCTGGTTGTATGGCCACAAAGCAGATTCTCCATTCAACGGGTTTTTTGTGCATATGGGACTTCACATGCACCTTACTGAATAACGGATGTTTGGAATGTGATAAATCTTCTTGTTTAGCTATCTCCTTCATTTGCTTTATATTTTTAAAAATCGTATTCCAGTGGTCACTAAAATAATCAATGTGCTTCACAAATTGTGGTACATGTTTCTTCCCTCTCAGCAGGGAGATTCCGTTTGATGACTGCTATGTTTGTTCTACCATGGAGTGTGATTTTGTTGGATGGGAACCACCACTCCCAGCATTCTGACTATTGTAGTTATTAGCAAAGACTTCTTTCTTTTGCTAGGTGCTTCTCTTGATTGATACCGTTATCACTTATATTCATCAATTTCACAGTGGAGTAATGTATTTGAATCGTGATATGTGGTTCAGTGTTTGTTCTTTACAGCAGGGTCATCTGGTTGTATGGCCACAAAGCAGATTCTCCATTCAACGGGTTTTTTGTGCATATGGGACTTCACATGTACCTTACTGAATAACGGATGTTTGGAATGTGATAAATCTTCTTGTTTAGCTATCTCCTTCATTTGCTTTATATTTTTAAAAATCGTATTCCAGTGGTCACTAAAATAATCAATGTGCTTCACAAATTGTGGTACATGTTTCTTCCCTCTCAGCAGGGAGATTCCGTTTGATGACTGCTATGTTTGTTCTACCATGGAGTGTGATTTTGTTGGATGGGAACCACCACTCCCAGCATTCTGACTATTGTAGTTATTAGCAAAGACTTCTTTCTTTTGCTAGGTGCTTCTCTTGATTGATACCGTTATCACTTATATTCATCAATTTCACAGTGGAGTAATGTATTTGAATCGTGAAATGTGGTAAAGTGTTTGTTCTTTACAGCAGGGTCATCTGGTTGTATGGCCACAAAGCAGATTCTCCATTCAACGGGTTTTTTGTGCATATGGGACTTCACATGCACCTTACTGAATAACGGATGTTTGGAATGTGATAAATCTTCTTGTTTAGCTATCTCCTTCATTTGCTTTATATTTTTAAAAATCGTATTCCAGTGGTCACTAAAATAATCAATGTGCTTCACAAATTGTGGTACATGTTTCTTCCCTCTCAGCAGGGAGATTCCGTTTGATGACTGCTATGTTTGTTCTACCATGGAGTGTGATTTTGTTGGATGGGAACCACCACTCCCAGCATTCTGACTATTGTAGTTATTAGCAAAGACTTCTTTCTTTTGCTAGGTGCTTCTCTTGATTGATACCGTTATCACTTATATTCATCAATTTCACAGTGGAGTAATGTATTTGAATCGTGAAATGTGGTAAAGTGTTTGTTCTTTACAGCAGGGTCATCTGGTTGTATGGCCACAAAGCAGATTCTCCATTCAACGGGTTTTTTGTGCATATGGGACTTCACATGCACCTTACTGAATAACGGATGTTTGGAATGTGATAAATCTTCTTGTTTAGCTATCCCCTTCATTTGCTTTATATTTTTAAAAATCGTATTCCAGTGGTCACTAAAATAATCAATGTGCTTCACAAATTGTGGTACATGTTTCTTCCCTCTCAGCAGGAAGATTCCGTTTGATGACGGCTATGTTTGTTCTACCATGGAGTGTGATTTTGTTGGATGGGAACCACCACTCCCAGCATTCTGACTATTGTAGTTATTAGCAAAGACTTCTTTCTTTTGCTAGGTGCTTCTCTTGATTGATACCGTTATCACTTATATTCATCAATTTCACAGTGGAGTAATGTATTTGAATCGTGATATGTGGTTCAGTGTTTGTTCTTTACAGCAGGGTCATCTGGTTGTATGGCCACAAAGCAGATTCTCCATTCAACGGGTTTTTTGTGCATATGGGACTTCACATGCACCTTACTGAATAACGGATGTTTGGAATGTGATAAATCTTCTTGTTTAGCTATCTCCTTCATTTGCTTTATATTTTTAAAAATCGTATTCCAGTGGTCACTAAAATAATCAATGTGCTTCACAAATTGTGGTACATGTTTCTTCCCTCTCAGCAGGGAGATTCCGTTTGATGACTGCTATGTTTGTTCTACCATGGAGTGTGATTTTGTTGGATGGGAACCACCACTCCCAGCATTCTGACTATTGTAGTTATTAGCAAAGACTTCTTTCTTTTGCTAGGTGCTTCTCTTGATTGATACCGTTATCACTTATATTCATCAATTTCACAGTGGAGTAATGTATTTGAATCGTGAAATGTGGTAAAGTGTTTGTTCTTTACAGCAGGGTCATCTGGTTGTATGGCCACAAAGCAGATTCTCCATTCAACGGGTTTTTTGTGCATATGGGACTTCACATGCACCTTACTGAGTAACGGATGTTTGGAATGTGATAA
Source organism: Schistocerca nitens (assembly GCF_023898315.1). Taxonomy (NCBI): domain Eukaryota; kingdom Metazoa; phylum Arthropoda; class Insecta; order Orthoptera; family Acrididae; genus Schistocerca; species Schistocerca nitens. The sequence goes on from NW_026046001.1 coordinate 5,387,240, forward strand.
ATCTTCTTGTTTAGCTATCTCCTTCATTTGCTTTATATTTTTAAAAATCGTATTCCAGTGGTCACTAAAATAATCAATGTGCTTCACAACTTGTGGTACATGTTTCTTCCCTCTCTGCAGGGAGATTCCGTTTGATGACTGCTATGTTTGTTCTACCATGGAGTGTGATTTTGTTGGATGGGAACCACCACTCCCAGCATTCTGACTATTGTAGTTATTAGCAAAGACTTCTTTCTTTTGCTACGTGCTTCTCTTGATTGATACCGTTATCACTTATATTCATCAATTTCACAGTGGAGTAATGTATTTGAATCGTGAAATGTGGTAAAGTGTTTGTTCTTTACAGCAGGGTCATCTGGTTGTATGGCCACAAAGCAGATTCTCCATTCAACGGGTTTTTTGTGCATATGGGACTTCACATGCACCTTACTGAATAACGGATGTTTGGAATGTGATAAATCTTCTTGGTTAGCTATCTCCTTCATTTGCTTTATATTTTTAAAAATCGTATTCCAGTGGTCACTAAAATAATCAATGTGCTTCACAAATTGTGGTACATGTTTCTTCCCTCTCAGCAGGGAGATTCCGTTTGATGACTGCTATGTTTGTTCTACCATGGAGTGTGATTTTGTTGGATGGGAACCACCACTCCCAGCATTCTGACTATTGTAGTTATTAGCAAAGACTTCTTTCTTTTGCTAGGTGCTTCTCTTGATTGATACCGTTATCACTTATATTCATCAATTTCACAGTGGAGTAATGTATTTGAATCGTGAAATGTGGTAAAGTGTTTGTTCTTTACAGCAGGGTCATCTGGTTGTATGGCCACAAAGCAGATTCTCCATTCAACGGGTTTTTTGTGCATATGGGACTTCACATGCAACTTACTGAATAACGGATGTTTGGAATGTGATAAATCTTCTTGTTTAGCTATCTCCTTCATTTGCTTTATATTTTTAAAAATCGTATTCCAGTGGTCACTAAAATAATCAATGTGCTTCACAAATTGTGGTACATTTTTCTTCCCTCTCAGCAGGGAGATTCCGTTTGATGACTGCTATGTTTGTTCTACCATGGAGTGTGATTTTGTTGGATGGGAACCACCACTCCCAGCATTCTGACTATTGTAGTTATTAGCAAAGACTTCTTTCTTTTGCTAGGTGCTTCTCTTGATTGATACCGTTATCACTTATATTCATCAATTTCACAGTGGAGTAATGTATTTGAATCGTGAAATGTGGTAAAGTGTTTGTTCTTTACAGCAGGGTCATCTGGTTGTATGGCCACAAAGCAGATTCTCCATTCAACGGGTTTTTTGTGCATATGGGACTTCACATGCACCTTACTGAATAACGGATGTTTGGAATGTGATAAATCTTCTTGTTTAGCTATCTCCTTCATTTGCTTTATATTTTTAAAAATCGTATTCCAGTGGTCACTAAAATAATCAATGTGCTTCACAAATTGTGGTACATGTTTCTTCCCTCTCAGCAGGGAGATTCCGTTTGATGACTGCTATGTTTGTTCTACCATGGAGTGTGATTTTGTTGGATGGGAACCACCACTCCCAGCATTCTGACTCTTGTAGTTATTAGCAAAGACTTCTTTCTTTTGCTAGGTGCTTCTCTTGATTGATACCGTTATCACTTATATTCATCAATTTCACAGTGGAGTAATGTATTTGAATCGTGAAATGTGGTAAAGTGTTTGTTCTTTACAGCAGGGTCATCTGGTTGTATGGCCACAAAGCAGATTCTCCATTCAACGGGTTTTTTGTGCATATGGGACTTCACATGCACCTTACTGAATAACGGATGTTTGGAATGTGATAAATCTTCTTGTTTAGCTATCTCCTTCATTTGCTTTATATTTTTAAAAATCGTATTCCAGTGGTCACTAAAATAATCAATGTGCTTCACAAATTGTGGTACATGTTTCTTCCCTCTCAGCAGGGAGATTCCGTTTGATGACTGCTATGTTTGTTCTACCATGGAGTGTGATTTTGTTGGATGGGAACCACCACTCCCAGCATTCTGACTATTGTAGTTATTAGCAAAGACTTCTTTCTTTTGCTAGGTGCTTCTCTTGATTGATACCGTTATCACTTATATTCATCAATTTCACAGTGGAGTAATGTATTTGAATCGTGAAATGTGGTAAAGTGTTTGTTCTTTACAGCAGGGTCATCTGGTTGTATGGCCACAAAGCAGATTCTCCATTCAACGGGTTTTTTGTGCATATGGGACTTCACATGCACCTTACTGAATAACGGATGTTTGGAATGTGATAAATCTTCTTGTTTAGCTATCCCCTTCATTTGCTTTATATTTTTAAAAATCGTATTCCAGCGGTCACTAAAATAATCAATGTGCTTCACAAATTGTGGTACATGTTTCTTCCCTCTCAGCAGGGAGATTCCGTTTGATGACTGCTATGTTTGTTCTACCATGGAGTGTGATTTTGTTGGATGGGAACCACCACTCCCAGCATTCTGACTATTGTAGTTATTAGCAAAGACTTCTTTCTTTTGCTAGGTGCTTCTCTTGATTGATACCGTTATCACTTATATTCATCAATTTCACAGTGGAGTAATGTATTTGAATCGTGATATGTGGTTCAGTGTTTGTTCTTTACAGCAGGGTCATCTGGTTGTATGGCCACAAAGCAGATTCTCCATTCAACGGGTTTTTTGTGCATATGGGACTTCACATGCACCTTACTGAATAACGGATGTTTGGAATGTGATAAATCTTCTTGTTTAGCTATCTCCTTCATTTGCTTTATATTTTTAACAATCGTATTCCAGTGGTCACTAAAATAATCAATGTGCTTCACAAATTGTGGTACATGTTTCTTCCCTCTCAGCAGGGAGATTCCGTTTGATGACTGCTATGTTTGTTCTACCATGGAGTGTGATTTTGTTGGATGGGAACCACCACTCCCAGCATTCTGACTATTGTAGTTATTAGCAAAGACTTCTTTCTTTTGCTAGGTGCTTCTCTTGATTGATACCGTTATCACTTATATTCATCAATTTCACAGTGGAGTAATGTATTTGAATCGTGATATGTGGTTCAGTGTTTGTTCTTTACAGTAGGGTCATCTGGTTGTATGGCCACAAAGCAGATTCTCCATTCAACGGGTTTTTTGTGCATATGGGACTTCACATGCACCTTACTGAATAACGGATGTTTGGAATGTGATAAATCTTCTTGTTTAGCTATCTCCTTCATTTGCTTTATATTTTTAAAAATCGTATTCCAGTGGTCACTAAAATAATCAATGTGCTTCACAAATTGTGGTACATGTTTCTTCCCTCTCAGCAGGGAGATTCCGTTTGATGACTGCTATGTTTGTTCTACCATGGAGTGTGATTTTGTTGGATGGGAACCACCACTCCCAGCATTCTGACTATTGTAGTTATTAGCAAAGACTTCTTTCTTTTGCTAGGTGCTTCTCTTGATTGATACCGTTATCACTTATATTCATCAATTTCACAGTGGAGTAATGTATTTGAATCGTGAAATGTGGTAAAGTGTTTGTTCTTTACAGCAGGGTCATCTGGTTGTATGGCCACAAAGCAGATTCTCCATTCAACGGGTTTTTTGTGCATATGGGACTTCACATGCACCTTACTGAATAACGGATGTTTGGAATGTGATAAATCTTCTTGTTTAGCTATCTCCTTCATTTGCTTTATAGTTTTAAAAATCGTATTCCAGTGGTCACTAAAATAATCAATGTGCTTCACAAATTGTGGTACATGTTTCTTCCCTCTCAGCAGGGAGATTCCGTTTGATGACTGCTATGTTTGTTCTACCATGGAGTGTGATTTTGTTGGATGGGAACCACCACTCCCAGCATTCTGACTATTGTAGTTATTAGCAAAGACTTCTTTCTTTTGCTAGGTGCTTCTCTTGATTGATACCGTTATCACTTATATTCATCAATTTCACAGTGGAGTAATGTATTTGAATCGTGAAATGTGGTAAAGTGTTTGTTCTTTACAGCAGGGTCATCTGGTTGTATGGCCACAAAGCAGATTCTCCATTCAACGGGTTTTTTGTGCATATGGGACTTCACATGCACCTTACTGAATAACGGATGTTTGGAATGTGATAAATCTTCTTGTTTAGCTATCTCATTCATTTGCTTTATATTTTTAAAAATCATATTCCATTGGTCACTAAAATAATCAATGTGCTTCACAAATTGTGGTACATGTTTCTTCCCTCTCAGCAGGGAGATTCCGTTTGATGACTGCTATGTTTGTTCTACCATGGAGTGTGATTTTGTTGGATGGGAACCACCACTCCCAGCATTCTGACTATTGTAGTTATTAGCAAAGACTTCTTTCTTTTGCTAGGTGCTTCTCTTGATTGATACCGTTATCACTTATATTCATCAATTTCACAGTGGAGTAATGTATTTGAATCGTGAAATGTGGTAAAGTGTTTGTTCTTTACAGCAGGGTCATCTGGTTGTATGGCCACAAAGCAGATTCTCCATTCAACGGGTTTTTTGTGCATATGGGACTTCACATGCACCTTACTGAATAACGGATGTTTGGAATGTGTTAAATCTTCTTGTTTAGCTATCTCCTTCATTTGCTTTATATTTTTAAAAATCGTATTCCAGTGGTCACTAAAATAATCAATGTGCTTCACAAATTGTGGTACATGTTTCTTCCCTCTCAGCAGGGAGATTCCGTTTGATGACTGCTATGTTTGTTCTACCATGGAGTGTGATTTTGTTGGATGGGAACCACCACTCCCAGCATTCTGACTATTGTAGTTATTAGCAAAGACTTCTTTCTTTTGCTAGGTGCTTCTCTTGATTGATACCGTTATCACTTATATTCATCAATTTCACAGTGGAGTAATGTATTTGAATCGTGAAATGTGGTAAAGTGTTTGTTCTTTACAGCAGGGTCATCTGGTTGTATGGCCACAAAGCAGATTCTCCATTCAACGGGTTTTTTGTGCATATGGGACTTCACATGCACCTTACTGAATAACGGATGTTTGGAATGTGATAAATCTTCTTGTTTAGCTATCTCCTTCATTTGCTTTATATTTTTAAAAATCGTATTCCAGTGGTCACTAAAATAATCAATGTGCTTCACAAATTGTGGTACATGTTTCTTCCCTCTCAGCAGGGAGATTCCGTTTGATGACTGCTATGTTTGTTCTACCATGGAGTGTGATTTTGTTGGATGGGAACCACCACTCCCAGCATTCTGACTATTGTAGTTATTAGCAAAGACTTCTTTCTTTTGCTAGGTGCTTCTCTTGATTGATACCGTTATCACTTATATTCATCAATTTCACAGTGGAGTAATGTATTTGAATCGTGATATGTGGTTCAGTGTTTGTATTTTACAGCAGGGTCATCTGGTTGTATGGCCACAAAGCAGATTCTCCATTCAACGGGTTTTTTGTGCATATGGGACTTCACATGCACCTTACTGAATAACGGATGTTTGGAATGTGATAAATCTTCTTGTTTAGCTATTTCCTTCATTTGCTTTATATTTTTAACAATCGTATTCCAGTGGTCACTAAAATAATCAATGTGCTTCACAAATTGTGGTACATGTTTCTTCCCTCTCAGCAGGGAGATTCCGTTTGATGACTGCTATGTTTGTTCTACCATGGAGTGTGATTTTGTTGGATGGGAACCACCACTCCCAGCATTCTGACTATTGTAGTTATTAGCAAAGACTTCTTTCTTTTGCTAGGTGCTTCTCTTGATTGATACCGTTATCACTTATATTCATCAATTTCACAGTGGAGTAATGTATTTGAATCGTGAAATGTGGTAAAGTGTTTGTTCTTTACAGCAGGGTCATCTGGTTGTATGGCCACAAAGCAGATTCTCCATTCAACGGGTTTTTTGTGCATATGGGACTTCACATGCACCTTACTGAATAACGGATGTTTGGAATGTGATAAATCTTCTTGTTTAGCTATCTCCTTCATTTGCTTTATATTTTTAAAAATCGTATTCCAGTGGTCACTAAAATAATCAATGTGCTTCACAAATTGTGGTACATGTTTCTTCCCTCTCAGCAGGGAGATTCCGTTTGATGACTGCTATGTTTGTTCTACCATGGAGTGTGATTTTGTTGGATGGGAACCACCACTCCCAGCATTCTGACTATTGTAGTTATTAGCAAAGACTTCTTTCTTTTGCTAGGTGCTTCTCTTGATTGATACCGTTATCACTTATATTCATCAATTTCACAGTGGAGTAATGTATTTGAATCGTGAAATGTGGTAAAGTGTTTGTTCTTTACAGCAGGGTCATCTGGTTGTATGGCCACAAAGCAGATTCTCCATTCAACGGGTTTTTTGTGCATATGGGACTTCACATGCACCTTACTGAATAACGGATGTTTGGAATGTGATAAATCTTCTTGTTTAGCTATCTCCTTCATTTGCTTTATATTTTTAAAAATCGTATTCCAGTGGTCACTAAAATAATCAATGTGCTTCACAAATTGTGGTACATGTTTCTTCCCTCTCAGCAGGGAGATTCCGTTTGATGACTGCTATGTTTGTTCTACCATGGAGTGTGATTTTGTTGGATGGGAACCACCACTCCCAGCATTCTGACTATTGTAGTTATTAGCAAAGACTTCTTTCTTTTGCTAGGTGCTTCTCTTGATTGATACCGTTATCACTTATATTCATCAATTTCACAGTGGAGTAATGTATTTGAATCGTGAAATGTGGTAAAGTGTTTGTTCTTTACAGCAGGGTCATCTGGTTGTATGGCCACAAAGCAGATTCTCCATTCAACGGGTTTTTTGTGCATATGGGACTTCACATGCACCTTACTGAATAACGGATGTTTGGAATGTGATAAATCTTCTTGTTTAGCTATCTCCTTCATTTGCTTTATATTTTTAAAAATCGTATTCCAGTGGTCACTAAAATAATCAATGTGCTTCACAAATTGTGGTACATGTTTCTTCCCTCTCAGCAGGGAGATTCCGTTTGATGACTGCTATGTTTGTTCTACCATGGAGTGTGATTTTATTGGATGGGAACCACCACTCCCAGCATTCTGACTATTGTAGTTATTAGCAAAGACTTCTTTCTTTTGCTAGGTGCTTCTCTTGATTGATACCGTTATCACTTATATTCATCAATTTCACAGTGGAGTAATGTATTTGAATCGTGAAATGTGGTAAAGTGTTTGTTCTTTACAGCAGGGTCATCTGGTTGTATGGCCACAAAGCAGATTCTCCATTCAACGGGTTTTTTGTGCATATGGGACTTCACATGCACCTTACTGAATAACGGATGTTTGGAATGTGATAAATCTTCTTGTTTAGCTATCTCCTTCATTTGCTTTATATTTTTAAAAATCGTATTCCAGTGGTCACTAAAATAATCAATGTGCTTCACAAATTGTGGTACATGTTTCTTCCCTCTCAGCAGGGAGATTCCGTTTGATGACTGCTATGTTTGTTCTACCATGGAGTGTGATTTTGTTGGATGGGAACCACCACTCCCAGCATTCTGACTATTGTAGTTATTAGCAAAGACTTCTTTCTTTTGCTAGGTGCTTCTCTTGATTGATACCGTTATCACTTATATTCATCAATTTCACAGTGGAGTAATGTATTTGAATCGTGATATGTGGTTCAGTGTTTGTTCTTTACAGCAGGGTCATCTGGTTGTATGGCCACAAAGCAGATTCTCCATTCAACGGGTTTTTTGTGCATATGGGACTTCACATGCACCTTACTGAATAACGGATGTTTGGAATGTGATAAATCTTCTTGTTTAGCTATCTCCTTCATTTGCTTTATATTTTTAACAATCGTATTCCAGTGGTCACTAAAATAATCAATGTGCTTCACAAATTGTGGTACATGTTTCTTCCCTCTCAGCAGGGAGATTCCGTTTGATGACTGCTATGTTTGTTCTACCATGGAGTGTGATTTTGTTGGATGGGAACCACCACTCCCAGCATTCTGACTATTGTAGTTATTAGCAAAGACTTCTTTCTTTTGCTAGGTGCTTCTCTTGATTGATACCGTTATCACTTATATTCATCAATTTCACAGTGGAGTAATGTATTTGAATCGTGATATGTGGTTCAGTGTTTGTTCTTTACAGCAGGGTCTTCTGGTTGTATGGCCACAAAGCAGATTCTCCATTCAACGGGTTTTTTGTGCATATGGGACTTCACATGCACCTTACTGAATAACGGATGTTTGGAATGTGATAAATCTTCTTGTTTAGCTATCTCCTTCATTTGCTTTATATTTTTAAAAATCGTATTCCAGTGGTCACTAAAATAATCAATGTGCTTCACAAATTGTGGTACATGTTTCTTCCCTCTCAGCAGGGAGATTCCGTTTGATGACTGCTATGTTTGTTCTACCATGGAGTGTGATTTTGTTGGATGGGAACCACCACTCCCAGCATTCTGACTATTGTAGTTATTAGCAAAGACTTCTTTCTTTTGCTAGGTGCTTCTCTTGATTGATACCGTTATCACTTATATTCATCAATTTCACAGTGGAGTAATGTATTTGAATTGTGAAATGTGGTAAAGTGTTTGTTCTTTACAGCAGGGTCAAATGGTATCTGAGCACTATGGGACTCAACTGCTGTGGTCATTAGTCCCCTAGAACTTAGAACTACTTAAACCTAACTAACCTAAGGACGGCACACAACACCCAGCCATCACGAGGCAGAGAAAATCCCTGACCCCGCCGGGAATCGAACCCGGGAACCCGGGCGTGGGAAGCGAGAACGCTACCGCTACAGCAGGGTCATCTGGTTGTATGGCCACAAAGCAGATTCTCCATTCAACGGGTTTTTTGTGCATATGGGACTTCACATGCACCTTACTGAATAACGGATGTTTGGAATGTGATAAATCTTCTTGTTTAGCTATCTCCTTCATTTGCTTTATATTTTTAAAAATCGTATTCCAGTGGTCACTAAAATAATCAATGTGCTTCACAAATTGTGGTACATGTTTCTTCCCTCTCAGCAGGGAGATTCCGTTTGATGACTGCTATGTTTGTTCTACCATGGAGTGTGATTTTGTTGGATGGGAACCACCACTCCCAGCATTCTGACTATTGTAGTTATTAGCAAAGACTTCTTTCTTTTGCTAGGTGCTTCTCTTGATTGATACCGTTATCACTTATATTCATCAATTTCACAGTGGAGTAATGTATTTGAATCGTGAAATGTGGTAAAGTGTTTGTTCTTTACAGCAGGGTCATCTGGTTGTATGGCCACAAAGCAGATTCTCCATTCAACGGGTTTTTTGTGCATATGGGACTTCACATGCACCTTACTGAATAACGGATGTTTGGAATGTGATAAATCTTCTTGTTTAGCTATCTCCTTCATTTGCTTTATATTTTTAAAAATCGTATTCCAGTGGTCACTAAAATAATCAATGTGCTTCACAAATTGTGCTACATGTTTCTTCCCTCTCAGCAGGGAGATTCCGTTTGATGACTGCTATGTTTGTTCTACCGTGGAGTGTGATTTTGTTGGATGGGAACCACCACTCCCAGCATTCTGACTATTGTAGTTATTAGCAAAGACTTCTTTCTTTTGCTAGGTGCTTCTCTTGATTGATACCGTTATCACTTATATTCATCAATTTCACAGTGGAGTAATGTATTTGAATCGTGAAATGTGGTAAAGTGTTTGTTCTTTACAGCAGGGTCATCTGGTTGTATGGCCACAAAGCAGATTCTCCATTCAACGGGTTTTTTGTGCATATGGGACTTCACATGCACCTTACTGAATAACGGATGTTTGGAATGTGATAAATCTTCTTGTTTAGCTATCTCCTTCATTTGCTTTATATTTTTAAAAATCGTATTCCAGTGGTCACTAAAATAATCAATGTGCTTCACAAATTGTGGTACATGTTTCTTCCCTCTCAGCAGGGAGATTCCGTTTGATGACTGCTATGTTTGTTCTACCATGGAGTGTGATTTTGTTGGATGGGAACCACCACTCCCAGCATTCTGACTATTGTAGTTATTAGCAAAGACTTCTTTCTTTTGCTAAGTGCTTCTCTTGATTGATACCGTTATCACTTATATTCATCAATTTCACAGTGGAGTAATGTATTTGAATCGTGAAATGTGGTAAAGTGTTTGTTCTTTACAGCAGGGTCATCTGGTTGTATGGCCACAAAGCAGATTCTCCATTCAACGGGTTTTTTGTGCATATGGGACTTCACATGCACCTTACTGAATAACGGATGTTTGGAATATGATAAATCTTCTTGTTTAGCTATCCCCTTCATTTGCTTTATATTTTTAAAAATCGTATTCCAGTGGTCACTAAAATAATCAATGTGCTTCACAAATTGTGGTACATGTTTCTTCCCTCTCAGCAGGGAGATTCCGTTTGATGACTGCTATGTTTGTTCTACCATGGAGTGTGATTTTGTTCGATGGGAACCACCACTCCCAGCATTCTGACTATTGTAGTTATTAGCAAAGACTTCTTTCTTTTGCTAGGTGCTTCTCTTGATTGATACCGTTATCACTTATATTCATCAATTTCACAGTGGAGTAATGTATTTGAATCGTGATATGTGGTTCAGTGTTTGTTCTTTACAGCAGGGTCATCTGGTTGTATGGCCACAAAGCAGATTCTCCATTCAACGGGTTTTTTGTGCATATGGGACTTCACATGTACCTTACTGAATAACGGATGTTTGGAATGTGATAAATCTTCTTGTTTAGCTATCTCCTTCATTTGCTTTATATTTTTAAAAATCGTATTCCAGTGGTCACTAAAATAATCAATGTGCTTCACAAATTGTGGTACATTTTTCTTCCCTCTCAGCAGGGAGATTCCGTTTGATGACTGCTATGTTTGTTCTACCATGGAGTGTGATTTTGTTGGATGGGAACCACCACTCCCAGCATTCTGACTATTGTAGTTATTAGCAAAGACTTCTTTCTTTTGCTAGGTGCTTCTCTTGATTGATACCGTTATCACTTATATTCATCAATTTCACAGTGGAGTAATGTATTTGAATCGTGAAATGTGGTAAAGTGTTTGTTCTTTACAGCAGGGTCATCTGGTTGTATGGCCACAAAGCAGATTCTCCATTCAACGGGTTTTTTGTGCATATGGGACTTCACATGCACCTTACTGAATAACGGATGTTTGGAATGTGATAAATCTTCTTGTTTAGCTATCTCCTTCATTTGCTTTATATTTTTAAAAATCGTATTCCAGTGGTCACTAAAATAATCAATGTGCTTCACAAATTGTGGTACATGTTTCTTCCCTCTCAGCAGGGAGATTCCGTTTGATGACTGCTATGTTTGTTCTACCATGGAGTGTGATTTTGTTGGATGGGAACCACCACTCCCAGCATTCTGACTCTTGTAGTTATTAGCAAAGACTTCTTTCTTTTGCTAGGTGCTTCTCTTGATTGATACCGTTATCACTTATATTCATCAATTTCACAGTGGAGTAATGTATTTGAATCGTGAAATGTGGTAAAGTGTTTGTTCTTTACAGCAGGGTCATCTGGTTGTATGGCCACAAAGCAGATTCTCCATTCAACGGGTTTTTTGTGCATATGGGACTTCACATGCACCTTACTGAATAACGGATGTTTGGAATGTGATAAATCTTCTTGTTTAGCTATCCCCTTCATTTGCTTTATATTTTTAAAAATTGTATTCCAGTGGTCACTAAAATAATCAATGTGCTTCACAAATTGTTGTACATGTTTCTTCCCTCTCAGCAGGGAGATTCCGTTTGATGACTGCTATGTTTGTTCTACCATGGAGTGTGATTTTGTTGGATGGGAACCACCACTCCCAGCATTCTGACTATTGTAGTTATTAGCAAAGACTTCTTTCTTTTGCTAGGTGCTTCTCTTGATTGATACCGTTATCACTTATATTCATCAATTTCACAGTGGAGTAATGTATTTGAATCGTGATATGTGGTTCAGTGTTTGTTCTTTACAGCAGGGTCATCTGGTTGTATGGCCACAAAGCAGATTCTCCATTCAACGGGTTTTTTGTGCATATGGGACTTCACATGTACCTTACTGAATAACGGATGTTTGGAATGTGATAAATCTTCTTGTTTAGCTATCTCCTTCATTTGCTTTATATTTTTAAAAATCGTATTCCAGTGGTCACTAAAATAATCAATGTGCTTCACAAATTGTGGTACATTTTTCTTCCCTCTCAGCAGGGAGATTCCGTTTGATGACTGCTATGTTTGTTCTACCATGGAGTGTGATTTTGTTGGATGGGAACCACCACTCCCAGCATTCTGACTATTGTAGTTATTAGCAAAGACTTCTTTCTTTTGCTAGGTGCTTCTCTTGATTGATACCGTTATCACTTATATTCATCAATTTCACAGTGGAGTAATGTATTTGAATCGTGAAATGTGGTAAAGTGTTTGTTCTTTACAGCAGGGTCATCTGGTTGTATGGCCACAAAGCAGATTCTCCATTCAACGGGTTTTTTGTGCATATGGGACTTCACATGCACCTTACTGAATAACGGATGTTTGGAATGTGATAAATCTTCTTGTTTAGCTATCTCCTTCATTTGCTTTATATTTTTAAAAATCGTATTCCAGTGGTCACTAAAATAATCAATGTGCTTCACAAATTGTGGTACATGTTTCTTCCCTCTCAGCAGGGAGATTCCGTTTGATGACTGCTATGTTTGTTCTACCATGGAGTGTGATTTTGTTGGATGGGAACCACCACTCCCAGCATTCTGACTCTTGTAGTTATTAGCAAAGACTTCTTTCTTTTGCTAGGTGCTTCTCTTGATTGATACCGTTATCACTTATATTCATCAATTTCACAGTGGAGTAATGTATTTGAATCGTGAAATGTGGTAAAGTGTTTGTTCTTTACAGCAGGGTCATCTGGTTGTATGGCCACAAAGCAGATTCTCCATTCAACGGGTTTTTTGTGCATATGGGACTTCACATGCACCTTACTGAATAACGGATGTTTGGAATGTGATAAATCTTCTTGTTTAGCTATCTCCTTCATTTGCTTTATATTTTTAAAAATCGTATTCCAGTGGTCACTAAAATAATCAATGTGCTTCACAAATTGTGGTACATGTTTCTTCCCTCTCAGCAGGGAGATTCCGTTTGATGACTGCTATGTTTGTTCTACCATGGAGTGTGATTTTGTTGGATGGGAACCACCACTCCCAGCATTCTGACTATTGTAGTTATTAGCAAAGACTTCTTTCTTTTGCTAGGTGCTTCTCTTGATTGATACCGTTATCACTTATATTCATCAATTTCACAGTGGAGTAATGTATTTGAATCGTGAAATGTGGTAAAGTGTTTGTTCTTTACAGCAGGGTCATCTGGTTGTATGGCCACAAAGCAGATTCTCCATTCAACGGGTTTTTTGTGCATATGGGACTTCACATGCACCTTACTGAATAACGGATGTTTGGAATGTGATAAATCTTCTTGTTTAGCTATCCCCTTCATTTGCTTTATATTTTTAAAAATCGTATTCCAGCGGTCACTAAAATAATCAATGTGCTTCACAAATTGTGGTACATGTTTCTTCCCTCTCAGCAGGGAGATTCCGTTTGATGACTGCTATGTTTGTTCTACCATGGAGTGTGATTTTGTTGGATGGGAACCACCACTCCCAGCATTCTGACTATTGTAGTTATTAGCAAAGACTTCTTTCTTTTGCTAGGTGCTTCTCTTGATTGATACCGTTATCACTTATATTCATCAATTTCACAGTGGAGTAATGTATTTGAATCGTGATATGTGGTTCAGTGTTTGTTCTTTACAGCAGGGTCATCTGGTTGTATGGCCACAAAGCAGATTCTCCATTCAACGGGTTTTTTGTGCATATGGGACTTCACATGCACCTTACTGAATAACGGATGTTTGGAATGTGATAAATCTTCTTGTTTAGCTATCTCCTTCATTTGCTTTATATTTTTAACAATCGTATTCCAGTGGTCACTAAAATAATCAATGTGCTTCACAAATTGTGGTACATGTTTCTTCCCTCTCAGCAGGGAGATTCCGTTTGATGACTGCTATGTTTGTTCTACCATGGAGTGTGATTTTGTTGGATGGGAACCACCACTCCCAGCATTCTGACTATTGTAGTTATTAGCAAAGACTTCTTTCTTTTGCTAGGTGCTTCTCTTGATTGATACCGTTATCACTTATATTCATCAATTTCACAGTGGAGTAATGTATTTGAATCGTGATATGTGGTTCAGTGTTTGTTCTTTACAGTAGGGTCATCTGGTTGTATGGCCACAAAGCAGATTCTCCATTCAACGGGTTTTTTGTGCATATGGGACTTCACATGCACCTTACTGAATAACGGATGTTTGGAATGTGATAAATCTTCTTGTTTAGCTATCTCCTTCATTTGCTTTATATTTTTAAAAATCGTATTCCAGTGGTCACTAAAATAATCAATGTGCTTCACAAATTGTGGTACATGTTTCTTCCCTCTCAGCAGGGAGATTCCGTTTGATGACTGCTATGTTTGTTCTACCATGGAGTGTGATTTTGTTGGATGGGAACCACCACTCCCAGCATTCTGACTATTGTAGTTATTAGCAAAGACTTCTTTCTTTTGCTAGGTGCTTCTCTTGATTGATACCGTTATCACTTATATTCATCAATTTCACAGTGGAGTAATGTATTTGAATCGTGAAATGTGGTAAAGTGTTTGTTCTTTACAGCAGGGTCATCTGGTTGTATGGCCACAAAGCAGATTCTCCATTCAACGGGTTTTTTGTGCATATGGGACTTCACATGCACCTTACTGAATAACGGATGTTTGGAATGTGATAAATCTTCTTGTTTAGCTATCTCCTTCATTTGCTTTATAGTTTTAAAAATCGTATTCCAGTGGTCACTAAAATAATCAATGTGCTTCACAAATTGTGGTACATGTTTCTTCCCTCTCAGCAGGGAGATTCCGTTTGATGACTGCTATGTTTGTTCTACCATGGAGTGTGATTTTGTTGGATGGGAACCACCACTCCCAGCATTCTGACTATTGTAGTTATTAGCAAAGACTTCTTTCTTTTGCTAGGTGCTTCTCTTGATTGATACCGTTATCACTTATATTCATCAATTTCACAGTGGAGTAATGTATTTGAATCGTGAAATGTGGTAAAGTGTTTGTTCTTTACAGCAGGGTCATCTGGTTGTATGGCCACAAAGCAGATTCTCCATTCAACGGGTTTTTTGTGCATATGGGACTTCACATGCACCTTACTGAATAACGGATGTTTGGAATGTGATAAATCTTCTTGTTTAGCTATCTCATTCATTTGCTTTATATTTTTAAAAATCATATTCCATTGGTCACTAAAATAATCAATGTGCTTCACAAATTGTGGTACATGTTTCTTCCCTCTCAGCAGGGAGATTCCGTTTGATGACTGCTATGTTTGTTCTACCATGGAGTGTGATTTTGTTGGATGGGAACCACCACTCCCAGCATTCTGACTATTGTAGTTATTAGCAAAGACTTCTTTCTTTTGCTAGGTGCTTCTCTTGATTGATACCGTTATCACTTATATTCATCAATTTCACAGTGGAGTAATGTATTTGAATCGTGAAATGTGGTAAAGTGTTTGTTCTTTACAGCAGGGTCATCTGGTTGTATGGCCACAAAGCAGATTCTCCATTCAACGGGTTTTTTGTGCATATGGGACTTCACATGCACCTTACTGAATAACGGATGTTTGGAATGTGTTAAATCTTCTTGTTTAGCTATCTCCTTCATTTGCTTTATATTTTTAAAAATCGTATTCCAGTGGTCACTAAAATAATCAATGTGCTTCACAAATTGTGGTACATGTTTCTTCCCTCTCAGCAGGGAGATTCCGTTTGATGACTGCTATGTTTGTTCTACCATGGAGTGTGATTTTGTTGGATGGGAACCACCACTCCCAGCATTCTGACTATTGTAGTTATTAGCAAAGACTTCTTTCTTTTGCTAGGTGCTTCTCTTGATTGATACCGTTATCACTTATATTCATCAATTTCACAGTGGAGTAATGTATTTGAATCGTGAAATGTGGTAAAGTGTTTGTTCTTTACAGCAGGGTCATCTGGTTGTATGGCCACAAAGCAGATTCTCCATTCAACGGGTTTTTTGTGCATATGGGACTTCACATGCACCTTACTGAATAACGGATGTTTGGAATGTGATAAATCTTCTTGTTTAGCTATCTCCTTCATTTGCTTTATATTTTTAAAAATCGTATTCCAGTGGTCACTAAAATAATCAATGTGCTTCACAAATTGTGGTACATGTTTCTTCCCTCTCAGCAGGGAGATTCCGTTTGATGACTGCTATGTTTGTTCTACCATGGAGTGTGATTTTGTTGGATGGGAACCACCACTCCCAGCATTCTGACTATTGTAGTTATTAGCAAAGACTTCTTTCTTTTGCTAGGTGCTTCTCTTGATTGATACCGTTATCACTTATATTCATCAATTTCACAGTGGAGTAATGTATTTGAATCGTGATATGTGGTTCAGTGTTTGTATTTTACAGCAGGGTCATCTGGTTGTATGGCCACAAAGCAGATTCTCCATTCAACGGGTTTTTTGTGCATATGGGACTTCACATGCACCTTACTGAATAACGGATGTTTGGAATGTGATAAATCTTCTTGTTTAGCTATTTCCTTCATTTGCTTTATATTTTTAACAATCGTATTCCAGTGGTCACTAAAATAATCAATGTGCTTCACAAATTGTGGTACATGTTTCTTCCCTCTCAGCAGGGAGATTCCGTTTGATGACTGCTATGTTTGTTCTACCATGGAGTGTGATTTTGTTGGATGGGAACCACCACTCCCAGCATTCTGACTATTGTAGTTATTAGCAAAGACTTCTTTCTTTTGCTAGGTGCTTCTCTTGATTGATACCGTTATCACTTATATTCATCAATTTCACAGTGGAGTAATGTATTTGAATCGTGAAATGTGGTAAAGTGTTTGTTCTTTACAGCAGGGTCATCTGGTTGTATGGCCACAAAGCAGATTCTCCATTCAACGGGTTTTTTGTGCATATGGGACTTCACATGCACCTTACTGAATAACGGATGTTTGGAATGTGATAAATCTTCTTGTTTAGCTATCTCCTTCATTTGCTTTATATTTTTAAAAATCGTATTCCAGTGGTCACTAAAATAATCAATGTGCTTCACAAATTGTGGTACATGTTTCTTCCCTCTCAGCAGGGAGATTCCGTTTGATGACTGCTATGTTTGTTCTACCATGGAGTGTGATTTTGTTGGATGGGAACCACCACTCCCAGCATTCTGACTATTGTAGTTATTAGCAAAGACTTCTTTCTTTTGCTAGGTGCTTCTCTTGATTGATACCGTTATCACTTATATTCATCAATTTCACAGTGGAGTAATGTATTTGAATCGTGAAATGTGGTAAAGTGTTTGTTCTTTACAGCAGGGTCATCTGGTTGTATGGCCACAAAGCAGATTCTCCATTCAACGGGTTTTTTGTGCATATGGGACTTCACATGCACCTTACTGAATAACGGATGTTTGGAATGTGATAAATCTTCTTGTTTAGCTATCTCCTTCATTTGCTTTATATTTTTAAAAATCGTATTCCAGTGGTCACTAAAATAATCAATGTGCTTCACAAATTGTGGTACATGTTTCTTCCCTCTCAGCAGGGAGATTCCGTTTGATGACTGCTATGTTTGTTCTACCATGGAGTGTGATTTTGTTGGATGGGAACCACCACTCCCAGCATTCTGACTATTGTAGTTATTAGCAAAGACTTCTTTCTTTTGCTAGGTGCTTCTCTTGATTGATACCGTTATCACTTATATTCATCAATTTCACAGTGGAGTAATGTATTTGAATCGTGAAATGTGGTAAAGTGTTTGTTCTTTACAGCAGGGTCATCTGGTTGTATGGCCACAAAGCAGATTCTCCATTCAACGGGTTTTTTGTGCATATGGGACTTCACATGCACCTTACTGAATAACGGATGTTTGGAATGTGATAAATCTTCTTGTTTAGCTATCTCCTTCATTTGCTTTATATTTTTAAAAATCGTATTCCAGTGGTCACTAAAATAATCAATGTGCTTCACAAATTGTGGTACATGTTTCTTCCCTCTCAGCAGGGAGATTCCGTTTGATGACTGCTATGTTTGTTCTACCATGGAGTGTGATTTTATTGGATGGGAACCACCACTCCCAGCATTCTGACTATTGTAGTTATTAGCAAAGACTTCTTTCTTTTGCTAGGTGCTTCTCTTGATTGATACCGTTATCACTTATATTCATCAATTTCACAGTGGAGTAATGTATTTGAATCGTGAAATGTGGTAAAGTGTTTGTTCTTTACAGCAGGGTCATCTGGTTGTATGGCCACAAAGCAGATTCTCCATTCAACGGGTTTTTTGTGCATATGGGACTTCACATGCACCTTACTGAATAACGGATGTTTGGAATGTGATAAATCTTCTTGTTTAGCTATCTCCTTCATTTGCTTTATATTTTTAAAAATCGTATTCCAGTGGTCACTAAAATAATCAATGTGCTTCACAAATTGTGGTACATGTTTCTTCCCTCTCAGCAGGGAGATTCCGTTTGATGACTGCTATGTTTGTTCTACCATGGAGTGTGATTTTGTTGGATGGGAACCACCACTCCCAGCATTCTGACTATTGTAGTTATTAGCAAAGACTTCTTTCTTTTGCTAGGTGCTTCTCTTGATTGATACCGTTATCACTTATATTCATCAATTTCACAGTGGAGTAATGTATTTGAATCGTGATATGTGGTTCAGTGTTTGTTCTTTACAGCAGGGTCATCTGGTTGTATGGCCACAAAGCAGATTCTCCATTCAACGGGTTTTTTGTGCATATGGGACTTCACATGCACCTTACTGAATAACGGATGTTTGGAATGTGATAAATCTTCTTGTTTAGCTATCTCCTTCATTTGCTTTATATTTTTAACAATCGTATTCCAGTGGTCACTAAAATAATCAATGTGCTTCACAAATTGTGGTACATGTTTCTTCCCTCTCAGCAGGGAGATTCCGTTTGATGACTGCTATGTTTGTTCTACCATGGAGTGTGATTTTGTTGGATGGGAACCACCACTCCCAGCATTCTGACTATTGTAGTTATTAGCAAAGACTTCTTTCTTTTGCTAGGTGCTTCTCTTGATTGATACCGTTATCACTTATATTCATCAATTTCACAGTGGAGTAATGTATTTGAATCGTGATATGTGGTTCAGTGTTTGTTCTTTACAGCAGGGTCTTCTGGTTGTATGGCCACAAAGCAGATTCTCCATTCAACGGGTTTTTTGTGCATATGGGACTTCACATGCACCTTACTGAATAACGGATGTTTGGAATGTGATAAATCTTCTTGTTTAGCTATCTCCTTCATTTGCTTTATATTTTTAAAAATCGTATTCCAGTGGTCACTAAAATAATCAATGTGCTTCACAAATTGTGGTACATGTTTCTTCCCTCTCAGCAGGGAGATTCCGTTTGATGACTGCTATGTTTGTTCTACCATGGAGTGTGATTTTGTTGGATGGGAACCACCACTCCCAGCATTCTGACTATTGTAGTTATTAGCAAAGACTTCTTTCTTTTGCTAGGTGCTTCTCTTGATTGATACCGTTATCACTTATATTCATCAATTTCACAGTGGAGTAATGTATTTGAATTGTGAAATGTGGTAAAGTGTTTGTTCTTTACAGCAGGGTCAAATGGTATCTGAGCACTATGGGACTCAACTGCTGTGGTCATTAGTCCCCTAGAACTTAGAACTACTTAAACCTAACTAACCTAAGGACGGCACACAACACCCAGCCATCACGAGGCAGAGAAAATCCCTGACCCCGCCGGGAATCGAACCCGGGAACCCGGGCGTGGGAAGCGAGAACGCTACCGCTACAGCAGGGTCATCTGGTTGTATGGCCACAAAGCAGATTCTCCATTCAACGGGTTTTTTGTGCATATGGGACTTCACATGCACCTTACTGAATAACGGATGTTTGGAATGTGATAAATCTTCTTGTTTAGCTATCTCCTTCATTTGCTTTATATTTTTAAAAATCGTATTCCAGTGGTCACTAAAATAATCAATGTGCTTCACAAATTGTGGTACATGTTTCTTCCCTCTCAGCAGGGAGATTCCGTTTGATGACTGCTATGTTTGTTCTACCATGGAGTGTGATTTTGTTGGATGGGAACCACCACTCCCAGCATTCTGACTATTGTAGTTATTAGCAAAGACTTCTTTCTTTTGCTAGGTGCTTCTCTTGATTGATACCGTTATCACTTATATTCATCAATTTCACAGTGGAGTAATGTATTTGAATCGTGAAATGTGGTAAAGTGTTTGTTCTTTACAGCAGGGTCATCTGGTTGTATGGCCACAAAGCAGATTCTCCATTCAACGGGTTTTTTGTGCATATGGGACTTCACATGCACCTTACTGAATAACGGATGTTTGGAATGTGATAAATCTTCTTGTTTAGCTATCTCCTTCATTTGCTTTATATTTTTAAAAATCGTATTCCAGTGGTCACTAAAATAATCAATGTGCTTCACAAATTGTGCTACATGTTTCTTCCCTCTCAGCAGGGAGATTCCGTTTGATGACTGCTATGTTTGTTCTACCGTGGAGTGTGATTTTGTTGGATGGGAACCACCACTCCCAGCATTCTGACTATTGTAGTTATTAGCAAAGACTTCTTTCTTTTGCTAGGTGCTTCTCTTGATTGATACCGTTATCACTTATATTCATCAATTTCACAGTGGAGTAATGTATTTGAATCGTGAAATGTGGTAAAGTGTTTGTTCTTTACAGCAGGGTCATCTGGTTGTATGGCCACAAAGCAGATTCTCCATTCAACGGGTTTTTTGTGCATATGGGACTTCACATGCACCTTACTGAATAACGGATGTTTGGAATGTGATAAATCTTCTTGTTTAGCTATCTCCTTCATTTGCTTTATATTTTTAAAAATCGTATTCCAGTGGTCACTAAAATAATCAATGTGCTTCACAAATTGTGGTACATGTTTCTTCCCTCTCAGCAGGGAGATTCCGTTTGATGACTGCTATGTTTGTTCTACCATGGAGTGTGATTTTGTTGGATGGGAACCACCACTCCCAGCATTCTGACTATTGTAGTTATTAGCAAAGACTTCTTTCTTTTGCTAAGTGCTTCTCTTGATTGATACCGTTATCACTTATATTCATCAATTTCACAGTGGAGTAATGTATTTGAATCGTGAAATGTGGTAAAGTGTTTGTTCTTTACAGCAGGGTCATCTGGTTGTATGGCCACAAAGCAGATTCTCCATTCAACGGGTTTTTTGTGCATATGGGACTTCACATGCACCTTACTGAATAACGGATGTTTGGAATATGATAAATCTTCTTGTTTAGCTATCCCCTTCATTTGCTTTATATTTTTAAAAATCGTATTCCAGTGGTCACTAAAATAATCAATGTGCTTCACAAATTGTGGTACATGTTTCTTCCCTCTCAGCAGGGAGATTCCGTTTGATGACTGCTATGTTTGTTCTACCATGGAGTGTGATTTTGTTCGATGGGAACCACCACTCCCAGCATTCTGACTATTGTAGTTATTAGCAAAGACTTCTTTCTTTTGCTAGGTGCTTCTCTTGATTGATACCGTTATCACTTATATTCATCAATTTCACAGTGGAGTAATGTATTTGAATCGTGATATGTGGTTCAGTGTTTGTTCTTTACAGCAGGGTCATCTGGTTGTATGGCCACAAAGCAGATTCTCCATTCAACGGGTTTTTTGTGCATATGGGACTTCACATGTACCTTACTGAATAACGGATGTTTGGAATGTGATAAATCTTCTTGTTTAGCTATCTCCTTCATTTGCTTTATATTTTTAAAAATCGTATTCCAGTGGTCACTAAAATAATCAATGTGCTTCACAAATTGTGGTACATTTTTCTTCCCTCTCAGCAGGGAGATTCCGTTTGATGACTGCTATGTTTGTTCTACCATGGAGTGTGATTTTGTTGGATGGGAACCACCACTCCCAGCATTCTGACTATTGTAGTTATTAGCAAAGACTTCTTTCTTTTGCTAGGTGCTTCTCTTGATTGATACCGTTATCACTTATATTCATCAATTTCACAGTGGAGTAATGTATTTGAATCGTGAAATGTGGTAAAGTGTTTGTTCTTTACAGCAGGGTCATCTGGTTGTATGGCCACAAAGCAGATTCTCCATTCAACGGGTTTTTTGTGCATATGGGACTTCACATGCACCTTACTGAATAACGGATGTTTGGAATGTGATAAATCTTCTTGTTTAGCTATCTCCTTCATTTGCTTTATATTTTTAAAAATCGTATTCCAGTGGTCACTAAAATAATCAATGTGCTTCACAAATTGTGGTACATGTTTCTTCCCTCTCAGCAGGGAGATTCCGTTTGATGACTGCTATGTTTGTTCTACCATGGAGTGTGATTTTGTTGGATGGGAACCACCACTCCCAGCATTCTGACTCTTGTAGTTATTAGCAAAGACTTCTTTCTTTTGCTAGGTGCTTCTCTTGATTGATACCGTTATCACTTATATTCATCAATTTCACAGTGGAGTAATGTATTTGAATCGTGAAATGTGGTAAAGTGTTTGTTCTTTACAGCAGGGTCATCTGGTTGTATGGCCACAAAGCAGATTCTCCATTCAACGGGTTTTTTGTGCATATGGGACTTCACATGCACCTTACTGAATAACGGATGTTTGGAATGTGATAAATCTTCTTGTTTAGCTATCCCCTTCATTTGCTTTATATTTTTAAAAATTGTATTCCAGTGGTCACTAAAATAATCAATGTGCTTCACAAATTGTTGTACATGTTTCTTCCCTCTCAGCAGGGAGATTCCGTTTGATGACTGCTATGTTTGTTCTACCATGGAGTGTGATTTTGTTGGATGGGAACCACCACTCCCAGCATTCTGACTATTGTAGTTATTAGCAAAGACTTCTTTCTTTTGCTAGGTGCTTCTCTTGATTGATACCGTTATCACTTATATTCATCAATTTCACAGTGGAGTAATGTATTTGAATCGTGATATGTGGTTCAGTGTTTGTTCTTTACAGCAGGGTCATCTGGTTGTATGGCCACAAAGCAGATTCTCCATTCAACGGGTTTTTTGTGCATATGGGACTTCACATGTACCTTACTGAATAACGGATGTTTGGAATGTGATAAATCTTCTTGTTTAGCTATCTCCTTCATTTGCTTTATATTTTTAAAAATCGTATTCCAGTGGTCACTAAAATAATCAATGTGCTTCACAAATTGTGGTACATTTTTCTTCCCTCTCAGCAGGGAGATTCCGTTTGATGACTGCTATGTTTGTTCTACCATGGAGTGTGATTTTGTTGGATGGGAACCACCACTCCCAGCATTCTGACTATTGTAGTTATTAGCAAAGACTTCTTTCTTTTGCTAGGTGCTTCTCTTGATTGATACCGTTATCACTTATATTCATCAATTTCACAGTGGAGTAATGTATTTGAATCGTGAAATGTGGTAAAGTGTTTGTTCTTTACAGCAGGGTCATCTGGTTGTATGGCCACAAAGCAGATTCTCCATTCAACGGGTTTTTTGTGCATATGGGACTTCACATGCACCTTACTGAATAACGGATGTTTGGAATGTGATAAATCTTCTTGTTTAGCTATCTCCTTCATTTGCTTTATATTTTTAAAAATCGTATTCCAGTGGTCACTAAAATAATCAATGTGCTTCACAAATTGTGGTACATGTTTCTTCCCTCTCAGCAGGGAGATTCCGTTTGATGACTGCTATGTTTGTTCTACCATGGAGTGTGATTTTGTTGGATGGGAACCACCACTCCCAGCATTCTGACTATTGTAGTTATTAGCAAAGACTTCTTTCTTTTGCTAGGTGCTTCTCTTGATTGATACCGTTATCACTTATATTCATCAATTTCACAGTGGAGTAATGTATTTGAATCGTGAAATGTGGTAAAGTGTTTGTTCTTTACAGCAGGGTCATCTGGTTGTATGGCCACAAAGCAGATTCTCCATTCAACGGGTTTTTTGTGCATATGGGACTTCACATGCACCTTACTGAATAACGGATGTTTGGAATGTGATAAATCTTCTTGTTTAGCTATCTCCTTCATTTGCTTTATATTTTTAAAAATCGTATTCCAGTGGTCACTAAAATAATCAATGTGCTTCACAAATTGTGGTACATGTTTCTTCCCTCTCAGCAGGGAGATTCCGTTTGATGACTGCTATGTTTGTTCTACCATGGAGTGTGATTTTGTTGGATGGGAACCACCACTCCCAGCATTCTGACTATTGTAGTTATTAGCAAAGACTTCTTTCTTTTGCTAGGTGCTTCTCTTGATTGATACCGTTATCACTTATATTCATCAATTTCACAGTGGAGTAATGTATTTGAATCGTGAAATGTGGTAAAGTGTTTGTTCTTTACAGCAGGGTCATCTGGTTGTATGGCCACAAAGCAGATTCTCCATTCAACGGGTTTTTTGTGCATATGGGACTTCACATGCACCTTACTGAATAACGGATGTTTGGAATGTGATAAATCTTCTTGTTTAGCTATCTCCTTCATTTGCTTTATATTTTTAAAAATCGTATTCCAGTGGTCACTAAAATAATCAATGTGCTTCACAAATTGTGGTACATGTTTCTTCCCTCTCAGCAGGGAGATTCCGTTTGATGACTGCTATGTTTGTTCTACCATGGAGTGTGATTTTGTTGGATGGGAACCACCACTCCCAGCATTCTGACTCTTGTAGTTATTAGCAAAGACTTCTTTCTTTTGCTAGGTGCTTCTCTTGATTGATACCGTTATCACTTATATTCATCAATTTCACAGTGGAGTAATGTATTTGAACCGTGAAATGTGGTAAAGTGTTTGTTCTTTACAGCAGGGTCATCTGGTTGTATGGCCACAAAGCAGATTCTCCATTCAACGGGTTTTTTGTGCATATGGGACTTCACATGCACCTTACTGAATAACGGATGTTTGGAATGTGATAAATCTTCTTGTTTAGCTATCCCCTTCATTTGCTTTATATTTTTAAAAATTGTATTCCAGTGGTCACTAAAATAATCAATGTGCTTCACAAATTGTGGTACATGTTTCTTCCCTCTCAGCAGGGAGATTACGTTTGATGACTGCTATGTTTGTTCTACCATGGAGTGTGATTTTGTTGGATGGGAACCACCACTCCCAGCATTCTGACTATTGTAGTTATTAGCAAAGACTTCTTTCTTTTGCTAGGTGCTTCTCTTGATTGATACCGTTATCACTTATATTCATCAATTTCACAGTGGAGTAATGTATTTGAATCGTGAAATGTGGTAAAGTGTTTGTTCTTTACAGCAGGGTCATCTGGTTGTATGGCCACAAAGCAGATTCTCCATTCAACGGGTTTTTTGTGCATATGGGACTTCACATGCACCTTACTGAATAACGGATGTTTGGAATGTGATAAATCTTCTTGTTTAGCTATCTCCTTCATTTGCTTTATATTTTTAAAAATCGTATTCCAGTGGTCACTAAAATAATCAATGTGCTTCACAAATTGTGGTACATGTTTCTTCCCTCTCAGCAGGGAGATTCCGTTTGATGACTGCTATGTTTGTTCTACCATGGAGTGTGATTTTGTTGGATGGGAACCACCACTCCCAGCATTCTGACTATTGTAGTTATTAGCAAAGACTTCTTTCTTTTGCTAGGTGCTTCTCTTGATTGATACCGTTATCACTTATATTCATCAATTTCACAGTGGAGTAATGTATTTGAATCGTGAAATGTGGTAAAGTGTTTGTTCTTTACAGCAGGGTCATCTGGTTGTATGGCCACAAAGCAGATTCTCCATTCAACGGGTTTTTTGTGCATATGGGACTTCACATGCATCTTACTGAATAACGGATGTTTGGAATGTGATAAATCTTCTTGTTTAGCTATCTCCTTCATTTGCTTTATATTTTTAAAAATCGTATTCCAGTGGTCACTAAAATAATCAATGTGCTTCACAAATTGTGGTACATGTTTCTTCCCTCTCAGCAGGGAGATTCCGTTTGATGACTGCTATGTTTGTTCTACCATGGAGTGTGATTTTGTTGGATGGGAACCACCACTCCCAGCATTCTGACTCTTGTAGTTATTAGCAAAGACTTCTTTCTTTTGCTAGGTGCTTCTCTTGATTGATACCGTTATCACTTATATTCATCAATTTCACAGTGGAGTAATGTATTTGAACCGTGAAATGTGGTAAAGTGTTTGTTCTTTACAGCAGGGTCATCTGGTTGTATGGCCACAAAGCAGATTCTCCATTCAACGGGTTTTTTGTGCATATGGGACTTCACATGCACCTTACTGAATAACGGATGTTTGGAATGTGATAAATCTTCTTGTTTAGCTATCCCCTTCATTTGCTTTATATTTTTAAAAATTGTATTCCAGTGGTCACTAAAATAATCAATGTGCTTCACAAATTGTGGTACATGTTTCTTCCCTCTCAGCAGGGAGATTACGTTTGATGACTGCTATGTTTGTTCTACCATGGAGTGTGATTTTGTTGGATGGGAACCACCACTCCCAGCATTCTGACTATTGTAGTTATTAGCAAAGACTTCTTTCTTTTGCTAGGTGCTTCTCTTGATTGATACCGTTATCACTTATATTCATCAATTTCACAGTGGAGTAATGTATTTGAATCGTGAAATGTGGTAAAGTGTTTGTTCTTTACAGCAGGGTCATCTGGTTGTATGGCCACAAAGCAGATTCTCCATTCAACGGGTTTTTTGTGCATATGGGACTTCACATGCACCTTACTGAATAACGGATGTTTGGAATGTGATAAATCTTCTTGTTTAGCTATCTCCTTCATTTGCTTTATATTTTTAAAAATCGTATTCCAGTGGTCACTAAAATAATCAATGTGCTTCACAAATTGTGGTACATGTTTCTTCCCTCTCAGCAGGGAGATTCCGTTTGATGACTGCTATGTTTGTTCTACCATGGAGTGTGATTTTGTTGGATGGGAACCACCACTCCCAGCATTCTGACTATTGTAGTTATTAGCAAAGACTTCTTTCTTTTGCTAGGTGCTTCTCTTGATTGATACCGTTATCACTTATATTCATCAATTTCACAGTGGAGTAATGTATTTGAATCGTGAAATGTGGTAAAGTGTTTGTTCTTTACAGCAGGGTCATCTGGTTGTATGGCCACAAAGCAGATTCTCCATTCAACGGGTTTTTTGTGCATATGGGACTTCACATGCACCTTACTGAATAACGGATGTTTGGAATGTGATAAATCTTCTTGTTTAGCTATCTCCTTCATTTGCTTTATATTTTTAAAAATCGTATTCCAGTGGTCACTAAAATAATCAATGTGCTTCACAAATTGTGGTACATGTTTCTTCCCTCTCAGCAGGGAGATTCCGTTTGATGACTGCTATGTTTGTTCTACCATGGAGTGTGATTTTGTTGGATGGGAACCACCACTCCCAGCATTCTGACTATTGTAGTTATTAGCAAAGACTTCTTTCTTTTGCTAAGTGCTTCTCTTGATTGATACCGTTATCACTTATATTCATCAATTTCACAGTGGAGTAATGTATTTGAATCGTGAAATGTGGTAAAGTGTTTGTTCTTTACAGCAGGGTCATCTGGTTGTATGGCCACAAAGCAGATTCTCCATTCAACGGGTTTTTTGTGCATATGGGACTTCACATGCACCTTACTGAATAACGGATGTTTGGAATGTGATAAATCTTCTTGTTTAGCTATCTCCTTCATTTGCTTTATATTTTTAAAAATCGTATTCCAGTGGTCACTAAAATAATCAATGTGCTTCACAAATTGTGGTACATGTTTCTTCCCTCTCAGCAGGGAGATTCCGTTTGATGACTGCTATGTTTGTTCTACCATGGAGTGTGATTTTGTTGGATGGGAACCACCACTCCCAGCATTCTGACTATTGTAGTTATTAGCAAAGACTTCTTTCTTTTGCTAGGTGCTTCTCTTGATTGATACCGTTATCACTTATATTCATCAATTTCACAGTGGAGTAATGTATTTGAATCGTGAAATGTGGTAAAGTGTTTGTTCTCTACAGCAGGGTCATCTGGTTGTATGGCCACAAAGCAGATTCTCCATTCAACGGGTTTTTTGTGCATATGGGACTTCACATGCACCTTACTGAATAACGGATGTTTGGAATGTGATAAATCTTCTTGTTTAGCTATCCCCTTCATTTGCTTTATATTTTTAAAAATCGTATTCCAGTGGTCACTAAAATAATCAATGTGCTTCACAAATTGTGGTACATGTTTCTTCCCTCTCAGCAGGGAGATTCCGTTTGATGACTGCTATGTTTGTTCTACCATGGAGTGTGATTTTGTTGGATGGGAACCACCACTCCCAGCATTCTGACTATTGTAGTTATTAGCAAAGACTTCT
Organism: Schistocerca nitens; assembly: GCF_023898315.1. NCBI lineage: Eukaryota > Metazoa > Arthropoda > Insecta > Orthoptera > Acrididae > Schistocerca > Schistocerca nitens. Next base: position 5,415,808 of record NW_026046001.1, read on the forward strand.
TTCTTTTGCTAGGTGCTTCTCTTGATTGATACCGTTATCACTTATATTCATCAATTTCACAGTGGAGTAATGTATTTGAATCGTGATATGTGGTTCAGTGTTTGTTCTTTACAGCAGGGTCATCTGGTTGTATGGCCACAAAGCAGATTCTCCATTCAACGGGTTTTTTGTGCATATGGGACTTCACATGCACCTTACTGAATAACGGATGTTTGGAATGTGATAAATCTTCTTGTTTAGCTATCTCCTTCATTTGCTTTATATTTTTAACAATCGTATTCCAGTGGTCACTAAAATAATCAATGTGCTTCACAAATTGTGGTACATGTTTCTTCCCTCTCAGCAGGGAGATTCCGTTTGATGACTGCTATGTTTGTTCTACCATGGAGTGTGATTTTGTTGGATGGGAACCACCACTCCCAGCATTCTGACTATTGTAGTTATTAGCAAAGACTTCTTTCTTTTGCTAGGTGCTTCTCTTGATTGATACCGTTATCACTTATATTCATCAATTTCACAGTGGAGTAATGTATTTGAATTGTGAAATGTGGTAAAGTGTTTGTTCTTTACAGCAGGGTCATCTGGTTGTATGGCCACAAAGCAGATTCTCCATTCAACGGGTTTTTTGTGCATATGGGACTTCACATGCACCTTACTGAATAACGGATGTTTGGAATGTGATAAATCTTCTTGTTTAGCTATCTCCTTCATTTGCTTTATATTTTTAAAAATCGTATTCCAGTGGTCACTAAAATAATCAATGTGCTTCACAAATTGTGCTACATGATTCTACCCTCTCAGCAGGGAGATTCCGTTTGATGACTGCTATGTTTGTTCTACCATGGAGTGTGATTTTGTTGGATGGGAACCACCACTCCCAGCATTCTGACTATTGTAGTTATTAGCAAAGACTTCTTTCTTTTGCTAGGTGCTTCTCTTGATTGATACCGTTATCACTTATATTCATCAATTTCACAGTGGAGTAATGTATTTGAATCGTGAAATGTGGTAAAGTGTTTGTTCTTTACAGCAGGGTCATCTGGTTGTATGGCCACAAAGCAGATTCTCCATTCAACGGGTTTTTTGTGCATATGGGACTTCACATGCACCTTACTGAATAACGGATGTTTGGAATGTGATAAATCTTCTTGTTTAGCTATCTCCTTCATTTGCTTTATATTTTTAAAAATCGTATTCCAGTGGTCACTAAAATAATCAATGTGCTTCACAAATTGTGGTACATGTTTCTTCCCTCTCAGCAGGGAGATTCCGTTTGATGACTGCTATGTTTGTTCTACCATGGAGTGTGATTTTGTTGGATGGGAACCACCACTCCCAGCATTCTGACTATTGTAGTTATTAGCAAAGACTTCTTTCTTTTGCTAGGTGCTTCTCTTGATTGATACCGTTATCACTTATATTCATCAATTTCACAGTGGAGTAATGTATTTGAATCGTGAAATGTGGTAAAGTGTTTGTTCTTTACAGCAGGGTCATCTGGTTGTATGGCCACAAAGCAGATTCTCCATTCAACGGGTTTTTTGTGCATATGGGACTTCACATGCACCTTACTGAATAACGGATGTTTGGAATGTGATAAATCTTCTTGTTTAGCTATCTCCTTCATTTGCTTTATATTTTTAAAAATCGTATTCCAGTGGTCACTAAAATAATCAATGTGCTTCACAAATTGTGGTACATGTTTCTTCCCTCTCAGCAGGGAGATTCCGTTTGATGACTGCTATGTTTGTTCTACCATGGAGTGTGATTTTGTTGGATGGGAACCACCACTCCCAGCATTCTGACTATTGTAGTTATTAGCAAAGACTTCTTTCTTTTGCTAGGTGCTTCTCTTGATTGATACCGTTATCACTTATATTCATCAATTTCACAGTGGAGTAATGTATTTGAATCGTGAAATGTGGTAAAGTGTTTGTTCTTTACAGCAGGGTCATCTGGTTGTATGGCCACAAAGCAGATTCTCCATTCAACGGGTTTTTTGTGCATATGGGACTTCACATGCACCTTACTGAATAACGGATGTTTGGAATGTGATAAATCTTCTTGTTTAGCTATCTCCTTCATTTGCTTTATATTTTTAAAAATCGTATTCCAGTGGTCACTAAAATAATCAATGTGCTTCACAAATTGTGGTACATGTTTCTTCCCTCTCAGCAGGGAGATTCCGTTTGATGACTGCTATGTTTGTTCTACCATGGAGTGTGATTTTGTTGGATGGGAACCACCACTCCCAGCATTCTGACTATTGTAGTTATTAGCAAAGACTTCTTTCTTTTGCTAGGTGCTTCTCTTGATTGATACCGTTATCACTTATATTCATCAATTTCACAGTGGAGTAATGTATTTGAATCGTGAAATGTGGTAAAGTGTTTGTTCTTTACAGCAGGGTCATCTGGTTGTATGGCCACAAAGCAGATTCTCCATTCAACGGGTTTTTTGTGCATATGGGACTTCACATGCACCTTACTGAATAACGGATGTTTGGAATGTGATAAATCTTCTTGTTTAGCTATCTCCTTCATTTGCTTTATATTTTTAAAAATCGTATTCCAGTGGTCACTAAAATAATCAATGTGCTTCACAAATTGTGGTACATGTTTCTTCCCTCTCAGCAGGGAGATTCCGTTTGATGACTGCTATGTTTGTTCTACCATGGAGTGTGATTTTGTTGGATGGGAACCACCACTCCCAGCATTCTGACTATTGTAGTTATTAGCAAAGACTTCTTTCTTTTGCTAGGTGCTTCTCTTGATTGATACCGTTATCACTTATATTCATCAATTTCACAGTGGAGTAATGTATTTGAATCGTGATATGTGGTTCAGTGTTTGTTCTTTACAGCAGGGTCATCTGGTTGTATGGCCACAAAGCAGATTCTCCATTCAACGGGTTTTTTGTGCATATGGGACTTCACATGCACCTTACTGAATAACGGTTGTTTGGAATGTGATAAATCTTCTTGTTTAGCTATCTCCTTCATTTGCTTTATATTTTTAACAATCGTATTCCAGTGGTCACTAAAATAATCAATGTGCTTCACAAATTGTGGTACATGTTTCTTCCCTCTCAGCAGGGAGATTCCGTTTGATGACTGCTATGTTTGTTCTACCATGGAGTGTGATTTTGTTGGATGGGAACCACCACTCCCAGCATTCTGACTATTGTAGTTATTAGCAAAGACTTCTTTCTTTTGCTAGGTGCTTCTCTTGATTGATACCGTTATCACTTATATTCATCAATTTCACAGTGGAGTAATGTATTTGAATCGTGAAATGTGGTAAAGTGTTTGTTCTTTACAGCAGGGTCATCTGGTTGTATGGCCACAAAGCAGATTCTCCATTCAACGGGTTTTTTGTGCATATGGGACTTCACATGCACCTTACTGAATAACGGATGTTTGGAATGTGATAAATCTTCTTGTTTAGCTATCTCCTTCATTTGCTTTATATTTTTAAAAATCGTATTCCAGTGGTCACTAAAATAATCAATGTGCTTCACAAATTGTGGTACATGTTTCTTCCCTCTCAGCAGGGAGATTCCGTTTGATGACTGCTATGTTTGTTCTACCATGGAGTGTGATTTTGTTGGATGGGAACCACCACTCCCAGCATTCTGACTATTGTAGTTATTAGCAAAGACTTCTTTCTTTTGCTAGGTGCTTCTCTTGATTGATACCGTTATCACTTATATTCATCAATTTCACAGTGGAGTAATGTATTTGAATCGTGAAATGTGGTAAAGTGTTTGTTCTTTACAGCAGGGTCATCTGGTTGTATGGCCACAAAGCAGATTCTCCATTCAACGGGTTTTTTGTGCATATGGGACTTCACATGCACCTTACTGAATAACGGATGTTTGGAATGTGATAAATCTTCTTGTTTAGCTATCTCCTTCATTTGCTTTATATTTTTAAAAATCGTATTCCAGTGGTCACTAAAATAATCAATGTGCTTCACAAATTGTGGTACATGTTTCTTCCCTCTCAGCAGGGATATTCCGTTTGATGACTGCTATGTTTGTTCTACCATGGAGTGTGATTTTGTTGGATGGGAACCACCACTCCCAGCATTCTGACTATTGTAGTTATTAGCAAAGACTTCTTTCTTTTGCTAGGTGCTTCTCTTGATTGATACCGTTATCACTTATATTCATCAATTTCACAGTGGAGTAATGTATTTGAATCGTGAAATGTGGTAAAGTGTTTGTTCTTTACAGCAGGGTCATCTGGTTGTATGGCCACAAAGCAGATTCTCCATTCAACGGGTTTTTTGTGCATATGGGACTTCACATGCACCTTACTGAATAACGGATGTTTGGAATGTGATAAATCTTCTTGTTTAGCTATCTCCTTCATTTGCTTTATATTTTTAAAAATCGTATTCCAGTGGTCACTAAAATAATCAATGTGCTTCACAAATTGTGCTACATGTTTCTTCCCTCTCAGCAGGGAGATTCCGTTTGATGACTGCTATGTTTGTTCTACCATGGAGTGTGATTTTGTTGGATGGGAACCACCACTCCCAGCATTCTGACTATTGTAGTTATTAGCAAAGACTTCTTTCTTTTGCTAGGTGCTTCTCTTGATTGATACCGTTATCACTTATATTCATCAATTTCACAGTGGAGTAATGTATTTGAATCGTGAAATGTGGTAAAGTGTTTGTTCTTTACAGCAGGGTCATCTGGTTGTATGGCCACAAAGCAGATTCTCCATTCAACGGGTTTTTTGTGCATATGGGACTTCACATGCACCTTACTGAATAACGGATGTTTGGAATGTGATAAATCTTCTTGTTTAGCTATCTCCTTCATTTGCTTTATATTTTTAAAAATCGTATTCCAGTGGTCACTAAAATAATCAATGTGCTTCACAAATTGTGGTACATGTTTCTTCCCTCTCAGCAGGGAGATTCCGTTTGATGACTGCTATGTTTGTTCTACCATGGAGTGTGATTTTGTTGGATGGGAACCACCACTCCCAGCATTCTGACTATTGTAGTTATTAGCAAAGACTTCTTTCTTTTGCTAGGTGCTTCTCTTGATTGATACCGTTATCACTTATATTCATCAATTTCACAGTGGAGTAATGTATTTGAATCGTGAAATGTGGTAAAGTGTTTGTTCTTTACAGCAGGGTCATCTGGTTGTATGGCCACAAAGCAGATTCTCCATTCAACGGGTTTTTTGTGCATATGGGACTTCACATGCACCTTACTGAATAACGGATGTTTGGAATGTGATAAATCTTCTTGTTTAGCTATCTCCTTCATTTGCTTTATATTTTTAAAAATCGTATTCCAGTGGTCACTAAAATAATCAATGTGCTTCACAAATTGTGCTACATGTTTCTTCCCTCTCAGCAGGGAGATTCCGTTTGATGACTGCTATGTTTGTTCTACCATGGAGTGTGATTTTGTTGGATGGGAACCACCACTCCCAGCATTCTGACTATTGTAGTTATTAGCAAAGACTTCTTTCTTTTGCTAGGTGCTTCTCTTGATTGATACCGTTATCACTTATATTCATCAATTTCACAGTGGAGTAATGTATTTGAATCGTGAAATGTGGTAAAGTGTTTGTTCTTTACAGCAGGGTCATCTGGTTGTATGGCCACAAAGCAGATTCTCCATTCAACGGGTTTTTTGTGCATACGGGACTTCACATGCACCTTACTGAATAACGGATGTTTGGAATGTGATAAATCTTCTTGTTTAGCTATCTCCTTCATTTGCTTTATATTTTTAAAAATCGTATTCCAGTGGTCACTAAAATAATCAATGTGCTTCACAAATTGTGGTACATGTTTCTTCCCTCTCAGCAGGGAGATTCCGTTTGATGACTGCTATGTTTGTTCTACCATGGAGTGTGATTTTGTTGGATGGGAACCACCACTCCCAGCATTCTGACTATTGTAGTTATTAGCAAAGACTTCTTTCTTTTGCTAGGTGCTTCTCTTGATTGATACCGTTATCACTTATATTCATCAATTTCACAGTGGAGTAATGTATTTGAATCGTGAAATGTGGTAAAGTGTTTGTTCTTTACAGCAGGGTCATCTGGTTGTATGGCCACAAAGCAGATTCTCCATTCAACGGGTTTTTTGTGCATATGGGACTTCACATGCACCTTACTGAATAACGGATGTTTGGAATGTGATAAATCTTCTTGTTTAGCTATCTCCTTCATTTGCTTTATATTTTTAAAAATCGTATTCCAGTGGTCACTAAAATAATCAATGTGCTTCACAAATTGTGGTACATGTTTCTTCCCTCTCAGCAGGGAGATTCCGTTTGATGACTGCTATGTTTGTTCTACCATGGAGTGTGATTTTGTTGGATGGGAACCACCACTCCCAGCATTCTGACTATTGTAGTTATTAGCAAAGACTTCTTTCTTTTGCTAGGTGCTTCTCTTGATTGATACCGTTATCACTTATATTCATCAATTTCACAGTGGAGTAATGTATTTGAATCGTGAAATGTGGTAAAGTGTTTGTTCTTTACAGCAGGGTCATGTGGTTGTATGGCCACAAAGCAGATTCTCCATTCAACGGGTTTTTTGTGCATATGGGACTTCACATGCAGCTTACTGAATAACGGATGTTTGGAATGTGATAAATCTTCTTGTTTAGCTATCTCCTTCATTTGCTTTATATTTTTAAAAATCGTATTCCAGTGGTCACTAAAATAATCAATGTGCTTCACAAATTGTGCTACATGTTTCTTCCCTCTCAGCAGGGAGATTCCGTTTGATGACTGCTATGTTTGTTCTACCATGGAGTGTGATTTTGTTGGATGGGAACCACCACTCCCAGCATTCTGACTATTGTAGTTATTAGCAAAGACTTCTTTCTTTTGCTAGGTGCTTCTCTTGATTGATACCGTTATCACTTATATTCATCAATTTCACAGTGGAGTAATGTATTTGAATCGTGAAATGTGGTAAAGTGTTTGTTCTTTACAGCAGGGTCATCTGGTTGTATGGCCACAAAGCAGATTCTCCATTCAACGGGTTTTTTGTGCATATGGGACTTCACATGCACCTTACTGAATAACGGATGTTTGGAATGTGATAAATCTTCTTGTTTGGCTATCTCCTTCATTTGCTTTATATTTTTAAAAATCGTATTCCAGTGGTCACTAAAATAATCAATGTGCTTCACAAATTGTGGTACATGTTTCTTCCCTCTCAGCAGGGAGATTCCGTTTGATGACTGCTATGTTTGTTCTACCATGGAGTGTGATTCTGTTGGATGGGAACCACCACTCCCAGCATTCTGACTATTGTAGTTATTAGCAAAGACTTCTTTCTTTTGCTAGGTGCTTCTCTTGATTGATACCGTTATCACTTATATTCATCAATTTCACAGTGGAGTAATGTATTTGAATCGTGATATGTGGTTCAGTGTTTGTTCTTTACAGCAGGGTCATCTGGTTGTATGGCCACAAAGCAGATTCTCCATTAAACGGGTTTTTTGTGCATATGGGACTTCACATGCACCTTACTGAATAACGGATGTTTGGAATGTGATAAATCTTCTTGTTTAGCTATCTCCTTCATTTGCTTTATATTTTTAAAAATCGTATTCCAGTGGTCACTAAAATAATCAATGTGCTTCACAAATTGTGGTACATGTTTCTTCCCTCTCAGCAGGGAGATTCCGTTTGATGACTGCTATGTTTGTTCTACCATGGAGTGTGATTTTGTTGGATGGGAACCACCACTCCCAGCATTCTGACTATTGTAGTTATTAGCAAAGACTTCTTTCTTTTGCTAGGTGCTTCTCTTGATTGATACCGTTATCACTTATATTCATCAATTTCACAGTGGAGTAATGTATTTGAATCGTGATATGTGGTTCAGTGTTTGTTCTTTACAGCAGGGTCATCTGGTTGTATGGCCACAAAGCAGATTCTCCATTCAACGGGTTTTTTGTGCATATGGGACTTCACATGCACCTTACTGAATAACGGTTGTTTGGAATGTGATAAATCTTCTTGTTTAGCTATCTCCTTCATTTGCTTTATATTTTTAACAATCGTATTCCAGTGGTCACTAAAATAATCAATGTGCTTCACAAATTGTGGTACATGTTTCTTCCCTCTCAGCAGGGAGATTCCGTTTGATGACTGCTATGTTTGTTCTACCATGGAGTGTGATTTTGTTGGATGGGAACCACCACTCCCAGCATTCTGACTATTGTAGTTATTAGCAAAGACTTCTTTCTTTTGCTAGGTGCTTCTCTTGATTGATACCGTTATCACTTATATTCATCAATTTCACAGTGGAGTAATGTATTTGAATCGTGAAATGTGGTAAAGTGTTTGTTCTTTACAGCAGGGTCATCTGGTTGTATGGCCACAAAGCAGATTCTCCATTCAACGGGTTTTTTGTGCATATGGGACTTCACATGCACCTTACTGAATAACGGATGTTTGGAATGTGATAAATCTTCTTGTTTAGCTATCTCCTTCATTTGCTTTATATTTTTAAAAATCGTATTCCAGTGGTCACTAAAATAATCAATGTGCTTCACAAATTGTGGTACATGTTTCTTCCCTCTCAGCAGGGAGATTCCGTTTGATGACTGCTATGTTTGTTCTACCATGGAGTGTGATTTTGTTGGATGGGAACCACCACTCCCAGCATTCTGACTATTGTAGTTATTAGCAAAGACTTCTTTCTTTTGCTAGGTGCTTCTCTTGATTGATACCGTTATCACTTATATTCATCAATTTCACAGTGGAGTAATGTATTTGAATCGTGAAATGTGGTAAAGTGTTTGTTCTTTACAGCAGGGTCATCTGGTTGTATGGCCACAAAGCAGATTCTCCATTCAACGGGTTTTTTGTGCATATGGGACTTCACATGCACCTTACTGAATAACGGATGTTTGGAATGTGATAAATCTTCTTGTTTAGCTATCTCCTTCATTTGCTTTATATTTTTAAAAATCGTATTCCAGTGGTCACTAAAATAATCAATGTGCTTCACAAATTGTGGTACATGTTTCTTCCCTCTCAGCAGGGATATTCCGTTTGATGACTGCTATGTTTGTTCTACCATGGAGTGTGATTTTGTTGGATGGGAACCACCACTCCCAGCATTCTGACTATTGTAGTTATTAGCAAAGACTTCTTTCTTTTGCTAGGTGCTTCTCTTGATTGATACCGTTATCACTTATATTCATCAATTTCACAGTGGAGTAATGTATTTGAATCGTGAAATGTGGTAAAGTGTTTGTTCTTTACAGCAGGGTCATCTGGTTGTATGGCCACAAAGCAGATTCTCCATTCAACGGGTTTTTTGTGCATATGGGACTTCACATGCACCTTACTGAATAACGGATGTTTGGAATGTGATAAATCTTCTTGTTTAGCTATCTCCTTCATTTGCTTTATATTTTTAAAAATCGTATTCCAGTGGTCACTAAAATAATCAATGTGCTTCACAAATTGTGCTACATGTTTCTTCCCTCTCAGCAGGGAGATTCCGTTTGATGACTGCTATGTTTGTTCTACCATGGAGTGTGATTTTGTTGGATGGGAACCACCACTCCCAGCATTCTGACTATTGTAGTTATTAGCAAAGACTTCTTTCTTTTGCTAGGTGCTTCTCTTGATTGATACCGTTATCACTTATATTCATCAATTTCACAGTGGAGTAATGTATTTGAATCGTGAAATGTGGTAAAGTGTTTGTTCTTTACAGCAGGGTCATCTGGTTGTATGGCCACAAAGCAGATTCTCCATTCAACGGGTTTTTTGTGCATATGGGACTTCACATGCACCTTACTGAATAACGGATGTTTGGAATGTGATAAATCTTCTTGTTTAGCTATCTCCTTCATTTGCTTTATATTTTTAAAAATCGTATTCCAGTGGTCACTAAAATAATCAATGTGCTTCACAAATTGTGGTACATGTTTCTTCCCTCTCAGCAGGGAGATTCCGTTTGATGACTGCTATGTTTGTTCTACCATGGAGTGTGATTTTGTTGGATGGGAACCACCACTCCCAGCATTCTGACTATTGTAGTTATTAGCAAAGACTTCTTTCTTTTGCTAGGTGCTTCTCTTGATTGATACCGTTATCACTTATATTCATCAATTTCACAGTGGAGTAATGTATTTGAATCGTGAAATGTGGTAAAGTGTTTGTTCTTTACAGCAGGGTCATCTGGTTGTATGGCCACAAAGCAGATTCTCCATTCAACGGGTTTTTTGTGCATATGGGACTTCACATGCACCTTACTGAATAACGGATGTTTGGAATGTGATAAATCTTCTTGTTTAGCTATCTCCTTCATTTGCTTTATATTTTTAAAAATCGTATTCCAGTGGTCACTAAAATAATCAATGTGCTTCACAAATTGTGCTACATGTTTCTTCCCTCTCAGCAGGGAGATTCCGTTTGATGACTGCTATGTTTGTTCTACCATGGAGTGTGATTTTGTTGGATGGGAACCACCACTCCCAGCATTCTGACTATTGTAGTTATTAGCAAAGACTTCTTTCTTTTGCTAGGTGCTTCTCTTGATTGATACCGTTATCACTTATATTCATCAATTTCACAGTGGAGTAATGTATTTGAATCGTGAAATGTGGTAAAGTGTTTGTTCTTTACAGCAGGGTCATCTGGTTGTATGGCCACAAAGCAGATTCTCCATTCAACGGGTTTTTTGTGCATACGGGACTTCACATGCACCTTACTGAATAACGGATGTTTGGAATGTGATAAATCTTCTTGTTTAGCTATCTCCTTCATTTGCTTTATATTTTTAAAAATCGTATTCCAGTGGTCACTAAAATAATCAATGTGCTTCACAAATTGTGGTACATGTTTCTTCCCTCTCAGCAGGGAGATTCCGTTTGATGACTGCTATGTTTGTTCTACCATGGAGTGTGATTTTGTTGGATGGGAACCACCACTCCCAGCATTCTGACTATTGTAGTTATTAGCAAAGACTTCTTTCTTTTGCTAGGTGCTTCTCTTGATTGATACCGTTATCACTTATATTCATCAATTTCACAGTGGAGTAATGTATTTGAATCGTGAAATGTGGTAAAGTGTTTGTTCTTTACAGCAGGGTCATCTGGTTGTATGGCCACAAAGCAGATTCTCCATTCAACGGGTTTTTTGTGCATATGGGACTTCACATGCACCTTACTGAATAACGGATGTTTGGAATGTGATAAATCTTCTTGTTTAGCTATCTCCTTCATTTGCTTTATATTTTTAAAAATCGTATTCCAGTGGTCACTAAAATAATCAATGTGCTTCACAAATTGTGGTACATGTTTCTTCCCTCTCAGCAGGGAGATTCCGTTTGATGACTGCTATGTTTGTTCTACCATGGAGTGTGATTTTGTTGGATGGGAACCACCACTCCCAGCATTCTGACTATTGTAGTTATTAGCAAAGACTTCTTTCTTTTGCTAGGTGCTTCTCTTGATTGATACCGTTATCACTTATATTCATCAATTTCACAGTGGAGTAATGTATTTGAATCGTGAAATGTGGTAAAGTGTTTGTTCTTTACAGCAGGGTCATGTGGTTGTATGGCCACAAAGCAGATTCTCCATTCAACGGGTTTTTTGTGCATATGGGACTTCACATGCAGCTTACTGAATAACGGATGTTTGGAATGTGATAAATCTTCTTGTTTAGCTATCTCCTTCATTTGCTTTATATTTTTAAAAATCGTATTCCAGTGGTCACTAAAATAATCAATGTGCTTCACAAATTGTGCTACATGTTTCTTCCCTCTCAGCAGGGAGATTCCGTTTGATGACTGCTATGTTTGTTCTACCATGGAGTGTGATTTTGTTGGATGGGAACCACCACTCCCAGCATTCTGACTATTGTAGTTATTAGCAAAGACTTCTTTCTTTTGCTAGGTGCTTCTCTTGATTGATACCGTTATCACTTATATTCATCAATTTCACAGTGGAGTAATGTATTTGAATCGTGAAATGTGGTAAAGTGTTTGTTCTTTACAGCAGGGTCATCTGGTTGTATGGCCACAAAGCAGATTCTCCATTCAACGGGTTTTTTGTGCATATGGGACTTCACATGCACCTTACTGAATAACGGATGTTTGGAATGTGATAAATCTTCTTGTTTGGCTATCTCCTTCATTTGCTTTATATTTTTAAAAATCGTATTCCAGTGGTCACTAAAATAATCAATGTGCTTCACAAATTGTGGTACATGTTTCTTCCCTCTCAGCAGGGAGATTCCGTTTGATGACTGCTATGTTTGTTCTACCATGGAGTGTGATTCTGTTGGATGGGAACCACCACTCCCAGCATTCTGACTATTGTAGTTATTAGCAAAGACTTCTTTCTTTTGCTAGGTGCTTCTCTTGATTGATACCGTTATCACTTATATTCATCAATTTCACAGTGGAGTAATGTATTTGAATCGTGATATGTGGTTCAGTGTTTGTTCTTTACAGCAGGGTCATCTGGTTGTATGGCCACAAAGCAGATTCTCCATTAAACGGGTTTTTTGTGCATATGGGACTTCACATGCACCTTACTGAATAACGGATGTTTGGAATGTGATAAATCTTCTTGTTTAGCTATCTCCTTCATTTGCTTTATATTTTTAACAATCGTATTCCAGTGGTCACTAAAATAATCAATGTGCTTCACAAATTGTGGTACATGTTTCTTCCCTCTCAGCAGGGAGATTCCGTTTGATGACTGCTATGTTTGTTCTACCATGGAGTGTGATTTTGTTGGATGGGAACCACCACTCCCAGCATTCTGACTATTGTAGTTATTAGCAAAGACTTCTTTCTTTTGCTAGGTGCTTCTCTTGATTGATACCGTTATCACTTATATTCATCAATTTCACAGTGGAGTAATGTATTTGAATCGTGATATGTGGTTCAGTGTTTGTTCTTTACAGCAGGGTCATCTGGTTGTATGGCCACAAAGCAGATTCTCCATTCAACGGGTTTTTTGTGCATATGGGACTTCACATGCACCTTACTGAATAACGGATGTTTGGAATGTGATAAATCTTCTTGTTTAGCTATCTCCTTCATTTGCTTTATATTTTTAAAAATCGTATTCCAGTGGTCACTAAAATAATCAATGTGCTTCACAAATTGTGGTACATGTTTCTTCCCTCTCAGCAGGGAGATTCCGTTTGATGACTGCTATGTTTGTTCTACCATGGAGTGTGATTTTGTTGGATGGGAACCACCACTCCCAGCATTCTGACTATTGTAGTTATTAGCAAAGACTTCTTTCTTTTGCTAGGTGCTTCTCTTGATTGATACCGTTATCACTTATATTCATCAATTTCACAGTGGAGTAATGTATTTGAATCGTGAAATGTGGTAAAGTGTTTGTTCTTTACAGCAGGGTCATCTGGTTGTATGGCCACAAAGCAGATTCTCCATTCAACGGGTTTTTTGTGCATATGGGACTTCACATGCACCTTACTGAATAACGGATGTTTGGAATGTGATAAATCTTCTTGTTTAGCTATCTCCTTCATTTGCTTTATATTTTTAAAAATCGTATTCCAGTGGTCACTAAAATAATCAATGTGCTTCACAAATTGTGCTACATGTTTCTTCCCTCTCAGCAGGGAGATTCCGTTTGATGACTGCTATGTTTGTTCTACCGTGGAGTGTGATTTTGTTGGATGGGAACCACCACTCCCAGCATTCTGACTATTGTAGTTATTAGCAAAGACTTCTTTCTTTTGCTAGGTGCTTCTCTTGATTGATACCGTTATCACTTATATTCATCAATTTCACAGTGGAGTAATGTATTTGAATCGTGAAATGTGGTAAAGTGTTTGTTCTTTACAGCAGGGTCATCTGGTTGTATGGCCACAAAGCAGATTCTCCATTCAACGGGTTTTTTGTGCATATGGGACTTCACATGCACCTTACTGAATAACGGATGTTTGGAATGTGATAAATCTTCTTGTTTAGCTATCTCCTTCATTTGCTTTATATTTTTAAAAATCGTATTCCAGTGGTCACTAAAATAATCAATGTGCTTCACAAATTGTGGTACATGTTTCTTCCCTCTCAGCAGGGAGATTCCGTTTGATGACTGCTATGTTTGTTCTACCATGGAGTGTGATTTTGTTGGATGGGAACCACCACTCCCAGCATTCTGACTATTGTAGTTATTAGCAAAGACTTCTTTCTTTTGCTGGTGCTTCTCTTGATTGATACCGTTATCACTTATATTCATCAATTTCACAGTGGAGTAATGTATTTGAATCGTGAAATGTGGTAAAGTGTTTGTTCTTTACAGCAGGGTCATCTGGTTGTATGGCCACAAAGCAGATTCTCCATTAAACGGGTTTTTTGTGCCTATGGGACTTCACATGCACCTTACTGAATAACGGATGTTTGGAATGTGATAAATCTTCTTGGTTAGGTATCTCCTTCATTTGCTTTATATTTTTAAAAATCGTATTCCAGTGGTCACTAAAATAATCAATGTGCTTCACAAATTGTGGTACATGTTTCTTCCCTCTCAGCAGGGAGATTCCGTTTGATGACTGCTATGTTTGTTCTACCATGGAGTGTGATTTTGTTGGATGGGAACCACCACTCCCAGCATTCTGACTATTGTAGTTATTAGCAAAGACTTCTTTCTTTTGCTAGGTGCTTCTCTTGATTGATACCGTTATCACTTATATTCATCAATTTCACAGTGGAGTAATGTATTTGAATCGTGAAATGTGGTAAAGTGTTTGTTCTTTACAGCAGGGTCATCTGGTTGTATGGCCACAAAGCAGATTCTCCATTCAACGGGTTTTTTGTGCATATGGGACTTCACATGCACCTTACTGAGTAACGGATGTTTGGAATGTGATAAATCTTCTTGTTTAGCTATCTCCTTCATTTGCTTTATATTTTTAAAAATCGTATTCCAGTGGTCACTAAAATAATCAATGTGCTTCACAAATTGTGGTACATGTTTCTTCCCTCTCAGCAGGGAGATTCCGTTTGATGACTGCTATGTTTGTTCTACCATGGAGTGTGATTTTGTTGGATGGGAACCACCACTCCCAGCATTCTGACTATTGTAGTTATTAGCAAAGACTTCTTTCTTTTGCTAGGTGCTTCTCTTGATTGATACCGTTATCACTTATATTCATCAATTTCACAGTGGAGTAATGTATTTGAATCGTGAAATGTGGTAAAGTGTTTGTTCTTTACAGCAGGGTCATCTGGTTGTATGGCCACAAAGCAGATTCTCCATTCAACGGGTTTTTTGTGCATATGGGACTTCACATGCACCTTACTGAGTAATGCATGTTTGGAATGTGATAAATCTTCTTGTTTAGCTATCTCCTTCATTTGCTTTATATTTTTAAAAATCGTATTCCAGTGGTCACTAAAATAATCAATGTGCTTCACAAATTGTGGTACATGTTTCTTCCCTCTCAGCAGGGAGATTCCGTTTGATGACTGCTATGTTTGTTCTACCATGGACTGTGATTTTGTTGGATGGGAACCACCACTCCCAGCATTCTGACTATTGTAGTTATTAGCAAAGACGTCTTTCTTTTGCTAGGTGCTTCTCTTGATTGATACCGTTATCACTTATATTCATCAATTTCACAGTGGAGTAATGTATTTGAATCGTGAAATGTGGTAAAGTGTTTGTTCTTTACAGCAGGGTCATCTGGTTGTATGGCCACAAAGCAGATTCTCCATTCAACGGGTTTTTTGTGCATATGGGACTTCACATGCACCTTACTGAGTAACGGATGTTTGGAATGTGATAAATCTTCTTGTTTAGCTATCTCCTTCATTTGCTTTATATTTTTAAAAATCGTATTCCAGTGGTCACTAAAATAATCAATGTGCTTCACAAATTGTGGTACATGTTTCTTCCCTCTCAGCAGGGAGATTCCGTTTGATGACTGCTATGTTTGTTCTACCATGGAATGTGATTTTGTTGGATGGGAACCACCACTCCCAGCATTCAGACTATTGTAGTTATTAGCAAAGACTTCTTTCTTTTGCTAGGTGCTTCTCTTGATTGATACCGTTATCACTTATATTCATCAATTTCACAGTGGAGTAATGTATTTGAATCGTGAAATGTGGTAAAGTGTTTGTTCTTTACAGCAGGGTCATCTGGTTGTATGGCCACAAAGCAGATTCTCCATTCAACGGGTTTTTTGTGCATATGGGACTTCACATGCACCTTACTGAATAACGGATGTTTGGAATGTGATAAATCTTCTTGTTTAGCTATCTCCTTCATTTGCTTTATATTTTTAAAAATCGTATTCCAGTGGTCACTAATATAATCAATGTGCTTCACAAATTGTGGTACATGTTTCTTCCCTCTCAGCAGGGAGATTCCGTTTGATGACTGCTATGTTTGTTCTACCATGGAGTGTGATTTTGTTGGATGGGAACCACCACTCCCAGCATTCTGACTATTGTAGTTATTAGCAAAGACTTCTTTCTTTTGCTAGGTGCTTCTCTTGATTGATACCGTTATCACTTATATTCATCAATTTCACAGTGGAGTAATGTATTTGAATCGTGAAATGT
Organism: Schistocerca nitens; assembly: GCF_023898315.1. NCBI lineage: Eukaryota > Metazoa > Arthropoda > Insecta > Orthoptera > Acrididae > Schistocerca > Schistocerca nitens. The sequence goes on from NW_026046001.1 coordinate 5,432,386, forward strand.
GGTAAAGTGTTTGTTCTTTACAGCAGGGTCATCTGGTTGTATGGCCACAAAGCAGATTCTCCATTCAACAGGTTTTTTGTGCATATGGGACTTCACATGCACCTTACTGAATAACGGATGTTTGGAATGTGATAAATCTTCTTGTTTAGCTATCTCCTTCATTTGCTTTATATTTTTAAAAATCGTATTCCAGTGGTCACTAAAATAATCAATGTGCTTCACAAATTGTGGTACATGTTTCTTCCCTCTCAGCAGGGAGATTCCGTTTGATGACTGCTATGTTTGTTCTACCATGGAGTGTGATTTTGTTGGATGGGAACCACCACTCCCAGCATTCTGACTATTGTAGTTATTAGCAAAGACTTCTTTCTTTTGCTACGTGCTTCTCTTGATTGATACCGTTATCACTTATATTCATCAATTTCACAGTGGAGTAATGTATTTGAATCGTGAAATGTGGTAAAGTGTTTGTTCTTTACAGCAGGGTCATCTGGTTGTATGGCCACAAAGCAGATTCTCCATTCAACGGGTTTTTTGTGCATATGGGACTTCACATGCACCTTACTGAATAACGGATGTTTGGAATGTGATAAATCTTCTTGGTTAGGTATCTCCTTCATTTGCTTTATATTTTTAAAAATCGTATTCCAGTGGTCACTAAAATAATCAATGTGCTTCACAAATTGTGGTACATGTTTCTTCCCTCTCAGCAGGGAGATTCCGTTTGATGACTGCTATGTTTGTTCTACCATGGAGTGTGATTTTGTTGGATGGGAACCACCACTCCCAGCATTCTGACTATTGTAGTTATTAGCAAAGACTTCTTTCTTTTGCTAGGTGCTTCTCTTGATTGATACCGTTATCACTTATATTCATCAATTTCACAGTGGAGTAATGTATTTGAATCGTGATATGTGGTAAAGTGTTTGTTCTTTACAGCAGGGTCATCTGGTTGTATGGCCACAAAGCAGATTCTCCATTCAACAGGTTTTTTGTGCATATGGGACTTCACATGCACCTTACTGAATAACGGATGTTTGGAATGTGATAAATCTTCTTGTTTAGCTATCTCCTTCATTTGCTTTATATTTTTAAAAATCGTATTCCAGTGGTCACTAAAATAATCAATGTGCTTCACAAATTGTGGTACATGTTTCTTCCCTCTCAGCAGGGAGATTCCGTTTGATGACTGCTATGTTTGTTCTACCATGGAGTGTGATTTTGTTGGATGGGAACCACCACTCCCAGCATTCTGACTATTGTAGTTATTAGCAAAGACTTCTTTCTTTTGCTAGGTGCTTCTCTTGATTGATACCGTTATCACTTATATTCATCAATTTCACAGTGGAGTAATGTATTTGAATCGTGATATGTGGTTCAGTGTTTGTTCTGTACAGTAGGGTCATCTGGTTGTATGGCCACAAAGCAGATTCTCCATTCAACGGGTTTTTTGTGCATATGGGACTTCACATGCACCTTACTGAATAACGGATGTTTGGAATGTGATAAATCTTCTTGTTTAGCTATCTCCTTCATTTGCTTTATATTTTTAAAAATCGTATTCCAGTGGTCACTAAAATAATCAATGTGCTTCACAAATTGTGGTACATGTTTCTTCCCTCTCAGCAGGGAGATTCCGTTTGATGACTGCTATGTTTGTTCTACCATGGAGTGTGATTTTGTTGGATGGGAACCACCACTCCCAGCATTCTGACTATTGTAGTTATTAGCAAAGACTTCTTTCTTTTGCTAGGTGCTTCTCTTGATTGATACCGTTATCACTTATATTCATCAATTTCACAGTGGAGTAATGTATTTGAATCGTGAAATGTGGTAAAGTGTTTGTTCTTTACAGCAGGGTCATCTGGTTGTATGGCCACAAAGCAGATTCTCCATTCAACAGGTTTTTTGTGCATATGGGACTTCACATGCACCTTACTGAATAACGGATGTTTGGAATGTGATAAATCTTCTTGTTTAGCTATCTCCTTCATTTGCTTTATATTTTTAAAAATCGTATTCCAGTGGTCACTAAAATAATCAATGTGCTTCACAAATTGTGGTACATGTTTCTTCCCTCTCAGCAGGGAGATTCCGTTTGATGACTGCTATGTTTGTTCTACCATGGAGTGTGATTTTGTTGGATGGGAACCACCACTCCCAGCATTCTGACTATTGTAGTTATTAGCAAAGACTTCTTTCTTTTGCTAGGTGCTTCTCTTGATTGATACCGTTATCACTTATATTCATCAATTTCACAGTGGAGTAATGTATTTGAATCGTGAAATGTGGTAAAGTGTTTGTTCTTTACAGCAGGGTCATCTGGTTGTATGGCCACAAAGCAGATTCTCCATTCAACGGGTTTTTTGTGCATATGGGACTTCACATGCACCTTACTGAATAACGGATGTTTGGAATGTGATAAATCTTCTTGGTTAGGTATCTCCTTCATTTGCTTTATATTTTTAAAAATCGTATTCCAGTGGTCACTAAAATAATCAATGTGCTTCACAAATTGTGGTACATGTTTCTTCCCTCTCAGCAGGGAGATTCCGTTTGATGACTGCTATGTTTGTTCTACCATGGAGTGTGATTTTGTTGGATGGGAACCACCACTCACAGCATTCTGACTATTGTAGTTATTAGCAAAGACTTCTTTCTTTTGCTAGGTGCTTCTCTTGATTGATACCGTTATCACTTATATTCATCAATTTCACAGTGGAGTAATGTATTTGAATCGTGATATGTGGTTCAGTGTTTGTTCTTTACAGCAGGGTCATCTGGTTGTATGGCCACAAAGCAGATTCTCCATTCAACAGGTTTTTTGTGCATATGGGACTTCACATGCACCTTACTGAATAACGGATGTTTAGAATGTGATAAATCTTCTTGTTTAGCTATCTCCTTCATTTGCTTTATATTTTTAACAATCGTATTCCAGTGGTCACTAAAATAATCAATGTGCTTCACAAATTGTGGTACATGTTTCTTCCCTCTCAGCAGGGAGATTCCGTTTGATGACTGCTATGTTTGTTCTACCATGGAGTGTGATTTTGTTGGATGGGAACCACCACTCCCAGCATTCTGACTATTGTAGTTATTAGCAAAGACTTCTTTCTTTTGCTAGGTGCTTCTCTTGATTGATACCGTTATCACTTATATTCATCAATTTCACAGTGGAGTAATGTATTTGAATCGTGATATGTGGTTCAGTGTTTGTTCTGTACAGTAGGGTCATCTGGTTGTATGGCCACAAAGCAGATTCTCCATTCAATGGGTTTTTTGTGCATATGGGACTTCACATGCACCTTACTGAATAACGGATGTTTGGAATGTGATAAATCTTCTTGTTTAGCTATCTCCTTCATTTGCTTTATATTTTTAAAAATCGTATTCCAGTGGTCACTAAAATAATCAATGTGCTTCACAAATTGTGGTACATGTTTCTTCCCTCTCAGCAGGGAGATTCCGTTTGATGACTGCTATGTTTGTTCTACCATGGAGTGTGATTTTGTTGGATGGGAACCACCACTCCCAGCATTCTGACTATTGTAGTTATTAGCAAAGACTTCTTTCTTTTGCTAGGTGCTTCTCTTGATTGATACCGTTATCACTTATATTCATCAATTTCACAGTGGAGTAATGTATTTGAATCGTGAAATGTGGTAAAGTGTTTGTTCTTTACAGCAGGGTCATCTGGTTGTATGGCCACAAAGCAGATTCTCCATTCAACGGGTTTTTTGTGCATATGGGACTTCACATGCACCTTACTGAATAACGGATGTTTCGAATGTGATAAATCTTCTTGTTTAGCTATCTCCTTCATTTGCTTTATATTTTTAAAAATCGTATTCCAGTGGTCACTAAAATAATCAATGTGCTTCACAAATTGTGGTACATGTTTCTTCCCTCTCAGCAGGGAGATTCCGTTTGATGACTGCTATGTTTGTTCTACCATGGAGTGTGATTTTGTTGGATGAGAACCACCACTCCCAGCATTCTGACTATTGTAGTTATTGGCAAAGACTTCTTTCTTTTGCTAGGTGCTTCTCTTGATTGATACCGTTATCACTTATATTCATCAATTTCACAGTGGAGTAATGTATTTGAATCGTGAAATGTGGTAAAGTGTTTGTTCTTTACAGCAGGGTCATCTGGTTGTATGGCCACAAAGCAGATTCTCCATTCAACGGGTTTTTTGTGCATATGGGACTTCACATGCACCTTACTGAATAACGGATGTTTGGAATGTGATAAATCTTCTTGTTTAGCTATCTCCTTCATTTGCTTTATATTTTTAAAAATCGTATTCCAGTGGTCACTAAAATAATCAATGTGCTTCACAAATTGTGGTACATGTTTCTTCCCTCTCAGCAGGGAGATTCCGTTTGATGACTGCTATGTTTGTTCTACCATGGAGTGTGATTTTGTTGGATGGGAACCACCACTCCCAGCATTCTGACTATTGTAGTTATTAGCAAAGACTTCTTTCTTTTGCTAGGTGCTTCTCTTGATTGATACCGTTATCACTTATATTCATCAATTTCACAGTGGAGTAATGTATTTGAATCGTGAAATGTGGTAAAGTGTTTGTTCTTTACAGCAGGGTCGTCTGGTTGTATGGCCACAAAGCAGATTCTCCATTCAACGGGTTTTTTGTGCATATGGGACTTCACATGCACCTTACTGAATAACGGATGTTTGGAATGTGATAAATCTTCTTGTTTAGCTATCTCCTTCATTTGCTTTATATTTTTAAAAATCGTATTCCAGTGGTCACTAAAATAATCAATGTGCTTCACAAATTGTGGTACATGTTTCTTCCCTCTCAGCAGGGAGATTCCGTTTGATGACTGCTATGTTTGTTCTACCATGGAGTGTGATTTTGTTGGATGGGAACCACCACTCCCAGCATTCTGACTATTGTAGTTATTAGCAAAGACTTCTTTCTTTTGCTAGGTGCTTCTCTTGATTGATACCGTTATCACTTATATTCATCAATTTCACAGTGGAGTAATGTATTTGAATCGTGAAATGTGGTAAAGTGTTTGTTCTTTACAGCAGGGTCATCTGGTTGTATGGCCACAAAGCAGATTCTCCATTCAACGGGTTTTTTGTGCATATGGGACTTCACATGCACCTTACTGAATAACGGATGTTTGGAATGTGATAAATCTTCTTGTTTAGCTATCTCCTTCATTTGCTCTATATTTTTAAAAATCGTATTCCAGTGGTCACTAAAATAATCAATGTGCTTCACAAATTGTGGTACATGTTTCTTCCCTCTCAGCAGGGAGATTCCGTTTGATGACTGCTATGTTTGTTCTACCATGGAGTGTGATTTTGTTGGATGGGAACCACCACTCCCAGCATTCTGACTATTGTAGTTATTAGCAAAGACTTCTTTCTTTTGCTAGGTGCTTCTCTTGATTGATACCGTTATCACTTATATTCATCAATTTCACAGTGGAGTAATGTATTTGAATCGTGAAATGTGGTAAAGTGTTTGTTCTTTACAGCAGGGTCATCTGGTTGTATGGCCACAAAGCAGATTCTCCATTCAACGGGTTTTTTGTGCATATGGGACTTCACATGCACCTTACTGAATAACGGATGTTTGGAATGTGATAAATCTTCTTGTTTAGCTATCTCCTTCATTTGCTCTATATTTTTAAAAATCGTATTCCAGTGGTCACTAAAATAATCAATGTGCTTCACAAATTGTGGTATATGTTTCTTCCCTCTCAGCAGGGAGATTCCGTTTGATGACTGCTATGTTTGTTCTACCATGGAGTGTGATTTTGTTGGATGGGAACCACCACTCCCAGCATTCTGACTATTGTAGTTATTAGCAAAGACTTCTTTCTTTTGCTAGGTGCTTCTCTTGATTGATACCGTTATCACTTATATTCATCAATTTCACAGTGGAGTAATGTATTTGAATCGTGAAATGTGGTAAAGTGTTTGTTCTTTACAGCAGGGTCATCTGGTTGTATGGCCACAAAGCAGATTCTCCATTCAACGGGTTTTTTGTGCATATGGGACTTCACATGCACCTTACTGAATAACGGATGTTTGGAATGTGATAAATCTTCTTGTTTAGCTATCTCCTTCATTTGCTTTATATTTTTAAAAATCGTATTCCAGTGGTCACTAAAATAATCAATGTGCTTCACAAATTGTGGTACATGTTTCTTCCCTCTCAGCAGGGAGATTCCGTTTGATGACTGCTATGTTTGTTCTACCATGGAGTGTGATTTTGTTGGATGGGAACCACCACTCCCAGCATTCTGACTATTGTAGTTATTAGCAAAGACTTCTATCTTTTGCTAGGTGCTTCTCTTGATTGATACCGTTATCACTTATATTCATCAATTTCACAGTGGAGTAATGTATTTGAATCGTGATATGTGGTAAAGTGTTTGTTCTTTACAGCAGGGCCATCTGGTTGTATGGCCACAAAGCAGATTCTCCATTCAACGGGTTTTTTGTGCATATGGGACTTCACATGCACCTTACTGAATAACGGATGTTTGGAATGTGATAAATCTTCTTGGTTAGGTATCTCCTTCATTTGCTTTATATTTTTAAAAATCGTATTCCAGTGGTCACTAAAATAATCAATGTGCTTCACAAATTGTGGTACATGTTTCTTCCCTCTCAGCAGGGATATTCCGTTTGATGACTGCTATGTTTGTTCTACCATGGAGTGTGATTTTGTTGGATGGGAACCACCACTCCCAGCATTCTGACTATTGTAGTTATTAGCAAAGACTTCTTTCTTTTGCTAGGTGCTTCTCTTGATTGATACCGTTATCACTTATATTCATCAATTTCACAGTGGAGTAATGTATTTGAATCGTGATATGTGGTTCAGTGTTTGTTCTTTACAGTAGGGTCATCTGGTTGTATGGCCACAAAGCAGATTCTCCATTCAACGGGTTTTTTGTGCATATGGGACTTCACATGCACCTTACTGAATAACGGATGTTTGGAATGTGATAAATCTTTTGTTTAGCTATCTCCTTCATTTGCTTTATATTTTTAAAAATCGTATTCCAGTGGTCACTAAAATAATCAATGTGCTTCACAAATTGTGGTACATGTTTCTTCCCTCTCAGCAGGGAGATTCCGTTTGATGACTGCTATGTTTGTTCTACCATGGAGTGTGATTTTGTTGGATGGGAACCACCACTCCCAGCATTCTGACTATTGTAGTTATTAGCAAAGACTTCTTTCTTTTGCTAGGTGCTTCTCTTGATTGATACCGTTATCACTTATATTCATCAATTTCACAGTGGAGTAATGTATTTGAATCGTGATATGTGGTTCAGTGTTTGTTCTTTACAGTAGGGTCATCTGGTTGTATGGCCACAAAGCAGATTCTCCATTCAACGGGTTTTTTGTGCATATGGGACTTCACATGCACCTTACTGAATAACGGATGTTTGGAATGTGATAAATCTTTTGTTTAGCTATCTCCTTCATTTGCTTTATATTTTTTAAAAATCGTATTCCAGTGGTCACTAAAATAATCAATGTGCTTCACAAATTGTGGTACATGTTTCTTCCCTCTCAGCAGGGAGATTCCGTTTGATGACTGCTATGTTTGTTCTACCATGGAGTGTGATTTTGTTGGATGGGAACCACCACTCCCAGCATTCTGACTATTGTAGTTATTAGCAAAGACGTCTTTCTTTTGCTAGGTGCTTCTCTTGATTGATACCGTTATCACTTATATTCATCAATTTCACAGTGGAGTAATGTATTTGAATCGTGATATGTGGTTCAGTGTTTGTTCTTTACAGTAGGGTCATCTGGTTGTATGGCCACAAAGCAGATTCTCCATTCAACGGGTTTTTTGTGCATATGGGACTTCACATGCACCTTACTGAATAACGGATGTTTGGAATGTGATAAATCTTTTGTTTAGCTATCTCCTTCATTTGCTTTATATTTTTAAAAATCGTATTCCAGTGGTCACTAAAATAATCAATGTGCTTCACAAATTGTGGTACATGTTTCTTCCCTCTCAGCAGGGAGATTCCGTTTGATGACTGCTATGTTTGTTCTACCATGGAGTGTGATTTTGTTGGATGGGAACCACCACTCCCAGCATTCTGACTATTGTAGTTATTAGCAAAGACGTCTTTCTTTTGCTAGGTGCTTCTCTTGATTGATACCGTTATCACTTATATTCATCAATTTCACAGTGGAGTAATGTATTTGAATCGTGATATGTGGTTCAGTGTTTGTTCTTTACAGCAGGGTCATCTGGTTGTATGGCCACAAAGCAGATTCTCCATTCAACGGGTTTTTTGTGCATATGGGACTTCACATGCACCTTACTGAATAACGGATGTTTGGAATGTGATAAATCTTTTGTTTAGCTATCTCCTTCATTTGCTTTATATTTTTAAAAATCGTATACCAGTGGTCACTAAAATAATCAATGTGCTTCACAAATTGTGGTACATGTTTCTTCCCTCTCAGCAGGGAGATTCCGTTTGATGACTGCTATGTTTGTTCTACCATGGAGTGTGATTTTGTTGGATGGGAACCACCACTCCCAGCATTCTGACTATTGTAGTTATTAGCAAAGACTTCTTTCTTTTGCTAGGTGCTTCTCTTGATTGATACCGTTATCACTTATATTCATCAATTTCACAGTGGAGTAATGTATTTGAATCGTGAAATGTGGTAAAGTGTTTGTTCTTTACAGCAGGGTCATCTGGTTGTATGGCCACAAAGCAGATTCTCCATTCAACGGGTTTTTTGTGCATATGGGACTTCACATGCACCTTACTGAATAACGGATGTTTGGAATGTGATAAATCTTCTTGTTTAGCTATCTCCTTCATTTGCTTTATATTTTTAAAAATCGTATTCCAGTGGTCACTAAAATAATCAATGTGCTTCACAAATTGTGGTACATGTTTCTTCCCTCTCAGCAGGGAGATTCCGTTTGATGACTGCTATGTTTGTTCTACCATGGAGTGTGATTTTGTTGGATGGGAACCACCACTCCCAGCATTCTGACTATTGTAGTTATTAGCAAAGACTTCTTTCTTTTGCTAGGTGCTTCTCTTGATTGATACCGTTATCACTTATATTCATCAATTTCACAGTGGAGTAATGTATTTGAATCGTGAAATGTGGTAAAGTGTTTGTTCTTTACAGCAGGGTCATCTGGTTGTATGGCCACAAAGCAGATTCTCCATTCAACGGGTTTTTTGTGCATATGGGACTTCACATACACCTTACTGAATAACGGATGTTTGGAATGTGATAAATCTTCTTGTTTGGCTATCTCCTTCATTTGCTTTATATTTTTAAAAATCGTATTCCAGTGGTCACTAAAATAATCAATGTGCTTCACAAATTGTGGTACATGTTTCTTCCCTCTCAGCAGGGAGATTCCGTTTGATGACTGCTATGTTTGTTCTACCATGGAGTGTGATTTTGTTGGATGGGAACCACCACTCCCAGCATTCTGACTATTGTAGTTATTAGCAAAGACTTCTTTCTTTTGCTAGGTGCTTCTCTTGATTGATACCGTTATCACTTATATTCATCAATTTCACAGTGGAGTAATGTATTTGAATTGTGAAATGTGGTAAAGTGTTTGTTCTTTACAGCAGGGTCATCTGGTTGTATGGCCACAAAGCAGATTCTCCATTCAACGGGTTTTTTGTGCATATGGGACTTCACATGCACCTTACTGAATAACGGATGTTTGGAATGTGATAAATCTTCTTGTTTAGCTATCTCCTTCATTTGCTTTATATTTTTAAAAATCGTATTCCAGTGGTCACTAAAATAATCAATGTGCTTCACAAATTGTGGTACATGTTTCTTCCCTCTCAGCAGGGAGATTCCGTTTGATGACTGCTATGTTTGTTCTACCATGGAGTGTGATTTTGTTGGATGGGAACCACCACTCCCAGCATTCTGACTATTGTAGTTATTAGCAAAGACTTCTTTCTTTTGCTAGGTGCTTCTCTTGATTGATACCGTTATCACTTATATTCATCAATTTCACAGTGGAGTAATGTATTTGAATCGTGAAATGTGGTAAAGTGTTTGTTCTTTACAGCAGGGTCATCTGGTTGTATGGCCACAAAGCAGATTCTCCATTCAACGGGTTTTTTGTGCATATGGGACTTCACATGCACCTTACTGAATAACGGATGTTTGGAATGTGATAAATCTTCTTGTTTAGCTATCTCCTTCATTTGCTTTATATTTTTAAAAATCGTATTCCAGTGGTCACTAAAATAATCAATGTGCTTCACAAATTGTGGTACATGTTTCTTCCCTCTCAGCAGGGAGATTCCGTTTGATGACTGCTATGTTTGTTCTACCATGGAGTGTGATTTTGTTGGATGGGAACCACCACTCCCAGCATTCTGACTATTGTAGTTATTAGCAAAGACTTCTATCTTTTGCTAGGTGCTTCTCTTGATTGATACCGTTATCACTTATATTCATCAATTTCACAGTGGAGTAATGTATTTGAATCGTGATATGTGGTAAAGTGTTTGTTCTTTACAGCAGGGCCATCTGGTTGTATGGCCACAAAGCAGATTCTCCATTCAACGGGTTTTTTGTGCATATGGGACTTCACATGCACCTTACTGAATAACGGATGTTTGGAATGTGATAAATCTTCTTCGTTAGGTATCTCCTTCATTTGCTTTATATTTTTAAAAATCGTATTCCAGTGGTCACTAAAATAATCAATGTGCTTCACAAATTGTGGTACATGTTTCTTCCCTCTCAGCAGGGAGATTCCGTTTGATGACTGCTATGTTTGTTCTACCATGGAGTGTGATTTTGTTGGATGGGAACCACCACTCCCAGCATTCTGACTATTGTAGTTATTAGCAAAGACGTCTTTCTTTTGCTAGGTGCTTCTCTTGATTGATACCGTTATCACTTATATTCATCAATTTCGCAGTGGAGTAATGTATTTGAATCGTAAAATGTGGTAAAGTGTTTGTTCTTTACAGCAGGGTCATCTGTTTGTATGGCCACAAAGCAGATTCTCCATTCAACGGGTTTTTTGTGCATATGGGACGTCACATGCACCTTACTGAGTAACGGATGTTTGGAATGTGATAAATCTTCTTGTTTAGCTATCTCCTTCATTTGCTTTATATTTTTAAAAATCGTATTCCAGTGGTCACTAAAATAATCAATGTGCTTCACAAATTGTGGTACATGTTTCTTCCCTCTCAGCAGGGAGATTCCGTTTGATGACTGCTATGTTTGTTCTACCATGGAGTGTGATTTTGTTGGATGGGAACCACCACTCCCAGCATTCTGACTATTGTAGTTATTAGCAAAGACTTCTATCTTTTGCTAGGTGCTTCTCTTGATTGATACCGTTATCACTTATATTCATCAATTTCACAGTGGAGTAATGTATTTGAATCGTGATATGTGGTAAAGTGTTTGTTCTTTACAGCAGGGCCATCTGGTTGTATGGCCACAAAGCAGATTCTCCATTCAACGGGTTTTTTGTGCATATGGGACTTCACATGCACCTTACTGAATAACGGATGTTTGGAATGTGATAAATCTTCTTGGTTAGGTATCTCCTTCTTTTGCTTTATATTTTTAAAAATCGTATTCCAGTGGTCACTAAAATAATCAATGTGCTTCACAAATTGTGGTACATGTTTCTTCCCTCTCAGCAGGGAGATTCCGTTTGATGACTGCTATGTTTGTTCTACCATGGAGTGTGATTTTGTTGGATGGGAACCACCACTCCCAGCATTCTGACTATTGTAGTTATTAGCAAAGACGTCTTTCTTTTGCTAGGTGCTTCTCTTGATTGATACCGTTATCACTTATATTCATCAATTTCACAGTGGAGTAATGTATTTGAATCGTGAAATGTGGTAAAGTGTTTGTTCTTTACAGCAGGGTCATCTGGTTGTATGGCCACAAAGCAGATTCTCCATTCAACGGGTTTTTTGTGCATATGGGACTTCACATGCACCTTACTGAGTAACGGATGTTTGGAATGTGATAAATCTTCTTGTTTAGCTATCTCCTTCATTTGCTTTATATTTTTAAAAATCGTATTCCAGTGGTCACTAAAATAATCAATGTGCTTCACAAATTGTGGTACATGTTTCTTCCCTCTCAGCAGGGAGATTCCGTTTGATGACTGCTATGTTTGTTCTACCATGGAGTGTGATTTTGTTGGATGGGAACCACCACTCCCAGCATTCTGACTATTGTAGTTATTAGCAAAGACTTCTTTCTTTTGCTAGGTGCTTCTCTTGATTGATACCGTTATCACTTATATTCATCAATTTCACAGTGGAGTAATGTATTTGAATCGTGAAATGTGGTAAAGTGTTTGTTCTTTACAGCAGGGTCATCTGGTTGTATGGCCACAAAGCAGATTCTCCATTCAACGGGTTTTTTGTGCATATGGGACTTCACATGCACCTTACTGAATAACGGATGTTTGGAATGTGATAAATCTTCTTGTTTAGCTATCTCCTTCATTTGCTTTATATTTTTAAAAATCGTATTCCAGTGGTCACTAAAATAATCAATGTGCTTCACAAATTGTGGTACATGTTTCTTCCCTCTCAGCAGGGAGATTCCGTTTGATGACTGCTATGTTTGTTCTACCATGGAGTGTGATTTTGTTGGATGGGAACCACCACTCCCAGCATTCTGACTATTGTAGTTATTAGCAAAGACTTCTTTCTTTTGCTAGGTGCTTCTCTTGATTGATACCGTTATCACTTATATTCATCAATTTCACAGTGGAGTAATGTATTTGAATCGTGAAATGTGGTAAAGTGTTTGTTCTTTACAGCAGGGTCATCTGGTTGTATGGCCACAAAGCAGATTCTCCATTCAACGGGTTTTTTGTGCATATGGGACTTCACATGCACCTTACTGAATAACGGATGTTTGGAATGTGATAAATCTTCTTGTTTAGCTATCTCCTTCATTTGCTTTATATTTTTAACAATCGTATTCCAGTGGTCACTAAAATAATCAATGTGCTTCACAAATTGTGGTACATGTTTCTTCCCTCTCAGCAGGGAGATTCCGTTTGATGACTGCTATGTTTGTTCTACCATGGAGTGTGATTTCGTTGGATGGGAACCACCACTCCCAGCATTCTGACTATTGTAGTTATTAGCAAAGACTTCTTTCTTTTGCTAGGTGCTTCTCTTGATTGATACCGTTATCACTTATATTCATCAATTTCACAGTGGAGTAATGTATTTGAATCGTGAAATGTGGTAAAGTGTTTGTTCTTTACAGCAGGGTCATCTGGTTGTATGGCCACAAAGCAGATTCTCCATTCAACGGGTTTTTTGTGCATATGGGACTTCACATGCACCTTACTGAATAACGGATGTTTGGAATGTGATAAATCTTCTTGTTTAGCTATCTCCTTCATTTGCTTTATATTTTTAAAAATCGTATTCCAGTGGTCACTAAAATAATCAATGTGCTTCACAAATTGTGGTACATGTTTCTTCCCTCTCAGCAGGGAGATTCCGTTTGATGACTGCTATGTTTGTTCTACCATGGAGTGTGATTTTGTTGGATGGGAACCACCACTCCCAGCATTCTGACTATTGTAGTTATTAGCAAAGACTTCTTTCTTTTGCTAGGTGCTTCTCTTGATTGATACCGTTATCACTTATATTCATCAATTTCACAGTGGAGTAATGTATTTGAATTGTGAAATGTGGTAAAGTGTTTGTTCTTTACAGCAGGGTCATCTGGTTGTATGGCCACAAAGCAGATTCTCCATTCAACGGGTTTTTTGTGCATATGGGACTTCACATGCACCTTACTGAATAACGGATGTTTGGAATGTGATAAATCTTCTTGTTTGGCTCTCTCCTTCATTTGCTTTATATTTTTAAAAATCGTATTCCAGTGGTCACTAAAATAATCAATGTGCTTCACAAATTGTGGTACATGTTTCTTCCCTCTCAGCAGGGAGATTCCGTTTGATGACTGCTATGTTTGTTCTACCATGGAGTGTGATTTTGTTGGATGGGAACCACCACTCCCAGCATTCTGACTATTGTAGTTATTGGCAAAGACTTCTTTCTTTTGCTAGGTGCTTCTCTTGATTGATACCGTTATCACTTATATTCATCAATTTCACAGTGGAGTAATGTATTTGAATCGTGATATGTGGTTCAGTGTTTGTTCTTTACAGCAGGGTCATCTGGTTGTATGGCCACAAAGCAGATTCTCCATTCAACGGGTTTTTTGTGCATATGGGACTTCACATGCACCTTACTGAATAACGGATGTTTGGAATGTGATAAATCTTCTTGTTTAGCTATCTCCTTCATTTGCTTTATATTTTTAACAATCGTATTCCAGTGGTCACTAAAATAATCAATGTGCTTCACAAATTGTGGTACATGTTTCTTCCCTCTCAGCAGGGAGATTCCGTTTGATGACTGCTATGTTTGTTCTACCATGGAGTGTGATTTTGTTGGATGGGAACCACCACTCCCAGCATTCTGACTATTGTAGTTATTAGCAAAGACTTCTTTCTTTTGCTAGGTGCTTCTCTTGATTGATACCGTTATCACTTATATTCATCAATTTCACAGTGGAGTAATGTATTTGAATCGTGAAATGTGGTAAAGTGTTTGTTCTTTACAGTAGGGTCATCTGGTTGTATGGCCACAAAGCAGATTCTCCATTCAACGGGTTTTTTGTGCATATGGGACTTCACATGCACCTTACTGAATAACGGATGTTTGGAATGTGATAAATCTTCTTGTTTAGCTATCTCCTTCATTTGCTTTATATTTTTAAAAATCGTATTCCAGTGGTCACTAAAATAATCAATGTGCTTCACAAATTGTGGTACATGTTTCTTCCCTCTCAGCAGGGAGATTCCGTTTGATGACTGCTATGTTTGTTCTACCATGGAGTGTGATTTTGTTGGATGGGAACCACCACTCCCAGCATTCTGACTATTGTAGTTATTAGCAAAGACTTCTTTCTTTTGCTAGGTGCTTCTCTTGATTGATACCGTTATCACTTATATTCATCAATTTCACAGTGGAGTAATGTATTTGAATCGTGAAATGTGGTAAAGTGTTTGTTCTTTACAGCAGGGTCATCTGGTTGTATGGCCACAAAGCAGATTCTCCATTCAACGGGTTTTTTGTGCATATGGGACTTCACATGCACCTTACTGAATAACGGAAGTTTGGAATGTGATAAATCTTCTTGTTTAGCTATCTCCTTCATTTGCTTTATATTTTTAAAAATCATATTCCAGTGGTCACTAAAATAATCAATGTGCTTCACAAATTGTGGTACATGTTTCTTCCCTCTCAGCAGGGAGATTCCGTTTGATGACTGCTATGTTTGTTCTACCATGGAGTGTGATTTTGTTGGATGGGAACCACCACTCCCAGCATTCTGACTATTGTAGTTATTAGCAAAGACTTCTTTCTTTTGCTAGGTGCTTCTCTTGATTGATACCGTTATCACTTATATTCATCAATTTCACAGTGGAGTAATGTATTTGAATCGTGAAATGTGGTAAAGTGTTTGTTCTTTACAGCAGGGTCATCTGGTTGTATGGCCACAAAGCAGATTCTCCATTCAACGGGTTTTTTGTGCATATGGGACTTCACATGCACCTTACTGAATAACGGATGTTTGGAATGTGATAAATCTTCTTGTTTAGCTATCTCCTACATTTGCTTTATATTTTTAAAAATCGTATTCCAGTGGTCACTAAAATAATCAATGTGCTTCACAAATTGTGGTACATGTTTCTTCCCTCTCAGCAGGGAGATTCCGTTTGATGACTGCTATGTTTGTTCTACCATGGAGTGTGATTTTGTTGGATGGGAACCACCACTCCCAGCATTCTGACTATTGTAGTTATTAGCAAAGACTTCTTTCTTTTGCTAGGTGCTTCTCTTGATTGATACCGTTATCACTTATATTCATCAATTTCACAGTGGAGTAATGTATTTGAATCGTGAAATGTGGTAAAGTGTTTGTTCTTTACAGCAGGGTCATCTGGTTGTATGGCCACAAAGCAGATTCTCCATTCAACGGGTTTTTTGTGCATATGGGACTTCACATGCACCTTACTGAGTAACGGATGTTTGGAATGTGATAAATCTTCTTGTTTAGCTATCTCCTTCATTTGCTTTATATTTTTAAAAATCGTATTCCAGTGGTCACTAAAATAATCAATGTGCTTCACAAATTGTGGTACATGTTTCTTCCCTCTCAGCAGGGAGATTCCGTTTGATGACTGCTATGTTTGTTCTACCATGGAGTGTGATTTTGTTGGATGGGAACCACCACTCCCAGCATTCTGACTATTGTAGTTATTAGCAAAGACTTCTTTCTTTTGCTAGGTGCTTCTCTTGATTGATACCGTTATCACTTATATTCATCAATTTCACAGTGGAGTAATGTATTTGAATCGTGATATGTGGTTCAGTGTTTGTTCTTTACAGCAGGGTCATCTGGTTGTATGGCCACAAAGCAGATTCTCCATTCAACGGGTTTTTTGTGCATATGGGACTTCACATGCACCTTACTGAATAACGGATGTTTGGAATGTGATAAATCTTCTTGTTTAGCTATCTCCTTCATTTGCTTTATATTTTTAAAAATCATATTCCAGTGGTCACTAAAATAATCAATGTGCTTCACAAATTGTGGTACATGTTTCTTCCCTCTCAGCAGGGAGATTCCGTTTGATGACTGCTATGTTTGTTCTACCATGGAGTGTGATTTTGTTGGATGGGAACCACCACTCCCAGCATTCTGACTATTGTAGTTATTAGCAAAGACTTCTTTCTTTTGCTAGGTGCTTCTCTTGATTGATACCGTTATCACTTATATTCATCAATTTCACAGTGGAGTAATGTATTTGAATCGTGAAATGTGGTAAAGTGTTTGTTCTTTACAGCAGGGTCATCTGGTTGTATGGCCACAAAGCAGATTCTCCATTCAACGGGTTTTTTGTGCATATGGGACTTCACATGCACCTTACTGAGTAACGGATGTTTGGAATGTGATAAATCTTCTTGTTTAGCTATCTCCTTCATTTGCTTTATATTTTTAAAAATCGTATTCCAGTGGTCACTAAAATAATCAATGTGCTTCACAAATTGTGGTACATGTTTCTTCCCTCTCAGCAGGGAGATTCCGTTTGATGACTGCTATGTTTGTTCTACCATGGAGTGTGATTTTGTTGGATGGGAACCACCACTCCCAGCATTCTGACTATTGTAGTTATTAGCAAAGACTTCTTTCTTTTGCTAGGTGCTTCTCTTGATTGATACCGTTATCACTTATATTCATCAATTTCACAGTGGAGTAATGTATTTGAATCGTGATATGTGGTTCAGTGTTTGTTCTTTACAGCAGGGTCATCTGGTTGTATGGCCACAAAGCAGATTCTCCATTCAACGGGTTTTTTGTGCATATGGGACTTCACATGCACCTTACTGAATAACGGATGTTTGGAATGTGATAAATTTTCTTGTTTAGCTATCTCCTTCATTTGCTTTATATTTTTATAAATCATATTCCAGTGGTCACTAAAATAATCAATGTGCTTCACAAATTGTGGTACATGTTTCTTCCCTCTCAGCAGGGAGATTCCGTTTGATGACTGCTATGTTTGTTCTACCATGGAGTGTGATTTTGTTGGATGGGAACCACCACTCCCAGCATTCTGACTATTGTAGTTATTAGCAAAGACTTCTTTCTTTTGCTAGGTGCTTCTCTTGATTGATACCGTTATCACTTATATTCATCAATTTCACAGTGGAGTAATGTATTTGAATTGTGAAATGTGGTAAAGTGTTTGTTCTTTACAGCAGGGTCATCTGGTTGTATGGCCACAAAGCAGATTCTCCATTCAACGGGTTTTTTGTGCATATGGGACTTCACATGCACCTTACTGAGTAACGGATGTTTGGAATGTGATAAATCTTCTTGTTTAGCTATCTCCTTCATTTGCTTTATATTTTTAAAAATCGTATTCCAGTGGTCACTAAAATAATCAATGTGCTTCACAAATTGTGGTACATGTTTCTTCCCTCTCAGCAGGGAGATTCCGTTTGATGACTGCTATGTTTGTTCTACCATGGAGTGTGATTTTGTTGGATGGGAACCACCACTCCCAGCATTCTGACTATTGTAGTTATTAGCAAAGACTTCTTTCTTTTGCTAGGTGCTTCTCTTGATTGATACCGTTATCACTTATATTCATCAATTTCACAGTGGAGTAATGTATTTGAATCGTGATATGTGGTTCAGTGTTTGTTCTTTACAGCAGGGTCATCTGGTTGTATGGCCACAAAGCAGATTCTCCATTCAACGGGTTTTTTGTGCATATGGGACTTCACATGCACCTTACTGAATAACGGATGTTTGGAATGTGATAAATCTTCTTGTTTAGCTATCTCCTTCATTTGCTTTATATTTTTAACAATCGTATTCCAGTGGTCACTAAAATAATCAATGTGCTTCACAAATTGTGGTACATGTTTCTTCCCTCTCAGCAGGGAGATTCCGTTTGATGACTGCTATGTTTGTTCTACCATGGAGTGTGATTTTGTTGGATGGGAACCACCACTCCCAGCATTCTGACTATTGTAGTTATTAGCAAAGACTTCTTTCTTTTGCTAGGTGCTTCTCTTGATTGATACCGTTATCACTTATATTCATCAATTTCACAGTGGAGTAATGTATTTGAATCGTGAAATGTGGTAAAGTGTTTGTTCTTTACAGCAGGGTCATCTGGTTGTATGGCCACAAAGCAGATTCTCCATTCAACGGGTTTTTTGTGCATATGGGACTTCACATGCACCTTACTGAGTAACGGATGTTTGGAATGTGATAAATCTTCTTGTTTAGCTATCTCCTTCATTTGCTTTATATTTTTAAAAATCGTATTCCAGTGGTCACTAAAATAATCAATGTGCTTCACAAATTGTGGTACATGTTTCTTCCCTCTCAGCAGGGAGATTCCGTTTGATGACTGCTATGTTTGTTCTACCATGGAGTGTGATTTTGTTGGATGGGAACCACCACTCCCAGCATTCTGACTATTGTAGTTATTAGCAAAGACTTCTTTCTTTTGCTAGGTGCTTCTCTTGATTGATACCGTTATCACTTATATTCATCAATTTCACAGTGGAGTAATGTATTTGAATCGTGAAATGTGGTAAAGTGTTTGTTCTTTACAGCAGGGTCATCTGGTTGTATGGCCACAAAGCAGATTCTCCATTCAACGGGTTTTTTGTGCATATGGGACTTCACATGCACCTTACTGAATAACGGATGTTTGGAATGTGATAAATCTTCTTGTTTGGCTATCTCCTTCATTTGCTTTATATTTTTAAAAATCGTATTCCAGTGGTCACTAAAATAATCAATGTGCTTCACAAATTGTGGTACATGTTTCTTCCCTCTCAGCAGGGAGATTCCGTTTGATGACTGCTATGTTTGTTCTACCATGGAGTGTGATTTTGTTGGATGGGAACCACCACTCCCAGCATTCTGACTATTGTAGTTATTAGCAAAGACTTCTTTCTTTTGCTAGGTGCTTCTCTTGATTGATACCGTTATCACTTATATTCATCAATTTCACAGTGGAGTAATGTATTTGAATTGTGAAATGTGGTAAAGTGTTTGTTCTTTACAGCAGGGTCATCTGGTTGTATGGCCACAAAGCAGATTCTCCATTCAACGGGTTTTTTGTGCATATGGGACTTCACATGCACCTTACTGAATAACGGATGTTTGGAATGTGATAAATCTTCTTGTTTACTTATCTCCTTCATTTGCTTTATATTTTTAAAAATCGTATTCCAGTGGTCACTAAAATAATCAATGTGCTTCACAAATTGTGGTACATGTTTCTTCCCTCTCAGCAGGGAGATTCCGTTTGATGACTGCTATGTTTGTTCTACCATGGAGTGTGATTTTGTTGGATGGGAACCACCACTCCCAGCATTCTGACTATTGTAGTTATTAGCAAAGACTTCTTTCTTTTGCTAGGTGCTTCTCTTGATTGATACCGTTATCACTTATATTCATCAATTTCACAGTGGAGTAATGTATTTGAATCGTGAAATGTGGTAAAGTGTTTGTTCTTTACAGCAGGGTCATCTGGTTGTATGGCCACAAAGCAGATTCTCCATTCAACGGGTTTTTTGTGCATATGGGACTTCACATGCACCTTACTGAATAACGGATGTTTGGAATGTGATAAATCTTCTTGTTTAGCTATCTCCTTCATTTGCTTTATATTTTTAAAAATCGTATTCCAGTGGTCACTAAAATAATCAATGTGCTTCACAAATTGTGGTACATGTTTCTTCCCTCTCAGCAGGGAGATTCCGTTTGATGACTGCTATGTTTGTTCTACCATGGAGTGTGATTTTGTTGGATGGGAACCACCACTCCCAGCATTCTGACTATTGTAGTTATTAGCAAAGACTTCTATCTTTTGCTAGGTGCTTCTCTTGATTGATACCGTTATCACTTATATTCATCAATTTCACAGTGGAGTAATGTATTTGAATCGTGATATGTGGTAAAGTGTTTGTTCTTTACAGCAGGGCCATCTGGTTGTATGGCCACAAAGCAGATTCTCCATTCAACGGGTTTTTTGTGCATATGGGACTTCACATGCACCTTACTGAATAACGGATGTTTGGAATGTGATAAATCTTCTTGGTTAGGTATCTCCTTCATTTGCTTTATATTTTTAAAAATCGTATTCCAGTGGTCACTAAAATAATCAATGTGCTTCACAAATTGTGGTACATGTTTCTTCCCTCTCAGCAGGGAGATTCCGTTTGATGACTGCTATGTTTGTTCTACCATGGAGTGTGATTTTGTTGGATGGGAACCACCACTCCCAGCATTCTGACTATTGTAGTTATTAGCAAAGACGTCTTTCTTTTGCTAGGTGCTTCTCTTGATTGATACCGTTATCACTTATATTCATCAATTTCGCAGTGGAGTAATGTATTTGAATCGTAAAATGTGGTAAAGTGTTTGTTCTTTACAGCAGGGTCATCTGGTTGTATGGCCACAAAGCAGATTCTCCATTCAACGGGTTTTTTGTGCATATGGGACGTCACATGCACCTTACTGAGTAACGGATGTTTGGAATGTGATAAATCTTCTTGTTTAGCTATCTCCTTCATTTGCTTTATATTTTTAAAAATCGTATTCCAGTGGTCACTAAAATAATCAATGTGCTTCACAAATTGTGGTACATGTTTCTTCCCTCTCAGCAGGGAGATTCCGTTTGATGACTGCTATGTTTGTTCTACCATGGAGTGTGATTTTGTTGGATGGGAACCACCACTCCCAGCATTCTGACTATTGTAGTTATTAGCAAAGACTTCTATCTTTTGCTAGGTGCTTCTCTTGATTGATACCGTTATCACTTATATTCATCAATTTCACAGTGGAGTAATGTATTTGAATCGTGATATGTGGTAAAGTGTTTGTTCTTTACAGCAGGGCCATCTGGTTGTATGGCCACAAAGCAGATTCTCCATTCAACGGGTTTTTTGTGCATATGGGACTTCACATGCACCTTACTGAATAACGGATGTTTGGAATGTGATAAATCTTCTTGGTTAGGTATCTCCTTCTTTTGCTTTATATTTTTAAAAATCGTATTCCAGTGGTCACTAAAATAATCAATGTGCTTCACAAATTGTGGTACATGTTTCTTCCCTCTCAGCAGGGAGATTCCGTTTGATGACTGCTATGTTTGTTCTACCATGGAGTGTGATTTTGTTGGATGGGAACCACCACTCCCAGCATTCTGACTATTGTAGTTATTAGCAAAGACGTCTCTCTTTTGCTAGGTGCTTCTCTTGATTGATACCGTTATCACTTATATTCATCAATTTCACAGTGGAGTAATGTATTTGAATCGTGAAATGTGGTAAAGTGTTTGTTCTTTACAGCAGGGTCATCTGGTTGTATGGCCACAAAGCAGATTCTCCATTCAACGGGTTTTTTGTGCATATGGGACTTCACATGCACCTTACTGAATAACGGATGTTTGGAATGTGATAAATCTTCTTGTTTAGCTATCTCCTTCATTTGCTTTATATTTTTAACAATCGTATTCCAGTGGTCACTAAAATAATCAATGTGCTTCACAAATTGTGGTACATGTTTCTTCCCTCTCAGCAGGGAGATTCCGTTTGATGACTGCTATGTTTGTTCTACCATGGAGTGTGATTTTGTTGGATGGGAACCACCACTCACAGCATTCTGACTATTGTAGTTATTAGCAAAGACTTCTTTCTTTTGCTAGGTGCTTCTCTTGATTGATACCGTTATCACTTATATTCATCAATTTCACAGTGGAGTAATGTATTTGAATCGTGAAATGTGGTAAAGTGTTTGTTCTTTACAGCAGGGTCATCTGGTTGTATGGCCACAAAGCAGATTCTCCATTCAACGGGTTTTTTGTGCATATGGGACTTCACATGCACCTTACTGAATAACGGATGTTTGGAATGTGATAAATCTTCTTGTTTAGCTATCTCCTTCATTTGCTTTATATTTTTAAAAATCGTATTCCAGTGGTCACTAAAATAATCAATGTGCTTCACAAATTGTGGTACATGTTTCTTCCCTCTCAGCAGGGAGATTCCGTTTGATGACTGCTATGTTTGTTCTACCATGGAGTGTGATTTTGTTGGATGGGAACCACCACTCCCAGCATTCTGACTATTGTAGTTATTAGCAAAGACTTCTTTCTTTTGCTAGGTGCTTCTCTTGATTGATACCGTTATCACTTATATTCATCAATTTCACAGTGGAGTAATGTATTTGAATTGTGAAATGTGGTAAAGTGTTTGTTCTTTACAGCAGGGTCATCTGGTTGTATGGCCACAAAGCAGATTCTCCATTCAACGGGTTTTTTGTGCATATGGGACTTCACATGCACCTTACTGAATAACGGATGTTTGGAATGTGATAAATCTTCTTGTTTGGCTCTCTCCTTCATTTGCTTTATATTTTTAAAAATCGTATTCCAGTGGTCACTAAAATAATCAATGTGCTTCACAAATTGTGGTACATGTTTCTTCCCTCTCAGCAGGGAGATTCCGTTTGATGACTGCTATGTTTGTTCTACCATGGAGTGTGATTTTGTTGGATGGGAACCACCACTCCCAGCATTCTGACTATTGTAGTTATTGGCAAAGACTTCTTTCTTTTGCTAGGTGCTTCTCTTGATTGATACCGTTATCACTTATATTCATCAATTTCACAGTGGAGTAATGTATTTGAATCGTGATATGTGGTTCAGTGTTTGTTCTTTACAGCAGGGTCATCTGGTTGTATGGCCACAAAGCAGATTCTCCATTCAACGGGTTTTTTGTGCATATGGGACTTCACATGCACCTTACTGAATAACGGATGTTTGGAATGTGATAAATCTTCTTGTTTAGCTATCTCCTTCATTTGCTTTATATTTTTAACAATCGTATTCCAGTGGTCACTAAAATAATCAATGTGCTTCACAAATTGTGGTACATGTTTCTTCCCTCTCAGCAGGGAGATTCCGTTTGATGACTGCTATGTTTGTTCTACCATGGAGTGTGATTTTGTTGGATGGGAACCACCACTCCCAGCATTCTGACTATTGTAGTTATTAGCAAAGACTTCTTTCTTTTGCTAGGTGCTTCTCTTGATTGATACCGTTATCACTTATATTCATCAATTTCACAGTGGAGTAATGTATTTGAATCGTGAAATGTGGTAAAGTGTTTGTTCTTTACAGTAGGGTCATCTGGTTGTATGGCCACAAAGCAGATTCTCCATTCAACGGGTTTTTTGTGCATATGGGACTTCACATGCACCTTACTGAATAACGGATGTTTGGAATGTGATAAATCTTCTTGTTTAGCTATCTCCTTCATTTGCTTTATATTTTTAAAAATCGTATTCCAGTGGTCACTAAAATAATCAATGTGCTTCACAAATTGTGGTACATGTTTCTTCCCTCTCAGCAGGGAGATTCCGTTTGATGACTGCTATGTTTGTTCTACCATGGAGTGTGATTTTGTTGGATGGGAACCACCACTCCCAGCATTCTGACTATTGTAGTTATTAGCAAAGACTTCTTTCTTTTGCTAGGTGCTTCTCTTGATTGATACCGTTATCACTTATATTCATCAATTTCACAGTGGAGTAATGTATTTGAATCGTGAAATGTGGTAAAGTGTTTGTTCTTTACAGCAGGGTCATCTGGTTGTATGGCCACAAAGCAGATTCTCCATTCAACGGGTTTTTTGTGCATATGGGACTTCACATGCACCTTACTGAATAACGGATGTTTGGAATGTGATAAATCTTCTTGTTTAGCTATCTCCTTCATTTGCTTTATATTTTTAAAAATCGTATTCCAGTGGTCACTAAAATAATCAATGTGCTTCACAAATTGTGGTACATGTTTCTTCCCTCTCAGCAGGGAGATTCCGTTTGATGACTGCTATGTTTGTTCTACCATGGAGTGTGATTTTGTTGGATGGGAACCACCACTCCCAGCATTCTGACTATTGTAGTTATTAGCAAAGACTTCTTTCTTTTGCTAGGTGCTTCTCTTGATTGATACCGTTATCACTTATATTCATCAATTTCACAGTGGAGTAATGTATTTGAATCGTGAAATGTGGTAAAGTGTTTGTTCTTTACAGCAGGGTCATCTGGTTGTATGGCCACAAAGCAGATTCTCCATTCAACGGGTTTTTTGTGCATATGGGACTTCACATGCACCTTACTGAATAACGGATGTTTGGAATGTGATAAATCTTCTTGTTTAGCTATCTCCTACATTTGCTTTATATTTTTAAAAATCGTATTCCAGTGGTCACTAAAATAATCAATGTGCTTCACAAATTGTGGTACATGTTTCTTCCCTCTCAGCAGGGAGATTCCGTTTGATGACTGCTATGTTTGTTCTACCATGGAGTGTGATTTTGTTGGATGGGAACCACCACTCCCAGCATTCTGACTATTGTAGTTATTAGCAAAGACTTCTTTCTTTTGCTAGGTGCTTCTCTTGATTGATACCGTTA
Source organism: Schistocerca nitens (assembly GCF_023898315.1). Taxonomy (NCBI): domain Eukaryota; kingdom Metazoa; phylum Arthropoda; class Insecta; order Orthoptera; family Acrididae; genus Schistocerca; species Schistocerca nitens. Next base: position 5,457,519 of record NW_026046001.1, read on the forward strand.
TCACTTATATTCATCAATTTCACAGTGGAGTAATGTATTTGAATCGTGAAATGTGGTAAAGTGTTTGTTCTTTACAGCAGGGTCATCTGGTTGTATGGCCACAAAGCAGATTCTCCATTCAACGGGTTTTTTGTGCATATGGGACTTCACATGCACCTTACTGAGTAACGGATGTTTGGAATGTGATAAATCTTCTTGTTTAGCTATCTCCTTCATTTGCTTTATATTTTTAAAAATCGTATTCCAGTGGTCACTAAAATAATCAATGTGCTTCACAAATTGTGGTACATGTTTCTTCCCTCTCAGCAGGGAGATTCCGTTTGATGACTGCTATGTTTGTTCTACCATGGAGTGTGATTTTGTTGGATGGGAACCACCACTCCCAGCATTCTGACTATTGTAGTTATTAGCAAAGACTTCTTTCTTTTGCTAGGTGCTTCTCTTGATTGATACCGTTATCACTTATATTCATCAATTTCACAGTGGAGTAATGTATTTGAATCGTGATATGTGGTTCAGTGTTTGTTCTTTACAGCAGGGTCATCTGGTTGTATGGCCACAAAGCAGATTCTCCATTCAACGGGTTTTTTGTGCATATGGGACTTCACATGCACCTTACTGAATAACGGATGTTTGGAATGTGATAAATCTTCTTGTTTAGCTATCTCCTTCATTTGCTTTATATTTTTAAAAATCATATTCCAGTGGTCACTTAAATAATCAATGTGCTTCACAAATTGTGGTACATGTTTCTTCCCTCTCAGCAGGGAGATTCCGTTTGATGACTGCTATGTTTGTTCTACCATGGAGTGTGATTTTGTTGGATGGGAACCACCACTCCCAGCATTCTGACTATTGTAGTTATTAGCAAAGACTTCTTTCTTTTGCTAGGTGCTTCTCTTGATTGATACCGTTATCACTTATATTCATCAATTTCACAGTGGAGTAATGTATTTGAATCGTGAAATGTGGTAAAGTGTTTGTTCTTTACAGCAGGGTCATCTGGTTGTATGGCCACAAAGCAGATTCTCCATTCAACGGGTTTTTTGTGCATATGGGACTTCACACGCACCTTACTGAGTAACGGATGTTTGGAATGTGATAAATCTTCTTGTTTAGCTATCTCCTTCATTTGCTTTATATTTTTAAAAATCGTATTCCAGTGGTCACTAAAATAATCAATGTGCTTCACAAATTGTGGTACATGTTTCTTCCCTCTCAGCAGGGAGATTCCGTTTGATGACTGCTATGTTTGTTCTACCATGGAGTGTGATTTTGTTGGATGGGAACCACCACTCCCAGCATTCTGACTATTGTAGTTATTAGCAAAGACTTCTTTCTTTTGCTAGGTGCTTCTCTTGATTGATACCGTTATCACTTATATTCATCAATTTCACAGTGGAGTAATGTATTTGAATTGTGATATGTGGTTCAGTGTTTGTTCTTTACAGCAGGGTCATCTGGTTGTATGGCCACAAAGCAGATTCTCCATTCAACGGGTTTTTTGTGCATATGGGACTTCACATGCACCTTACTGAATAACGGATGTTTGGAATGTGATAAATCTTCTTGTTTAGCTATCTCCTTCATTTGCTTTATATTTTTAAAAATCATATTCCAGTGGTCACTAAAATAATCAATGTGCTTCACAAATTGTGGTACATGTTTCTTCCCTCTCAGCAGGGAGATTCCGTTTGATGACTGCTATGTTTGTTCTACCATGGAGTGTGATTTTGTTGGATGGGAACCACCACTCCCAGCATTCTGACTATTGTAGTTATTAGCAAAGACTTCTTTCTTTTGCTAGGTGCTTCTCTTGATTGATACCGTTATCACTTATATTCATCAATTTCACAGTGGAGTAATGTATTTGAATTGTGAAATGTGGTAAAGTGTTTGTTCTTTACAGCAGGGTCATCTGGTTGTATGGCCACAAAGCAGATTCTCCATTCAACGGGTTTTTTGTGCATATGGGACTTCACATGCACCTTACTGAGTAACGGATGTTTGGAATGTGATAAATCTTCTTGTTTAGCTATCTCCTTCATTTGCTTTATATTTTTAAAAATCGTATTCCAGTGGTCACTAAAATAATCAATGTGCTTCACAAATTGTGGTACATGTTTCTTCCCTCTCAGCAGGGAGATTCCGTTTGATGACTGCTATGTTTGTTCTACCATGGAGTGTGATTTTGTTGGATGGGAACCACCACTCCCAGCATTCTGACTATTGTAGTTATTAGCAAAGACTTCTTTCTTTTGCTAGGTGCTTCTCTTGATTGATACCGTTATCACTTATATTCATCAATTTCACAGTGGAGTAATGTATTTGAATCGTGATATGTGGTTCAGTGTTTGTTCTTTACAGCAGGGTCATCTGGTTGTATGGCCACAAAGCAGATTCTCCATTCAACGGGTTTTTTGTGCATATGGGACTTCACATGCACCTTACTGAATAACGGATGTTTGGAATGTGATAAATCTTCTTGTTTAGCTATCTCCTTCATTTGCTTTATATTTTTAACAATCGTATTCCAGTGGTCACTAAAATAATCAATGTGCTTCACAAATTGTGGTACATGTTTCTTCCCTCTCAGCAGGGAGATTCCGTTTGATGACTGCTATGTTTGTTCTACCATGGAGTGTGATTTTGTTGGATGGGAACCACCACTCCCAGCATTCTGACTATTGTAGTTATTAGCAAAGACTTCTTTCTTTTGCTAGGTGCTTCTCTTGATTGATACCGTTATCACTTATATTCATCAATTTCACAGTGGAGTAATGTATTTGAATCGTGAAATGTGGTAAAGTGTTTGTTCTTTACAGCAGGGTCATCTGGTTGTATGGCCACAAAGCAGATTCTCCATTCAACGGGTTTTTTGTGCATATGGGACTTCACATGCACCTTACTGAGTAACGGATGTTTGGAATGTGATAAATCTTCTTGTTTAGCTATCTCCTTCATTTGCTTTATATTTTTAAAAATCGTATTCCAGTGGTCACTAAAATAATCAATGTGCTTCACAAATTGTGGTACATGTTTCTTCCCTCTCAGCAGGGAGATTCCGTTTGATGACTGCTATGTTTGTTCTACCATGGAGTGTGATTTTGTTGGATGGGAACCACCACTCCCAGCATTCTGACTATTGTAGTTATTAGCAAAGACGTCTTTCTTTTGCTAGGTGCTTCTCTTGATTGATACCGTTATCACTTATATTCATCAATTTCACAGTGGAGTAATGTATTTGAATCGTGAAATGTGGTAAAGTGTTTGTTCTTTACAGCAGGGTCATCTGGTTGTATGGCCACAAAGCAGATTCTCCATTCAACGGGTTTTTTGTGCATATGGGACTTCACATGCACCTTACTGAGTAACGGATGTTTGGAATGTGATAAATCTTCTTGTTTAGCTATCTCCTTCATTTGCTTTATATTTTTAAAAATCGTATTCCAGTGGTCACTAAAATAATCAATGTGCTTCACAAATTGTGGTACATGTTTCTTCCCTTCAGCAGGGAGATTCCGTTTGATGACTGCTATGTTTGTTCTACCATGGAGTGTGATTTTGTTGGATGGGAACCACCACTCCCAGCATTCTGACTATTGTAGTTATTAGCAAAGACTTCTTTCTTTTGCTAGGTGCGTCTCTTGATTGATACCATTATCACTTATATTCATCAATTTCACAGTGGAGTAATGTATTTGAATCGTGAAATGTGGTAAAGTGTTTGTTCTTTACAGCAGGGTCATCTGGTTGTATGGCCACAAAGCAGATTCTCCATTCAACGGGTTTTTTGTGCATATGGGACTTCACATGCACCTTACTGAATAACGGATGTTTGGAATGTGATAAATCTTCTTGTTTAGCTATCTCCTTCATTTGCTTTATATTTTTAAAAATCGTATTCCAGTGGTCACTAAAATAATCAATGTGCTTCACAAATTGTGGTACATGTTTCTTCCCTCTCAGCAGGGAGATTCCGTTTGATGACTGCTATGTTTGTTCTACCATGGAGTGTGATTTTGTTGGATGGGAACCACCACTCCCAGCATTCTGACTATTGTAGTTATTAGCAAAGACTTCTTTCTTTTGCTAGGTGCTTCTCTTGATTGATACCGTTATCACTTATATTCATCAATTTCACAGTGGAGTAATGTATTTGAATCGTGAAATGTGGTAAAGTGTTTGTTCTTTACAGCAGGGTCATCTGGTTGTATGGCCACAAAGCAGATTCTCCATTCAACGGGTTTTTTGTGCATATGGGACTTCACATGCACCTTACTGAATAACGGATGTTTGGAATGTGATAAATCTTCTTGGTTAGGTATCTACTTCATTTGCTTTATATTTTTAAAAATCGTATTCCAGTGGTCACTAAAATAATCAATGTGCTTCACAAATTGTGGTACATGTTTCTTCCCTCTCAGCAGGGAGATTCCGTTTGATGACTGCTATGTTTGTTCTACCATGGAGTGTGATTTTGTTGGATGGGAACCACCACTCCCAGCATTCTGACTATTGTAGTTATTAGCAAAGACTTCTTTCTTTTGCTAGGTGCTTCTCTTGATTGATACCGTTATCACTTATATTCATCAATTTCACAGTGGAGTAATGTATTTGAATCGTGATATGTGGTTCAGTGTTTGTTCTTTACAGCAGGGTCATCTGGTTGTATGGCCACAAAGCAGATTCTCCATTCAACGGGTTTTTTGTGCATATGGGACTTCACATGCACCTTACTGAATAACGGATGTTTGGAATGTGATAAATCTTCTTGTTTAGCTATCTCCTTCATTTGCTTTATATTTTTAACAATCGTATTCCAGTGGTCACTAAAATAATCAATGTGCTTCACAAATTGTGGTACATGTTTCTTCCCTCTCAGCAGGGAGATTCCGTTTGATGACTGCTATGTTTGTTCTACCATGGAGTGTGATTTTGTTGGATGGGAACCACCACTCCCAGCATTCTGACTATTGTAGTTATTAGCAAAGACTTCTTTCTTTTGCTAGGTGCTTCTCTTGATTGATACTGTTATCACTTATATTCATCAATTTCACAGTGGAGTAATGTATGTGAATCGTGATATGTGGTTCAGTGTTTGTTCTTTACAGTAGGGTCATCTGGTTGTATGGCCACAAAGCAGATTCTCCATTCAACGGGTTTTTTGTGCATATGGGACTTCACATGCACCTTACTGAATAACGGATGTTTGGAATGTGATAAATCTTCTTGTTTAGCTATCTCCTTCATTTGCTTTATATTTTTAAAAATCGTATTCCAGTGGTCACTAAAATAATCAATGTGCTTCACAAATTGTGGTACATGTTTCTTCCCTCTCAGCAGGGAGATTCCGTTTGATGACTGCTATGTTTGTTCTACCATGGAGTGTGATTTTGTTGGATGGGAACCACCACTCCCAGCATTCTGACTATTGTAGTTATTAGCAAAGACTTCTTTCTTTTGCTAGGTGCTTCTCTTGATTGATACCGTTATCACTTATATTCATCAATTTCACAGTGGAGTAATGTATTTGAATCGTGAAATGTGGTAAAGTGTTTGTTCTTTACAGCAGGGTCATCTGGTTGTATGGCCACAAAGCAGATTCTCCATTCAACGGGTTTTTTGTGCATATGGGACTTCACATGCACCTTACTGAATAACGGATGTTTGGAATGTGATAAATCTTCTTGTTTAGCTATCTCCTTCATTTGCTTTATATTTTTAAAAATCGTATTCCAGTGGTCACTAAAATAATCAATGTGCTTCACAAATTGTGGTACATGTTTCTTCCCTCTCAGCAGGGAGATTCCGTTTGATGACTGCTATGTTTGTTCTACCATGGAGTGTGATTTTGTTGGACGGGAACCACCACTCCCAGCATTCTGACTATTGTAGTTATTAGCAAAGACTTCTTTCTTTTGCTAGGTGCTTCTCTTGATTGATACCGTTATCACTTATATTCATCAATTTCACAGTGGAGTAATGTATTAGAATCGTGAAATGTGGTAAAGTGTTTGTTCTTTACAGCAGGGTCATCTGGTTGTATGGCCACAAAGCAGATTCTCCATTCAACGGGTTTTTTGTGCATATGGGACTTCACATGCACCTTACTGAATAACGGATGTTTGGAATGTGATAAATCTTCTTGTTTGGCTATCTCCTTCATTTGCTTTATATTTTTAAAAATCGTATTCCAGTGGTCACTAAAATAATCAATGTGCTTCACAAATTGTGGTACATGTTTCTTCCCTCTCAGCAGGGAGATTCCGTTTGATGACTGCTATGTTTGTTCTACCATGGAGTGTGATTTTGTTGGATGGGAACCACCACTCCCAGCATTCTGACTATTGTAGTTATTAGCAAAGACTTCTTTCTTTTGCTAGGTGCTTCTCTTGATTGATACCGTTATCACTTATATTCATCAATTTCACAGTGGAGTAATGTATTTGAATCGTGAAATGTGGTAAAGTGTTTGTTCTTTACAGCAGGGTCATCTGGTTGTATGGCCACAAAGCAGATTCTCCATTCAACGGGTTTTTTGTGCATATGGGACTTCACATGCACCTTACTGAATAACGGATGTTTGGAATGTGATAAATCTTCTTGTTTAGCTATCTCCTTCATTTGCTTTATATTTTTAAAAATCGAATTCCAGTGGTCACTAAAATAATCAATGTGCTTCACAAATTGTGGTACATGTTTCTTCCCTCTCAGCAGGGAGATTCCGTTTGATGACTGCTATGTTTGTTCTACCATGGAGTGTGATTTTGTTGGATGGGAACCACCACTCCCAGCATTCTGACTATTGTAGTTATTAGCAAAGACTTCTTTCTTTTGCTAGGTGCTTCTCTTGATTGATACCATTATCACTTATATTCATCAATTTCACAGTGGAGTAATGTATTTGAATCGTGAAATGTGGTAAAGTGTTTGTTCTTTACAGCAGGGTCATCTGGTTGTATGGCCACAAAGCAGATTCTCCATTCAACGGGTTTTTTGTGCATATGGGACTTCACATGCACCTTACTGAATAACGGATGTTTGGAATGTGATAAATCTTCTTGTTTAGCTATCTCCTTCATTTGCTTTATATTTTTAAAAATCGTATTCCAGTGGTCACTAAAATAATCAATGTGCTTCACAAATTGTGGTACATGTTTCTTCCCTCTCAGCAGGGAGATTCCGTTTGATGACTGCTATGTTTGTTCTACCATGGAGTGTGATTTTGTTGGATGGGAACCACCACTCCCAGCATTCTGACTATTGTAGTTATTAGCAAAGACTTCTTTCTTTTGCTAGGTGCTTCTCTTGATTGATACCGTTATCACTTATATTCATCAATTTCACAGTGGAGTAATGTATTTGAATCGTGAAATGTGGTAAAGTGTTTGTTCTTTACAGCAGGGTCATCTGGTTGTATGGCCACAAAGCAGATTCTCCATTCAACGGGTTTTTTGTGCATATGGGACTTCACATGCACCTTACTGAATAACGGATGTTTGGAATGTGACAAATCTTCTTGTTTAGCTATCTCCTTCATTTGCTTTATATTTTTAAAAATCGTATTCCAGTGGTCACTAAAATAATCAATGTGCTTCACAAATTGTGGTACATGTTTCTTCCCTCTCAGCAGGGAGATTCCGTTTGATGACTGCTATGTTTGTTCTACCATGGAGTGTGATTTTGTTGGATGGGAACCACCACTCCCAGCATTCTGACTATTGTAGTTATTAGCAAAGACTTCTTTCTTTTGCTAGGCGCTTCTCTTGATTGATACCGTTATCACTTATATTCATCAATTTCACAGTGGAGTAATGTATTTGAATCGTGAAATGTGGTAAAGTGTTTGTTCTTTACAGCAGGGTCATCTGGTTGTATGGCCACAAAGCAGATTCTCCATTCAACGGGTTTTTTGTGCATATGGGACTTCACATGCACCTTACTGAATAACGGATGTTTGGAATGTGATAAATCTTCTTGTTTAGCTATCTCCTTCATTTGCTTTATATTTTTAAAAATCGTATTCCAGTGGTCACTAAAATAATCAATGTGCTTCACAAATTGTGGTACATGTTTCTTCCCTCTCAGCAGGGAGATTCCGTTTGATGACTGCTATGTTTGTTCTACCATGGAGTGTGATTTTGTTGGATGGGAACCACCACTCCCAGCATTCTGACTATTGTAGTTATTAGCAAAGACTTCTTTCTTTTGCTAGGTGCTTCTCTTGATTGATACCGTTATCACTTATATTCATCAATTTCACAGTGGAGTAATGTATTTGAATCGTGAAATGTGGTAAAGTGTTTGTTCTTTACAGCAGGGTCATCTGGTTGTATGGCCACAAAGCAGATTCTCCATTCAACGGGTTTTTTGTGCATATGGGACTTCACATGCACCTTACTGAATAACGGATGTTTGGAATGTGATAAATCTTCTTGTTTAGCTATCTCCTTCATTTGCTTTATATTTTTAAAAATCGTATTCCAGTGGTCACTAAAATAATCAATGTGCTTCACAAATTGTGGTACATGTTTCTTCCCTCTCAGCAGGGAGATTCCGTTTGATGACTGCTATGTTTGTTCTACCATGGAGTGTGATTTTGTTGGATGGGAACCACCACTCCCAGCATTCTGACTATTGTAGTTATTAGCAAAGACTTCTTTCTTTTGCTAGGTGCTTCTCTTGATTGATACCGTTATCACTTATATTCATCAATTTCACAGTGGAGTAATGTATTTGAATCGTGAAATGTGGTAAAGTGTTTGTTCTTTACAGCAGGGTCATCTGGTTGTATGGCCACAAAGCAGATTCTCCATTCAACGGGTTTTTTGTGCATATGGGACTTCACATGCACCTTACTGAATAACGGATGTTTGGAATGTGACAAATCTTCTTGTTTAGCTATCTCCTTCATTTGCTTTATATTATTAAAAATCGTATTCCAGTGGTCACTAAATTAATCAATGTGCTTCACAAATTGTGGTACATGTTTCTTCCCTCTCAGCAGGGAGATTCCGTTTGATGACTGCTATGTTTGTTCTACCATGGAGTGTGATTTTGTTGGATGGGAACCACCACTCCCAGCATTCTGACTATTGTAGTTATTAGCAAAGACTTCTTTCTTTTGCTAGGTGCTTCTCTTGATTGATACCGTTATCACTTATATTCATCAATTTCACAGTGGAGTAATGTATTTGAATCGTGAAATGTGGTAAAGTGTTTGTTCTTTACAGCAGGGTCATCTGGTTGTATGGCCACAAAGCAGATTCTCCATTCAACGGGTTTTTTGTGCATATGGGACTTCACATGCACCTTACTGAATAACGGATGTTTGGAATGTGACAAATCTTCTTGTTTAGCTATCTCCTTCATTTGCTTTATATTTTTAAAAATCGTATTCCAGTGGTCACTAAAATAATCAATGTGCTTCACAAATTGTGGTACATGTTTCTTCCCTCTCAGCAGGGAGATTCCGTTTGATGACTGCTATGTTTGTTCTACCATGGAGTGTGATTTTGTTGGATGGGAACCACCACTCCCAGCATTCTGACTATTGTAGTTATTAGCAAAGACTTCTTTCTTTTGCTAAGCGCTTCTCTTGATTGATACCGTTATCACTTATATTCATCAATTTCACAGTGGAGTAATGTATTTGAATCGTGAAATGTGGTAAAGTGTTTGTTCTTTACAGCAGGGTCATCTGGTTGTATGGCCACAAAGCAGATTCTCCATTCAACGGGTTTTTTGTGCATATGGGACTTCACATGCACCTTACTGAATAACGGATGTTTGGAATGTGATAAATCTTCTTGTTTAGCTATCTCCTTCATTTGCTTTATATTTTTAAAAATCGTATTCCAGTGGTCACTAAAATAATCAATGTGCTTCACAAATTGTGGTACATGTTTCTTCCCTCTCAGCAGGGAGATTCCGTTTGATGACTGCTATGTTTGTTCTACCATGGAGTGTGATTTTGTTGGATGGGAACCACCACTCACAGCATTCTGACTATTGTAGTTATTAGCAAAGACTTCTTTCTTTTGCTAGGTGCTTCTCTTGATTGATACCGTTATCACTTATATTCATCAATTTCACAGTGGAGTAATGTATTTGAATCGTGAAATGTGGTAAAGTGTTTGTTCTTTACAGCAGGGTCATCTGGTTGTATGGCCACAAAGCAGATTCTCCATTCAACGGGTTTTTTGTGCATATGGGACTTCACATGCACCTTACTGAATAACGGATGTTTGGAATGTGATAAATCTTCTTGGTTAGGTATCTCCTTCATTTGCTTTATATTTTTAAAAATCGTATTCCAGTGGTCACTAAAATAATCAATGTGCTTCACAAATTGTGGTACATGTTTCTTCCCTCTCAGCAGGGAGATTCCGTTTGATGACTGCTATGTTTGTTCTACCATGGAGTGTGATTTTGTTGGATGGGAACCACCACTCCCAGCATTCTGACTATTGTAGTTATTAGCAAAGACTTCTTTCTTTTGCTAGGTGCTTCTCTTGATTGATACCGTTATCACTTATATTCATCAATTTCACAGTGGAGTAATGTATTTGAATCGTGATATGTGGTTCAGTGTTTGTTCTTTACAGCAGGGTCATCTGGTTGTATGGCCACAAAGCAGATTCTCCATTCAACGGGTTTTTTGTGCATATGGGACTTCACATGCACCTTACTGAATAACGGATGTTTGGAATGTGATAAATCTTCTTGTTTAGCTATCTCCTTCATTTGCTTTATATTTTTAAAAATCGTATTCCAGTGGTCACTAAAATAATCAATGTGCTTCACAAATTGTGGTACATGTTTCTTCCCTCTCAGCAGGGAGATTCCGTTTGATGACTGCTATGTTTGTTCTACCATGGAGTGTGATTTTGTTGGATGGGAACCACCACTCCCAGCATTCTGACTATTGTAGTTATTAGCAAAGACTTCTTTCTTTTGCTAGGTGCTTCTCTTGATTGATACCGTTATCACTTATATTCATCAATTTCACAGTGGAGTAATGTATTTGAATCGTGAAATGTGGTAAAGTGTTTGTTCTTTACAGCAGGGTCATGTGGTTGTATGGCCACAAAGCAGATTCTCCATTCAACGGGTTTTTTGTGCATATGGGACTTCACATGCACCTTACTGAATAACGGATGTTTGGAATGTGATAAATCTTCTTGGTTAGGTATCTCCTTCATTTGCTTTATATTTTTAAAAATCGTATTCCAGTGGTCACTAAAATAATCAATATGCTTCACAAATTGTGGTACATGTTTCTTCCCTCTCAGCAGGGAGATTCCGTTTGATGACTGCTATGTTTGTTCTACCATGGAGTGTGATTTTGTTGGATGGGAACCACCACTCCCAGCATTCTGACTATTGTAGTTATTAGCAAAGACTTCTTTCTTTTGCTAGGTGCTTCTCTTGATTGATACCGTTATCACTTATATTCATCAATTTCACAGTGGAGTAATGTATTTGAATCGTGAAATGTGGTAAAGTGTTTGTTCTTTACAGCAGGGTCATCTGGTTGTATGGCCACAAAGCAGATTCTCCATTCAACGGGTTTTTTGTGCATATGGGACTTCACATGCACCTTACTGAATAACGGATGTTTGGAATGTGATAAATCTTCTTGTTTAGCTATCTCCTTCATTTGCTTTATATTTTTAAAAATCGTATTCCAGTGGTCACTAAAATAATCAATGTGCTTCACAAATTGTGGTACATGTTTCTTCCCTCTCAGCAGGGAGATTCCGTTTGATGACTGCTATGTTTGTTCTACCATGGAGTGTGATTTTGTTGGATGGGAACCACCACTCCCAGCATTCAGACTATTGTAGTTATTAGCAAAGACTTCTTTCTTTTGCTAGGTGCTTCTCTTGATTGATACCGTTATCACTTATATTCATCAATTTCACAGTGGAGTAATGTATTTGAATCGTGAAATGTGGTAAAGTGTTTGTTCTTTACAGCAGGGTCATCTGGTTGTATGGCCACAAAGCAGATTCTCCATTCAACGGGTTTTTTGTGCATATGGGACTTCACATGCACCTTACTGAATAACGGATGTTTGGAATGTGATAAATCTTCTTGTTTAGCTATCTCCTTCATTTGCTTTATATTTTTAAAAATCGTATTCCAGTGGTCACTAAAATAATCAATGTGCTTCACAAATTGTGGTACATGTTTCTTCCCTCTCAGCAGGGAGATTCCGTTTGATGACTGCTATGTTTGTTCTACCATGGAGTGTGATTTTGTTGGATGGGAACCACCACTCCCAGCATTCTGACTATTGTAGTTATTAGCAAAGACTTCTTTCTTTTGCTAGGTGCTTCTCTTGATTGATACCGTTATCACTTATATTCATCAATTTCACAGTGGAGTAATGTATTTGAATCGTGGAATGTGGTAAAGTGTTTGTTCTTTACAGCAGGGTCATCTGGTTGTATGGCCACAAAGCAGATTCTCCATTCAACGGGTTTTTTGTGCATATGGGACTTCACATGCACCTTACTGAATAACGGATGTTTGGAATGTGATAAATCTTCTTGTTTAGCTATCTCCTTCATTTGCTTTATATTTTTAAAAATCGTATTCCAGTGGTCACTAAAATAATCAATGTGCTTCACAAATTGTGGTACATGTTTCTTCCCTCTCAGCAGGGAGATTCCGTTTGATGACTGCTATGTTTGTTCTACCATGGAGTGTGATTTTGTTGGATGGGAACCACCACTCCCAGCATTCTGACTATTGTAGTTATTAGCAAAGACTTCTTTCTTTTGCTAGGTGCTTCTCTTGATTGATACCGTTATCACTTATATTCATCAATTTCACAGTGGAGTAATGTATTTGAATCGTGAAATGTGGTAAAGTGTTTGTTCTTTACAGCAGGGTCATCTGGTTGTATGGCCACAAAGCAGATTCTCCATTCAACGGGTTTTTTGTGCATATGGGACTTCACATGCACCTTACTGAATAACGGATGTTTGGAATGTGATAAATCTTCTTGTTTGGCTATCTCCTTCATTTGCTTTATATTTTTAAAAATCGTATTCCAGTGGTCACTAAAATAATCAATGTGCTTCACAAATTGTGGTACATGTTTCTTCCCTCTCAGCAGGGAGATTCCGTTTGATGACTGCTATGTTTGTTCTACCATGGAGTGTGATTTTGTTGGATGGGAACCACCACTCCCAGCATTCTGACTATTGTAGTTATTAGCAAAGACTTCTTTCTTTTGCTAGGTGCTTCTCTTGATTGATACCGTTATCACTTATATTCATCAATTTCACAGTGGAGTAATGTATTTGAATCGTGAAATGTGGTAAAGTGTTTGTTCTTTACAGCAGGGTCATCTGGTTGTATGGCCACAAAGCAGATTCTCCATTCAACGGGTTTTTTGTGCATATGGGACTTCACATGCACCTTACTGAGTAACGCATGTTTGGAATGTGATAAATCTTCTTGTTTAGCTATCTCCTTCATTTGCTTTATATTTTTAAAAATCGTATTCCAGTGGTCACTAAAATAATCAATGTGCTTCACAAATTGTGGTACATGTTTCTTCCCTCTCAGCAGGGAGATTCCGTTTGATGACTGCTATGTTTGTTCTACCATGGACTGTGATTTTGTTGGATGGGAACCACCACTCCCAGCATTCTGACTATTGTAGTTATTAGCAAAGACGTCTTTCTTTTGCTAGGTGCTTCTCTTGATTGATACCGTTATCACTTATATTCATCAATTTCACAGTGGAGTAATGTATTTGAATCGTGAAATGTGGTAAAGTGTTTGTTCTTTACAGCAGGGTCATCTGGTTGTATGGCCACAAAGCAGATTCTCCATTCAACGGGTTTTTTGTGCATATGGGACTTCACATGCACCTTACTGAGTAACGGATGTTTGGAATGTGATAAATCTTCTTGTTTAGCTATCTCCTTCATTTGCTTTATATTTTTAAAAATCGTATTCCAGTGGTCACTAAAATAATCAATGTGCTTCACAAATTGTGGTACATGTTTCTTCCCTCTCAGCAGGGAGATTCCGTTTGATGACTGCTATGTTTGTTCTACCATGGAGTGTGATTTTGTTGGATGGGAACCACCACTCCCAGCATTCAGACTATTGTAGTTATTAGCAAAGACTTCTTTCTTTTGCTAGGTGCTTCTCTTGATTGATACCGTTATCACTTATATTCATCAATTTCACAGTGGAGTAATGTATTTGAATCGTGAAATGTGGTAAAGTGTTTGTTCTTTACAGCAGGGTCATCTGGTTGTATGGCCACAAAGCAGATTCTCCATTCAACGGGTTTTTTGTGCATATGGGACTTCACATGCACCTTACTGAATAACGGATGTTTGGAATGTGATAAATCTTCTTGTTTAGCTATCTCCTTCATTTGCTTTATATTTTTAAAAATCGTATTCCAGTGGTCACTAAAATAATCAATGTGCTTCACAAATTGTGGTACATGTTTCTTCCCTCTCAGCAGGGAGATTCCGTTTGATGACTGCTATGTTTGTTCTACCATGGAGTGTGATTTTGTTGGATGGGAACCACCACTCCCAGCATTCTGACTATTGTAGTTATTAGCAAAGACTTCTTTCTTTTGCTAGGTGCTTCTCTTGATTGATACCGTTATCACTTATATTCATCAATTTCACAGTGGAGTAATGTATTTGAATCGTGAAATGTGGTAAAGTGTTTGTTCTTTACAGCAGGGTCATCTGGTTGTATGGCCACAAAGCAGATTCTCCATTCAACAGGTTTTTTGTGCATATGGGACTTCACATGCACCTTACTGAATAACGGATGTTTGGAATGTGATAAATCTTCTTGTTTAGCTATCTCCTTCATTTGCTTTATATTTTTAAAAATCGTATTCCAGTGGTCACTAAAATAATCAATGTGCTTCACAAATTGTGGTACATGTTTCTTCCCTCTCAGCAGGGAGATTCCGTTTGATGACTGCTATGTTTGTTCTACCATGGAGTGTGATTTTGTTGGATGGGAACCACCACTCCCAGCATTCTGACTATTGTAGTTATTAGCAAAGACTTCTTTCTTTTGCTAGGTGCTTCTCTTGATTGATACCGTTATCACTTATATTCATCAATTTCACAGTGGAGTAATGTATTTGAATCGTGAAATGTGGTAAAGTGTTTGTTCTTTACAGCAGGGTCATGTGGTTGTATGGCCACAAAGCAGATTCTCCATTCAACGGGTTTTTTGTGCATATGGGACTTCACATGCACCTTACTGAATAACGGATGTTTGGAATGTGATAAATCTTCTTGGTTAGGTATCTCCTTCATTTGCTTTATATTTTTAAAAATCGTATTCCAGTGGTCACTAAAATAATCAATGTGCTTCACAAATTGTGGTACATGTTTCTTCCCTCTCAGCAGGGAGATTCCGTTTGATGACTGCTATGTTTGTTCTACCATGGAGTGTGATTTTGTTGGATGGGAACCACCACTCCCACCATTCTGACTATTGTAGTTATTAGCAAAGACTTCTTTCTTTTGCTAGGTGCTTCTCTTGATTGATACCGTTATCACTTATATTCATCAATTTCACAGTGGAGTAATGTATTTGAATCGTGATATGTGGTTCAGTGTTTGTTCTTTACAGCAGGGTCATCTGGTTGTATGGCCACAAAGCAGATTCTCCATTCAACAGGTTTTTTGTGCATATGGGACTTCACATGCACCTTACTGAATAAAGGATGTTTGGAATGTGATAAATCTTCTTGTTTAGCTATCTCCTTCATTTGCTTTATATTTTTAACAATCGTATTCCAGTGGTCACTAAAATAATCAATGTGCTTCACAAATTGTGGTACATGTTTCTTCCCTCTCAGCAGGGAGATTCCGTTTGATGACTGCTATGTTTGTTCTACCATGGAGTGTGATTTTGTTGGATGGGAACCACCACTCCCAGCATTCTGACTATTGTAGTTATTAGCAAAGACTTCTTTCTTTTGCTAGGTGCTTCTCTTGATTGATACCGTTATCACTTATATTCATCAATTTCACAGTGGAGTAATGTATTTGAATCGTGATATGTGGTTCAGTGTTTGTTCTGTACAGTAGGGTCATCTGGTTGTATGGCCACAAAGCAGATTCTCCATTCAACGGGTTTTTTGTGCATATGGGTCTTCACATGCACCTTACTGAATAACGGATGTTTGGAATGTGATAAATCTTCTTGTTTAGCTATCTCCTTCATTTGCTTTATATTTTTAAAAATCGTATTCCAGTGGTCACTAAAATAATCAATGTGCTTCACAAATTGTGGTACATGTTTCTTCCCTCTCAGCAGGGAGATTCCGTTTGATGACTGCTATGTTTGTTCTACCATGGAGTGTGATTTTGTTGGATGGGAACCACCACTCCCAGCATTCTGACTATTGTAGTTATTAGCAAAGACTTCTTTCTTTTGCTAGGTGCTTCTCTTGATTGATACCGTTATCACTTATATTCATCAATTTCACAGTGGAGTAATGTATTTGAATCGTGAAATGTGGTAAAGTGTTTGTTCTTTACAGCAGGGTCATCTGGTTGTATGGCCACAAAGCAGATTCTCCATTCAACGGGTTTTTTGTGCATATGGGACTTCACATGCACCTTACTGAATAACGGATGTTTGGAATGTGATAAATCTTCTTGTTTAGCTATCTCCTTCATTTGCTTTATATTTTTAAAAATCGTATTCCAGTGGTCACTAAAATAATCAATGTGCTTCACAAATTGTGGTACATGTTTCTTCCCTCTCAGCAGGGAGATTCCGTTTGATGACTGCTATGTTTGTTCTACCATGGAGTGTGATTTTGTTGGATGAGAACCACCACTCCCAGCATTCTGACTATTGTAGTTATTAGCAAAGACTTCTTTCTTTTGCTAGGTGCTTCTCTTGATTGATACCGTTATCACTTATATTCATCAATTTCACAGTGGAGTAATGTATTTGAATCGTGAAATGTGGTAAAGTGTTTGTTCTTTACAGCAGGGTCATCTGGTTGTATGGCCACAAAGCAGATTCTCCATTCAACGGGTTTTTTGTGCATATGGGACTTCACATGCACCTTACTGAATAACGGATGTTTGGAATGTGATAAATCTTCTTGTTTAGCTATCTCCTTCATTTGCTTTATATTTTTAAAAATCGTATTCCAGTGGTCACTAAAATAATCAATGTGCTTCACAAATTGTGGTACATGTTTCTTCCCTCTCAGCAGGGAGATTCCGTTTGATGACTGCTATGTTTGTTCTACCATGGAGTGTGATTTTGTTGGATGGGAACCACCACTCCCAGCATTCTGACTATTGTAGTTATTAGCAAAGACGTCTTTCTTTTGCTAGGTGCTTCTCTTGATTGATACCGTTATCACTTATATTCATCAATTTCACAGTGGAGTAATGTATTTGAATCGTGAAATGTGGTAAAGTGTTTGTTCTTTACAGCAGGGTCATCTGGTTGTATGGCCACAAAGCAGATTCTCCATTCAACGGGTTTTTTGTGCATATGGGACTTCACATGCACCTTACTGAATAACGGATGTTTGGAATGTGATAAATCTTCTTGTTTAGCTATCTCCTTCATTTGCTTTATATTTTTAAAAATCGTATTCCAGTGGTCACTAAAATAATCAATGTGCTTCACAAATTGTGGTACATGTTTCTTCCCTCTCAGCAGGGAGATTCCGTTTGATGACTGCTATGTTTGTTCTACCATGGAGTGTGATTTTGTTGGATGGGAACCACCACTCCCAGCATTCTGACTATTGTAGTTATTAGCAAAGACTTCTTTCTTTTGCTAGGTGCTTCTCTTGATTGATACCGTTATCACTTATATTCATCAATTTCACAGTGGAGTAATGTATTTGAATCGTGAAATGTGGTAAAGTGTTTGTTCTTTACAGCAGGGTCATCTGGTTTTATGGCCACAAAGCAGATTCTCCATTCAACGGGTTTTTTGTGCATATGGGACTTCACATGCACCTTACTGAATAACGGATGTTTGGAATGTGATAAATCTTCTTGTTTAGCTATCTCCTTCATTTGCTCTATATTTTTAAAAATCGTATTCCAGTGGTCACTAAAATAATCAATGTGCTTCACAAATTGTGGTACATGTTTCTTCCCTCTCAGCAGGGAGATTCCGTTTGATGACTGCTATGTTTGTTCTACCATGGAGTGTGATTTTGTTGGATGGGAACCACCACTCCCAGCATTCTGACTATTGTAGTTATTAGCAAAGACTTCTTTCTTTTGCTAGGTGCTTCTCTTGATTGATACCGTTATCACTTATATTCATCAATTTCACAGTGGAGTAATGTATTTGAATCGTGAAATGTGGTAAAGTGTTTGTTCTTTACAGCAGGGTCATCTGGTTGTATGGCCACAAAGCAGATTCTCCATTCAACGGGTTTTTTGTGCATATGGGACTTCACATGCACCTTACTGAATAACGGATGTTTGGAATGTGATAAATCTTCTTGTTTAGCTATCTCCTTCATTTGCTCTATATTTTTAAAAATCGTATTCCAGTGGTCACTAAAATAATCAATGTGCTTCACAAATTGTGGTACATGTTTCTTCCCTCTCAGCAGGGAGATTCCGTTTGATGACTGCTATGTTTGTTCTACCATGGAGTGTGATTTTGTTGGATGGGAACCACCACTCCCAGCATTCTGACTATTGTAGTTATTAGCAAAGACTTCTTTCTTTTGCTAGGTGCTTCTCTTGATTGATACCGTTATCACTTATATTCATCAATTTCACAGTGGAGTAATGTATTTGAATCGTGAAATGTGGTAAAGTGTTTGTTCTTTACAGCAGGGTCATCTGGTTGTATGGCCACAAAGCAGATTCTCCATTCAACGGGTTTTTTGTGCATATGGGACTTCACATGCACCTTACTGAATAACGGATGTTTGGAATGTGATAAATCTTCTTGTTTAGCTATCTCCTTCATTTGCTTTATATTTTTAAAAATCGTATTCCAGTGGTCACTAAAATAATCAATGTGCTTCACAAATTGTGGTACATGTTTCTTCCCTCTCAGCAGGGAGATTCCGTTTGATGACTGCTATGTTTGTTCTACCATGGAGTGTGATTTTGTTGGATGGGAACCACCACTCCCAGCATTCTGACTATTGTAGTTATTAGCAAAGACTTCTATCTTTTGCTAGGTGCTTCTCTTGATTGATACCGTTATCACTTATATTCATCAATTTCACAGTGGAGTAATGTATTTGAATCGTGATATGTGGTAAAGTGTTTGTTCTTTACAGCAGGGCCATCTGGTTATGGCCACAAAGCAGATTCTCCATTCAACGGGTTTTTTGTGCATATGGGACTTCACATGCACCTTACTGAATAACGGATGTTTGGAATGTGATAAATCTTCTTGGTTAGGTATCTCCTTCATTTGCTTTATATTTTTAAAAATCGTATTCCAGTGGTCACTAAAATAATCAATGTGCTTCACAAATTGTGGTACATGTTTCTTCCCTCTCAGCAGGGAGATTCCGTTTGATGACTGCTATGTTTGTTCTACCATGGAGTGTGATTTTGTTGGATGGGAACCACCACTCCCAGCATTCTGACTATTGTAGTTATTAGCAAAGACTTCTTTCTTTTGCTAGGTGCTTCTCTTGATTGATACCGTTATCACTTATATTCATCAATTTCACAGTGGAGTAATGTATTTGAATCGTGATATGTGGTTCAGTGTTTGTTCTTTACAGTAGGGTCATCTGGTTGTATGGCCACAAAGCAGATTCTCCATTCAACGGGTTTTTTGTGCATATGGGACTTCACATGCACCTTACTGAATAACGGATGTTTGGAATGTGATAAATCTTTTGTTTAGCTATCTCCTTCATTTGCTTTATATTTTTAAAAATCGTATTCCAGTGGTCACTAAAATAATCAATGTGCTTCACAAATTGTGGTACATGTTTCTTCCCTCTCAGCAGGGAGATTCCGTTTGATGACTGCTATGTTTGTTCTACCATGGAGTGTGATTTTGTTGGATGGGAACCACCACTCCCAGCATTCTGACTATTGTAGTTATTAGCAAAGACTTCTTTCTTTTGCTAGGTGCTTCTCTTGATTGATACCGTTATCACTTATATTCATCAATTTCACAGTGGAGTAATGTATTTGAATCGTGATATGTGGTTCAGTGTTTGTTCTTTACAGTAGGGTCATCTGGTTGTATGGCCACAAAGCAGATTCTCCATTCAACGGGTTTTTTGTGCATATGGGACTTCACATGCACCTTACTGAATAACGGATGTTTGGAATGTGATAAATCTTTTGTTTAGCTATCTCCTTCATTTGCTTTATATTTTTTAAAAATCGTATTCCAGTGGTCACTAAAATAATCAATGTGCTTCACAAATTGTGGTACATGTTTCTTCCCTCTCAGCAGGGAGATTCCGTTTGATGACTGCTATGTTTGTTCTACCATGGAGTGTGATTTTGTTGGATGGGAACCACCACTCCCAGCATTCTGTCTATTGTAGTTATTAGCAAAGACGTCTTTCTTTTGCTAGGTGCTTCTCTTGATTGATACCGTTATCACTTATATTCATCAATTTCACAGTGGAGTAATGTATTTGAATCGTGATATGTGGTTCAGTGTTTGTTCTTTACAGTAGGGTCATCTGGTTGTATGGCCACAAAGCAGATTCTCCATTCAACGGGTTTTTTGTGCATATGGGACTTCACATGCACCTTACTGAATAACGGATGTTTGGAATGTGATAAATCTTTTGTTTAGCTATCTCCTTCATTTGCTTTATATTTTTAAAAATCGTATTCCAGTGGTCACTAAAATAATCAATGTGCTTCACAAATTGTGGTACATGTTTCTTCCCTCTCAGCAGGGAGATTCCGTTTGATGACTGCTATGTTTGTTCTACCATGGAGTGTGATTTTGTTGGATGGGAACCACCACTCCCAGCATTCTGACTATTGTAGTTATTAGCAAAGACGTCTTTCTTTTGCTAGGTGCTTCTCTTGATTGATACCGTTATCACTTATATTCATCAATTTCACAGTGGAGTAATGTATTTGAATCGTGATATGTGGTTCAGTGTTTGTTCTTTACAGTAGTGTCATCTGGTTGTATGGCCACAAAGCAGATTCTCCATTCAACGGGTTTTTTGTGCATATGGGACTTCACATGCACCTTACTGAATAACGGATGTTTGGAATGTGATAAATCTTTTGTTTAGCTATCTCCTTCATTTGCTTTATATTTTTAAAAATCGTATACCAGTGGTCACTAAAATAATCAATGTGCTTCACAAATTGTGGTACATGTTTCTTCCCTCTCAGCAGGGAGATTCCGTTTGATGACTGCTATGTTTGTTCTACCATGGAGTGTGATTTTGTTGGATGGGAACCACCACTCCCAGCATTCTGACTATTGTAGTTATTAGCAAAGACTTCTTTCTTTTGCTAGGTGCTTCTCTTGATTGATACCGTTATCACTTATATTCATCAATTTCACAGTGGAGTAATGTATTTGAATCGTGAAATGTGGTAAAGTGTTTGTTCTTTACAGCAGGGTCATCTGGTTGTATGGCCACAAAGCAGATTCTCCATTCAACGGGTTTTTTGTGCATATGGGACTTCACATGCACCTTACTGAATAACGGATGTTTGGAATGTGATAAATCTTCTTGTTTAGCTATCTCCTTCATTTGCTTTATATTTTTAAAAATCGTATTCCAGTGGTCACTAAAATAATCAATGTGCTTCACAAATTGTGGTACATGTTTCTTCCCTCTCAGCAGGGAGATTCCGTTTGATGACTGCTATGTTTGTTCTACCATGGAGTGTGATTTTGTTGGATGGGAACCACCACTCCCAGCATTCTGACTATTGTAGTTATTAGCAAAGACTTCTTTCTTTTGCTAGGTGCTTCTCTTGATTGATACCGTTATCACTTATATTCATCAATTTCACAGTGGAGTAATGTATTTGAATCGTGAAATGTGGTAAAGTGTTTGTTCTTTACAGCAGGGTCATCTGGTTGTATGGCCACAAAGCAGATTCTCCATTCAACGGGTTTTTTGTGCATATGGGACTTCACATGCACCTTACTGAATAACGGATGTTTGGAATGTGATAAATCTTCTTGTTTGGCTATCTCCTTCATTTGCTTTATATTTTTAAAAATCGTATTCCAGTGGTCACTAAAATAATCAATGTGCTTCACAAATTGTGGTACATGTTTCTTCCCTCTCAGCAGGGAGATTCCGTTTGATGACTGCTATGTTTGTTCTACCATGGAGTGTGATTTTGTTGGATGGGAACCACCACTCCCAGCATTCTGACTATTGTAGTTATTAGCAAAGACTTCTTTCTTTTGCTAGGTGCTTCTCTTGATTGATACCGTTATCACTTATATTCATCAATTTCACAGTGGAGTAATGTATTTGAATTGTGAAATGTGGTAAAGTGTTTGTTCTTTACAGCAGGGTCATCTGGTTGTATGGCCACAAAGCAGATTCTCCATTCAACGGGTTTTTTGTGCATATGGGACTTCACATGCACCTTACTGAATAACGGATGTTTGGAATGTGATAAATCTTCTTGTTTAGCTATCTCCTTCATTTGCTTTATATTTTTAAAAATCGTATTCCAGTGGTCACTAAAATAATCAATGTGCTTCACAAATTGTGGTACATGTTTCTTCCCTCTCAGCAGGGAGATTCCGTTTGATGACTGCTATGTTTGTTCTACCATGGAGTGTGATTTTGTTGGATGGGAACCACCACTCCCAGCATTCTGACTATTGTAGTTATTAGCAAAGACTTCTTTCTTTTGCTAGGTGCTTCTCTTGATTGATACCGTTATCACTTATATTCATCAATTTCACAGTGGAGTAATGTATTTGAATCGTGAAATGTGGTAAAGTGTTTGTTCTTTACAGCAGGGTCATCTGGTTGTATGGCCACAAAGCAGATTCTCCATTCAACGGGTTTTTTGTGCATATGGGACTTCACATGCACCTTACTGAATAACGGATGTTTGGAATGTGATAAATCTTCTTGTTTAGCTATCTCCTTCATTTGCTTTATATTTTTAAAAATCGTATTCCAGTGGTCACTAAAATAATCAATGTGCTTCACAAATTGTGGTACATGTTTCTTCCCTGTCAGCAGGGAGATTCCGTTTGATGACTGCTATGTTTGTTCTACCATGGAGTGTGATTTTGTTGGATGGGAACCACCACTCCCAGCATTCTGACTATTGTAGTTATTAGCAAAGACTTCTATCTTTTGTTAGGTGCTTCTCTTGATTGATACCGTTATCACTTATATTCATCAATTTCACAGTGGAGTAATGTATTTGAATCGTGATATGTGGTAAAGTGTTTGTTCTTTACAGCAGGGCCATCTGGTTGTATGGCCACAAAGCAGATTCTCCATTCAACGGGTTTTTTGTGCATATGGGACTTCACATGCACCTTACTGAATAACGGATGTTTGGAATGTGATAAATCTTCTTGGTTAGGTATCTCCTTCATTTGCTTTATATTTTTAAAAATCGTATTCCAGTGGTCACTAAAATAATCAATGTGCTTCACAAATTGTGGTACATGTTTCTTCCCTCTCAGCAGGGAGATTCCGTTTGATGACTGCTATGTTTGTTCTACCATGGAGTGTGATTTTGTTGGATGGGAACCACCACTCCCAGCATTCTGACTATTGTAGTTATTAGCAAAGACGTCTTTCTTTTGCTAGGTGCTTCTCTTGATTGATACCGTTATCACTTATATTCATCAATTTCGCAGTGGAGTAATGTATTTGAATCGTAAAATGTGGTAAAGTGTTTGTTCTTTACAGCAGGGTCATCTGGTTGTATGGCCACAAAGCAGATTCTCCATTCAACGGGTTTTTTGTGCATATGGGACTTCACATGCACCTTACTGAGTAACGGATGTTTGGAATGTGATAAATCTTCTTGTTTAGCTATCTCCTTCATTTGCTTTATATTTTTAAAAATCGTATTCCAGTGGTCACTAAAATAATCAATGTGCTTCACAAATTGTGGTACATGTTTCTTCCCTCTCAGCAGGGAGATTCCGTTTGATGACTGCTATGTTTGTTCTACCATGGAGTGTGATTTTGTTGGATGGGAACCACCACTCCCAGCATTCTGACTATTGTAGTTATTAGCAAAGACTTCTATCTTTTGCTAGGTGCTTCTCTTGATTGATACCGTTATCACTTATATTCATCAATTTCACAGTGGAGTAATGTATTTGAATCGTGATATGTGGTAAAGTGTTTGTTCTTTACAGCAGGGCCATCTGGTTGTATGGCCACAAAGCAGATTCTCCATTCAACGGGTTTTTTGTGCATATGGGACTTCACATGCACCTTACTGAATAACGGATGTTTGGAATGTGATAAATCTTCTTGGTTAGGTATCTCCTTCTTTTGCTTTATATTTTTAAAAATCGTATTCCAGTGGTCACTAAAATAATCAATGTGCTTCACAAATTGTGGTACATGTTTCTTCCCTCTCAGCAGGGAGATTCCGTTTGATGACTGCTATGTTTGTTCTACCATGGAGTGTGATTTTGTTGGATGGGAACCACCACTCCCAGCATTCTGACTATTGTAGTTATTAGCAAAGACGTCTTTCTTTTGCTAGGTGCTTCTCTTGATTGATACCGTTATCACTTATATTCATCAATTTCACAGTGGAGTAATGTATTTGAATCGTGAAATGTGGTAAAGTGTTTGTTCTTTACAGCAGGGTCATCTGGTTGTATGGCCACAAAGCAGATTCTCCATTCAACGGGTTTTTTGTGCATATGGGACTTCACATGCACCTTACTGAGTAACGGATGTTTGGAATGTGATAAATCTTCTTGTTTAGCTATCTCCTTCATTTGCTTTATATTTTTAAAAATCGTATTCCAGTGGTCACTAAAATAATCAATGTGCTTCACAAATTGTGGTACATGTTTCTTCCCTCTCAGCAGGGAGATTCCGTTTGATGACTGCTATGTTTGTTCTACCATGGAGTGTGATTTTGTTGGATGGGAACCACCACTCCCAGCATTCTGACTATTGTAGTTATTAGCAAAGACTTCTTTCTTTTGCTAGGTGCTTCTCTTGATTGATACCGTTATCACTTATATTCATCAATTTCACAGTGGAGTAATGTATTTGAATCGTGAAATGTGGTAAAGTGTTTGTTCTTTACAGCAGGGTCATCTGGTTGTATGGCCACAAAGCAGATTCTCCATTCAACGGGTTTTTTGTGCATATGGGACTTCACATGCACCTTACTGAATAACGGATGTTTGGAATGTGATAAATCTTCTTGTTTAGCTATCTCCTTCATTTGCTTTATATTTTTAAAAATCGTATTCCAGTGGTCACTAAAATAATCAATGTGCTTCACAAATTGTGGTACATGTTTCTTCCCTCTCAGCAGGGAGATTCCGTTTGATGACTGCTATGTTTGTTCTACCATGGAGTGTGATTTTGTTGGATGGGAACCACCACTCCCAGCATTCTGACTATTGTAGTTATTAGCAAAGACTTCTTTCTTTTGCTAGGTGCTTCTCTTGATTGATACCGTTATCACTTATATTCATCAATTTCACAGTGGAGTAATGTATTTGAATCGTGAAATGTGGTAAAGTGTTTGTTCTTTACAGCAGGGTCATCTGGTTGTATGGCCACAAAGCAGATTCTCCATTCAACGGGTTTTTTGTGCATATGGGACTTCACATGCACCTTACTGAATAACGGATGTTTGGAATGTGATAAATCTTCTTGTTTAGCTATCTCCTTCATTTGCTTTATATTTTTAAAAATCGTATTCCAGTGGTCACTAAAATAATCAATGTGCTTCACAAATTGTGGTACATGTTTCTTCCCTCTCAGCAGGGAGATTCCGTTTGATGACTGCTATGTTTGTTCTACCATGGAGTGTGATTTTGTTGGATGGGAACCACCACTCCCAGCATTCTGACTATTGTAGTTATTAGCAAAGACTTCTTTCTTTTGCTAGGTGCTTCTCTTGATTGATACCGTTATCACTTATATTCATCAATTTCACAGTGGAGTAATGTATTTGAATCGTGAAATGTGGTAAAGTGTTTGTTCTTTACAGCAGGGTCATCTGGTTGTATGGCCACAAAGCAGATTCCCCATTCAACGGGTTTTTTGTGCATATGGGACTTCACATGCACGTTACTGAATAACGGATGTTTGGAATGTGATAAATCTTCTTGTTTAGCTCTCTCCTTCATTTGCTTTATATTTTTAACAATCGTATTCCAGTGGTCACTAAAATAATCAATGTGCTTCACAAATTGTGGTACATGTTTCTTCCCTCTCAGCAGGGAGATTCCGTTTGATGACTGCTATGTTTGTTCTACCATGGAGTGTGATTTTGTTGGATGGGAACCACCACTCCCAGCATTCTGACTATTGTAGTTATTAGCAAAGACTTCTTTCTTTTGCTAGGTGCTTCTCTTGATTGATACCGTTATCACTTATATTCATCAATTTCACAGTGGAGTAATGTATTTGAATCGTGAAATGTGGTAAAGTGTTTGTTCTTTACAGTAGGGTCATCTGGTTGTATGGCCACAAAGCAGATTCTCCATTCAACGGGTTTTTTGTGCATATGGGACTTCACATGCACCTTACTGAATAACGGATGTTTGGAATGTGATAAATCTTCTTGTTTAGCTATCTCCTTCATTTGCTTTATATTTTTAAAAATCGTATTCCAGTGGTCACTAAAATAATCAATGTGCTTCACAAATTGTGGTACATGTTTCTTCCCTCTCAGCAGGGAGATTCCGTTTGATGACTGCTATGTTTGTTCTACCATGGAGTGTGATTTTGTTGGATGGGAACCACCACTCCCAGCATTCTGACTATTGTAGTTATTAGCAAAGACTTCTTTCTTTTGCTAGGTGCTTCTCTTGATTGATACCGTTATCACTTATATTCATCAATTTCACAGTGGAGTAATGTATTTGAATCGTGAAATGTGGTAAAGTGTTTGTTCTTTACAGCAGGGTCATCTGGTTGTATGGCCACAAAGCAGATTCTCCATTCAACGGGTTTTTTGTGCATATGGGACTTCACATGCACCTTACTGAATAACGGATGTTTGGAATGTGATAAATCTTCTTGTTTAGCTATCTCCTTCATTTGCTTTATATTTTTAAAAATCATATTCCAGTGGTCACTAAAATAATCAATGTGCTTCACAAATTGTGGTACATGTTTCTTCCCTCTCAGCAGGGAGATTCCGTTTGATGACTGCTATGTTTGTTCTACCATGGAGTGTGATTTTGTTGGATGGGAACCACCACTCCCAGCATTCTGACTATTGTAGTTATTAGCAAAGACTTCTTTCTTTTGCTAGGTGCTTCTCTTGATTGATACCGTTATCACTTATATTCATCAATTTCACAGTAGAGTAATGTATTTGAATCGTGAAATGTGGTAAAGTGTTTGTTCTTTACAGCAGGGTCATCTGGTTGTATGGCCACAAAGCAGATTCTCCATTCAACGGGTTTTTTGTGCATATGGGACTTCACATGCACCTTACTGAATAACGGATGTTTGGAATGTGATAAATCTTCTTGTTTAGCTATCTCCTACATTTGCTTTATATTTTTAAAAATCGTATTCCAGTGGTCACTAAAATAATCAATGTGCTTCACAAATTGTGCTACATGTTTCTTCCCTCTCAGCAGGGAGATTCCGTTTGATGACTGCTATGTTTGTTCTACCATGGAGTGTGATTTTGTTGGATGGGAACCACCACTCCCAGCATTCTGACTATTGTAGTTATTAGCAAAGACTTCTTTCTTTTGCTAGGTGCTTCTCTTGATTGATACCGTTATCACTTATATTCATCAATTTCACAGTGGA
Source organism: Schistocerca nitens (assembly GCF_023898315.1). Lineage (NCBI taxonomy): Eukaryota > Metazoa > Arthropoda > Insecta > Orthoptera > Acrididae > Schistocerca > Schistocerca nitens. The sequence continues at coordinate 5,485,480 of NW_026046001.1, forward strand.
GTAATGTATTTGAATCGTGAAATGTGGTAAAGTGTTTGTTCTTTACAGCAGGGTCATCTGGTTGTATGGCCACAAAGCAGATTCTCCATTCAACGGGTTTTTTGTGCATATGGGACTTCACATGCACCTTACTGAGTAACGGATGTTTGGAATGTGATAAATCTTCTTGTTTAGCTATCTCCTTCATTTGCTTTATATTTTTAAAAATCGTATTCCAGTGGTCACTAAAATAATCAATGTGCTTCACAAATTGTGGTACATGTTTCTTCCCTCTCAGCAGGGAGATTCCGTTTGATGACTGCTATGTTTGTTCTACCATGGAGTGTGATTTTGTTGGATGGGAACCACCACTCCCAGCATTCTGACTATTGTAGTTATTAGCAAAGACTTCTTTCTTTTGCTAGGTGCTTCTCTTGATTGATACCGTTATCACTTATATTCATCAATTTCACAGTGGAGTAATGTATTTGAATCGTGATATGTGGTTCAGTGTTTGTTCTTTACAGCAGGGTCATCTGGTTGTATGGCCACAAAGCAGATTCTCCATTCAACGGGTTTTTTGTGCATATGGGACTTCACATGCACCTTACTGAATAACGGATGTTTGGAATGTGATAAATCTTCTTGTTTAGCTATCTCCTTCATTTGCTTTATATTTTTAAAAATCATATTCCAGTGGTCACTAAAATAATCAATGTGCTTCACAAATTGTGGTACATGTTTCTTCCCTCTCAGCAGGGAGATTCCGTTTGATGACTGCTATGTTTGTTCTACCATGGAGTGTGATTTTGTTGGATGGGAACCACCACTCCCAGCATTCTGACTATTGTAGTTATTAGCAAAGACTTCTTTCTTTTGCTAGGTGCTTCTCTTGATTGATACCGTTATCACTTATATTCATCAATTTCACAGTGGAGTAATGTATTTGAATCGTGAAATGTGGTAAAGTGTTTGTTCTTTACAGCAGGGTCATCTGGTTGTATGGCCACAAAGCAGATTCTCCATTCAACGGGTTTTTTGTGCATATGGGACTTCACATGCACCTTACTGAGTAACGGATGTTTGGAATGTGATAAATCTTCTTGTTTAGCTATCTCCTTCATTTGCTTTATATTTTTAAAAATAGTATTCCAGTGGTCACTAAAATAATCAATGTGCTTCACAAATTGTGGTACATGTTTCTTCCCTCTCAGCAGGGAGATTCCGTTTGATGACTGCTATGTTTGTTCTACCATGGAGTGTGATTTTGTTGGATGGGAACCACCACTCCCAGCATTCTGACTATTGTAGTTATTAGCAAAGACTTATTTCTTTTGCTAGGTGCTTCTCTTGATTGATACCGTTATCACTTATATTCATCAATTTCACAGTGGAGTAATGTATTTGAATCGTGATATGTGGTTCAGTGTTTGTTCTTTACAGCAGGGTCATCTGGTTGTATGGCCACAAAGCAGATTCTCCATTCAACGGGTTTTTTGTGCATATGGGACTTCACATGCACCTTACTGAATAACGGATGTTTGGAATGTGATAAATCTTCTTGTTTAGCTATCTCCTTCATTTGCTTTATATTTTTAAAAATCATATTCCAGTGGTCACTAAAATAATCAATGTGCTTCACAAATTGTGGTACATGTTTCTTCCCTCTCAGCAGGGAGATTCCGTTTGATGACTGCTATGTTTGTTCTACCATGGAGTGTGATTTTGTTGGATGGGAACCACCACTCCCAGCATTCTGACTATTGTAGTTATTAGCAAAGACTTCTTTCTTTTCCTAGGTGCTTCTCTTGATTGATACCGTTATCACTTATATTCATCAATTTCACAGTGGAGTAATGTATTTGAATCGTGAAATGTGGTAAAGTGTTTGTTCTTTACAGCAGGGTCATCTGGTTGTATGGCCACAAAGCAGATTCTCCATTCAACGGGTTTTTTGTGCATATGGGACTTCACATGCACCTTACTGAGTAACGGATGTTTGGAATGTGATAAATCTTCTTGTTTAGCTATCTCCTTCATTTGCTTTATATTTTTAAAAATCGTATTCCAGTGGTCACTAAAATAATCAATGTGCTTCACAAATTGTGGTACATGTTTCTTCCCTCTCAGCAGGGAGATTCCGTTTGATGACTGCTATGTTTGTTCTACCATGGAGTGTGATTTTGTTGGATGGGAACCACCACTCCCAGCATTCTGACTATTGTAGTTATTAGCAAAGACTTCTTTCTTTTGCTAGGTGCTTCTCTTGATTGATACCGTTATCACTTATATTCATCAATTTCACAGTGGAGTAATGTATTTGAATCGTGATATGTGGTTCAGTGTTTGTTCTTTACAGCAGGGTCATCTGGTTGTATGGCCACAAAGCAGATTCTCCATTCAACGGGTTTTTTGTGCATATGGGACTTCACATGCACCTTACTGAATAACGGATGTTTGGAATGTGATAAATCTTCTTGTTTAGCTATCTCCTTCATTTGCTTTATATTTTTAACAATCGTATTCCAGTGGTCACTAAAATAATCAATGTGCTTCACAAATTGTGGTACATGTTTCTTCCCTCTCAGCAGGGAGATTCCGTTTGATGACTGCTATGTTTGTTCTACCATGGAGTGTGATTTTGTTGGATGGGAACCACCACTCCCAGCATTCTGACTATTGTAGTTATTAGCAAAGACTTCTTTCTTTTGCTAGGTGCTTCTCTTGATTGATACCGTTATCACTTATATTCATCAATTTCACAGTGGAGTAATGTATTTGAATCGTGAAATGTGGTAAAGTGTTTGTTCTTTACAGCAGGGTCATCTGGTTGTATGGCCACAAAGCAGATTCTCCATTCAACGGGTTTTTTGTGCATATGGGACTTCACATGCACCTTACTGAGTAACGGATGTTTGGAATGTGATAAATCTTCTTGTTTAGCTATCTCCTTCATTTGCTTTATATTTTTAAAAATCGTATTCCAGTGGTCACTAAAATAATCAATGTGCTTCACAAATTGTGGTACATGTTTCTTCCCTCTCAGCAGGGAGATTCCGTTTGATGACTGCTATGTTTGTTCTACCATGGAGTGTGATTTTGTTGGATGGGAACCACCACTCCCAGCATTCTGACTATTGTAGTTATTAGCAAAGACTTCTTTCTTTTGCTAGGTGCTTCTCTTGATTGATACCGTTATCACTTATATTCATCAATTTCACAGTGGAGTAATGTATTTGAATCGTGATATGTGGTTCAGTGTTTGTTCTTTACAGCAGGGTCATCTGGTTGTATGGCCACAAAGCAGATTCTCCATTCAACGGGTTTTTTGTGCATATGGGACTTCACATGCACCTTACTGAATAACGGATGTTTGGAATGTGATAAATCTTCTTGTTTAGCTATCTCCTTCATTTGCTTTATATTTTTAACAATCGTATTCCAGTGGTCACTAAAATAATCAATGTGCTTCACAAATTGTGGTACATGTTTCTTCCCTCTCAGCAGGGAGATTCCGTTTGATGACTGCTATGTTTGTTCTACCATGGAGTGTGATTTTGTTGGATGGGAACCACCACTCCCAGCATTCTGACTATTGTAGTTATTAGCAAAGACTTCTTTCTTTTGCTAGGTGCTTCTCTTGATTGATACCGTTATCACTTATATTCATCAATTTCACAGTGGAGTAATGTATTTGAATCGTGAAATGTGGTAAAGTGTTTGTTCTTTACAGTAGGGTCATCTGGTTGTATGGCCACAAAGCAGATTCTCCATTCAACGGGTTTTTTGTGCATATGGGACTTCACATGCACCTTACTGAATAACGGATGTTTGGAATGTGATAAATCTTCTTGTTTAGCTATCTCCTTCATTTGCTTTATATTTTTAAAAATCGTATTCCAGTGGTCACTAAAATAATCAATGTGCTTCACAAATTGTGGTACATGTTTCTTCCCTCTCAGCAGGGAGATTCCGTTTGATGACTGCTATGTTTGTTCTACCATGGAGTGTGATTTTGTTGGATGGGAACCACCACTCCCAGCATTCTGACTATTGTAGTTATTAGCAAAGACTTCTTTCTTTTGCTAGGTGCTTCTCTTGATTGATACCGTTATCACTTATATTCATCAATTTCACAGTGGAGTAATGTATTTGAATCGTGAAATGTGGTAAAGTGTTTGTTCTTTACAGCAGGGTCATCTGGTTGTATGGCCACAAAGCAGATTCTCCATTCAACGGGTTTTTTGTGCATATGGGACTTCACATGCACCTTACTGAATAACGGATGTTTGGAATGTGATAAATCTTCTTGTTTAGCTATCTCCTTCATTTGCTTTATATTTTTAAAAATCATATTCCAGTGGTCACTAAAATAATCAATGTGCTTCACAAATTGTGGTACATGTTTCTTCCCTCTCAGCAGGGAGATTCCGTTTGATGACTGCTATGTTTGTTCTACCATGGAGTGTGATTTTGTTGGATGGGAACCACCACTCCCAGCATTCTGACTATTGTAGTTATTAGCAAAGACTTCTTTCTTTTGCTAGGTGCTTCTCTTGATTGATACCGTTATCACTTATATTCATCAATTTCACAGTGGAGTAATGTATTTGAATCGTGAAATGTGGTAAAGTGTTTGTTCTTTACAGCAGGGTCATCTGGTTGTATGGCCACAAAGCAGATTCTCCATTCAACGGGTTTTTTGTGCATATGGGACTTCACATGCACCTTACTGAATAACGGATGTTTGGAATGTGATAAATCTTCTTGTTTAGCTATCTCCTACATTTGCTTTATATTTTTAAAAATCGTATTCCAGTGGTCACTAAAATAATCAATGTGCTTCACAAATTGTGGTACATGTTTCTTCCCTCTCAGCAGGGAGATTCCGTTTGATGACTGCTATGTTTGTTCTACCATGGAGTGTGATTTTGTTGGATGGGAACCACCACTCCCAGCATTCTGACTATTGTAGTTATTAGCAAAGACTTCTTTCTTTTGCTAGGTGCTTCTCTTGATTGATACCGTTATCACTTATATTCATCAATTTCACAGTGGAGTAATGTATTTGAATCGTGAAATGTGGTAAAGTGTTTGTTCTTTACAGCAGGGTCATCTGGTTGTATGGCCACAAAGCAGATTCTCCATTCAACGGGTTTTTTGTGCATATGGGACTTCACATGCACCTTACTGAGTAACGGATGTTTGGAATGTGATAAATCTTCTTGTTTAGCTATCTCCTTCATTTGCTTTATATTTTTAAAAATCGTATTCCAGTGGTCACTAAAATAATCAATGTGCTTCACAAATTGTGGTACATGTTTCTTCCCTCTCAGCAGGGAGATTCCGTTTGATGACTGCTATGTTTGTTCTACCATGGAGTGTGATTTTGTTGGATGGGAACCACCACTCCCAGCATTCTGACTATTGTAGTTATTAGCAAAGACTTCTTTCTTTTGCTAGGTGCTTCTCTTGATTGATACCGTTATCACTTATATTCATCAATTTCACAGTGGAGTAATGTATTTGAATCGTGATATGTGGTTCAGTGTTTGTTCTTTACAGCAGGGTCATCTGGTTGTATGGCCACAAAGCAGATTCTCCATTCAACGGGTTTTTTGTGCATATGGGACTTCACATGCACCTTACTGAATAACGGATGTTTGGAATGTGATAAATCTTCTTGTTTAGCTATCTCCTTCATTTGCTTTATATTTTTAAAAATCATATTCCAGTGGTCACTAAAATAATCAATGTGCTTCACAAATTGTGGTACATGTTTCTTCCCTCTCAGCAGGGAGATTCCGTTTGATGACTGCTATGTTTGTTCTACCATGGAGTGTGATTTTGTTGGATGGGAACCACCACTCCCAGCATTCTGACTATTGTAGTTATTAGCAAAGACTTCTTTCTTTTGCTAGGTGCTTCTCTTGATTGATACCGTTATCACTTATATTCATCAATTTCACAGTGGAGTAATGAATTTGAATCGTGAAATGTGGTAAAGTGTTTGTTCTTTACAGCAGGGTCATCTGGTTGTATGGCCACAAAGCAGATTCTCCATTCAACGGGTTTTTTGTGCATATGGGACTTCACATGCACCTTACTGAGTAACGGATGTTTGGAATGTGATAAATCTTCTTGTTTAGCTATCTCCTTCATTTGCTTTATATTTTTAAAAATCGTATTCCAGTGGTCACTAAAATAATCAATGTGCTTCACAAATTGTGGTACATGTTTCTTCCCTCTCAGCAGGGAGATTCCGTTTGATGACTGCTATGTTTGTTCTACCATGGAGTGTGATTTTGTTGGATGGGAACCACCACTCCCAGCATTCTGACTATTGTAGTTATTAGCAAAGACTTCTTTCTTTTGCTAGGTGCTTCTCTTGATTGATACCGTTATCACTTATATTCATCAATTTCACAGTGGAGTAATGTATTTGAATCGTGAAATGTGGTAAAGTGTTTGTTCTTTACAGCAGGGTCATCTGGTTGTATGGCCACAAAGCAGATTCTCCATTCAACGGGTTTTTTGTGCATATGGGACTTCACATGCACCTTACTGAATAACGGATGTTTGGAATGTGATAAATCTTCTTGTTTAGCTATCTCCTTCATTTGCTTTATATTTTTAAAAATCATATTCCAGTGGTCACTAAAATAATCAATGTGCTTCACAAATTGTGGTACATGTTTCTTCCCTCTCAGCAGGGAGATTCCGTTTGATGACTGCTATGTTTGTTCTACCATGGAGTGTGATTTTGTTGGATGGGAACCACCACTCCCAGCATTCTGACTATTGTAGTTATTAGCAAAGACTTCTTTCTTTTGCTAGGTGCTTCTCTTGATTGATACCGTTATCACTTATATTCATCAATTTCACAGTGGAGTAATGTATTTGAATCGTGATATGTGGTAAAGTGTTTGTTCTTTACAGCAGGGTCATCTGGTTGTATGGCCACAAAGCAGATTCTCCATTCAACGGGTTTTTTGTGCATATGGGACTTCACATGCACCTTACTGAGTAACGGATGTTTGGAATGTGATAAATCTTCTTGTTTAGCTATCTCCTTCATTTGCTTTATATTTTTAAAAATCGTATTCCAGTGGTCACTAAAATAATCAATGTGCTTCACAAATTGTGGTACATGTTTCTTCCCTCTCAGCAGGGAGATTCCGTTTGATGACTGCTATGTTTGTTCTACCATGGAGTGTGATTTTGTTGGATGGGAACCACCACTCCCAGCATTCTGACTATTGTAGTTATTAGCAAAGACTTCTTTCTTTTGCTAGGTGCTTCTCTTGATTGATACCGTTATCACTTATATTCATCAATTTCACAGTGGAGTAATGTATTTGAATCGTGATATGTGGTTCAGTGTTTGTTCTTTACAGCAGGGTCATCTGGTTGTATGGCCACAAAGCAGATTCTCCATTCAACAGGTTTTTTGTGCATATGGGACTTCACATGCACCTTACTGAATAACGGATGTTTGGAATGTGATAAATTTTCTTGTTTAGCTATCTCCTTCATTTGCTTTATATTTTTAACAATCGTATTCCAGTGGTCACTAAAATAATCAATGTGCTTCACAAATTGTGGTACATGTTTCTTCCCTCTCAGCAGGGAGATTCCGTTTGATGACTGCTATGTTTGTTCTACCATGGAGTGTGATTTTGTTGGATGGGAACCACCACTCCCAGCATTCTGACTATTGTAGTTATTAGCAAAGACTTCTTTCTTTTGCTAGGTGCTTCTCTTGATTGATACCGTTATCACTTATATTCATCAATTTCACAGTGGAGTAATGTATTTGAATCGTGAAATGTGGTAAAGTGTTTGTTCTTTACAGCAGGGTCATCTGGTTGTATGGCCACAAAGCAGATTCTCCATTCAACGGGTTTTTTGTGCATATGGGACTTCACATGCACCTTACTGAGTAACGGATGTTTGGAATGTGATAAATCTTCTTGTTTAGCTATCTCCTTCATTTGCTTTATATTTTTAAAAATCGTATTCCAGTGGTCACTAAAATAATCAATGTGCTTCACAAATTGTGGTACATGTTTCTTCCCTCTCAGCAGGGAGATTCCGTTTGATGACTGCTATGTTTGTTCTACCATGGAGTGTGATTTTGTTGGATGGGAACCACCACTCCCAGCATTCTGACTATTGTAGTTATTAGCAAAGACGTCTTTCTTTTGCTAGGTGCTTCTCTTGATTGATACCGTTATCACTTATATTCATCAATTTCACAGTGGAGTAATGTATTTGAATCGTGAAATGTGGTAAAGTGTTTGTTCTTTACAGCAGGGTCATCTGGTTGTATGGCCACAAAGCAGATTCTCCATTCAACGGGTTTTTTGTGCATATGGGACTTCACATGCACCTTACTGAATAACGGATGTTTGGAATGTGATAAATCTTTGTGGTTAGGTATCTACTTCATTTGCTTTATATATTTAAAAATCGTATTCCAGTGGTCACTAAAATAATCAATGTGCTTCACAAATTGTGGTACATGTTTCTTCCCTCTCAGCAGGGAGATTCCGTTTGATGACTGCTATGTTTGTTCTACCATGGAGTGTGATTTTGTTGGATGGGAACCACCACTCCCAGCATTCTGACTATTGTAGTTATTAGCAAAGACTTCTTTCTTTTGCTAGGTGCTTCTCTTGATTGATACCGTTATCACTTATATTCATCAATTTCACAGTGGAGTAATGTATTTGAATCGTGATATGTGGTTCAGTGTTTGTTCTTTACAGCAGGGTCATCTGGTTGTATGGCCACAAAGCAGATTTTCCATTCAACGGGTTTTTTGTGCATATGGGACTTCACATGCACCTTACTGAATAACGGATGTTTGGAATGTGATAAATCTTCTTGTTTAGCTATCTCCTTCATTTGCTTTATATTTTTAAAAATCGTATTCCAGTGGTCACTAAAATAATCAATGTGCTTCACAAATTGTGGTACATGTTTCTTCCCTCTCAGCAGGGAGATTCCGTTTGATGACTGCTATGTTTGTTCTACCATGGAGTGTGATTTTGTTGGACGGGAACCACCACTCCCAGCATTCTGACTATTGTAGTTATTAGCAAAGACTTCTTTCTTTTGCTAGGTGCTTCTCTTGATTGATACCGTTATCACTTATATTCATCAATTTCACAGTGGAGTAATGTATTTGAATCGTGAAATGTGGTAAAGTGTTTGTTCTTTACAGCAGGGTCATCTGGTTGTATGGCCACAAAGCAGATTCTCCATTCAACGGGTTTTTTGTGCATATGGGACTTCACATGCACCTTACTGAATAACGGATGTTTGGAATGTGATAAATCTTCTTGTTTGGCTATCTCCTTCATTTGCTTTATATTTTTAAAAATCGTATTCCAGTGGTCACTAAAATAATCAATGTGCTTCACAAATTGTGGTACATGTTTCTTCCCTCTCAGCAGGGAGATTCCGTTTGATGACTGCTATGTTTGTTCTACCATGGAGTGTGATTTTGTTGGATGGGAACCACCACTCCCAGCATTCTGACTATTGTAGTTATTAGCAAAGACTTCTTTCTTTTGCTAGGTGCTTCTCTTGATTGATACCGTTATCACTTATATTCATCAATTTCACAGTGGAGTAATGTATTTGAATTGTGAAATGTGGTAAAGTGTTTGTTCTTTACAGCAGGGTCATCTGGTTGTATGGCCACAAAGCAGATTCTCCATTCAACGGGTTTTTTGTGCATATGGGACTTCACATGCACCTTACTGAATAACGGATGTTTGGAATGTGATAAATCTTCTTGTTTAGCTATCTCCTTCATTTGCTTTATATTTTTAAAAATCGTATTCCAGTGGTCACTAAAATAATCAATGTGCTTCACAAATTGTGGTACATGTTTCTTCCCTCTCAGCAGGGAGATTCCGTTTGATGACTGCTATGTTTGTTCTACCATGGAGTGTGATTTTGTTGGATGGGAACCACCACTCCCAGCATTCTGACTATTGTAGTTATTAGCAAAGACTTCTTTCTTTTGCTAGGTGCTTCTCTTGATTGATACCGTTATCACTTATATTCATCAATTTCACAGTGGAGTAATGTATTTGAATCGTGAAATGTGGTAAAGTGTTTGTTCTTTACAGCAGGGTCATCTGGTTGTATGGCCACAAAGCAGATTCTCCATTCAACGGGTTTTTTGTGCATATGGGACTTCACATGCACCTTACTGAATAACGGATGTTTGGAATGTGATAAATCTTCTTGTTTAGCTATCTCCTTCATTTGCTTTATATTTTTAAAAATCGTATTCCAGTGGTCACTAAAATAATCAATGTGCTTCACAAATTGTGGTACATGTTTCTTCCCTCTCAGCAGGGAGATTCCGTTTGATGACTGCTATGTTTGTTCTACCATGGAGTGTGATTTTGTTGGATGGGAACCACCACTCCCAGCATTCTGACTATTGTAGTTATTAGCAAAGACTTCTTTCTTTTGCTAGGTGCTTCTCTTGATTGATACCGTTATCACTTATATTCATCAATTTCACAGTGGAGTAATGTATTTGAATCGTGAAATGTGGTAAAGTGTTTGTTCTTTACAGCAGGGTCATCTGGTTGTATGGCCACAAAGCAGATTCTCCATTCAACGGGTTTTTTGTGCATATGGGACTTCACATGCACCTTACTGAATAACTGATGTTTGGAATGTGATAAATCTTCTTGTTTAGCTATCTCCTTCATTTGGTTTATATTTTTAAAAATCGTATTCCAGTGGTCACTAAAATAATCAATGTGCTTCACAAATTGTGGTACATGTTTCTTCCCTCTCAGCAGGGAGATTCCGTTTGATGACTGCTATGTTTGTTCTACCATGGAGTGTGATTTTGTTGGATGGGAACCACCACTCCCAGCATTCTGACTATTGTAGTTATTAGCAAAGACTTCTTTCTTTTGCTAGGTGCTTCTCTTGATTGATACCGTTATCACTTATATTCATCAATTTCACAGTGGAGTAATGTATTTGAATCGTGAAATGTGGTAAAGTGTTTGTTCTTTACAGCAGGGTCATCTGGTTGTATGGCCACAAAGCAGATTCTCCATTCAACGGGTTTTTTGTGCATATGGGACTTCACATGCACCTTACTGAATAACGGATGTTTGGAATGTGACAAATCTTCTTGTTTAGCTATCTCCTTCATTTGCTTTATATTTTTAAAAATCGTATTCCAGTGGTCACTAAAATAATCAATGTGCTTCACAAATTGTGGTACATGTTTCTTCCCTCTCAGCAGGGAGATTCCGTTTGATGACTGCTATGTTTGTTCTACCATGGAGTGTGATTTTGTTGGATGGGAACCACCACTCCCAGCATTCTGACTATTGTAGTTATTAGCAAAGACTTCTTTCTTTTGCTAAGCGCTTCTCTTGATTGATACCGTTATCACTTATATTCATCAATTTCACAGTGGAGTAATGTATTTGAATCGTGAAATGTGGTAAAGTGTTTGTTCTTTACAGCAGGGTCATCTGGTTGTATGGCCACAAAGCAGATTCTCCATTCAACGGGTTTTTTGTGCATATGGGACTTCACATGCACCTTACTGAATAACGGATGTTTGGAATGTGATAAATCTTCTTGTTTAGCTATCTCCTTCATTTGCTTTATATTTTTAAAAATCGTATTCCAGTGGTCACTAAAATAATCAATGTGCTTCACAAATTGTGGTACATGTTTCTTCCCTCTCAGCAGGGAGATTCCGTTTGATGACTGCTATGTTTGTTCTACCATGGAGTGTGATTTTGTTGGATGGGAACCACCACTCCCAGCATTCTGACTATTGTAGTTATTAGCAAAGACTTCTTTCTTTTGCTAGGTGCTTCTCTTGATTGATACCGTTATCACTTATATTCATCAATTTCACAGTGGAGTAATGTATTTGAATCGTGAAATGTGGTAAAGTGTTTGTTCTTTACAGCAGGGTCATCTGGTTGTATGGCCACAAAGCAGATCCTCCATTCAACGGGTTTTTTGTGCATATGGGACTTCACATGCACCTTACTGAATAACGGATGTTTGGAATGTGATAAATCTTCTTGTTTAGCTATCTCCTTCATTTGCTTTATATTTTTAAAAATCGTATTCCAGTGGTCACTAAAATAATCAATGTGCTTCACAAATTGTGGTACATGTTTCTTCCCTCTCAGCAGGGAGATTCCGTTTGATGACTGCTATGTTTGTTCTACCATGGAGTGTGATTTTGTTGGATGGGAACCACCACTCCCAGCATTCTGACTATTGTAGTTATTAGCAAAGACTTCTTTCTTTTGCTAGGGGCTTCTCTTGATTGATACCGTTATCACTTATATTCATCAATTTCACAGTGGAGTAATGTATTTGAATCGTGATATGTGGTTCAGTGTTTGTTCTTTACAGTAGGGTCATCTGGTTGTATGGCCACAAAGCAGATTCTCCATTCAACGGGTTTTTTGTGCATATGGGACTTCACATGCACCTTACTGAATAACGGATGTTTGGAATGTGATAAATCTTCTTGTTTAGCTATCTCCTTCATTTGCTTTATATTTTTAAAAATCGTATTCCAGTGGTCACTAAAATAATCAATGTGCTTCACAAATTGTGGTACATGTTTCTTCCCTCTCAGCAGGGAGATTCCGTTTGATGACTGCTATGTTTGTTCTACCATGGAGTGTGATTTTGTTGGATGGGAACCACCACTCCCAGCATTCTGACTATTGTAGTTATTAGCAAAGACTTCTTTCTTTTGCTAGGTGCTTCTCTTGATTGATACCGTTATCACTTATATTCATCAATTTCACAGTGGAGTAATGTATTTGAATCGTGAAATGTGGTAAAGTGTTTGTTCTTTACAGCAGGGTCATGTGGTTGTATGGCCACAAAGCAGATTCTCCATTCAACGGGTTTTTTGTGCATATGGGACTTCACATGCACCTTACTGAATAACGGATGTTTGGAATGTGATAAATCTTCTTGTTTAGCTATCTCCTTCATTTGCTTTATATTTTTAAAAATCGTATTCCAGTGGTCACTAAAATAATCAATGTGCTTCACAAATTGTGGTACATGTTTCTTCCCTCTCAGCAGGGAGATTCCGTTTGATGACTGCTATGTTTGTTCTACCATGGAGTGTGATTTTGTTGGATGGGAACCACCACTCCCAGCATTCTGACTATTGTAGTTATTAGCAAAGACTTCTTTCTTTTGCTAGGTGCTTCTCTTGATTGATACCGTTATCACTTATATCCATCAATTTCACAGTGGAGTAATGTATTTGAATCGTGAAATGTGGTAAAGTGTTTGTTCTTTACAGCAGGGTCATCTGGTTGTATGGCCACAAAGCAGATTCTCCATTCAACAGGTTTTTTGTGCATATGGGACTTCACATGCACCTTACTGAATAACGGATGTTTGGAATGTGATAAATCTTCTTGTTTAGCTATCTCCTTCATTTGCTTTATATTTTTAAAAATCGTATTCCAGTGGTCACTAAAATAATCAATGTGCTTCACAAATTGTGGTACATGTTTCTTCCCTCTCAGCAGGGAGATTCCGTTTGATGACTGCTATGTTTGTTCTACCATGGAGTGTGATTTTGTTGGATGGGAACCACCACTCCCAGCATTCTGACTATTGTAGTTATTAGCAAAGACTTCTTTCTTTTGCTAGGTGCTTCTCTTGATTGATACCGTTATCACTTATATTCATCAATTTCACAGTGGAGTAATGTATTTGAATCGTGAAATGTGGTAAAGTGTTTGTTCTTTACAGCAGGGTCATGTGGTTGTATGGCCACAAAGCAGATTCTCCATTCAACGGGTTTTTTGTGCATATGGGACTTCACATGCACCTTACTGAATAACGGATGTTTGGAATGTGATAAATCTTCTTGTTTAGCTATCTCCTTCATTTGCTTTATATTTTTAAAAATCGTATTCCAGTGGTCACTAAAATAATCAATGTGCTTCACAAATTGTGGTACATGTTTCTTCCCTCTCAGCAGGGAGATTCCGTTTGATGACTGCTATGTTTGTTCTACCATGGAGTGTGATTTTGTTGGATGGGAACCACCACTCCCAGCATTCTGACTATTGTAGTTATTAGCAAAGACTTCTTTCTTTTGCTAGGTGCTTCTCTTGATTGATACCGTTATCACTTATATCCATCAATTTCACAGTGGAGTAATGTATTTGAATCGTGAAATGTGGTAAAGTGTTTGTTCTTTACAGCAGGGTCATCTGGTTGTATGGCCACAAAGCAGATTCTCCATTCAACAGGTTTTTTGTGCATATGGGACTTCACATGCACCTTACTGAATAACGGATGTTTGGAATGTGATAAATCTTCTTGTTTAGCTATCTCCTTCATTTGCTTTATATTTTTAAAAATCGTATTCCAGTGGTCACTAAAATAATCAATGTGCTTCACAAATTGTGGTACATGTTTCTTCCCTCTCAGCAGGGAGATTCCGTTTGATGACTGCTATGTTTGTTCTACCATGGAGTGTGATTTTGTTGGATGGGAACCACCACTCCCAGCATTCTGACTATTGTAGTTATTAGCAAAGACTTCTTTCTTTTGCTAGGTGCTTCTCTTGATTGATACCGTTATCACTTATATTCATCAATTTCACAGTGGAGTAATGTATTTGAATCGTGAAATGTGGTAAAGTGTTTGTTCTTTACAGCAGGGTCATCTGGTTGTATGGCCACAAAGCAGATTCTCCATTCAACGGGTTTTTTGTGCATATGGGACTTCACATGCACCTTACTGAATAACGGATGTTTGGAATGTGATAAATCTTCTTGTTTAGCTATCTCCTTCATTTGCTTTATATTTTTAAAAATCGTATTCCAGTGGTCACTAAAATAATCAATGTGCTTCACAAATTGTGGTACATGTTTCTTCCCTCTAAGCAGGGAGATTCCGTTTGATGACTGCTATGTTTGTTCTACCATGGAGTGTGATTTTGTTGGATGGGGACCACCACTCCCAGCATTCTGACTATTGTAGTTATTAGCAAAGACTTCTTTCTTTTGCTAGGTGCTTCTCTTGATTGATACCGTTATCACTTATATTCATCAATTTCACAGTGGAGTAATGTATTTGAATCGTGAAATGTGGTAAAGTGTTTGTTCTTTACAGCAGGGTCATCTGGTTGTATGGCCACAAAGCAGATTCTCCATTCAACGGGTTTTTTGTGCATATGGGACTTCACATGCACCTTACTGAATAACGGATGTTTGGAATGTGATAAATCTTCTTGTTTAGCTATCTCCTTCATTTGCTTTATATTTTTAAAAATCGTATTCCAGTGGTCACTAAAATAATCAATGTGCTTCACAAATTGTGGTACATGTTTCTTCCCTCTCAGCAGGGAGATTCCGTTTGATGACTGCTATGTTTGTTCTACCATGGAGTGTGATTTTGTTGGATGGGAACCACCACTCCCAGCATTCTGACTATTGTAGTTATTAGCAAAGACTTCTTTCTTTTGCTAGGTGCTTCTCTTGATTGATACCGTTATCACTTATATTCATCAATTTCACAGTGGAGTAATGTATTTGAATCGTGATATGTGGTTCAGTGTTTGTTCTTTACAGCAGGGTCATCTGGTTGTATGGCCACAAAGCAGATTCTCCATTCAACGGGTTTTTTTGTGCATATGGGACTTCACATCCACCTTACTGAATAACGGATGTTTGGAATGTGATAAATCTTCTTGTTTAGCTATCTCCTTCATTTGCTTTATATTTTTAACAATCGTATTCCAGTGGTCACTAAAATAATCAATGTGCTTCACAAATTGTGGTACATGTTTCTTCCCTCTCAGCAGGGAGATTCCGTTTGATGACTGCTATGTTTGTTCTACCATGGAGTGTGATTTTGTTGGATGGGAACCACCACTCCCAGCATTCTGACTCTTGTAGTTATTAGCAAAGACTTCTTTCTTTTGCTAGGTGCTTCTCTTGATTGATACCGTTATCACTTATATTCATCAATTTCACAGTGGAGTAATGTATTTGAATCGTGATATGTGGTTCAGTGTTTGTTCTTTATAGTAGGGTCATCTGGTTGTATGGCCACAAAGCAGATTCTCCATTCAACGGGTTTTTTGTGCATATGGGACTTCACATGCACCTTACTGAATAACGGATGTTTGGAATGTGATAAATCTTCTTGTTTAGCTATCTCCTTCATTTGCTTCATATTTTTAAAAATCGTATTCCAGTGGTCACTAAAATAATCAATGTGCTTCACAAATTGTGGTACATGTTTCTTCCCTCTCAGCAGGGAGATTCCGTTTGATGACTGCTATGTTTGTTCTACCATGGAGTGTGATTTTGTTGGATGGGAACCACCACTCCCAGCATTCTGACTATTGTAGTTATTAGCAAAGACTTCTTTCTTTTGCTAGGTGCTTCTCTTGATTGATACCGTTATCACTTATATTCATCAATTTCACAGTGGAGTAATGTATTTGAATCGTGAAATGTGGTAAAGTGTTTGTTCTTTACAGCAGGGTCATCTGGTTGTATGGCCACAAAGCAGATTCTCCATTCAACGGGTTTTTTGTGCATATGGGACTTCACATGCACCTTACTGAATAACGGATGTTTGGAATGTGATAAATCTTCTTGTTTAGCTATCTCCTTCATTTGCTTTATATTTTTAAAAATCGTATTCCAGTGGTCACTAAAATAATCAATGTGCTTCACAAATTGTGGTACATGTTTCTTCCCTCTCAGCAGGGAGATTCCGTTTGATGACTGCTATGTTTGTTCTACCATGGAGTGTGATTTTGTTGGATGGGAACCACCACTCCCAGCATTCTGACTATTGTAGTTATTAGCAAAGACTTCTTTCTTTTGCTAGGTGCTTCTCTTGATTGATACCGTTATCACTTATATTCATCAATTTCACAGTGGAGTAATGTATTTGAATCGTGAAATGTGGTAAAGTGTTTGTTCTTTACAGCAGGGTCATCTGGTTGTATGGCCACAAAGCAGATTCTCCATTCAACGGGTTTTTTGTGCATATGGGACTTCACATGCACCTTACTGAATAACTGATGTTTGGAATGTGATAAATCTTCTTGTTTAGCTATCTCCTTCATTTGCTTTATATTTTTAAAAATCGTATTCCAGTGGTCACTAAAATAATCAATGTGCTTCACAAATTGTGGTACATGTTTCTTCCCTCTCAGCAGGGAGATTCCGTTTGATGACTGCTATGTTTGTTCTACCATGGAGTGTGATTTTGTTGGATGGGAACCACCACTCCCAGCATTCTGACTATTGTAGTTATTAGCAAAGACTTCTTTCTTTTGCTAGGTGCTTCTCTTGATTGATACCGTTATCACTTATATTCATCAATTTCACAGTGGAGTAATGTATTTGAATCGTGAAATGTGGTAAAGTGTTTGTTCTTTACAGCAGGGTCATCTGGTTGTATGGCCACAAAGCAGATTCTCCATTCAACGGGTTTTTTGTGCATATGGGACTTCACATGCACCTTACTGAATAACGGATGTTTGGAATGTGATAAATCTTCTTGTTTAGCTATCTCCTTCATTTGCTTTATATTTTTAAAAATCGTATTCCAGTGGTCACTAAAATAATCAATGTGCTTCACAAATTGTGGTACATGTTTCTTCCCTCTCAGCAGGGAGATTCCGTTTGATGACTGCTATGTTTGTTCTACCATGGAGTGTGATTTTGTTGGATGGGAACCACCACTCCCAGCATTCTGACTCTTGTAGTTATTAGCAAAGACTTCTTTCTTTTGCTAGGTGCTTCTCTTGATTGATACCGTTATCACTTATATTCATCAATTTCACAGTGGAGTAATGTATTTGAATCGTGAAATGTGGTAAAGTGTTTGTTCTTTACAGCAGGGTCATCTGGTTGTATGGCCACAAAGCAGATTCTCCATTCAACGGGTTTTTTGTGCATATGGGACTTCACATGCACCTTACTGAATAACGGATGTTTGGAATGTGATAAATCTTCTTGTTTAGCTATCTCCTTCATTTGCTTTATATTTTTAAAAATCGTATTCCAGTGGTCACTAAAATAATCAATGTGCTTCACAAATTGTGGTACATGTTTCTTCCCTCTCAGCAGGGAGATTCCGTTTGATGACTGCTATGTTTGTTCTACCATGGAGTGTGATTTTGTTGGATGGGAACCACCACTCCCAGCATTCTGACTCTTGTAGTTATTAGCAAAGACTTCTTTCTTTTGCTAGGTGCTTCTCTTGATTGATACCGTTATCACTTATATTCATCAATTTCACAGTGGAGTAATGTATTTGAATCGTGAAATGTGGTAAAGTGTTTGTTCTTTACAGCAGGGTCATCTGGTTGTATGGCCAGAAAGCAGATTCTCCATTCAACGGGTTTTTTGTGCATATGGGACTTCACATGCACCTTACTGAATAACGGATGTTTGGAATGTGTAAATCTTCTTGTTTAGCTATCTCCTTCATTTGCTTTATATTTTTAAAAATCGTATTCCAGTGGTCAATAAAATAATCAATGTGCTTCACAAATTGTGGTACATGTTTCTTCCCTCTCAGCAGGGAGATTCCGTTTGATGACTGCTATGTTTGTTCTACCATGGAGTGTGATTTTGTTGGATGGGAACCACCACTCCCAGCATTCTGACTATTGTAGTTATTAGCAAAGACTTCTTTCTTTTGCTAGGTGCTTCTCTTGATTGATACCGTTATCACTTATATTCATCAATTTCACAGTGGAGTAATGTATTTGAATCGTGAAATGTGGTAAAGTGTTTGTTCTTTACAGCAGGGTCATCTGGTTGTATGGCCACAAAGCAGATTCTCCATTCAACGGGTTTTTTGTGCATATGGGACTTCACATGCACCTTACTGAATAACGGATGTTTGGAATGTGATAAATCTTCTTGTTTAGCTATCTCCTTCATTTGCTTTATATTTTTAAAAATCGTATTCCAGTGGTCACTAAAATAATCAATGTGCTTCACAAATTGTGGTACATGTTTCTTCCCTCTCAGCAGGGAGATTCCGTTTGATGACTGCTATGTTTGTTCTACCATGGAGTGTGATTTTGTTGGATGGGAACCACCACTCCCAGCATTCTGACTATTGTAGTTATTAGCAAAGACTTCTTTCTTTTGCTAGGTGCTTCTCTTGATTGATACCGTTATCACTTATATTCATCAATTTCACAGTGGAGTAATGTATTTGAATCGTGAAATGTGGTAAAGTGTTTGTTCTTTACAGCAGGGTCATCTGGTTGTATGGCCACAAAGCAGATTCTCCATTCAACGGGTTTTTTGTGCATATGGGACTTCACATGCACCTTACTGAATAACTGATGTTTGGAATGTGATAAATCTTCTTGTTTAGCTATCTCCTTCATTTGCTTTATATTTTTAAAAATCGTATTCCAGTGGTCACTAAAATAATCAATGTGCTTCACAAATTGTGGTACATGTTTCTTCCCTCTCAGCAGGGAGATTCCGTTTGATGACTGCTATGTTTGTTCTACCATGGAGTGTGATTTTGTTGGATGGGAACCACCACTCCCAGCATTCTGACTATTGTAGTTATTAGCAAAGACTTCTTTCTTTTGCTAGGTGCTTCTCTTGATTGATACCGTTATCACTTATATTCATCAATTTCACAGTGGAGTAATGTATTTGAATCGTGAAATGTGGTAAAGTGTTTGTTCTTTACAGCAGGGTCATCTGGTTGTATGGCCACAAAGCAGATTCTCCCTTCAACGGGTTTTTTGTGCATATGGGACTTCACATGCACCTTACTGAATAACGGATGTTTGGAATGTGATAAATCTTCTTGTTTAGCTATCTCCTTCATTTGCTTTATATTTTTAAAAATCGTATTCCAGTGGTCAATAAAATAATCAATGTGCTTCACAAATTGTGGTACATGTTTCTTCCCTCTCAGCAGGGAGATTCCGTTTGATGACTGCTATGTTTGTTCTACCATGGAGTGTGATTTTGTTGGATGGGAACCACCACTCCCAGCATTCTGACTATTGTAGTTATTAGCAAAGACTTCTTTCTTTTGCTAGGTGCTTCTCTTGATTGATACCGTTATCACTTATATTCATCAATTTCACAGTGGAGTAATGTATTTGAATCGTGAAATGTGGTAAAGTGTTTGTTCTTTACAGCAGGGTCATCTGGTTGTATGGCCACAAAGCAGATTCTCCATTCAACGGGTTTTTTGTGCATATGGGACTTCACATGCACCTTACTGAATAACGGATGTTTGGAATGTGATAAATCTTCTTGTTTAGCTATCTCCTTCATTTGCTTTATATTTTTAAAAATCGTATTCCAGTGGTCACTAAAATAATCAATGTGCTTCACAAATTGTGGTACATGTTTCTTCCCTCTCAGCAGGGAGATTCCGTTTGATGACTGCTATGTTTGTTCTACCATGGAGTGTGATTTTGTTGGATGGGAACCACCACTCCCAGCATTCTGACTATTGTAGTTATTAGCAAAGACTTCTTTCTTTTGCTAGGTGCTTCTCTTGATTGATACCGTTATCACTTATATTCATCAATTTCACAGTGGAGTAATGTATTTGAATCGTGAAATGTGGTAAAGTGTTTGTTCTTTACAGCAGGGTCATCTGGTTGTATGGCCACAAAGCAGATTCTCCATTCAACGGGTTTTTTGTGCATATGGGACTTCACATGCACCTTACTGAATAACGGATGTTTGGAATGTGATAAATCTTCTTGTTTAGCTATCTCCTTCATTTGCTTTATATTTTTAAAAATCGTATTCCAGTGGTCACTAAAATAATCAATGTGCTTCACAAATTGTGGTACATGTTTCTTCCCTCTCAGCAGGGAGATTCCGTTTGATGACTGCTATGTTTGTTCTACCATGGAGTGTGATTTTGTTGGATGGGAACCACCACTCCCAGCATTCTGACTATTGTAGTTATTAGCAAAGACTTCTTTCTTTTGCTAGGTGCTTCTCTTGATTGATACCGTTATCACTTATATTCATCAATTTCACAGTGGAGTAATGTATTTGAATCGTGAAATGTGGTAAAGTGTTTGTTCTTTACAGCAGGGTCATCTGGTTGTATGGCCACAAAGCAGATTCTCCATTCAACGGGTTTTTTGTGCATATGGGACTTCACATGCACCTTACTGAATAACTGATGTTTGGAATGTGATAAATCTTCTTGTTTAGCTATCTCCTTCATTTGCTTTATATTTTTAAAAATCGTATTCCAGTGGTCACTAAAATAATCAATGTGCTTCACAAATTGTGGTACATGTTTCTTCCCTCTCAGCAGGGAGATTCCATTTGATGACTGCTATGTTTGTTCTACCATGGAGTGTGATTTTGTTGGATGGGAACCACCACTCCCAGCATTCTGACTATTGTAGTTATTAGCAAAGACTTCTTTCTTTTGCTAGGTGCTTCTCTTGATTGATACCGTTATCACTTATATTCATCAATTTCACAGTGGAGTAATGTATTTGAATCGTGAAATGTGGTAAAGTGTTTGTTCTTTACAGCAGGGTCATCTGGTTGTATGGCCACAAAGCAGATTCTCCATTCAACGGGTTTTTTGTGCATATGGGACTTCACATGCACCTTACTGAATAACGGATGTTTGGAATGTGATAAATCTTCTTGTTTAGCTATCTCCTTCATTTGCTTTATATTTTTAAAAATCGTATTCCAGTGGTCAATAAAATAATCAATGTGCTTCACAAATTGTGGTACATGTTTCTTCCCTCTCAGCAGGGAGATTCCGTTTGATGACTGCTATGTTTGTTCTACCATGGAGTGTGATTTTGTTGGATGGGAACCACCACTCCCAGCATTCTGACTATTGTAGTTATTAGCAAAGACTTCTTTCTTTTGCTAGGTGCTTCTCTTGATTGATACCGTTATCACTTATATTCATCAATTTCACAGTGGAGTAATGTATTTGAATCGTGAAATGTGGTAAAGTGTTTGTTCTTTACAGCAGGGTCATCTGGTTGTATGGCCACAAAGCAGATTCTCCATTCAACGGGTTTTTTGTGCATATGGGACTTCACATGCACCTTACTGAATAACGGATGTTTGGAATGTGATAAATCTTCTTGTTTAGCTATCTCCTTCATTTGCTTTATATTTTTAAAAATCGTATTCCAGTGGTCACTAAAATAATCAATGTGCTTCACAAATTGTGGTACATGTTTCTTCCCTCTCAGCAGGGAGATTCCGTTTGATGACTGCTATGTTTGTTCTACCATGGAGTGTGATTTTGTTGGATGGGAACCACCACTCCCAGCATTCTGACTATTGTAGTTATTAGCAAAGACTTCTTTCTTTTGCTAGGTGCTTCTCTTGATTGATACCGTTATCACTTATATTCATCAATTTCACAGTGGAGTAATGTATTTGAATCGTGAAATGTGGTAAAGTGTTTGTTCTTTACAGCAGGGTCATCTGGTTGTATGGCCACAAAGCAGATTCTCCATTCAACGGGTTTTTTGTGCATATGGGACTTCACATGCACCTTACTGAATAACTGATGTTTGGAATGTGATAAATCTTCTTGTTTAGCTATCTCCTTCATTTGCTTTATATTTTTAAAAATCGTATTCCAGTGGTCACTAAAATAATCAATGTGCTTCACAAATTGTGGTACATGTTTCTTCCCTCTCAGCAGGGAGATTCCGTTTGATGACTGCTATGTTTGTTCTACCATGGAGTGTGATTTTGTTGGATGGGAACCACCACTCCCAGCATTCTGACTATTGTAGTTATTAGCAAAGACTTCTTTCTTTTGCTAGGTGCTTCTCTTGATTGATACCGTTATCACTTATATTCATCAATTTCACAGTGGAGTAATGTATTTGAATCGTGAAATGTGGTAAAGTGTTTGTTCTTTACAGCAGGGTCATCTGGTTGTATGGCCACAAAGCAGATTCTCCATTCAACGGGTTTTTTGTGCATATGGGACTTCACATGCACCTTACTGAATAACGGATGTTTGGAATGTGATAAATCTTCTTGTTTAGCTATCTCCTTCATTTGCTTTATATTTTTAAAAATCGTATTCCAGTGGTCACTAAAATAATCAATGTGCTTCACAAATTGTGGTACATGTTTCTTCCCTCTCAGCAGGGAGATTCCGTTTGATGACTGCTATGTTTGTTCTACCATGGAGTGTGATTTTGTTGGATGGGAACCACCACTCCCAGCATTCTGACTCTTGTAGTTATTAGCAAAGACTTCTTTCTTTTGCTAGGTGCTTCTCTTGATTGATACCGTTATCACTTATATTCATCAATTTCACAGTGGAGTAATGTATTTGAATCGTGAAATGTGGTAAAGTGTTTGTTCTTTACAGCAGGGTCATCTGGTTGTATGGCCAGAAAGCAGATTCTCCATTCAACGGGTTTTTTGTGCATATGGGACTTCACATGCACCTTACTGAATAACGGATGTTTGGAATGTGATAAATCTTCTTGTTTAGCTATCTCCTTCATTTGCTTTATATTTTTAAAAATCGTATTCCAGTGGTCAATAAAATAATCAATGTGCTTCACAAATTGTGGTACATGTTTCTTCCCTCTCAGCAGGGAGATTCCGTTTGATGACTGCTATGTTTGTTCTACCATGGAGTGTGATTTTGTTGGATGGGAACCACCACTCCCAGCATTCTGACTATTTTAGTTATTAGCAAAGACTTCTTTCTTTTGCTAGGTGCTTCTCGTGATTGATACCGTTATCACTTATATTCATCAATTTCACAGTGGAGTAATGTATTTGAATCGTGAAATGTGGTAAAGTGTTTGTTCTTTACAGCAGGGTCATCTGGTTGTATGGCCACAAAGCAGATTCTCCATTCAACGGGTTTTTTGTGCATATGGGACTTCACATGCACCTTACTGAATAACGGATGTTTGGAATGTGATAAATCTTCTTGTTTAGCTATCTCCTTCATTTGCTTTATATTTTTAAAAATCGTATTCCAGTGGTCACTAAAATAATCAATGTGCTTCACAAATTGTGGTACATGTTTCTTCCCTCTCAGCAGGGAGATTCCGTTTGATGACTGCTATGTTTGTTCTACCATGGAGTGTGATTTTGTTGGATGGGAACCACCACTCCCAGCATTCTGACTCTTGTAGTTATTAGCAAAGACTTCTTTCTTTTGCTAGGTGCTTCTCTTGATTGATACCGTTATCACTTATATTCATCAATTTCACAGTGGAGTAATGTATTTGAATCGTGATATGTGGTTCAGTGTTTGTTCTTTATAGTAGGGTCATCTGGTTGTATGGCCACAAAGCAGATTCTCCATTCAACGGGTTTTTTGTGCATATGGGACTTCACATGCACCTTACTGAATAACGGATGTTTGGAATGTGATAAATCTTCTTGTTTAGCTATCTCCTTCATTTGCTTTATATTTTTAAAAATCGTATTCCAGTGGTCACTAAAATAATCAATGTGCTTCACAAATTGTGGTACATGTTTCTTCCCTCTCAGCAGGGAGATTCCGTTTGATGACTGCTATGTTTGTTCTACCATGGAGTGTGATTTTGTTGGATGGGAACCACCACTCCCAGCATTCTGACTCTTGTAGTTATTAGCAAAGACTTCTTTCTTTTGCTAGGTGCTTCTCTTGATTGATACCGTTATCACTTATATTCATCAATTTCACAGTGGAGTAATGTATTTGAATCGTGATATGTGGTTCAGTGTTTGTTCTTTATAGTAGGGTCATCTGGTTGTATGGCCACAAAGCAGATTCTCCATTCAACGGGTTTTTTGTGCATATGGGACTTCACATGCACCTTACTGAATAACGGATGTTTGGAATGTGATAAATCTTCTTGTTTAGCTATCTCCTTCATTTGCTTTATATTTTTAAAAATCGTATTCCAGTGGTCACTAAAATAATCAATGTGCTTCACAAATTGTGGTACATGTTTCTTCCCTCTCAGCAGGGAGATTCCGTTTGATGACTGCTATGTTTGTTCTACCATGGAGTGTGATTTTGTTGGATGGGAACCACCACTCCCAGCATTCTGACTCTTGTAGTTATTAGCAAAGACTTCTTTCTTTTGCTAGGTGCTTCTCTTGATTGATACCGTTATCACTTATATTCATCAATTTCACAGTGGAGTAATGTATTTGAATCGTGATATGTGGTTCAGTGTTTGTTCTTTATAGTAGGGTCATCTGGTTGTATGGCCACAAAGCAGATTCTCCATTCAACGGGTTTTTTGTGCATATGGGACTTCACATGCACCTTACTGAATAACGGATGTTTGGAATGTGATAAATCTTCTTGTTTAGCTATCTCCTTCATTTGCTTTATATTTTTAAAAATCGTATTCCAGTGGTCACTAAAATAATCAATGTGCTTCACAAATTGTGGTACATGTTTCTTCCCTCTCAGCAGGGAGATTCCGTTTGATGACTGCTATGTTTGTTCTACCATGGAGTGTGATTTTGTTGGATGGGAACCACCACTCCCAGCATTCTGACTCTTGTAGTTATTAGCAAAGACTTCTTTCTTTTGCTAGGTGCTTCTCTTGATTGATACCGTTATCACTTATATTCATCAATTTCACAGTGGAGTAATGTATTTGAATCGTGATATGTGGTTCAGTGTTTGTTCTTTATAGTAGGGTCATCTGGTTGTATGGCCACAAAGCAGATTCTCCATTCAACGGGTTTTTTGTGCATATGGGACTTCACATGCACCTTACTGAATAACGGATGTTTGGAATGTGATAAATCTTCTTGTTTAGCTATCTCCTTCATTTGCTTTATATTTTTAAAAATCGTATTCCAGTGGTCACTAAAATAATCAATGTGCTTCACAAATTGTGGTACATGTTTCTTCCCTCTCAGCAGGGAGATTCCGTTTGATGACTGCTATGTTTGTTCTACCATGGAGTGTGATTTTGTTGGATGGGAACCACCACTCCCAGCATTCTGACTCTTGTAGTTATTAGCAAAGACTTCTTTCTTTTGCTAGGTGCTTCTCTTGATTGATACCGTTATCACTTATATTCATCAATTTCACAGTGGAGTAATGTATTTGAATCGTGATATGTGGTTCAGTGTTTGTTCTTTATAGTAGGGTCATCTGGTTGTATGGCCACAAAGCAGATTCTCCATTCAACGGGTTTTTTGTGCATATGGGACTTCACATGCACCTTACTGAATAATGGATGTTTGGAATGTGATAAATCTTCTTGTTTAGCTATCTCCTTCATTTGCTTTATATTTTTAAAAATCGTATTCCAGTGGTCACTAAAATAATCAATGTGCTTCACAAATTGTGGTACATGTTTCTTCCCTCTCAGCAGGGAGATTCCGTTTGATGACTGCTATGTTTGTTCTACCATGGAGTGTGATTTTGTTGGATGGGAACCACCACTCCCAGCATTCTGACTATTGTAGTTATTAGCAAAGACGTCTTTCTTTTGCTAGGTGCTTCTCTTGATTGATACCGTTATCACTTATATTCATCAATTTCACAGTGGAGTAATGTATTTGAATCGTGAAATGTGGTAAAGTGTTTGTTCTTTACAGCAGGGTCATCTGGTTGTATGGCCACAAAGCAGATTCTCCATTCAACGGGTTTTTTGTGCATATGGGACTTCACATGCACCTTACTGAATAACGGATGTTTGGAATGTGATAAATCTTCTTGTTTAGCTATCTCCTTCATTTGCTTTATATTTTTAAAAATCGTATTCCAGTGGTCACTAAAATAATCAATGTGCTTCACAAATTGTGGTACATGTTTCTTCCCTCTCAGCAGGGAGATTCCGTTTGATGACTGCTATGTTTGTTCTACCATGGAGTGTGATTTTGTTGGATGGGAACCACCACTCCCAGCATTCTGACTCTTGTAGTTATTAGCAAAGACTTCTTTCTTTTGCTAGGTGCTTCTCTTGATTGATACCGTTATCACTTATATTCATCAATTTCACAGTGGAGTAATGTATTTGAATTGTGATATGTGGTTCAGTGTTTGTTCTTTATAGTAGGGTCATCTGGTTGTATGGCCACAAAGCAGATTCTCCATTCAACGGGTTTTTTGTGCATATGGGACTTCACATGCACCTTACTGAATAACGGATGTTTGGAATGTGATAAATCTTCTTGTTTAGCTATCTCCTTCATTTGCTTTATATTTTTAAAAATCGTATTCCAGTGGTCACTAAAATAATCAATGTGCTTCACAAATTGTGGTACATGTTTCTTCCCTCTCAGCAGGGAGATTCCGTTTGATGACTGCTATGTTTGTTCTACCATGGAGTGTGATTTTGTTGGATGGGAACCACCACTCCCAGCATTCTGACTCTTGTAGTTATTAGCAAAGACTTCTTTCTTTTGCTAGGTGCTTCTCTTGATTGATACCGTTATCACTTATATTCATCAATTTCACAGTGGAGTAATGTATTTGAATCGTGATATGTGGTTCAGTGTTTGTTCTTTATAGTAGGGTCATCTGGTTGTATGGCCACAAAGCAGATTCTCCATTCAACGGGTTTTTTGTGCATATGGGACTTCACATGCACCTTACTGAATAACGGATGTTTGGAATGTGATAAATCTTCTTGTTTAGCTATCTCCTTCATTTGCTTTATATTTTTAAAAATCGTATTCCAGTGGTCACTAAAATAATCAATGTGCTTCACAAATTGTGGTACATGTTTCTTCCCTCTCAGCAGGGAGATTCCGTTTGATGACTGCTATGTTTGTTCTACCATGGAGTGTGATTTTGTTGGATGGGAACCACCACTCCCAGCATTCTGACTCTTGTAGTTATTAGCAAAGACTTCTTTCTTTTGCTAGGTGCTTCTCTTGATTGATACCGTTATCACTTATATTCATCAATTTCACAGTGGAGTAATGTATTTGAATCGTGATATGTGGTTCAGTGTTTGTTCTTTATAGTAGGGTCATCTGGTTGTATGGCCACAAAGCAGATTCTCCATTCAACGGGTTTTTTGTGCATATGGGACTTCACATGCACCTTACTGAATAACGGATGTTTGGAATGTGATAAATCTTCTTGTTTAGCTATCTCCTTCATTTGCTTTATATTTTTAAAAATCGTATTCCAGTGGTCACTAAAATAATCAATGTGCTTCACAAATTGTGGTACATGTTTCTTCCCTCTCAGCAGGGAGATTCCGTTTGATGACTGCTATGTTTGTTCTACCATGGAGTGTGATTTTGTTGGATGGGAACCACCACTCCCAGCATTCTGACTATTGTAGTTATTAGCAAAGACGTCTTTCTTTTGCTAGGTGCTTCTCTTGATTGATACCGTTATCACTTATATTCATCAATTTCACAGTGGAGTAATGTATTTGAATCGTGAAATGTGGTAAAGTGTTTGTTCTTTACAGCAGGGTCATCTGGTTGTATGGCCACAAAGCAGATTCTCCATTCAACGGGTTTTTTGTGCATATGGGACTTCACATGCACCTTACTGAATAACGGATGTTTGGAATGTGATAAATCTTCTTGTTTAGCTATCTCCTTCATTTGCTTTATATTTTTAAAAATCGTATTCCAGTGGTCACTAAAATAATCAATGTGCTTCACAAATTGTGGTACATGTTTCTTCCCTCTCAGCAGGGAGATTCCGTTTGATGACTGCTATGTTTGTTCTACCATGGAGTGTGATTTTGTTGGATGGGAACCACCACTCCCAGCATTCTGACTATTGTAGTTATTAGCAAAGACTTCTTTCTTTTGCTAGGTGCTTCTCTTGATTGATACCGTTATCACTTATATTCATCAATTTCACAGTGGAGTAATGTATTTGAATCGTGAAATGTGGTAAAGTGTTTGTTCTTTACAGCAGGGTCATCTGGTTGTATGGCCACAAAGCAGATTCTCCATTCAACGGGTTTTTTGTGCATATGGGACTTCACATGCACCTTACTGAATAACTGATGTTTGGAATGTGATAAATCTTCTTGTTTAGCTATCTCCTTCATTTGCTTTATATTTTTAAAAATCGTATTCCAGTGGTCACTAAAATAATCAATGTGCTTCACAAATTGTGGTACATGTTTCTTCCCTCTCAGCAGGGAGATTCCGTTTGATGACTGCTATGTTTGTTCTACCATGGAGTGTGATTTTGTTGGATGGGAACCACCACTCCCAGCATTCTGACTATTGTAGTTATTAGCAAAGACTTCTTTCTTTTGCTAGGTGCTTCTCTTGATTGATACCGTTATCACTTATATTCATCAATTTCACAGTGGAGTAATGTATTTGAATCGTGAAATGTGGTAAAGTGTTTGTTCTTTACAGCAGGGTCATCTGGTTGTATGGCCACAAAGCAGATTCTCCATTCAACGGGTTTTTTGTGCATATGGGACTTCACATGCACCTTACTGAATAACGGATGTTTGGAATGTGATAAATCTTCTTGTTTAGCTATCTCCTTCATTTGCTTTATATTTTTAAAAATCGTATTCCAGTGGTCACTAAAATAATCAATGTGCTTCACAAATTGTGGTACATGTTTCTTCCCTCTCAGCAGGGAGATTCCGTTTGATGACTGCTATGTTTGTTCTACCATGGAGTGTGATTTTGTTGGATGGGAACCACCACTCCCAGCATTCTGACTATTGTAGTTATTAGCAAAGACTTCTTTCTTTTGCTAGGTGCTTCTCTTGATTGATACCGTTATCACTTATATTCATCAATTTCACAGTGGAGTAATGTATTTGAATCGTGAAATGTGGTAAAGTGTTTGTTCTTTACAGCAGGGTCATCTGGTTGTATGGCCAGAAAGCAGATTCTCCATTCAACGGGTTTTTTGTGCATATGGGACTTCACATGCACCTTACTGAATAACGGATGTTTGGAATGTGATAAATCTTCTTGTTTGGCTATCTCCTTCATTTGCTTTATATTTTTAAAAATCGTATTCCAGTGGTCACTAAAATAATCAATGTGCTTCACAAATTGTGGTACATGTTTCTTCCCTCTCAGCAGGGAGATTCCGTTTGATGACTGCTATGTTTGTTCTACCATGGAGTGTGATTTTGTTGGATGGGAACCACCACTCCCAGCATTCTGACTATTGTAGTTATTAGCAAAGACTTCTTTCTTTTGCTAGGTGCTTCTCTTGATTGATACCGTTATCACTTATATTCATCAATTTCACAGTGGAGTAATGTATTTGAATTGTGAAATGTGGTAAAGTGTTTGTTCTTTACAGCAGGGTCATCTGGTTGTATGGCCACAAAGCAGATTCTCCATTCAACGGGTTTTTTGTGCATATGGGACTTCACATGCACCTTACTGAATAACGGATGTCTGGAATGTGATAAATCTTCTTTTTTAGCTATCTCCTTCATTTGCTTTATATTTTTAAAAATCGTATTCCAGTGGTCACTAAAATAATCAATGTGCTTCACAAATTGTGGTACATGTTTCTTCCCTCTCAGCAGGGAGATTCCGTTTGATGACTGCTATGTTTGTTCTACCATGGAGTGTGATTTTGTTGGATGGGAACCACCACTCCTAGCATTCTGACTATTGTAGTTATTAGCAAAGACTTCTTTCTTTTGCTAGGTGCTTCTCTTGATTGATACCGTTATCACTTATATTCATCAATTTCACAGTGGAGTAATGTATTTGAATCGTGAAATGTGGTAAAGTGTTTGTTCTTTACAGCAGGGTCATCTGGTTGTATGGCCACAAAGCAGATTCTCCATTCAACGGGTTTTTTGTGCATATGGGACTTCACATGCACCTTACTGAATAACGGATGTTTGGAATGTGATAAATCTTCTTGGCTAGGTATCTCATTCATTTGATTTATATTTTTAAAAATCGTATTCCAGTGGTCACTAAAATAATCAATGTGCTTCACAAATTGTGGTACATGTTTCTTCCCTCTCAGCAGGGAGATTCCGTTTGATGACTGCTATGTTTGTTCTACCATGGAGTGTGATTTTGTTGGATGGGAACCACCACTCCCAGCATTCTGACTATTGTAGTTATTAGCAAAGACGTCTTTCTTTTGCTAGGTGCTTCTCTTGATTGATACCGTTATCACTTATATTCATCAATTTCACAGTGGAGTAATGTATTTGAATCGTGATATGTGGTAAAGTGTTTGTTCTTTACAGCAGGGCCATCTGGTTGTATGGCCACAAAGCAGATTCTCCATTCAACGGGTTTTTTGTGCATATGGGACTTCACATGCACCTTACTGAATAACGGATGTTTGGAATGTGATAAATCTTCTTGTTTAGCTATCTCCTTCATTTGCTTTATATTTTTAAAAATCGTATTCCAGTGGTCACTAAAATAATCAATGTGCTTCACAAATTGTGGTACATGTTTCTTCCCTCTCAGCAGGGAGATTCCGTTTGATGACTGCTATGTTTGTTCTACCATGGAGTGTGATTTTGTTGGATGGGAACCACCACTCCCAGCATTCTGACTATTGTAGTTATTAGCAAAGACGTCTTTCTTTTGCTAGGTGCTTCTCTTGATTGATACCGTTATCACTTATATTCATCAATTTCACAGTGGAGTAATGTATTTGAATCGTGAAATGTGGTAAAGTGTTTGTTCTTTACAGCAGGGTCATCTGGTTGTATGGCCACAAAGCAGATTCTCCATTCAACGGGTTTTTTGTGCATATGGGACTTCACATGCACCTTACTGAATAACGGATGTTTGGAATGTGATAAATCTTCTTGTTTAGCTATCTCCTTCATTTGCTTTATATTTTTAAAAATCGTATTCCAGTGGTCACTAAAATAATCAATGTGCTTCACAAATTGTGGTACATGTTTCTTCCCTCTCAGCAGGGAGATTCCGTTTGATGACTGCTATGTTTGTTCTACCATGGAGTGTGATTTTGTTGGATGGGAACCACCACTCCCAGCATTCTGACTATTGTAGTTATTAGCAAAGACTTCTTTCTTTTGCTAGGTGCTTCTCTTGATTGATACCGTTATCACTTATATTCATCAATTTCACAGTGGAGTAATGTATTTGAATCGTGAAATGTGGTAAAGTGTTTGTTCTTTACAGCAGGGTCATCTGGTTGTATGGCCACAAAGCAGATTATCCATTCAACGGGTTTTTTGTGCATATGGGACTTCACATGCACCTTACTGAATAACGGATGTTTGGAATGTGATAAATCTTCTTGTTTGGCTATCTCCTTCATTTGCTTTATATTTTTAAAAATCGTATTCCAGTGGTCACTAAAATAATCAATGTGCTTCACAAATTGTGGTACATGTTTCTTCCCTCTCAGCAGGGAGATTCCGTTTGATGACTGCTATGTTTGTTCTACCATGGAGTGTGATTTTGTTGGATGGGAACCACCACTCCCAGCATTCTGACTATTGTAGTTATTAGCAAAGACTTCTTTCTTTTGCTAGGTGCTTCTCTTGATTGATACCGTTATCACTTATATTCATCAATTTCACAGTGGAGTAATGTATATGAATTGTGAAATGTGGTAAAGTGTTTGTTCTTTACAGCAGGGTCATCTGGTTGTATGGCCACAAAGCAGATTCTCCATTCAACGGGTTTTTTGTGCATATGGGACTTCACATGCACCTTACTGAATAACGGATGTTTGGAATGTGATAAATCTTCTTGTTTAGCTATCTCCTTCATTTGCTTTATATTTTTAAAAATCGTATTCCAGTGGTCACTAAAATAATCAATGTGCTTCACAAATTGTGGTACATGTTTCTTCCCTCTCAGCAGGGAGATTCCGTTTGATGACTGCTATGTTTGTTCTACCATGGAGTGTGATTTTGTTGGATGGGAACCACCACTCCCAGCATTCTGACTATTGTAGTTATTAGCAAAGACTTCTTTCTTTTGCTAGGTGCTTCTCTTGATTGATACCGTTATCACTTATATTCATCAATTTCACAGTGGAGTAATGTATTTGAATCGTGAAATGTGGTAAAGTGTTTGTTCTTTACAGCAGGGTCATCTGGTTGTATGGCCACAAAGCAGATTCTCCATTCAACGGGTTTTTTGTGCATATGGGACTTCACATGCACCTTACTGAATAACGGATGTTTGGAATGTGATAAATCTTCTTGTTTAGCTATCTCCTTCATTTGCTTTATATTTTTAAAAATCGTATTCCAGTGGTCACTAAAATAATCAATGTGCTTCACAAATTGTGGTACATGTTTCTTCCCTCTCAGCAGGGAGATTCCGTTTGATGACTGCTATGTTTGTTCTACCATGGAGTGTGATTTTGTTGGATGGGAACCACCACTCCCAGCATTCTGACTATTGTAGTTATTAGCAAAGACTTCTTTCTTTTGCTAGGTGCTTCTCTTGATTGATACCGTTATCACTTATATTCATCAATTTCACAGTGGAGTAATGTATTTGAATCGTGAAATGTGGTAAAGTGTTTGTTCTTTACAGCAGGGTCATCTGGTTGTATGGCCACAAAGCAGATTCTCCATTCAACGGGTTTTTTGTGCATATGGGACTTCACATGCACCTTACTGAATAACGGATGTTTGGAATGTGATAAATCTTCTTGTTTGGCTATCTCCTTCATTTGCTTTATATTTTTAAAAATCGTATTCCAGTGGTCACTAAAATAATCAATGTGCTTCACAAATTGTGGTACATGTTTCTTCCCTCTCAGCAGGGAGATTCCGTTTGATGACTGCTATGTTTGTTCTACCATGGAGTGTGATTTTGTTGGATGGGAACCACCACTCCCAGCATTCTGACTATTGTAGTTATTAGCAAAGACTTCTTTCTTTTGCTAGGTGCTTCTCTTGATTGATACCGTTATCACTTATATTCATCAATTTCACAGTGGAGTAATGTATTTGAATCGTGAAATGTGGTAAAGTGTTTGTTCTTTACAGCAGGGTCATCTGGTTGTATGGCCACAAAGCAGATTATCCATTCAACGGGTTTTTTGTGCATATGGGACTTCACATGCACCTTACTGAATAACGGATGTTTGGAATGTGATAAATCTTCTTGTTTGGCTATCTCCTTCATTTGCTTTATATTTTTAAAAATCGTATTCCAGTGGTCACTAAAATAATCAATGTGCTTCACAAATTGTGGTACATGTTTCTTCCCTCTCAGCAGGGAGATTCCGTTTGATGACTGCTATGTTTGTTCTACCATGGAGTGTGATTTTGTTGGATGGGAACCACCACTCCCAGCATTCTGACTATTGTAGTTATTAGCAAAGACTTCTTTCTTTTGCTAGGTGCTTCTCTTGATTGATACCGTTATCACTTATATTCATCAATTTCACAGTGGAGTAATGTATTTGAATTGTGAAATGTGGTAAAGTGTTTGTTCTTTACAGCAGGGTCATCTGGTTGTATGGCCACAAAGCAGATTCTCCATTCAACGGGTTTTTTGTGCATATGGGACTTCACATGCACCTTACTGAATAACGGATGTTTGGAATGTGATAAATCTTCTTGTTTAGCTATCTCCTTCATTTGCTTTATATTTTTAAAAATCGTATTCCAGTGGTCACTAAAATAATCAATGTGCTTCACAAATTGTGGTACATGTTTCTTCCCTCTCAGCAGGGAGATTCCGTTTGATGACTGCTATGTTTGTTCTACCATGGAGTGTGATTTTGTTGGATGGGAACCACCACTCCCAGCAT
Organism: Schistocerca nitens; assembly: GCF_023898315.1. Lineage (NCBI taxonomy): Eukaryota > Metazoa > Arthropoda > Insecta > Orthoptera > Acrididae > Schistocerca > Schistocerca nitens. The sequence continues at coordinate 5,520,190 of NW_026046001.1, forward strand.
TCTGACTATTGTAGTTATTAGCAAAGACTTCTTTCTTTTGCTAGGTGCTTCTCTTGATTGATACCGTTATCACTTATATTCATCAATTTCACAGTGGAGTAATGTATTTGAATCGTGAAATGTGGTAAAGTGTTTGTTCTTTACAGCAGGGTCATCTGGTTGTATGGCCACAAAGCAGATTATCCATTCAACGGGTTTTTTGTGCATATGGGACTTCACATGCACCTTACTGAATAACGGATGTTTGGAATGTGATAAATCTTCTTGTTTGGCTATCTCCTTCATTTGCTTTATATTTTTAAAAATCGTATTCCAGTGGTCACTAAAATAATCAATGTGCTTCACAAATTGTGGTACATGTTTCTTCCCTCTCAGCAGGGAGATTCCGTTTGATGACTGCTATGTTTGTTCTACCATGGAGTGTGATTTTGTTGGATGGGAACCACCACTCCCAGCATTCTGACTATTGTAGTTATTAGCAAAGACTTCTTTCTTTTGCTAGGTGCTTCTCTTGATTGATACCGTTATCACTTATATTCATCAATTTCACAGTGGAGTAATGTATATGAATTGTGAAATGTGGTAAAGTGTTTGTTCTTTACAGCAGGGTCATCTGGTTGTATGGCCACAAAGCAGATTCTCCATTCAACGGGTTTTTTGTGCATATGGGACTTCACATGCACCTTACTGAATAACGGATGTTTGGAATGTGATAAATCTTCTTGTTTAGCTATCTCCTTCATTTGCTTTATATTTTTAAAAATCGTATTCCAGTGGTCACTAAAATAATCAATGTGCTTCACAAATTGTGGTACATGTTTCTTCCCTCTCAGCAGGGAGATTCCGTTTGATGACTGCTATGTTTGTTCTACCATGGAGTGTGATTTTGTTGGATGGGAACCACCACTCCCAGCATTCTGACTATTGTAGTTATTAGCAAAGACTTCTTTCTTTTGCTAGGTGCTTCTCTTGATTGATACCGTTATCACTTATATTCATCAATTTCACAGTGGAGTAATGTATTTGAATCGTGAAATGTGGTAAAGTGTTTGTTCTTTACAGCAGGGTCATCTGGTTGTATGGCCACAAAGCAGATTCTCCATTCAACGGGTTTTTTGTGCATATGGGACTTCACATGCACCTTACTGAATAACGGATGTTTGGAATGTGATAAATCTTCTTGTTTAGCTATCTCCTTCATTTGCTTTATATTTTTAAAAATCGTATTCCAGTGGTCACTAAAATAATCAATGTGCTTCACAAATTGTGGTACATGTTTCTTCCCTCTCAGCAGGGAGATTCCGTTTGATGACTGCTATGTTTGTTCTACCATGGAGTGTGATTTTGTTGGATGGGAACCACCACTCCCAGCATTCTGACTATTGTAGTTATTAGCAAAGACTTCTTTCTTTTGCTAGGTGCTTCTCTTGATTGATACCGTTATCACTTATATTCATCAATTTCACAGTGGAGTAATGTATTTGAATCGTGAAATGTGGTAAAGTGTTTGTTCTTTACAGCAGGGTCATCTGGTTGTATGGCCACAAAGCAGATTCTCCATTCAACGGGTTTTTTGTGCATATGGGACTTCACATGCACCTTACTGAATAACGGATGTTTGGAATGTGATAAATCTTCTTGTTTGGCTATCTCCTTCATTTGCTTTATATTTTTAAAAATCGTATTCCAGTGGTCACTAAAATAATCAATGTGCTTCACAAATTGTGGTACATGTTTCTTCCCTCTCAGCAGGGAGATTCCGTTTGATGACTGCTATGTTTGTTCTACCATGGAGTGTGATTTTGTTGGATGGGAACCACCACTCCCAGCATTCTGACTATTGTAGTTATTAGCAAAGACTTCTTTCTTTTGCTAGGTGCTTCTCTTGATTGATACCGTTATCACTTATATTCATCAATTTCACAGTGGAGTAATGTATTTGAATCGTGAAATGTGGTAAAGTGTTTGTTCTTTACAGCAGGGTCATCTGGTTGTATGGCCACAAAGCAGATTATCCATTCAACGGGTTTTTTGTGCATATGGGACTTCACATGCACCTTACTGAATAACGGATGTTTGGAATGTGATAAATCTTCTTGTTTGGCTATCTCCTTCATTTGCTTTATATTTTTAAAAATCGTATTCCAGTGGTCACTAAAATAATCAATGTGCTTCACAAATTGTGGTACATGTTTCTTCCCTCTCAGCAGGGAGATTCCGTTTGATGACTGCTATGTTTGTTCTACCATGGAGTGTGATTTTGTTGGATGGGAACCACCACTCCCAGCATTCTGACTATTGTAGTTATTAGCAAAGACTTCTTTCTTTTGCTAGGTGCTTCTCTTGATTGATACCGTTATCACTTATATTCATCAATTTCACAGTGGAGTAATGTATTTGAATTGTGAAATGTGGTAAAGTGTTTGTTCTTTACAGCAGGGTCATCTGGTTGTATGGCCACAAAGCAGATTCTCCATTCAACGGGTTTTTTGTGCATATGGGACTTCACATGCACCTTACTGAATAACGGATGTTTGGAATGTGATAAATCTTCTTGTTTAGCTATCTCCTTCATTTGCTTTATATTTTTAAAAATCGTATTCCAGTGGTCACTAAAATAATCAATGTGCTTCACAAATTGTGGTACATGTTTCTTCCCTCTCAGCAGGGAGATTCCGTTTGATGACTGCTATGTTTGTTCTACCATGGAGTGTGATTTTGTTGGATGGGAACCACCACTCCCAGCATTCTGACTATTGTAGTTATTAGCAAAGACTTCTTTCTTTTGCTAGGTGCTTCTCTTGATTGATACCGTTATCACTTATATTCATCAATTTCACAGTGGAGTAATGTATTTGAATCGTGAAATGTGGTAAAGTGTTTGTTCTTTACAGCAGGGTCATCTGGTTGTATGGCCACAAAGCAGATTCTCCATTCAACGGGTTTTTTGTGCATATGGGACTTCACATGCACCTTACTGAATAACGGATGTTTGGAATGTGATAAATCTTCTTGTTTAGCTATCTCCTTCATTTGCTTTATATTTTTAAAAATCGTATTCCAGTGGTCACTAAAATAATCAATGTGCTTCACAAATTGTGGTACATGTTTCTTCCCTCTCAGCAGGGAGATTCCGTTTGATGACTGCTATGTTTGTTCTACCATGGAGTGTGATTTTGTTGGATGGGAACCACCACTCCCAGCATTCTGACTATTGTAGTTATTAGCAAAGACTTCTTTCTTTTGCTAGGTGCTTCTCTTGATTGATACCGTTATCACTTATATTCATCAATTTCACAGTGGAGTAATGTATTTGAATCGTGAAATGTGGTAAAGTGTTTGTTCTTTACAGCAGGGTCATCTGGTTGTATGGCCACAAAGCAGATTCTCCATTCAACGGGTTTTTTGTGCATATGGGACTTCACATGCACCTTACTGAATAACGGATGTTTGGAATGTGATAAATCTTCTTGTTTAGCTATCTCCTTCATTTGCTTTATATTTTTAAAAATCGTATTCCAGTGGTCACTAAAATAATCAATGTGCTTCACAAATTGTGGTACATGTTTCTTCCCTCTCAGCAGGGAGATTCCGTTTGATGACTGCTATGTTTGTTCTACCATGGAGTGTGATTTTGTTGGATGGGAACCACCACTCCCAGCATTCTGACTATTGTAGTTATTAGCAAAGACTTCTATCTTTTGCTAGGTGCTTCTCTTGATTGATACCGTTATCACTTATATTCATCAATTTCACAGTGGAGTAATGTATTTGAATCGTGATATGTGGTAAAGTGTTTGTTCTTTACAGCAGGGCCATCTGGTTGTATGGCCACAAAGCAGATTCTCCATTCAACGGGTTTTTTGTGCATATGGGACTTCACATGCACCTTACTGAATAACGGATGTTTGGAATGTGATAAATCTTCTTGGTTAGGTATCTCCTTCATTTGCTTTATATTTTTAAAAATCGTATTCCAGTGGTCACTAAAATAATCAATGTGCTTCACAAATTGTGGTACATGTTTCTTCCCTCTCAGCAGGGAGATTCCGTTTGATGACTGCTATGTTTGTTCTACCATGGAGTGTGATTTTGTTGGATGGGAACCACCACTCCCAGCATTCTGACTATTGTAGTTATTAGCAAAGACGTCTTTCTTTTGCTAGGTGCTTCTCTTGATTGATACCGTTATCACTTATATTCATCAATTTCACAGTGGAGTAATGTATTTGAATCGTGAAATGTGGTAAAGTGTTTGTTCTGTACAGCAGGGTCATCTGGTTGTATGGCCACAAAGCAGATTCTCCATTCAACGGGTTTTTTGTGCATATGGGACTTCACATGCACCTTACTGAGTAACGGATGTTTGGAATGTGATAAATCTTCTTGTTTAGCTATCTCCTTCATTTGCTTTATATTTTTAAAAATCGTATTCCAGTGGTCACTAAAATAATCAATGTGCTTCACAGATTGTGGTACATGTTTCTTCCCTCTCAGCAGGGAGATTCCGTTTGATGACTGCTATGTTTGTTCTACCATGGAGTGTGATTTTGTTGGATGGGAACCACCACTCCCAGCATTCTGACTATTGTAGTTATTAGCAAAGACTTCTTTCTTTTGCTAGGTGCTTCTCTTGATTGATACCGTTATCACTTATATTCATCAATTTCACAGTGGAGTAATGTATTTGAATCGTGAAATGTGGTAAAGTGTTTGTTCTTTACAGCAGGGTCATCTGGTTGTATGGCCACAAAGCAGATTCTCCATTCAACGGGTTTTTTGTGCATATGGGACTTCACATGCACCTTACTGAATAACGGATGTCTGGAATGTGATAAATCTTCTTGTTTAGCTATCTCCTTCATTTGCTTTATATTTTTAAAAATCGTATTCCAGTGGTCACTAAAATAATCAATGTGCTTCACAAATTGTGGTACATGTTTCTTCCCTCTCAGCAGGGAGATTCCGTTTGATGACTGCTATGTTTGTTCTACCATGGAGTGTGATTTTGTTGGATGGGAACCACCACTCCCAGCATTCTGACTATTGTAGTTATTAGCAAAGACTTCTTTCTTTTGCTAGGTGCTTCTCTTGATTGATACCGTTATCACTTATATTCATCAATTTCACAGTGGAGTAATGTATTTGAATCGTGAAATGTGGTAAAGTGTTTGTTCTTTACAGCAGGGTCATCTGGTTGTATGGCCACAAAGCAGATTCTCCATTCAACGGGTTTTTTGTGCATATGGGACTTCACATGCACCTTACTGAATAACGGATGTTTGGAATGTGATAAATCTTCTTGTTTAGCTATCTCCTTCATTTGCTTTATATTTTTAAAAATCGTATTCCAGTGGTCACTAAAATAATCAATGTGCTTCACAAATTGTGGTACATGTTTCTTCCCTCTCAGCAGGGAGATTCCGTTTGATGACTGCTATGTTTGTTCTACCATGGAGTGTGATTTTGTTGGATGGGAACCACCACTCCCAGCATTCTGACTATTGTAGTTATTAGCAAAGACTTCTTTCTTTTGCTAGGTGCTTCTCTTGATTGATACCGTTATCACTTATATTCATCAATTTCACAGTGGAGTAATGTATTTGAATCGTGAAATGTGGTAAAGTGTTTGTTCTTTACAGCAGGGTCATCTGGTTGTATGGCCACAAAGCAGATTCTCCATTCAATGGGTTTTTTGTGCATATGGGACTTCACATGCACCTTACTGAATAACGGATGTTTGGAATGTGATAAATCTCCTTGTTTGGCTATCTCCTTCATTTGCTTTATATTTTTAAAATTCGTATTCCAGTGGTCACTAAAATAATCAATGTGCTTCACAAATTGTGGTACATGTTTCTTCCCTCTCAGCAGGGAGATTCCGTTTGATGACTGCTATGTTTGTTCTACCATGGAGTGTGATTTTGTTGGATGGGAACCACCACTCCCAGCATTCTGACTATTGTAGTTATTAGCAAAGACTTCTTTCTTTTGCTAGGTGCTTCTCTTGATTGATACCGTTATCACTTATATTCATCAATTTCACAGTGGAGTAATGTATTTGAATTGTGAAATGTGGTAAAGTGTTTGTTCTTTACAGCAGGGTCATCTGGTTGTATGGCCACAAAGCAGATTCTCCATTCAACGGGTTTTTTGTGCATATGGGACTTCACATGCACCTTACTGAATAACGGATGTTTGGAATGTGATAAATCTTCTTGTTTAGCTATCTCCTTCATTTGCTTTATATTTTTAAAAATCGTATTCCAGTGGTCACTAAAATAATCAATGTGCTTCACAAATTGTGGTACATGTTTCTTCCCTCTCAGCAGGGAGATTCCGTTTGATGACTGCTATGTTTGTTCTACCATGGAGTGTGATTTTGTTGGATGGGAACCACCACTCCCAGCATTCTGACTATTGTAGTTATTAGCAAAGACTTCTTTCTTTTGCTAGGTGCTTCTCTTGATTGATACCGTTATCACTTATATTCATCAATTTCACAGTGGAGTAATGTATTTGAATTGTGAAATGTGGTAAAGTGTTTGTTCTTTACAGCAGGGTCATCTGGTTGTATGGCCACAAAGCAGATTCTCCATTCAACGGGTTTTTTGTGCATATGGGACTTCACATGCACCTTACTGAATAACGGATGTTTGGAATGTGATAAATCTTCTTGTTTAGCTATCTCCTTCATTTGCTTTATATTTTTAAAAATCGTATTCCAGTGGTCACTAAAATAATCAATGTGCTTCACAAATTGTGGTACATGTTTCTTCCCTCTCAGCAGGGAGATTCCGTTTGATGACTGCTATGTTTGTTCTACCATGGAGTGTGATTTTGTTGGATGGGAACCACCACTCCCAGCATTCTGACTATTGTAGTTATTAGCAAAGACTTCTTTCTTTTGCTAGGTGCTTCTCTTGATTGATACCGTTATCACTTATATTCATCAATTTCACAGTGGAGTAATGTATTTGAATCGTGAAATGTGGTAAAGTGTTTGTTCTTTACAGCAGGGTCATCTGGTTGTATGGCCACAAAGCAGATTCTCCATTCAACGGGTTTTTTGTGCATATGGGACTTCACATGCACCTTACTGAATAACGGATGTTTGGAATGTGATAAATCTTCTTGTTTGGCTATCTCCTTCATTTGCTTTATATTTTTAAAAATCGTATTCCAGTGGTCACTAAAATAATCAATGTGCTTCACAAATTGTGGTACATGTTTCTTCCCTCTCAGCAGGGAGATTCCGTTTGATGACTGCTATGTTTGTTCTACCATGGAGTGTGATTTTGTTGGATGGGAACCACCACTCCCAGCATTCTGACTATTGTAGTTATTAGCAAAGACTTCTTTCTTTTGCTAGGTGCTTCTCTTGATTGATACCGTTATCACTTATATTCATCAATTTCACAGTGGAGTAATGTATTTGAATCGTGAAATGTGGTAAAGTGTTTGTTCTTTACAGCAGGGTCATCTGGTTGTATGGCCACAAAGCAGATTCTCCATTCAACGGGTTTTTTGTGCATATGGGACTTCACATGCACCTTACTGAATAACGGATGTTTGGAATGTGATAAATCTTCTTGTTTGGCTATCTCCTTCATTTGCTTTATATTTTTAAAAATCGTATTCCAGTGGTCACTAAAATAATCAATGTGCTTCACAAATTGTGGTACATGTTTCTTCCCTCTCAGCAGGGAGATTCCGTTTGATGACTGCTATGTTTGTTCTACCATGGAGTGTGATTTTGTTGGATGGGAACCACCACTCCCAGCATTCTGACTATTGTAGTTATTAGCAAAGACTTCTTTCTTTTGCTAGGTGCTTCTCTTGATTGATACCGTTATCACTTATATTCATCAATTTCACAGTGGAGTAATGTATTTGAATTGTGAAATGTGGTAAAGTGTTTGTTCTTTACAGCAGGGTCATCTGGTTGTATGGCCACAAAGCAGATTCTCCATTCAACGGGTTTTTTGTGCATATGGGACTTCACATGCACCTTACTGAATAACGGATGTTTGGAATGTGATAAATCTTCTTGTTTAGCTATCTCCTTCATTTGCTTTATATTTTTAAAAATCGTATTCCAGTGGTCACTAAAATAATCAATGTGCTTCACAAATTGTGGTACATGTTTCTTCCCTCTCAGCAGGGAGATTCCGTTTGATGACTGCTATGTTTGTTCTACCATGGAGTGTGATTTTGTTGGATGGGAACCACCACTCCCAGCATTCTGACTATTGTAGTTATTAGCAAAGACTTCTTTCTTTTGCTAGGTGCTTCTCTTGATTGATACCGTTATCACTTATATTCATCAATTTCACAGTGGAGTAATGTATTTGAATCGTGAAATGTGGTAAAGTGTTTGTTCTTTACAGCAGGGTCATCTGGTTGTATGGCCACAAAGCAGATTCTCCATTCAACGGGTTTTTTGTGCATATGGGACTTCACATGCACCTTACTGAGTAACGGATGTTTGGAATGTGATAAATCTTCTTGTTTAGCTATCTCCTTCATTTGCTTTATATTTTTAAAAATCGTATTCCAGTGGTCACTAAAATAATCAATGTGCTTCACAGATTGTGGTACATGTTTCTTCCCTCTCAGCAGGGAGATTCCGTTTGATGACTGCTATGTTTGTTCTACCATGGAGTGTGATTTTGTTGGATGGGAACCACCACTCCCAGCATTCTGACTATTGTAGTTATTAGCAAAGACTTCTTTCTTTTGCTAGGTGCTTCTCTTGATTGATACCGTTATCACTTATATTCATCAATTTCACAGTGGAGTAATGTATTTGAATCGTGAAATGTGGTAAAGTGTTTGTTCTTTACAGCAGGGTCATCTGGTTGTATGGCCACAAAGCAGATTCTCCATTCAACGGGTTTTTTGTGCATATGGGACTTCACATGCACCTTACTGAATAACGGATGTCTGGAATGTGATAAATCTTCTTGTTTAGCTATCTCCTTCATTTGCTTTATATTTTTAAAAATCGTATTCCAGTGGTCACTAAAATAATCAATGTGCTTCACAAATTGTGGTACATGTTTCTTCCCTCTCAGCAGGGAGATTCCGTTTGATGACTGCTATGTTTGTTCTACCATGGAGTGTGATTTTGTTGGATGGGAACCACCACTCCCAGCATTCTGACTATTGTAGTTATTAGCAAAGACTTCTTTCTTTTGCTAGGTGCTTCTCTTGATTGATACCGTTATCACTTATATTCATCAATTTCACAGTGGAGTAATGTATTTGAATCGTGAAATGTGGTAAAGTGTTTGTTCTTTACAGCAGGGTCATCTGGTTGTATGGCCACAAAGCAGATTCTCCATTCAACGGGTTTTTTGTGCATATGGGACTTCACATGCACCTTACTGAATAACGGATGTTTGGAATGTGATAAATCTTCTTGTTTAGCTATCTCCTTCATTTGCTTTATATTTTTAAAAATCGTATTCCAGTGGTCACTAAAATAATCAATGTGCTTCACAAATTGTGGTACATGTTTCTTCCCTCTCAGCAGGGAGATTCCGTTTGATGACTGCTATGTTTGTTCTACCATGGAGTGTGATTTTGTTGGATGGGAACCACCACTCCCAGCATTCTGACTATTGTAGTTATTAGCAAAGACTTCTTTCTTTTGCTAGGTGCTTCTCTTGATTGATACCGTTATCACTTATATTCATCAATTTCACAGTGGAGTAATGTATTTGAATCGTGAAATGTGGTAAAGTGTTTGTTCTTTACAGCAGGGTCATCTGGTTGTATGGCCACAAAGCAGATTCTCCATTCAACGGGTTTTTTGTGCATATGGGACTTCACATGCACCTTACTGAATAACGGATGTTTGGAATGTGATAAATCTTCTTGTTTGGCTATCTCCTTCATTTGCTTTATATTTTTAAAAATCGTATTCCAGTGGTCACTAAAATAATCAATGTGCTTCACAAATTGTGGTACATGTTTCTTCCCTCTCAGCAGGGAGATTCCGTTTGATGACTGCTATGTTTGTTCTACCATGGAGTGTGATTTTGTTGGATGGGAACCACCACTCCCAGCATTCTGACTATTGTAGTTATTAGCAAAGACTTCTTTCTTTTGCTAGGTGCTTCTCTTGATTGATACCGTTATCACTTATATTCATCAATTTCACAGTGGAGTAATGTATTTGAATTGTGAAATGTGGTAAAGTGTTTGTTCTTTACAGCAGGGTCATCTGGTTGTATGGCCACAAAGCAGATTCTCCATTCAACGGGTTTTTTGTGCATATGGGACTTCACATGCACCTTACTGAATAACGGATGTTTGGAATGTGATAAATCTTCTTGTTTAGCTATCTCCTTCATTTGCTTTATATTTTTAAAAATCGTATTCCAGTGGTCACTAAAATAATCAATGTGCTTCACAAATTGTGGTACATGTTTCTTCCCTCTCAGCAGGGAGATTCCGTTTGATGACTGCTATGTTTGTTCTACCATGGAGTGTGATTTTGTTGGATGGGAACCACCACTCCCAGCATTCTGACTATTGTAGTTATTAGCAAAGACTTCTTTCTTTTGCTAGGTGCTTCTCTTGATTGATACCGTTATCACTTATATTCATCAATTTCACAGTGGAGTAATGTATTTGAATCGTGAAATGTGGTAAAGTGTTTGTTCTTTACAGCAGGGTCATCTGGTTGTATGGCCACAAAGCAGATTCTCCATTCAACGGGTTTTTTGTGCATATGGGACTTCACATGCACCTTACTGAATAACGGATGTTTGGAATGTGATAAATCTTCTTGTTTAGCTATCTCCTTCATTTGCTTTATATTTTTAAAAATCGTATTCCAGTGGTCACTAAAATAATCAATGTGCTTCACAAATTGTGGTACATGTTTCTTCCCTCTCAGCAGGGAGATTCCGTTTGATGACTGCTATGTTTGTTCTACCATGGAGTGTGATTTTGTTGGATGGGAACCACCACTCCCAGCATTCTGACTATTGTAGTTATTAGCAAAGACTTCTTTCTTTTGCTAGGTGCTTCTCTTGATTGATACCGTTATCACTTATATTCATCAATTTCACAGTGGAGTAATGTATTTGAATCGTGAAATGTGGTAAAGTGTTTGTTCTTTACAGCAGGGTCATCTGGTTGTATGGCCACAAAGCAGATTCTCCATTCAACGGGTTTTTTGTGCATATGGGACTTCACATGCACCTTACTGAATAACGGATGTTTGGAATGTGATAAATCTTCTTGTTTGGCTATCTCCTTCATTTGCTTTATATTTTTAAAAATCGTATTCCAGTGGTCACTAAAATAATCAATGTGCTTCACAAATTGTGGTACATGTTTCTTCCCTCTCAGCAGGGAGATTCCGTTTGATGACTGCTATGTTTGTTCTACCATGGAGTGTGATTTTGTTGGATGGGAACCACCACTCCCAGCATTCTGACTATTGTAGTTATTAGCAAAGACTTCTTTCTTTTGCTAGGTGCTTCTCTTGATTGATACCGTTATCACTTATATTCATCAATTTCACAGTGGAGTAATGTATTTGAATCGTGAAATGTGGTAAAGTGTTTGTTCTTTACAGCAGGGTCATCTGGTTGTATGGCCACAAAGCAGATTCTCCATTCAACGGGTTTTTTGTGCATATGGGACTTCACATGCACCTTACTGAATAACGGATGTTTGGAATGTGATAAATCTTCTTGTTTGGCTATCTCCTTCATTTGCTTTATATTTTTAAAAATCGTATTCCAGTGGTCACTAAAATAATCAATGTGCTTCACAAATTGTGGTACATGTTTCTTCCCTCTCAGCAGGGAGATTCCGTTTGATGACTGCTATGTTTGTTCTACCATGGAGTGTGATTTTGTTGGATGGGAACCACCACTCCCAGCATTCTGACTATTGTAGTTATTAGCAAAGACTTCTTTCTTTTGCTAGGTGCTTCTCTTGATTGATACCGTTATCACTTATATTCATCAATTTCACAGTGGAGTAATGTATTTGAATTGTGAAATGTGGTAAAGTGTTTGTTCTTTACAGCAGGGTCATCTGGTTGTATGGCCACAAAGCAGATTCTCCATTCAACGGGTTTTTTGTGCATATGGGACTTCACATGCACCTTACTGAATAACGGATGTTTGGAATGTGATAAATCTTCTTGTTTAGCTATCTCCTTCATTTGCTTTATATTTTTAAAAATCGTATTCCAGTGGTCACTAAAATAATCAATGTGCTTCACAAATTGTGGTACATGTTTCTTCCCTCTCAGCAGGGAGATTCCGTTTGATGACTGCTATGTTTGTTCTACCATGGAGTGTGATTTTGTTGGATGGGAACCACCACTCCCAGCATTCTGACTATTGTAGTTATTAGCAAAGACTTCTTTCTTTTGCTAGGTGCTTCTCTTGATTGATACCGTTATCACTTATATTCATCAATTTCACAGTGGAGTAATGTATTTGAATCGTGAAATGTGGTAAAGTGTTTGTTCTTTACAGCAGGGTCATCTGGTTGTATGGCCACAAAGCAGATTCTCCATTCAACGGGTTTTTTGTGCATATGGGACTTCACATGCACCTTACTGAATAACGGATGTTTGGAATGTGATAAATCTTCTTGTTTAGCTATCTCCTTCATTTGCTTTATATTTTTAAAAATCGTATTCCAGTGGTCACTAAAATAATCAATGTGCTTCACAAATTGTGGTACATGTTTCTTCCCTCTCAGCAGGGAGATTCCGTTTGATGACTGCTATGTTTGTTCTACCATGGAGTGTGATTTTGTTGGATGGGAACCACCACTCCCAGCATTCTGACTATTGTAGTTATTAGCAAAGACTTCTATCTTTTGCTAGGTGCTTCTCTTGATTGATACCGTTATCACTTATATTCATCAATTTCACAGTGGAGTAATGTATTTGAATCGTGATATGTGGTAAAGTGTTTGTTCTTTACAGCAGGGCCATCTGGTTGTATGGCCACAAAGCAGATTCTCCATTCAACGGGTTTTTTGTGCATATGGGACTTCACATGCACCTTACTGAATAACGGATGTTTGGAATGTGATAAATCTTCTTGGTTAGGTATCTCCTTCATTTGCTTTATATTTTTAAAAATCGTATTCCAGTGGTCACTAAAATAATCAATGTGCTTCACAAATTGTGGTACATGTTTCTTCCCTCTCAGCAGGGAGATTCCGTTTGATGACTGCTATGTTTGTTCTACCATGGAGTGTGATTTTGTTGGATGGGAACCACCACTCCCAGCATTCTGACTATTGTAGTTATTAGCAAAGACGTCTTTCTTTTGCTAGGTGCTTCTCTTGATTGATACCGTTATCACTTATATTCATCAATTTCACAGTGGAGTAATGTATTTGAATCGTGAAATGTGGTAAAGTGTTTGTTCTTTACAGCAGGGTCATCTGGTTGTATGGCCACAAAGCAGATTCTCCATTCAACGGGTTTTTTGTGCATATGGGACTTCACATGCACCTTACTGAATAACGGATGTCTGGAATGTGATAAATCTTCTTGTTTAGCTATCTCCTTCATTTGCTTTATATTTTTAAAAATCGTATTCCAGTGGTCACTAAAATAATCAATGTGCTTCACAAATTGTGGTACATGTTTCTTCCCTCTCAGCAGGGAGATTCCGTTTGATGACTGCTATGTTTGTTCTACCATGGAGTGTGATTTTGTTGGATGGGAACCACCACTCCCAGCATTCTGACTATTGTAGTTATTAGCAAAGACTTCTTTCTTTTGCTAGGTGCTTCTCTTGATTGATACCGTTATCACTTATATTCATCAATTTCACAGTGGAGTAATGTATTTGAATCGTGAAATGTGGTAAAGTGTTTGTTCTTTACAGCAGGGTCATCTGGTTGTATGGCCACAAAGCAGATTCTCCATTCAACGGGTTTTTTGTGCATATGGGACTTCACATGCACCTTACTGAATAACGGATGTTTGGAATGTGATAAATCTTCTTGTTTAGCTATCTCCTTCATTTGCTTTATATTTTTAAAAATCGTATTCCAGTGGTCACTAAAATAATCAATGTGCTTCACAAATTGTGGTACATGTTTCTTCCCTCTCAGCAGGGAGATTCCGTTTGATGACTGCTATGTTTGTTCTACCATGGAGTGTGATTTTGTTGGATGGGAACCACCACTCCCAGCATTCTGACTATTGTAGTTATTAGCAAAGACTTCTTTCTTTTGCTAGGTGCTTCTCTTGATTGATACCGTTATCACTTATATTCATCAATTTCACAGTGGAGTAATGTATTTGAATCGTGAAATGTGGTAAAGTGTTTGTTCTTTACAGCAGGGTCATCTGGTTGTATGGCCACAAAGCAGATTCTCCATTCAACGGGTTTTTTGTGCATATGGGACTTCACATGCACCTTACTGAATAACGGATGTTTGGAATGTGATAAATCTTCTTGTTTAGCTATCTCCTTCATTTGCTTTATATTTTTAAAAATCGTATTCCAGTGGTCACTAAAATAATCAATGTGCTTCACAAATTGTGGTACATGTTTCTTCCCTCTCAGCAGGGAGATTCCGTTTGATGACTGCTATGTTTGTTCTACCATGGAGTGTGATTTTGTTGGATGGGAACCACCACTCCCAGCATTCTGACTATTGTAGTTATTAGCAAAGACTTCTTTCTTTTGCTAGGTGCTTCTCTTGATTGATACCGTTATCACTTATATTCATCAATTTCACAGTGGAGTAATGTATTTGAATCGTGAAATGTGGTAAAGTGTTTGTTCTTTACAGCAGGGTCATCTGGTTGTATGGCCACAAAGCAGATTCTCCATTCAACGGGTTTTTTGTGCATATGGGACTTCACATGCACCTTACTGAATAACGGATGTTTGGAATGTGATAAATCTTCTTGTTTGGCTATCTCCTTCATTTGCTTTATATTTTTAAAAATCGTATTCCAGTGGTCACTAAAATAATCAATGTGCTTCACAAATTGTGGTACATGTTTCTTCCCTCTCAGCAGGGAGATTCCGTTTGATGACTGCTATGTTTGTTCTACCATGGAGTGTGATTTTGTTGGATGGGAACCACCACTCCCAGCATTCTGACTATTGTAGTTATTAGCAAAGACTTCTTTCTTTTGCTAGGTGCTTCTCTTGATTGATACCGTTATCACTTATATTCATCAATTTCACAGTGGAGTAATGTATTTGAATCGTGAAATGTGGTAAAGTGTTTGTTCTTTACAGCAGGGTCATCTGGTTGTATGGCCACAAAGCAGATTCTCCATTCAACGGGTTTTTTGTGCATATGGGACTTCACATGCACCTTACTGAATAACGGATGTTTGGAATGTGATAAATCTTCTTGTTTGGCTATCTCCTTCATTTGCTTTATATTTTTAAAAATCGTATTCCAGTGGTCACTAAAATAATCAATGTGCTTCACAAATTGTGGTACATGTTTCTTCCCTCTCAGCAGGGAGATTCCGTTTGATGACTGCTATGTTTGTTCTACCATGGAGTGTGATTTTGTTGGATGGGAACCACCACTCCCAGCATTCTGACTATTGTAGTTATTAGCAAAGACTTCTTTCTTTTGCTAGGTGCTTCTCTTGATTGATACCGTTATCACTTATATTCATCAATTTCACAGTGGAGTAATGTATTTGAATTGTGAAATGTGGTAAAGTGTTTGTTCTTTACAGCAGGGTCATCTGGTTGTATGGCCACAAAGCAGATTCTCCATTCAACGGGTTTTTTGTGCATATGGGACTTCACATGCACCTTACTGAATAACGGATGTTTGGAATGTGATAAATCTTCTTGTTTAGCTATCTCCTTCATTTGCTTTATATTTTTAAAAATCGTATTCCAGTGGTCACTAAAATAATCAATGTGCTTCACAAATTGTGGTACATGTTTCTTCCCTCTCAGCAGGGAGATTCCGTTTGATGACTGCTATGTTTGTTCTACCATGGAGTGTGATTTTGTTGGATGGGAACCACCACTCCCAGCATTCTGACTATTGTAGTTATTAGCAAAGACTTCTTTCTTTTGCTAGGTGCTTCTCTTGATTGATACCGTTATCACTTATATTCATCAATTTCACAGTGGAGTAATGTATTTGAATCGTGAAATGTGGTAAAGTGTTTGTTCTTTACAGCAGGGTCATCTGGTTGTATGGCCACAAAGCAGATTCTCCATTCAACGGGTTTTTTGTGCATATGGGACTTCACATGCACCTTACTGAATAACGGATGTTTGGAATGTGATAAATCTTCTTGTTTAGCTATCTCCTTCATTTGCTTTATATTTTTAAAAATCGTATTCCAGTGGTCACTAAAATAATCAATGTGCTTCACAAATTGTGGTACATGTTTCTTCCCTCTCAGCAGGGAGATTCCGTTTGATGACTGCTATGTTTGTTCTACCATGGAGTGTGATTTTGTTGGATGGGAACCACCACTCCCAGCATTCTGACTATTGTAGTTATTAGCAAAGACTTCTATCTTTTGCTAGGTGCTTCTCTTGATTGATACCGTTATCACTTATATTCATCAATTTCACAGTGGAGTAATGTATTTGAATCGTGATATGTGGTAAAGTGTTTGTTCTTTACAGCAGGGCCATCTGGTTGTATGGCCACAAAGCAGATTCTCCATTCAACGGGTTTTTTGTGCATATGGGACTTCACATGCACCTTACTGAATAACGGATGTTTGGAATGTGATAAATCTTCTTGGTTAGGTATCTCCTTCATTTGCTTTATATTTTTAAAAATCGTATTCCAGTGGTCACTAAAATAATCAATGTGCTTCACAAATTGTGGTACATGTTTCTTCCCTCTCAGCAGGGAGATTCCGTTTGATGACTGCTATGTTTGTTCTACCATGGAGTGTGATTTTGTTGGATGGGAACCACCACTCCCAGCATTCTGACTATTGTAGTTATTAGCAAAGACGTCTTTCTTTTGCTAGGTGCTTCTCTTGATTGATACCGTTATCACTTATATTCATCAATTTCACAGTGGAGTAATGTATTTGAATCGTGAAATGTGGTAAAGTGTTTGTTCTTTACAGCAGGGTCATCTGGTTGTATGGCCACAAAGCAGATTCTCCATTCAACGGGTTTTTTGTGCATATGGGACTTCACATGCACCTTACTGAATAACGGATGTCTGGAATGTGATAAATCTTCTTGTTTAGCTATCTCCTTCATTTGCTTTATATTTTTAAAAATCGTATTCCAGTGGTCACTAAAATAATCAATGTGCTTCACAAATTGTGGTACATGTTTCTTCCCTCTCAGCAGGGAGATTCCGTTTGATGACTGCTATGTTTGTTCTACCATGGAGTGTGATTTTGTTGGATGGGAACCACCACTCCCAGCATTCTGACTATTGTAGTTATTAGCAAAGACTTCTTTCTTTTGCTAGGTGCTTCTCTTGATTGATACCGTTATCACTTATATTCATCAATTTCACAGTGGAGTAATGTATTTGAATCGTGAAATGTGGTAAAGTGTTTGTTCTTTACAGCAGGGTCATCTGGTTGTATGGCCACAAAGCAGATTCTCCATTCAACGGGTTTTTTGTGCATATGGGACTTCACATGCACCTTACTGAATAACGGATGTTTGGAATGTGATAAATCTTCTTGTTTAGCTATCTCCTTCATTTGCTTTATATTTTTAAAAATCGTATTCCAGTGGTCACTAAAATAATCAATGTGCTTCACAAATTGTGGTACATGTTTCTTCCCTCTCAGCAGGGAGATTCCGTTTGATGACTGCTATGTTTGTTCTACCATGGAGTGTGATTTTGTTGGATGGGAACCACCACTCCCAGCATTCTGACTATTGTAGTTATTAGCAAAGACTTCTTTCTTTTGCTAGGTGCTTCTCTTGATTGATACCGTTATCACTTATATTCATCAATTTCACAGTGGAGTA
Organism: Schistocerca nitens; assembly: GCF_023898315.1. Taxonomy (NCBI): domain Eukaryota; kingdom Metazoa; phylum Arthropoda; class Insecta; order Orthoptera; family Acrididae; genus Schistocerca; species Schistocerca nitens. The sequence continues at coordinate 5,538,153 of NW_026046001.1, forward strand.
ATGTATTTGAATCGTGAAATGTGGTAAAGTGTTTGTTCTTTACAGCAGGGTCAACTGGTTGTATGGCCACAAAGCAGATTCTCCATTCAACGGGTTTTTTGCGCATATGGGACTTCACATGCACCTTACTGAATAACGGATGTTTGGAATGTGATAAATCTTCTTGTTTAGCTATCTCCTTCATTTGCTTTATATTTTTAAAAATCGTATTCCAGTGGTCACTAAAATAATCAATGTGCTTCACAAATTGTGGTACATGTTTCTTCCCTCTCAGCAGGGAGATTCCGTTTGATGACTGCTATGTTTGTTCTACCATGGAGTGTGATTTTGTTGGATGGGAACCACCACTCCCAGCATTCTGACTATTGTAGTTATTAGCAAAGACTTCTTTCTTTTGCTAGGTGCTTCTCTTGATTGATACCGTTATCACTTATATTCATCAATTTCACAGTGGAGTAATGTATTTGAATCGTGAAATGTGGTAAAGTGTTTGTTCTTTACAGCAGGGTCATCTGGTTGTATGGCCACAAAGCAGATTCTCCATTCAACGGGTTTTTTGTGCATATGAGACTTCACATGCACCTTACTGAATAACGGATGTTTGGAATGTGATAAATCTTCTTGTTTAGCTATCTCCTTCATTTGCTTTATATTTTTAAAAATCGTATTCCAGTGGTCACTAAAATAATCAATGTGCTTCACAAATTGTGGTACATGTTTCTTCCCTCTCAGCAGGGAGATTCCGTTTGATGACTGCTATGTTTGTTCTACCATGGAGTGTGATTTTGTTGGATGGGAACCACCACTCCCAGCATTCTGACTATTGTAGTTATTAGCAAAGACTTCTTTCTTTTGCTAGGTGCTTCTCTTGATTGATACCGTTATCACTTATATTCATCAATTTCACAGTGGAGTAATGTATTTGAATCGTGAAATGTGGTAAAGTGTTTGTTCTTTACAGCAGGGTCATCTGGTTGTATGGCCACAAAGCAGATTCTCCATTCAACGGGTTTTTTGTGCATATGGGACTTCACATGCACCTTACTGAATAACGGATGTTTGGAATGTGATAAATCTTCTTGTTTAGCTATCTCCTTCATTTGCTTTATATTTTTAAAAATCGTATTCCAGTGGTCACTAAAATAATCAATGTACTTCACAAATTGTGGTACATGTTTCTTCCCTCTCAGCAGGGAGATTCCGTTTGATGACTGCTATGTTTGTTCTACCATGGAGTGTGATTTTGTTGGATGGGAACCACCACTCCCAGCATTCTGACTATTGTAGTTATTAGCAAAGACTTCTTTCTTTTGCTAGGTGCTTCTCTTGATTGATACCGTTATCACTTATATTCATCAATTTCACAGTGGAGTAATGTATTTGAATCGTGAAATGTGGTAAAGTGTTTGTTCTTTACAGCAGGGTCATCTGGTTGTATGGCCACAAAGCAGATTCTCCATTCAACGGGTTTTTTGTGCATATGGGACTTCACATGCACCTTACTGAATAACGGATGTTTGGAATGTGATAAATCTTCTTGTTTAGCTATCTCCTTCATTTGCTTTATATTTTTAAAAATCGTATTCCAGTGGTCACTAAAATAATCAATGTGCTTCACAAATTGTGGTACATGTTTCTTCCCTCTCAGCAGGGAGATTCCGTTTGATGACTGCTATGTTTGTTCTACCATGGAGTGTGATTTTGTTGGATGGGAACCACCACTCCCAGCATTCTGACTATTGTAGTTATTAGCAAAGACTTCTTTCTTTTGCTAGGTGCTTCTCTTGATTGATACCGTTATCACTTATATTCATCAATTTCACAGTGGAGTAATGTATTTGAATCGTGAAATGTGGTAAAGTGTTTGTTCTTTACAGCAGGGTCATCTGGTTGTATGGCCACAAAGCAGATTCTCCATTCAACAGGTTTTTTGTGCATATGGGACTTCACATGCACCTTACTGAGTAACGGATGTTTGGAATGTGATAAATCTTCTTGTTTAGCTATCTCCTTCATTTGCTTTATATTTTTAAAAATCGTATTCCAGTGGTCACTAAAATAATCAATGTGCTTCACAAATTGTGGTACATGTTTCTTCCCTCTCAGCAGGGAGATTCCGTTTGATGACTGCTATGTTTGTTCTACCATGGAGTGTGATTTTGTTGGATGGGAACCACCACTCCCAGCATTCTGACTATTGTAGTTATTAGCAAAGACGTCTTTCTTTTGCTAGGTGCTTCTCTTGATTGATACCGTTATCACTTATATTCATCAATTTCACAGTGGAGTAATGTATTTGAATCGTGAAATGTGGTAAAGTGTTTGTTCTTTACAGCAGGGTCATCTGGTTGTATGGCCACAAAGCAGATTCTCCATTCAACGGGTTTTTTGTGCATATGGGACTTCACATGCACCTTACTGAATAACGGATGTTTGGAATGTGATAAATCTTCTTGTTTAGCTATCTCCTTCATTTGCTTTATATTTTTAAAAATCGTATTCCAGTGGTCACTAAAATAATCAATGTGCTTCACAAATTGTGGTACATGTTTCTTCCCTCTCAGCAGGGAGATTCCGTTTGATGACTGCTATGTTTGTTCTACCATGGAGTGTGATTTTGTTGGATGGGAACCACCACTCCCAGCATTCTGACTATTGTAGTTATTAGCAAAGACTTCTTTCTTTTGCTAGGTGCTTCTCTTGATTGATACCGTTATCACTTATATTCATCAATTTCACAGTGGAGTAATGTATTTGAATCGTGAAATGTGGTAAAGGGTTTGTTCTTTACAGCAGGGTCATGTGGTTGTATGGCCACAAAGCAGATTCTCCATTCAACGGGTTTTTTGTGCATATGGGACTTCACATGCACCTTACTGAATAACGGATGTTTGGAATGTGATAAATCTTCTTGTTTAGCTATCTCCTTCATTTGCTTTATATTTTTAAAAATCGTATTCCAGTGGTCACTAAAATAATCAATGTGCTTCACAAATTGTGGTACATGTTTCTTCCCTCTCAGCAGGGAGATTCCGTTTGATGACTGCTATGTTTGTTCTACCATGGAGTGTGATTTTGTTGGATGGGAACCACCACTCCCAGCATTCTGACTATTGTAGTTATTAGCAAAGACTTCTTTCTTTTGCTAGGTGCTTCTCTTGATTGATACCGTTATCACTTATATTCATCAATTTCACAGTGGAGTAATGTATTTGAATCGTGAAATGTGGTAAAGTGTTTGTTCTTTACAGCAGGGTCATCTGGTTGTATGGCCACAAAGCAGATTCTCCATTCAACGGGTTTTTTGTGAATATGAGACTTCACATGCACCTTACTGAATAACGGATGTTTGGAATGTGATAAATCTTCTTGTTTAGCTATCTCCTTCATTTGCTTTATATTTTTAAAAATCGTATTCCAGTGGTCACTAAAATAATCAATGTGCTTCACAAATTGTGGTACATGTTTCTTCCCTCTCAGCAGGGAGATTCCGTTTGATGACTGCTATGTTTGTTCTACCATGGAGTGTGATTTTGTTGGATGGGAACCACCACTCCCAGCATTCTGACTATTGTAGTTATTAGCAAAGACTTCTTTCTTTTGCTAGGTGCTTCTCTTGATTGATACCGTTATCACTTATATTCATCAATTTCACAGTGGAGTAATGTATTTGAATCGTGAAATGTGGTAAAGTGTTTGTTCTTTACAGCAGGGTCATCTGGTTGTATGGCCACAAAGCAGATTCTCCATTCAACGGGTTTTTTGTGCATATGGGACTTCACATGCACCTTACTGAATAACGGATGTTTGGAATGTGATAAATCTTCTTGTTTAGCTATCTCCTTCATTTGCTTTATATTTTTAAAAATCGTATTCCAGTGGTCACTAAAATAATCAATGTACTTCACAAATTGTGGTACATGTTTCTTCCCTCTCAGCAGGGAGATTCCGTTTGATGACTGCTATGTTTGTTCTACCATGGAGTGTGATTTTGTTGGATGGGAACCACCACTCCCAGCATTCTGACTATTGTAGTTATTAGCAAAGACTTCTTTCTTTTGCTAGGTGCTTCTCTTGATTGATACCGTTATCACTTATATTCATCAATTTCACAGTGGAGTAATGTATTTGAATCGTGAAATGTGGTAAAGTGTTTGTTCTTTACAGCAGGGTCAACTGGTTGTATGGCCACAAAGCAGATTCTCCATTCAACGGGTTTTTTGTGCATATGGGACTTCACATGCACCTTACTGAATAACGGATGTTTGGAATGTGATAAATCTTCTTGTTTAGCTATCTCCTTCATTTGCTTTATATTTTTAAAAATCGTATTCCAGTGGTCACTAAAATAATCAATGTGCTTCACAAATTGTGGTACATGTTTCTTCCCTCTCAGCAGGGAGATTCCGTTTGATGACTGCTATGTTTGTTCTACCATGGAGTGTGATTTTGTTGGATGGGAACCACCACTCCCAGCATTCTGACTATTGTAGTTATTAGCAAAGACTTCTTTCTTTTGCTAGGTGCTTCTCTTGATTGATACCGTTATCACTTATATTCATCAATTTCACAGTGGAGTAATGTATTTGAATCGTGAAATGTGGTAAAGTGTTTGTTCTTTACAGCAGGGTCATCTGGTTGTATGGCCACAAAGCAGATTCTCCATTCAACGGGTTTTTTGTGCATATGGGACTTCACATGCACCTTACTGAATAACGGATGTTTGGAATGTGATAAATCTTCTTGTTTAGCTATCTCCTTCATTTGCTTTATATTTTTAAAAATCGTATTCCAGTGGTCACTAAAATAATCAATGTGCTTCACAAATTGTGGTACATGTTTCTTCCCTCTCAGCAGGGAGATTCCGTTTGATGACTGCTATGTTTGTTCTACCATGGAGTGTGATTTTGTTGGATGGGAACCACCACTCCCAGCATTCTGACTATTGTAGTTATTAGCAAAGACTTCTTTCTTTTGCTAGGTGCTTCTCTTGATTGATACCGTTATCACTTATATTCATCAATTTCACAGTGGAGTAATGTATTTGAATCGTGAAATGTGGTAAAGTGTTTGTTCTTTACAGCAGGGTCATCTGGTTGTATGGCCACAAAGCAGATTCTCCATTCAACGGGTTTTTTGTGCATATGGGACTTCACATGCACCTTACTGAATAACGGATGTTTGGAATGTGATAAATCTTCTTGTTTAGCTATCTCCTTCATTTGCTTTATATTTTTAAAAATCGTATTCCAGTGGTCACTAAAATAATCAATGTACTTCACAAATTGTGGTACATGTTTCTTCCCTCTCAGCAGGGAGATTCCGTTTGATGACTGCTATGTTTGTTCTACCATGGAGTGTGATTTTGTTGGATGGGAACCACCACTCCCAGCATTCTGACTATTGTAGTTATTAGCAAAGACTTCTTTCTTTTGCTAGGTGCTTCTCTTGATTGATACCGTTATCACTTATATTCATCAATTTCACAGTGGAGTAATGTATTTGAATCGTGAAATGTGGTAAAGTGTTTGTTCTTTACAGCAGGGTCATCTGGTTGTATGGCCACAAAGCAGATTCTCCATTCAACGGGTTTTTTGTGCATATGGGACTTCACATGCACCTTACTGAATAACGGATGTTTGGAATGTGATAAATCTTCTTGTTTAGCTATCTCCTTCATTTGCTTTATATTTTTAAAAATCGTATTCCAGTGGTCACTAAAATAATCAATGTGCTTCACAAATTGTGGTACATGTTTCTTCCCTCTCAGCAGGGAGATTCCGTTTGATGACTGCTATGTTTGTTCTACCATGGAGTGTGATTTTGTTGGATGGGAACCACCACTCCCAGCATTCTGACTATTGTAGTTATTAGCAAAGACTTCTTTCTTTTGCTAGGTGCTTCTCTTGATTGATACCGTTATCACTTATATTCATCAATTTCACAGTGGAGTAATGTATTTGAATTGTGAAATGTGGTAAAGTGTTTGTTCTTTACAGCAGGGTCATCTGGTTGTATGGCCACAAAGCAGATTCTCCATTCAACAGGTTTTTTGTGCATATGGGACTTCACATGCACCTTACTGAGTAACGGATGTTTGGAATGTGATAAATCTTCTTGTTTAGCTATCTCCTTCATTTGCTTTATATTTTTAAAAATCGTATTCCAGTGGTCACTAAAATAATCAATGTGCTTCACAAATTGTGGTACATGTTTCTTCCCTCTCAGCAGGGAGATTCCGTTTGATGACTGCTATGTTTGTTCTACCATGGAGTGTGATTTTGTTGGATGGGAACCACCACTCCCAGCATTCTGACTATTGTAGTTATTAGCAAAGACTTCTTTCTTTTGCTAGGTGCTTCTCTTGATTGATACCGTTATCACTTATATTCATCAATTTCACAGTGGAGTAATGTATTTGAATCGTGAAATGTGGTAAAGTGTTTGTTCTTTACAGCAGGGTCATCTGGTTGTATGGCCACAAAGCAGATTCTCCATTCAACGGGTTTTTTGTGCATATGGGACTTCACATGCACCTTACTGAATAACGGATGTTTGGAATGTGATAAATCTTCTTGTTTAGCTATCTCCTTCATTTGCTTTATATTTTTAAAAATCGTATTCCAGTGGTCACTAAAATAATCAATGTGCTTCACAAATTGTGGTACATGTTTCTTCCCTCTCAGCAGGGAGATTCCGTTTGATGACTGCTATGTTTGTTCTACCATGGAGTGTGATTTTGTTGGATGGGAACCACCACTCCCAGCATTCTGACTATTGTAGTTATTAGCAAAGACTTCTTTCTTTTGCTAGGTGCTTCTCTTGATTGATACCGTTATCACTTATATTCATCAATTTCACAGTGGAGTAATGTATTTGAATCGTGAAATGTGGTAAAGGGTTTGTTCTTTACAGCAGGGTCATGTGGTTGTATGGCCACAAAGCAGATTCTCCATTCAACGGGTTTTTTGTGCATATGGGACTTCACATGCACCTTACTGAATAACGGATGTTTGGAATGTGATAAATCTTCTTGGTTAGGTATCTCCTTCATTTGCTTTATATTTTTAAAAATCGTATTCCAGTGGTCACTAAAATAATCAATGTGCTTCACAAATTGTGGTACACGTTTCTTCCCTCTCAGCAGGGAGATTCCGTTTGATGACTGCTATGTTTGTTCTACCATGGAGTGTGATTTTGTTGGATGGGAACCACCACTCCCAGCATTCTGACTATTGTAGTTATTAGCAAAGACTTCTTTCTTTTGCTAGGTGCTTCTCTTGATTGATACCGTTATCACTTATATTCATCAATTTCACAGTGGAGTAATGTATTTGAATCGTGATATGTGGTTCAGTGTTTGTTCTTTACAGCAGGGTCATCTGGTTGTATGGCCACAAAGCAGATACTCCATTCAACGTGTTTTTTTGTGCATATGGGACTTCACATGCACCTTACTGAATAACGGATGTTTGGAATGTGATAAATCTTCTTGTTTAGCTATCTCCTTCATTTGCTTTATATTTTTAACAATCGTATTCCAGTGGTCACTAAAATAATCAATGTGCTTCACAAATTGTGGTACATGTTTCTTCCCTCTCAGCAGGGAGATTCCGTTTGATGACTGCTATGTTTGTTCTACCATGGAGTGTGATTTTGTTGGATGGGAACCACCACTCCCAGCATTCTGACTATTGTAGTTATTAGCAAAGACTTCTTTCTTTTGCTAGGTGCTTCTCTTGATTGATACCGTTATCACTTATATTCATCAATTTCACAGTGGAGTAATGTATTTGAATCGTGATATGTGGTTCAGTGTTTGTTCTTTATAGTAGGGTCATCTGGTTGTATGGCCACAAAGCAGATTCTCCATTCAACGGGTTTTTTGTGCATATGGGACTTCACATGCACCTTACTGAATAACGGATGTTTGGAATGTGATAAATCTTCTTGTTTAGCTATCTCCTTCATTTGCTTTATATTTTTAAAAATCGTATTCCAGTGGTCACTAAAATAATCAATGTGCTTCACAAATTGTGGTACATGTTTCTTCCCTCTCAGCAGGGAGATTCCGTTTGATGACTGCTATGTTTGTTCTACCATGGAGTGTGATTTTGTTGGATGGGAACCACCACTCCCAGCATTCTGACTATTGTAGTTATTAGCAAAGACTTCTTTCTTTTGCTAGGTGCTTCTCTTGATTGATACCGTTATCACTTATATTCATCAATTTCACAGTGGAGTAATGTATTTGAATCGTGAAATGCGGTAAAGTGTTTGTTCTTTACAGCAGGGTCATCTGGTTGTATGGCCACAAAGCAGATTCTCCATTCAACGGGTTTTTTGTGCATATGGGACTTCACATGCACCTTACTGAATAACGGATGTTTGGAATGTGATAAATCTTCTTGTTTAGCTATCTCCTTCATTTGCTTTATATTTTTAAAAATCGTATTCCAGTGGTCACTGAAATAATCAATGTGCTTCACAAATTGTGGTACATGTTTCTTCCCTCTCAGCAGGGAGATTCCGTTTGATGACTGCTATGTTTGTTCTACCATGGAGTGTGATTTTGTTGGATGGGAACCACCACTCCCAGCATTCTGACTATTGTAGTTATTAGCAAAGACTTCTTTCTTTTGCTAGGTGCTTCTCTTGATTGATACCGTTATCACTTATATTCATCAATTTCACAGTGGAGTAATGTATTTGAATCGTGAAATGTGGTAAAGTGTTTGTTCTTTACAGCAGGGTCATCTGGTTGTATGGCCACAAAGCAGATTCTCCATTCAACGGGTTTTTTGTGCATATGGGACTTCACATGCACCTTACTGAATAACGGATGTTTGGAATGTGATAAATCTTCTTGTTTAGCTATCTCCTTCATTTGCTTTATATTTTTAAAAATCGTATTCCAGTGGTCACTAAAATAATCAATGTGCTTCACAAATTGTGGTACATGTTTCTTCCCTCTCAGCAGGGAGATTCCGTTTGATGACTGCTATGTTTGTTCTACCATGGAGTGTGATTTTGTTGGATGGGAACCACCACTCCCAGCATTCTGACTATTGTAGTTATTAGCAAAGACTTCTTTCTTTTGCTAGGTTCTCCTCTTGATTGATACCGTTATCACTTATATTAATCAATTTCACAGTGGAGTAATGTATTTGAATCGTGAAATGTGGTAAAGTGTTTGTTCTTTACAGCAGGGTCATCTGGTTGTATGGCCACAAAGCAGATTCTCCATTCAACGGGTTTTTTGTGCATATGGGACTTCACATGCACCTTACTGAATAACGGATGTTTGGAATGTGATAAATCTTCTTGTTTAGCTATCTCCTTCATTTGCTTTATATTTTTAAAAATCGTATTCCAGTGGTCACTAAAATAATCAATGTGCTTCACAAATTGTGGTACATGTTTCTTCCCTCTCAGCAGGGAGATTCCGTTTGATGACTGCTATGTTTGTTCTACCATGGAGTGTGATTTTGTTGGATGGGAACCACCACTCCCAGCATTCTGACTATTGTAGTTATTAGCAAAGACTTCTTTCTTTTGCTAGGTGCTTCTCTTGATTGATACCGTTATCACTTATATTCATCAATTTCACAGTGGAGTAATGTATTTGAATCGTGAAATGTGGTAAAGTGTTTGTTCTTTACAGCAGGGTCATCTGGTTGTATGGCCACAAAGCAGATTCTCCATTCAACAGGTTTTTTGTGCATATGGGACTTCACATGCACCTTACTGAATAACGGATGTTTGGAATGTGATAAATCTTCTTGTTTAGCTATCTCCTTCATTTGCTTTATATTTTTAAAAATCGTATTCCAGTGGTCACTAAAATAATCAATGTGCTTCACAAATTGTGGTACATGTTTCTTCCCTCTCAGCAGGGAGATTCCGTTTGATGACTGCTATGTTTGTTCTACCATGGAGTGTGATTTTGTTGGATGGGAACCACCACTCCCAGCATTCTGACTATTGTAGTTATTAGCAAAGACTTCTTTCTTTTGCTAGGTGCTTCTCTTGATTGATACCGTTATCACTTATATTCATCAATTTCACAGTGGAGTAATGTATTTGAATCGTGAAATGTGGTAAAGTGTTTGTTCTTTACAGCAGGGTCATCTGGTTGTATGGCCACAAAGCAGATTCTCCATTCAACGGGTTTTTTGTGCATATGGGACTTCACATGCACCTTACTGAGTAACGGATGTTTGGAATGTGATAAATCTTCTTGTTTAGCTATCTCCTTCATTTGCTTTATATTTTTAAAAATCGTATTCCAGTGGTCACTAAAATAATCAATGTGCTTCACAAATTGTGGTACATGTTTCTTCCCTCTCAGCAGGGAGATTCCGTTTGATGACTGCTATGTTTGTTCTACCATGGAGTGTGATTTTGTTGGATGGGAACCACCACTCCCAGCATTCTGACTATTGTAGTTATTAGCAAAGACTTCTTTCTTTTGCTAGGTGCTTCTCTTGATTGATACCGTTATCACCTATATTCATCAATTTCACAGTGGAGTAATGTATTTGAATCGTGAAATGTGGTAAAGTGTTTGTTCTTTACAGCAGGGTCATCTGGTTGTATGGCCACAAAGCAGATTCTCCATTCAACGGGTTTTTTGTGCATATGGGACTTCACATGCACCTTACTGAATAACGGATGTTTGGAATGTGATAAATCTTCTTGGTTAGGTATTTCCTTCATTTGCTTTATATTTTTAAAAATCTTATTCCAGTGGTCACTAAAATAATCAATGTGCTTCACAAATTGTGGTACATGTTTCTTCCCTCTCAGCAGGGAGATTCCGTTTGATGACTGCTATGTTTGTTCTACCATGGAGTGTGATTTTGTTGGATGGGAACCACCACTCCCAGCATTCTGACTATTGTAGTTATTAGAAAAGACTTCTTTCTTTTGCTAGGTGCTTCTCTTGATTGATACCGTTATCACTTATATTCATCAATTTCACAGTGGAGTAATGTATTTGAATCGTGAAATGTGGTAAAGTGTTTGTTCTTTACAGCAGGGTCATCTGGTTGTATGGCCACAAAGCAGATTCTCCATTCAACGGGTTTTTTGTGCATATGGGACTTCACATGCACCTTACTGAATAACGGATGTTTGGAATGTGATAAATCTTCTTGTTTAGCTATCTCCTTCATTTGCTTTATATTTTTAAAAATCGTATTCCAGTGGTCACTAAAATAATCAATGTGCTTCACAAATTGTGGTACATGTTTCTTCCCTCTCAGCAGGGAGATTCCGTTTGATGACTGCTATGTTTGTTCTACCATGGAGTGTGATTTTGTTGGATGGGAACCACCACTCCCAGCATTCTGACTATTGTAGTTATTAGCAAAGACTTCTTTCTTTTGCTAGGTGCTTCTCTTGATTGATACCGTTATCACTTATGTTCATCAATTTCACAGTGGAGTAATGTATTTGAATCGTGAAATGTGGTAAAGTGTTTGTTCTTTACAGCAGGGTCATCTGGTTGTATGGCCACAAAGCAGATTCTCCATTCAACGGGTTTTTTGTGCATATGGGGCTTCACATGCACCTTACTGAATAACGGATGTTTGGAATGTGATAAATCTTCTTGTTTAGCTATCTCCTTCATTTGCTTTATATTTTTAAAAATCGTATTCCAGTGGTCACTAAAATAATCAATGTGCTTCACAAATTGTGGTACATGTTTCTTCCCTCTCAGCAGGGAGATTCCGTTTGATGACTGCTATGTTTGTTCTACCATGGAGTGTGATTTTGTTGGATGGGAACCACCACTCCCAGCATTCTGACTCTTGTAGTTATTAGCAAAGACTTCTTTCTTTTGCTAGGTGCTTCTCTTGATTGATACCGTTATCACTTATATTCATCAATTTCACAGTGGAGTAATGTATTTGAATCATGAAATGTGGTAAAGTGTTTGTTCTTTACAGCAGGGTCATCTGGTTGTATGGCCACAAAGCAGATTCTCCATTCAACGGTTTTTTTGTGCATATGGGACTTCACATGCACCTTACTGAGTAACGGATGTTTGGAATGTGATAAATCTTCTTGTTTAGCTATCTCCTTCATTTGCTTTATATTTTTAAAAATCGTATTCCAGTGGTCACTAAAATAATCAATGTGCTTCACAAATTGTGGTACATGTTTCTTCCCTCTCAGCAGGGAGATTCCGTTTGATGACTGCTATGTTTGTTCTATGATGGAGTGTGATTTTGTTGGATGGGAACCACCACTCCCAGCATTCTGACTATTGTAGTTATTAGAAAAGACTTCTTTCTTTTGCTAGGTGCTTCTCTTGATTGATACCGTTATCACTTATATTCATCAATTTCACAGTGGAGTAATGTATTTGAATCGTGATATGTGGTTCAGTGTTTGTTCTTTACAGCAGGGTCATCTGGTTGTATGGCCACAAAGCAGATTCTCCATTCAACGGGTTTTTTGTGCATATGGGACTTCACATGCACCTTACTGAATAACGGATGTTTGGAATGTGATAAATCTTCTTGTTTAGCTATCTCCTTCATTTGCTTTATATTTTTAAAAATCGTATTCCAGTGGTCACTAAAATAATCAATGTGCTTCACAAATTGTGGTACATGTTTCTTCCCTCTCAGCAGGGAGATTCCGTTTGATGACTGCTATGTTTGTTTTACCATGGAGTGTGATTTTGTTGGATGGGAACCACCACTCCCAGCATTCTGACTATTGTAGTTATTAGCAAAGACTTCTTTCTTTTGCTAAGTGCTTCTCTTGATTGATACCGTTATCACTTATATTCATCAATTTCACAGTGGAGTAATGTATTTGAATCGTGAAATGTGGTAAAGTGTTTGTTCTTTACAGCAGGGTCATCTGGTTGTATGGCCACAAAGCAGATTCTCCATTCAACGGGTTTTTTGTGCATATGGGACTTCACATGCACCTTACTGAATAACGGATGTTTGGAATGTGATAAATCTTCTTGTTTAGCTATCTCCTTCATTTGCTTTATATTTTTAAAAATCGTATTCCAGTGGTCACTAAAATAATCAATGTGCTTCACAAATTGTGGTACATGTTTCTTCCCTCTCAGCAGGGAGATTCCGTTTGATGACTGCTATGTTTGTTCTACCATGGAGTGTGATTTTGTTGGATGGGAACCACCACTCCCAGCATTCTGACTATTGTAGTTATTAGCAAAGACTTTTTTCTTTTGCTAGGTGCTTCTCTTGATTGATACCGTTATCACTTATATTCATCAATTTCACAGTGGAGTAATGTATTTGAATCGTGAAATGTGGTAAAGTGTTTGTTCTTTACAGCAGGGTCATATGGTTGTATGGCCACAAAGCAGATTCTCCATTCAACAGGTTTTTTGTGCATATGGGACTTCACATGCACCTTACTGAATAACGGATGTTTGGAATGTGATAAATCTTCTTGTTTAGCTATCTCCTTCATTTGCTTTATATTTTTAAAAATCGTATTCCAGTGGTCACTAAAATAATCAATGTGCTTCACAAATTGTGGTACATGTTTCTTCCCTCTCAGCAGGGAGATTCCGTTTGATGACTGCTATGTTTGTTCTACCATGGAGTGTGATTTTGTTGGATGGGAACCACCACTCCCAGCATTCTGACTATTGTAGTTATTAGCAAAGACTTCTTTCTTTTGCTAGGTGCTTCTCTTGATTGATACCGTTATCACCTATATTCATCAATTTCACAGTGGAGTAATGTATTTGAATCGTGAAATGTGGTAAAGTGTTTGTTCTTTACAGCAGGGTCATCTGGTTGTATGGCCACAAAGCAGATTCTCCATTCAACGGGTTTTTTGTGCATATGGGACTTCACATGCACCTTACTGAATAACGGATGTTTGGAATGTGATAAATCTTCTTGTTTAGCTATCTCCTTCATTTGCTTTATATTTTTAAAAATCGTATTCCAGTGGTCACTAAAATAATCAATGTGCTTCACAAATTGTGGTACATGTTTCTTCCCTCTCAGCAGGGAGATTCCGTTTGATGACTGCTATGTTTGTTCTACCATGGAGTGTGATTTTGTTGGATGGGAACTACCACTCCCAGCATTCTGACTATTGTAGTTATTAGCAAAGACTTCTTTCTTTTGCTAGGTGCTTCTCTTGATTGATACCGTTATCACCTATATTCATCAATTTCACAGTGGAGTAATGTATTTGAATCGTGAAATGTGGTAAAGTGTTTGTTCTTTACAGCAGGCTCATCTGGTTGTATGGCCACAAAGCAGATTCTCCATTCAACGGGTTTTTTGTGCATATGGGACTTCACATGCACCTTACTGAATAACGGATGTTTGGAATGTGATAAATCTTCTTGGTTAGGTATCTCCTTCATTTGCTTTATATTTTTAAAAATCGTATTCCAGTGGTCACTAAAATAATCAATGTGCTTCACAAATTGTGGTACATGTTTCTTCCCTCTCAGCAGGGAGATTCCGTTTGATGACTGCTATGTTTGTTCTACGATGGAGTGTGATTTTGTTGGATGGGAACCACCACTCCCAGCATTCTGACTATTGTAGTTATTAGAAAAGACATCTTTCTTTTGCTAGGTGCTTCTCTTGATTGATACCGTTATCACTTATATTCATCAATTTCACAGTGGAGTAATGTATTTGAATCGTGATATGTGGTTCAGTGTTTGTTCTTTACAGCAGGGTCATCTGGTTGTATGGCCACAAAGCAGATTCTCCATTCAACGGGTTTTTTGTGCATATGGGACTTCACATGCACCTTACTGAATAACGGATGTTTGGAATGTGATAAATCTTCTTGTTTAGCTATCTCCTTCATTTGCTTTATATTTTTAAAAATCGTATTCCAGTGGTCACTAAAATAATCAATGTGCTTCACAAATTGTGGTACATGTTTCTTCCCTCTCAGCAGGGAGATTCCGTTTGATGACTGCTATGTTTGTTCTACCATGGAGTGTGATTTTGTTGGATGGGAACCACCACTCCCAGCATTCTGACTATTGTAGTTATTAGCAAAGACTTCTTTCTTTTGCTAGGTGCTTCTCTTGATTGATACCGTTATCACTTATATTCATCAATTTCACAGTGGAGTAATGTATTTGAATCGTGAAATGTGGTAAAGTGTTTGTTCTTTACAGCAGGGTCATCTGGTTGTATGGCCACAAAGCAGATTCTCCATTCAACAGGTTTTTTGTGCATATGGGACTTCACATGCACCTTACTGAATAACGGATGTTTGGAATGTGATAAATCTTCTTGTTTAGCTATCTCCTTCATTTGCTTTTTTTTTAAAAATCGTATTCCAGTGGTCACTAAAATAATCAATGTGCTTCACAAATTGTGGTACATGTTTCTTCCCTCTCAGCAGGGAGATTCCGTTTGATGACTGCTATGTTTGTTCTACCATGGAGTGTGATTTTGTTGGATGGGAACCACCACTCCCAGCATTCTGACTATTGTAGTTATTAGCAAAGACGTCTTTCTTTTGCTAGGTGCTTCTCTTGATTGATACCGTTATCACTTATATTCATCAATTTCACAGTGGAGTAATGTATTTGAATCGTGAAATGTGGTAAAGTGTTTGTTCTTTACAGCAGGGTCATCTGGTTGTATGGCCACAAAGCAGATTCTCCATTCAACGGGTTTTTTGTGCATATGGGACTTCACATGCACCTTACTGAATAACGGATGTTTGGAATGTGATAAATCTTCTTGTTTAGCTATCTCCTTCATTTGCTTTATATTTTTAAAAATCGTATTCCAGTGGTCACTAAAATAATCAATGTGCTTCACAAATTGTGGTACATGTTTCTTCCCTCTCAGCAGGGAGATTCCGTTTGATGACTGCTATGTTTGTTCTACCATGGAGTGTGATTTTGTTGGATGGGAACCACCACTCCCAGCATTCTGACTATTGTAGTTATTAGCAAAGACTTCTTTCTTTTGCTAGGTGCTTCTCTTGATTGATACCGTTATCACCTATATTCATCAATTTCACAGTGGAGTAATGTATTTGAATCGTGAAATGTGGTAAAGTGTTTGTTCTTTACAGCAGGCTCATCTGGTTGTATGGCCACAAAGCAGATTCTCCATTCAACGGGTTTTTTGTGCATATGGGACTTCACATGCACCTTACTGAATAACGGATGTTTGGAATGTGATAAATCTTCTTGGTTAGGTATCTCCTTCATTTGCTTTATATTTTTAAAAATCGTATTCCAGTGGTCACTAAAATAATCAATGTGCTTCACAAATTGTGGTACATGTTTCTTCCCTCTCAGCAGGGAGATTCCGTTTGATGACTGCTATGTTTGTTCTACGATGGAGTGTGATTTTGTTGGATGGGAACCACCACTCCCAGCATTCTGACTATTGTAGTTATTAGAAAAGACATCTTTCTTTTGCTAGGTGCTTCTCTTGATTGATACCGTTATCACTTATATTCATCAATTTCACAGTGGAGTAATGTATTTGAATCGTGATATGTGGTTCAGTGTTTGTTCTTTACAGCAGGGTCATCTGGTTGTATGGCCACAAAGCAGATTCTCCATTCAACGGGTTTTTTGTGCATATGGGACTTCACATGCACCTTACTGAATAACGGATGTTTGGAATGTGATAAATCTTCTTGTTTAGCTATCTCCTTCATTTGCTTTATATTTTTAAAAATCGTATTCCAGTGGTCACTAAAATAATCAATGTGCTTCACAAATTGTGGTACATGTTTCTTCCCTCTCAGCAGGGAGATTCCGTTTGATGACTGCTATGTTTGTTCTACCATGGAGTGTGATTTTGTTGGATGGGAACCACCACTCCCAGCATTCTGACTATTGTAGTTATTAGCAAAGACTTCTTTCTTTTGCTAGGTGCTTCTCTTGATTGATACCGTTATCACTTATATTCATCAATTTCACAGTGGAGTAATGTATTTGAATCGTGAAATGTGGTAAAGTGTTTGTTCTTTACAGCAGGGTCATCTGGTTGTATGGCCACAAAGCAGATTCTCCATTCAACAGGTTTTTTGTGCATATGGGACTTCACATGCACCTTACTGAATAACGGATGTTTGGAATGTGATAAATCTTCTTGTTTAGCTATCTCCTTCATTTGCTTTTTTTTTAAAAATCGTATTCCAGTGGTCACTAAAATAATCAATGTGCTTCACAAATTGTGGTACATGTTTCTTCCCTCTCAGCAGGGAGATTCCGTTTGATGACTGCTATGTTTGTTCTACCATGGAGTGTGATTTTGTTGGATGGGAACCACCACTCCCAGCATTCTGACTATTGTAGTTATTAGAAAAGACTTCTTTCTTTTGCTAGGTGCTTCTCTTGATTGATACCGTTATCACTTATATTCATCAATTTCACAGTGGAGTAATGTATTTGAATCGTGATATGTGGTTCAGTGTTTGTTCTTTACAGCAGGGTCATCTGGTTGTATGGCCACAAAGCAGATTCTCCATTCAACGGGTTTTTTGTGCATATGGGACTTCACATGCACCTTACTGAATAACGGATGTTTGGAATGTGATAAATCTTCTTGTTTAGCTATCTCCTTCATTTGCTTTATATTTTTAAAAATCGTATTCCAGTGGTCACTAAAATAATCAATGTGCTTCACAAATTGTGGTACATGTTTCTTCCCTCTCAGCAGGGAGATTCCGTTTGATGACTGCTATGTTTGTTCTACCATGGAGTGTGATTTTGTTGGATGGGAACCACCACTCCCAGCATTCTGACTATTGTAGTTATTAGCAAAGACTTCTTTCTTTTGCTAGGTGCTTCTCTTGATTGATACCGTTATCACCTATATTCATCAATTTCACAGTGGAGTAATGTATTTGAATCGTGAAATGTGGTAAAGTGTTTGTTCTTTACAGCAGGCTCATCTGGTTGTATGGCCACAAAGCAGATTCTCCATTCAACGGGTTTTTTGTGCATATGGGACTTCACATGCACCTTACTGAATAACGGATGTTTGGAATGTGATAAATCTTCTTGGTTAGGTATCTCCTTCATTTGCTTTATATTTTTAAAAATCGTATTCCAGTGGTCACTAAAATAATCAATGTGCTTCACAAATTGTGGTACATGTTTCTTCCCTCTCAGCAGGGAGATTCCGTTTGATGACTGCTATGTTTGTTCTACGATGGAGTGTGATTTTGTTGGATGGGAACCACCACTCCCTGCATTCTGACTATTGTAGTTATTAGAAAAGACATCTTTCTTTTGCTAGGTGCTTCTCTTGATTGATACCGTTATCACTTATATTCATCAATTTCACAGTGGAGTAATGTATTTGAATCGTGATATGTGGTTCAGTGTTTGTTCTTTACAGCAGGGTCATCTGGTTGTATGGCCACAAAGCAGATTCTCCATTCAACGGGTTTTTTGTGCATATGGGACTTCACATGCACCTTACTGAATAACGGATGTTTGGAATGTGATAAATCTTCTTGTTTAGCTATCTCCTTCATTTGCTTTATATTTTTAAAAATCGTATTCCAGTGGTCACTAAAATAATCAATGTGCTTCACAAATTGTGGTACATGTTTCTTCCCTCTCAGCAGGGAGATTCCGTTTGATGACTGCTATGTTTGTTCTACCATGGAGTGTGATTTTGTTGGATGGGAACCACCACTCCCAGCATTCTGACTATTGTAGTTATTAGCAAAGACTTCTTTCTTTTGCTAGGTGCTTCTCTTGATTGATACCGTTATCACTTATATTCATCAATTTCACAGTGGAGTAATGTATTTGAATCGTGAAATGTGGTAAAGTGTTTGTTCTTTACAGCAGGGTCATCTGGTTGTATGGCCACAAAGCAGATTCTCCATTCAACAGGTTTTTTGTGCATATGGGACTTCGCATGCACCTTACTGAATAACGGATGTTTGGAATGTGATAAATCTTCTTGTTTAGCTATCTCCTTCATTTGCTTTTTTTTTAAAAATCGTATTCCAGTGGTCACTAAAATAATCAATGTGCTTCACAAATTGTGGTACATGTTTCTTCCCTCTCAGCAGGGAGATTCCGTTTGATGACTGCTATGTTTGTTCTACCATGGAGTGTGATTTTGTTGGATGGGAACCACCACTCCCAGCATTCTGACTATTGTAGTTATTAGCAAAGACGTCTTTCTTTTGCTAGGTGCTTCTCTTGATTGATACCGTTATCACTTATATTCATCAATTTCACAGTGGAGTAATGTATTTGAATCGTGAAATGTGGTAAAGTGTTTGTTCTTTACAGCAGGGTCATCTGGTTGTATGGCCACAAAGCAGATTCTCCATTCAACGGTTTTTTTGTGCATATGGGACTTCACATGCACCTTACTGAATAACGGATGTTTGGAATGTGATAAATCTTCTTGTTTAGCTATCTCCTTCATTTGCTTTATATTTTTAAAAATCGTATTCCAGTGGTCACTAAAATAATCAATGTGCTTCACAAATTGTGGTACATGTTTCTTCCCTCTCAGCAGGGAGATTCCGTTTGATGACTGCTATGTTTGTTCTACCATGGAGTGTGATTTTGTTGGATGGGAACCACCACTCCCAGCATTCTGACTATTGTAGTTATTAGCAAAGGCTTCTTTCTGTTGCTAGGTGCTTCCCTTGATTGATACCGTTATCACTTATATTCATCAATTTCACAGTGGAGTAATGTATTTGAATCGTGAAATGTGGTAAAGTGTTTGTTCTTTACAGCAGGGTCATCTGGTTGTATGGCCACAAAGCAGATTCTCCATTCAACGGGTTTTTTGTGCATATGGGACTTCACATGCACCTTACTGAATAACGGATGTTTGGAATGTGATAAATCTTCTTGTTTAGCTATCTCCTTCATTTGCTTTATATTTTTAAAAATCGTATTCCAGTGGTCACTAAAATAATCAATGTGCTTCACAAATTGTGGTACATGTTTCTTCCCTCTCAGCAGGGAGATTCCGTTTGATGACTGCTATGTTTGTTCTACCATGGAGTGTGATTTTGTTGGATGGGAAACACCACTCCCAGCATTCTGACTATTGTAGTTATTAGCAAAGACTTCTTTCTTTTGCTAGGTGCTTCTCTTGATTGATACCGTTATCACTTATATTCATCAATTTCACAGTGGAGTAATGTATTTGAATCGTGAAATGTGGTAAAGTGTTTGTTCTTTACAGCAGGGTCATCTGGTTGTATGGCCACAAAGCAGATTCTCCATTCAACGGGTTTTTTGTGCATATGGGACTTCACATGCTCCTTACTGAATAACGGATGTTTGGAATGTGATAAATCTTCTTGTTTAGCTATCTCCTTCATTTGCTTTATATTTTTAAAAATCGTATTCCAGTGGTCACTAAAATAATCAATGTACTTCACAAATTGTGGTACATGTTTCTTCCCTCTCAGCAGGGAGATTCCGTTTGATGACTGCTATGTTTGTTCTACCATGGAGTGTGATTTTGTTGGATGGGAACCACCACTCCCAGCATTCTGACTATTGTAGTTATTAGCAAAGACTTCTTTCTTTTGCTAGGTGCTTCTCTTGATTGATACCGTTATCACTTATATTCATCAATTTCACAGTGGAGTAATGTATTTGAATCGTGGAATGTGGTAAAGTGTTTGTTCTTTACAGCAGGGTCATCTGGTTGTATGGCCACAAAGCAGATTCTCCATTCAACGGGTTTTTTGTGCATATGGGACTTCACATGCACCTTACTGAATAACGGATGTTTGGAATATGATAAATCTTCTTGTTTAGCTATCTCCTTCATTTGCTTTATATTTTTAAAAATCGTATTCCAGTGGTCACTAAAATAATCAATGTGCTTCACAAATTGTGGTACATGTTTCTTCCCTCTCAGCAGGGAGATTCCGTTTGATGACTGCTATGTTTGTTCTACCATGGAGTGTGATTTTGTTGGATGGGAACCACCACTCCCAGCATTCTGACTATTGTAGTTATTAGCAAAGACTTCTTTCTTTTGCTAGGTGCTTCTCTTGATTGATACCGTTATCACTTATATTCATCAATTTCACAGTGGAGTAATGTATTTGAATCGTGAAATGTGGTAAAGTGTTTGTTCTTTACAGCAGGGTCATCTGGTTGTATGGCCACAAAGCAGATTCTCCATTCAACGGGTTTTTTGTGCATATGGGACTTCACATGCACCTTACTGAATAACGGATGTTTGGAATGTGATAAATCTTCTTGTTTAGCTTTCTCCTTCATTTGCTGTATATTTTTAAAAATCGTATTCCAGTGGTCACTAAAATAATCAATGTGCTTCAGAAATTGTGGTACATGTTTCTTCCCTCTCAGCAGGGAGATTCCGTTTGATGACTGCTATGTTTGTTCTACCATGGAGTGTGATTTTCATGAATGGGAACCACCACTCCCAGCATTCTGACTATTGTAGTTATTAGCAAAGACTTCTTTCTTTTGCTAGGTGCTTCTCTTGATTGATACCGTTATCACTTATATTCATCAATTTCACAGTGGAGTAATGTATTTGAATCGTGAAATGTGGTAAAGTGTTTGTTCTTTACAGCAGGGTCATCTGGTTGTATGGCCCCAAAGCAGATTCTCCATTCAACGGGTTTTTTGTGCATATGGGATTTCACATGCACCTTACTGAGTAACGGATGTTTGGAATGTGATAAATCTTCTTGTTTAGCTATCTCCTTCATTTGCTTTATATTTTTAAAAATCGTATTCCAGTGGTCACTAAAATAATCAATGTGCTTCACAAATTGTGGTACATGTTTCTTCCCTCTCAGCAGGGAGATTCCGTTTGATGACTGCTATGTTTGTTCTACCATGGAGTGTGATTTTGTTGGATGGGAACCACCACTCCCAGCATTCTGACTATTGTAGTTATTAGCAAAGACTTCTTTCTTTTGCTAGGTGCTTCTCTTGATTGATACCGTTATCACTTATATTCATCAATTTCACAGTGGAGTAATGTATTTGAATCGTGAAATGTGGTAAAGTGTTTGTTCTTTACAGCAGGGTCATCTGGTTGTATGGCCACAAAGCAGATTCTCCATTCAACAGGTTTTTTGTGCATATGGGACTTCACATGCACCTTACTGAATAACGGATGTTTGGAATGTGATAAATCTTCTTGGTTAGGTATCTCCTTCATTTGCTTTATATTTTTAAAAATCGTATTCCAGTGGTCACTAAAATAATCAATGTGCTTCACAAATTGTGGTACATGTTTCTTCCCTCTCAGCAGGGAGATTCCGTTTGATGACTGCTATGTTTGTTCTACCATGGAGTGTGATTTTGTTGGATGGGAACCACCACTCCCAGCATTCTGACTATTGTAGTTATTAGCAAAGACTTCTTTCTTTTGCTAGGTGCTTCTCTTGATTGATACCGTTATCACTTATATTCATCAATTTCACAGTGGAGTAATGTATTTGAATCGTGAAATGTGGTAAAGTGTTTGTTCTTTACAGCAGGGTCATCTGGTTGTATGGCCACAAAGCAGATTCTCCATTCAACGGGTTTTTTGTGCATATGGGACTTCACATGCACCTTACTGAATAACGGATGTTTGGAATGTGATAAATCTTCTTGTTTAGCTATCTCCTTCATTTGCTTTATATTTTTAAAAATCGTATTCCAGTGGTCACTAAAATAATCAATGTGCTTCACAAATTGTGGTACATGTTTCTTCCCTCTCAGCAGGGAGATTCCGTTTGATGACTGCTATGTTTGTTCTACCATGGAGTGTGATTTTGTTGGATGGGAACCACCACTCCCAGCATTCTGACTATTGTAGTTATTAGCAAAGACTTCTTTCTTTTGCTAGGTGCTTCTCTTGATTGATACCGTTATCACTTATATTCATCAATTTCACAGTGGAGTAATGTATTTGAATCGTGGAATGTGGTAAAGTGTTTGTTCTTTACAGCAGGGTCATCTGGTTGTATGGCCACAAAGCAGATTCTCCATTCAACGGGTTTTTTGTGCATATGGGACTTCACATGCACCTTACTGAATAACGGATGTTTGGAATATGATAAATCTTCTTGTTTAGCTATCTCCTTCATTTGCTTTATATTTTTAAAAATCGTATTCCAGTGGTCACTAAAATAATCAATGTGCTTCACAAATTGTGGTACATGTTTCTTCCCTCTCAGCAGGGAGATTCCGTTTGATGACTGCTATGTTTGTTCTACCATGGAGTGTGATTTTGTTGGATGGGAACCACCACTCCCAGCATTCTGACTATTGTAGTTATTAGCAAAGACTTCTTTCTTTTGCTAGGTGCTTCTCTTGATTGATACCGTTATCACTTATATTCATCTATTTCACAGTGGAGCAATGTATTTGAATCGTGAAATGTGGTAAAGTGTTTGTTCTTTACAGCAGGGTCATCTGGTTGTATGGCCACAAAGCAGATTCTCCATTCAACGGGTTTTTTGTGCATATGGGACTTCACATGCACCTTACTGAATAACGGATGTTTGGAATGTGATAAATCTTCTTGTTTAGCTATCTCCTTCATTTGCTTTATATTTTTAAAAATCGTATTCCAGTGGTCACTAAAATAATCAATGTGCTTCACAAATTGTGGTACATGTTTCTTCCCTCTCAGCAGGGAGATTCCGTTTGATGACTGCTATGTTTGTTCTACCATGGAGTGTGATTTTGTTGGATGGGAACCACCACTCCCAGCATTCTGACTATTGTAGTTATTAGAAAAGACTTCTTTCTTTTGCTAGGTGCTTCTCTTGATTGATACCGTTATCACTTATATTCATCAATTTCACAGTGGAGTAATGTATTTGAATCGTGAAATGTGTTAAAGTGTTTGTTCTTTACAGCAGGGTCATCTGGTTGTATGGCCACAAAGCAGATTCTCCATTCAACGGGTTTTTTGTGCATATGGGACTTCACATGCACCTTACTGAATAACGGATGTTTGGAATGTGATAAATCTTCTTGTTTAGCTATCTCCTTCATTTGCTTTATATTTTTAAAAATCGTATTCCAGTGGTCACTAAAATAATCAATGTGCTTCACAAATTGTGGTACATGTTTCTTCCCTCTCAGCAGGGATATTCCGTTTGATGACTGCTATGTTTGTTCTACCATGGAGTGTGATTTTGTTGGATGGGAACCACCACTCCCAGCATTCTGACTATTGTAGTTATTAGCAAAGACTTCTTTCTTTTGCTAGGTGCTTCTCTTGATTGATACCGTTATCACTTATATTCATCAATTTCACAGTGGAGTAATGTATTTGAATCGTGAAATGTGGTAAAGTGTTTGTTCTTTACAGCAGGGTCATCTGGTTGTATGGCCACAAAGCAGATTCTCCATTCAACAGGTTTTTTGTGCATATGGGACTTCACATGCACCTTACTGAATAACGGATGTTTGGAATGTGATAAATCTTCTTGGTTAGGTATCTCCTTCATTTGCTTTATATTTTTAAAAATCGTATTCCAGTGGTCACTAAAATAATCAATGTGCTTCACAAATTGTGGTACATGTTTCTTCCCTCTCAGCAGGGAGATTCCGTTTGATGACTGCTATGTTTGTTCTACCATGGAGTGTGATTTTGTTGGATGGGAACCACCACTCCCAGCATTCTGACTATTGTAGTTATTAGCAAAGACTTCTTTCTTTTGCTAGGTGCTTCTCTTGATTGATACCGTTATCACTTATATTCATCAATTTCACAGTGGAGTAATGTATTTGAATCGTGATATGTGGTTCAGTGTTTGTTCTTTACAGCAGGGTCATATGGTTGTATGGCCACAAAGCAGATTCTCCATTCAACGGGTTTTTTGTGCATATGGGACTTCACATGCACCTTACTGAATAACGGATGTTTGGAATGTGATAAATCTTCTTGTTTAGCTATCTCCTTCATTTGCTCTATATTTTTAAAAATCGTATTCCAGTGGTCACTAAAATAATCAATGTGCTTCACAAATTGTGGTACATGTTTCTTCCCTCTCAGCAGGGAGATTCCATTTGATGACTGCTATGTTTGTTCTACCATGGAGTGTGATTTTGTTGGATGGGAACCACCACTCCCAGCATTCTGACTATTGTAGTTATTAGCAAAGACTTCTTTCTTTTGCTAGGTGCTTCTCTTGATTGATACCGTTATCACTTATATTCATCAATTTCACAGTGGAGTAATGTATTTGAATCGTGAAATGTGGTAAAGTGTTTGTTCTTTACAGCAGGGTCATCTGGTTGTATGGCCACAAAGCAGATTCTCCATTCAACGGGTTTTTTGTGCATATGGGACTTCACATGCACCTTACTGAATAACGGATGTTTGGAATGTGATAAATCTTCTTGTTTAGCTATCTCCTTCATTTGCTGTATATTTTTAAAAATCGTATTCCAGTGGTCACTAAAATAATCAATGTGCTTCAGAAATTGTGGTACATGTTTCTTCCCTCTCAGCAGGGAGATTCCGTTTGATGACTGCTATGTTTGTTCTACCATGGAGTGTGATTTTCATGGATGGGAACCACCACTCCCAGCATTCTGACTATTGTAGTTATTAGCAAAGACTTCTTTCTTTTGCTAGGTGCTTCTCTTGATTGATACCGTTATCACTTATATTCATCAATTTCACAGTGGAGTAATGTATTTGAATCGTGAAATGTGGTAAAGTGTTTGTTCTTTACAGCAGGGTCATCTGGTTGTATGGCCACAAAGCAGATTCTCCATTCAACGGGTTTTTTGTGCATATGGGACTTCACATGCACCTTACTGAATAACGGATGTTTGGAATGTGATAAATCTTCTTGTTTAGCTATCTCCTTCATTTGCTTTATATTTTTAAAAATCGTATTCCAGTGGTCACTAAAATAATCAATGTGCTTCACAAATTGTGGTACATGTTTCTTCCCTCTCAGCAGGGAGATTCCGTTTGATGACTGCTATGTTTGTTCTACCATGGAGTGTGATTTTGTTGGATGGGAACCACCACTCCCAGCATTCTGACTATTGTAGTTATTAGCAAAGACTTCTTTCTTTTGCTAGGTGCTTCTCTTGATTGATACCGTTATCACCTATATTCATCAATTTCACAGTGGAGTAATGTATTTGAATCGTGAAATGTGGTAAAGTGTTTGTTCTTTACAGCAGGCTCATCTGGTTGTATGGCCACAAAGCAGATTCTCCATTCAACGGGTTTTTTGTGCATATGGGACTTCACATGCACCTTACTGAATAACGGATGTTTGGAATGTGATAAATCTTCTTGGTTAGGTATCTCCTTCATTTGCTTTATATTTTTAAAAATCGTATTCCAGTGGTCACTAAAATAATCAATGTGCTTCACAAATTGTGGTACATGTTTCTTCCCTCTCAGCAGGGAGATTCCGTTTGATGACTGCTATGTTTGTTCTACGATGGAGTGTGATTTTGTTGGATGGGAACCACCACTCCCAGCATTCTGACTATTGTAGTTATTAGAAAAGACATCTTTCTTTTGCTAGGTGCTTCTCTTGATTGATACCGTTATCACTTATATTCATCAATTTCACAGTGGAGTAATGTATTTGAATCGTGATATGTGGTTCAGTGTTTGTTCTTTACAGCAGGGTCATCTGGTTGTATGGCCACAAAGCAGATTCTCCATTCAACGGGTTTTTTGTGCATATGGGACTTCACATGCACCTTACTGAATAACGGATGTTTGGAATGTGATAAATCTTCTTGTTTAGCTATCTCCTTCATTTGCTTTATATTTTTAAAAATCGTATTCCAGTGGTCACTAAAATAATCAATGTGCTTCACAAATTGTGGTACATGTTTCTTCCCTCTCAGCAGGGAGATTCCGTTTGATGACTGCTATGTTTGTTCTACCATGGAGTGTGATTTTGTTGGATGGGAACCATCACTCCCAGCATTCTGACTATTGTAGTTATTAGCAAAGACTTCTTTCTTTTGCTAGGTGCTTCTCTTGATTGATACCGTTATCACTTATATTCATCAATTTCACAGTGGAGTAATGTATTTGAATCGTGAAATGTGGTAAAGTGTTTGTTCTTTACAGCAGGGTCATCTGGTTGTATGGCCACAAAGCAGATTCTCCATTCAACAGGTTTTTTGTGCATATGGGACTTCACATGCACCTTACTGAATAACGGATGTTTGGAATGTGATAAATCTTCTTGTTTAGCTATCTCCTTCATTTGCTTTTTTTTTAAAAATCGTATTCCAGTGGTCACTAAAATAATCAATGTGCTTCACAAATTGTGGTACATGTTTCTTCCCTCTCAGCAGGGAGATTCCGTTTGATGACTGCTATGTTTGTTCTACCATGGAGTGTGATTTTGTTGGATGGGAACCACCACTCCCAGCATTCTGACTATTGTAGTTATTAGCAAAGACGTCTTTCTTTTGCTAGGTGCTTCTCTTGATTGATACCGTTATCACTTATATTCATCAATTTCACAGTGGAGTAATGTATTTGAATCGTGAAATGTGGTAAAGTGTTTGTTCTTTACAGCAGGGTCATCTGGTTGTATGGCCACAAAGCAGATTCTCCATTCAACGGGTTTTTTGTGCATATGGGACTTCACATGCACCTTACTGAATAACGGATGTTTGGAATGTGATAAATCTTCTTGTTTAGCTATCTCCTTCATTTGCTTTATATTTTTAAAAATCGTATTCCAGTGGTCACTAAAATAATCAATGTGCTTCACAAATTGTGGTACATGTTTCTTCCCTCTCAGCAGGGAGATTCCGTTTGATGACTGCTATGTTTGTTCTACCATGGAGTGTGATTTTGTTGGATGGGAACCACCACTCCCAGCATTCTGACTATTGTAGTTATTAGCAAAGACTTCTTTCTTTTGCTAAGTGCTTCTCTTGATTGATACCGTTATCACTTATATTCATCAATTTCACAGTGGAGTAATGTATTTGAATCGTGAAATGTGGTAAAGTGTTTGTTCTTTACAGCAGGGTCATGTGGTTGTATGGCCACAAAGCAGATTCTCCATTCAACGGGTTTTTTGTGCATATGGGACTTCACATGCACCTTACTGAATAACGGATGTTTGGAATGTGATAAATCTTCTTGTTTAGCTATCTCCTTCATTTGCTGTATATTTTTAAAAATCGTATTCCAGTGGTCACTAAAATAATCAATGTGCTTCACAAATTGTGGTACATGTTTCTTCCCTCTCAGCAGGGAGATTCCGTTTGATGACTGCTATGTTTGTTCTACCATGGAGTGTGATTTTGTTGGATGGGAACCACCACTCCCAGCATTCTGACTATTGTAGTTATTAGCAAAGTCTTCTTTCTGTTGCTAGGTGCTTCCCTTGATTGATACCGTTATCACTTATATTCATCAATTTCACAGTGGAGTAATGTATTTGAATCGTGAAATGTGGTAAAGTGTTTGTTCTTTACAGCAGGGTCATCTGGTTGTGTGGCCACAAAGCAGATTCTCCATTCAACGGGTTTTTTGTGCATATGGGACTTCACATGCACCTTACTGAATAACGGATGTTTGGAATGTGATAAATCTTCTTGTTTAGCTATCTCCTTCATTTGCTTTATATTTTTAAAAATCGTATTCCAGTGGTCACTAAAATAATCAATGTGCTTCACAAATTGTGGTACATGTTTCTTCCCTCTCAGCAGGGAGATTCCGTTTGATGACTGCTATGTTTGTTCTACCATGGAGTGTGATTTTGTTGGATGGGAAACACCACTCCCAGCATTCTGACTATTGTAGTTATTAGCAAAGACTTCTTTCTTTTGCTAGGTGCTTCTCTTGATTGATACCGTTATCACTTATATTCATCTATTTCACAGTGGAGTAATGTATTTGAATCGTGAAATGTGGTAAAGTGTTTGTTCTTTACAGCAGGGTCATCTGGTTGTATGGCCACAAAGCAGATTCTCCATTCAACGGGTTTTTTGTGCATATGGGACTTCACATGCTCCTTACTGAATAACGGATGTTTGGAATGTGATAAATCTTCTTGTTTAGCTATCTCCTTCATTTGCTTTATATTTTTAAAAATCGTATTCCAGTGGTCACTAAAATAATCAATGTACTTCACAAATTGTGGTACATGTTTCTTCCCTCTCAGCAGGGAGATTCCGTTTGATGACTGCTATGTTTGTTCTACCATGGAGTGTGATTTTGTTGGATGGGAACCACCACTCCCAGCATTCTGACTATTGTAGTTATTAGCAAAGACTTCTTTCTTTTGCTACGTGCTTCTCTTGATTGATACCGTTATCACTTATATTCATCAATTTCACAGTGGAGTAATGTATTTGAATCGTGGAATGTGGTAAAGTGTTTGTTCTTTACAGCAGGGTCATCTGGTTGTATGGCCACAAAGCAGATTCTCCATTCAACGGGTTTTTTGTGCATATGGGACTTCACATGCACCTTACTGAATAACGGATGTTTGGAATATGATAAATCTTCTTGTTTAGCTATCTCCTTCATTTGCTTTATATTTTTAAAGTCGTATTCCAGTGGTCACTAAAATAATCAATGTGCTTCACAAATTGTGGTACATGTTTCTTCCCTCTCAGCAGGGAGATTCCGTTTGATGACTGCTATGTTTGTTCTACCATGGAGTGTGATTTTGTTGGATGGGAACCACCACTCCCAGCATTCTGACTATTGTAGTTATTAGCAAAGACTTCTTTCTTTTGCTAGGTGCTTCTCTTGATTGATACCGTTATCACTTATATTCATCAATTTCACAGTGGAGTAATGTATTTGAATCGTGAAATGTGGTAAAGTGTTTGTTCTTTACAGCAGGGTCATCTGGTTGTATGGCCACAAAGCAGATTCTCCATTCAACGGGTTTTTTGTGCATATGGGACTTCACATGCACCTTACTGAATAACGGATGTTTGGAATGTGATAAATCTTCTTGTTTAGCTATCTCCTTCATTTGCTGTATATTTTTAAATATCGTATTCCAGTGGTCACTAAAATAATCAATGTGCTTCAGAAATTGTGGTACATGTTTCTTCCCTCTCAGCAGGGAGATTCCGTTTGATGACTGCTATGTTTGTTCTACCATGGAGTGTGATTTTCATGGATGGGAACCACCACTCCCAGCATTCTGACTATTGTAGTTATTAGCAAAGACTTCTTTCTTTTGCTAGGTGCTTCTCTTGATTGATACCGTTATCACTTATATTCATCAATTTCACAGTGGAGTAATGTATTTGAATCGTGAAATGTGGTAAAGTGTTTGTTCTTTACAGCAGGGTCATCTGGTTGTATGGCCCCAAAGCAGATTCTCCATTCAACGGGTTTTTTGTGCATATGGGACTTCACATGCACCTTACTGAGTAACGGATGTTTGGAATGTGATAAATCTTCTTGTTTAGCTATCTCCTTCATTTGCTTTATATTTTTAAAAATCGTATTCCAGTGGTCACTAAAATAATCAATGTGCTTCACAAATTGTGGTACATGTTTCTTCCCTCTCAGCAGGGAGATTCCGTTTGATGACTGCTATGTTTGTTCTACCATGGAGTGTGATTTTGTTGGATGGGAACCACCACTCCCAGCATTCTGACTATTGTAGTTATTAGCAAAGACTTCTTTCTTTTGCTAGGTGCTTCTCTTGATTGATACCGTTATCACTTATATTCATCAATTTCACAGTGGAGTAATGTATTTGAATCGTGAAATGTGGTAAAGTGTTTGTTCTTTACAGCAGGGTCATCTGGTTGTATGGCCACAAAGCAGATTCTCCATTCAACAGGTTTTTTGTGCATATGGGACTTCACATGCACCTTACTGAATAACGGATGTTTGGAATGTGATAAATCTTCTTGGTTAGGTATCTCCTTCATTTGCTTTATATTTTTAAAAATCGTATTCCAGTGGTCACTAAAATAATCAATGTGCTTCACAAATTGTGGTACATGTTTCTTCCCTCTCAGCAGGGAGATTCCGTTTGATGACTGCTATGTTTGTTCTACCATGGAGTGTGATTTTGTTGGATGGGAACCACCACTCCCAGCATTCTGACTATTGTAGTTATTAGCAAAGACTTCTTTCTTTTGCTAGGTGCTTCTCTTGATTGATACCGTTATCACTTATATTCATCAATTTCACAGTGGAGTAATGTATTTGAATCGTGAAATGTGGTAAAGTGTTTGTTCTTTACAGCAGGGTCATCTGGTTGTATGGCCACAAAGCAGATTCTCCATTCAACGGGTTTTTTGTGCATATGGGACTTCACATGCACCTTACTGAATAACGGATGTTTGGAATGTGATAAATCTTCTTGTTTAGCTATCTCCTTCATTTGCTTTATATTTTTAAAAATCGTATTCCAGTGGTCACTAAAATAATCAATGTGCTTCACAAATTGTGGTACATGTTTCTTCCCTCTCAGCAGGGAGATTCCGTTTGATGACTGCTATGTTTGTTCTACCATGGAGTGTGATTTTGTTGGATGGGAACCACCACTCCCAGCATTCTGACTATTGTAGTTATTAGCAAAGACTTCTTTCTTTTGCTAGGTGCTTCTCTTGATTGATACCGTTATCACTTATATTCATCAATTTCACAGTGGAGTAATGTATTTGAATCGTGGAATGTGGTAAAGTGTTTGTTCTTTACAGCAGGGTCATCTGGTTGTATGGCCACAAAGCAGATTCTCCATTCAACGGGTTTTTTGTGCATATGGGACTTCACATGCACCTTACTGAATAACGGATGTTTGGAATATGATAAATCTTCTTGTTTAGCTATCTCCTTCATTTGCTTTATATTTTTAAAAATCGTATTCCAGTGGTCACTAAAATAATCAATGTGCTTCACAAATTGTGGTACATGTTTCTTCCCTCTCAGCAGGGAGATTCCGTTTGATGACTGCTATGTTTGTTCTACCATGGAGTGTGATTTTGTTGGATGGGAACCACCACTCCCAGCATTCTGACTATTGTAGTTATTAGCAAAGACTTCTTTCTTTTGCTAGGTGCTTCTCTTGATTGATACCGTTATCACTTATATTCATCTATTTCACAGTGGAGCAATGTATTTGAATCGTGAAATGTGGTAAAGTGTTTGTTCTTTACAGCAGGGTCATCTGGTTGTATGGCCACAAAGCAGATTCTCCATTCAACGGGTTTTTTGTGCATATGGGACTTCACATGCACCTTACTGAATAACGGATGTTTGGAATGTGATAAATCTTCTTGTTTAGCTATCTCCTTCATTTGCTTTATATTTTTAAAAATCGTATTCCAGTGGTCACTAAAATAATCAATGTGCTTCACAAATTGTGGTACATGTTTCTTCCCTCTCAGCAGGGAGATTCCGTTTGATGACTGCTATGTTTGTTCTACCATGGAGTGTGATTTTGTTGGATGGGAACCACCACTCCCAGCATTCTGACTATTGTAGTTATTAGCAAAGACTTCTTTCTTTTGCTAGGTGCTTCTCTTGATTGATACCGTTATCACTTATATTCATCAATTTCACAGTGGAGTAATGTATTTGAATCGTGAAATGTGGTAAAGTGTTTGTTCTTTACAGCAGGGTCATCTGGTTGTATGGCCACAAAGCAGATTCTCCATTCAACGGGTTTTTTGTGCATATGGGACTTCACATGCACCTTACTGAATAACGGATGTTTGGAATGTGATAAATCTTCTTGGTTAGGTATCTCCTTCATTTGCTTTATACTTTTAAAAATCGTATTCCAGTGGTCACTAAAATAATCAATGTGCTTCACAAATTGTGGTACATGTTTCTTCCCTCTCAGCAGGGAGATTCCGTTTGATGACTGCTATGTTTGTTCTACCATGGAGTGTGATTTTGTTGGATGGGAACCACCACTCCCAGCATTCTGACTATTGTAGTTATTAGCAAAGGCTTCTTTCTTTTGCTAGGTGCTTCTCTTGATTGATACCGTTATCACTTATATTCATCAATTTCACAGTGGAGTAATGTATTTGAATCGTGATATGTGGTTCAGTGTTTGTTCTTTACAGCAGGGTCATATGGTTGTATGGCCACAAAGCAGATTCTCCATTCAACGGGTTTTTTGTGCATATGGGACTTCACATGCACCTTACTGAATAACGGATGTTTGGAATGTGATAAATCTTCTTGTTTAGCTATCTCCTTCATTTGCTCTATATTTTTAAAAATCGTATTCCAGTGGTCACTAAAATAATCAATGTGCTTCACAAATTGTGGTACATGTTTCTTCCCTCTCAGCAGGGAGATTCCATTTGATGACTGCTATGTTTGTTCTACCATGGAGTGTGATTTTGTTGGATGGGAACCACCACTCCCAGCATTCTGACTATTGTAGTTATTAGCAAAGACTTCTTTCTTTTGCTAGGTGCTTCTCTTGATTGATACCGTTATCACTTATATTCATCAATTTCACAGTGGAGTAATGTATTTGAATCGTGAAATGTGGTAAAGTGTTTGTTCTTTACAGCAGGGTCATCTGGTTGTATGGCCACAAAGCAGATTCTCCATTCAACGGGTTTTTTGTGCATATGGGACTTCACATGCACCTTACTGAATAACGGATGTTTGGAATGTGATAAATCTTCTTGTTTAGCTATCTCCTTCATTTGCTGTATATTTTTAAAAATCGTATTCCAGTGGTCACTAAAATAATCAATGTGCTTCACAAATTGTGGTACATGTTTCTTCCCTCTCAGCAGGGAGATTCCGTTTGATGACTGCTATGTTTGTTCTACCATGGAGTGTGATTTTCATGGATGGGAACCACCACTCCCAGCATTCTGACTATTGTAGTTATTAGCAAAGACTTCTTTCTTTTGCTAGGTGCTTCTCTTGATTGATACCGTTATCACTTATATTCATCAATTTCACAGTGGAGTAATGTATTTGAATCGTGAAATGTGGTAAAGTGTTTGTTCTTTACAGCAGGGTCATCTGGTTGTATGGCCACAAAGCAGATTCTCCATTCAACGGGTTTTTTGTGCATATGGGACTTCACATGCACCTTACTGAATAACGGATGTTTGGAATGTGATAAATCTTCTTGTTTAGCTATCTCCTTCATTTGCTTTATATTTTTAAAAATCGTATTCCAGTGGTCACTAAAATAATCAATGTGCTTCACAAATTGTGGTACATGTTTCTTCCCTCTCAGCAGGGAGATTCCGTTTGATGACTGCTATGTTTGTTCTACCATGGAGTGTGATTTTGTTGGATGGGAACCACCACTCCCAGCATTCTGACTATTGTAGTTATTAGCAAAGACTTCTTTCTTTTGCTAGGTGCTTCTCTTGATTGATACCGTTATCACTTATATTCATCAATTTCACAGTGGAGTAATGTATTTGAATCGTGAAATGTGGTAAAGTGTTTGTTCTTTACAGCAGGGTCATCTGGTTGTATGGCCACAAAGCAGATTCTCCATTCAACGGGTTTTTTGTGCATATGGGACTTCACATGCACCTTACTGAATAACGGATGTTTGGAATGTGATAAATCTTCTTGTTTAGCTATCTCCTTCATTTGCTTTATATTTTTAAAAATCGTATTCCAGTGGTCACTAAAATAATCAATGTGCTTCACAAATTGTGGTACATGTTTCTTCCCTCTCAGCAGGGAGATTCCGTTTGATGACTGCTATGTTTGTTCTACCATGGAGTGTGATTTTGTTGGATGGGAACCACCACTCCCAGCATTCTGACTATTGTAGTTATTAGCAAAGACTTCTTTCTTTTGCTAGGTGCTTCTCTTGATTGATACCGTTATCACTTATATTCATCAATTTCACAGTGGAGTAATGTATTTGAATCGTGAAATGTGGTAAAGTGTTTGTTCTTTACAGCAGGGTCATCTGGTTGTATGGCCACAAAGCAGATTCTCCATTCAACGGGTTTTTTGTGCATATGGGACTTCACATGCACCTTACTGAATAACGGATGTTTGGAATGTGATAAATCTTCTTGTTTAGCTATCTCCTTCATTTGCTTTATATTTTTAAAAATCGTATTCCAGTGGTCACTAAAATAATCAATGTGCTTCACAAATTGTGGTACATGTTTCTTCCCTCTCAGCAGGGAGATTCCGTTTGATGACTGCTATGTTTGTTCTACCATGGAGTGTGATTTTGTTGGATGGGAACCACCACTCCCAGCATTCTGACTATTGTAGTTATTAGCAAAGACTTCTTTCTTTTGCTAGGTGCTTCTCTTGATTGATACCGTTATCACTTATATTCATCTATTTCACAGTGGAGCAATGTATTTGAATCGTGAAATGTGGTAAAGTGTTTGTTCTTTACAGCAGGGTCATCTGGTTGTATGGCCACAAAGCAGATTCTCCATTCAACGGGTTTTTTGTGCATATGGGACTTCACATGCACCTTACTGAATAACGGATGTTTGGAATGTGATAAATCTTCTTGTTTAGCTATCTCCTTCATTTGCTTTATATTTTTAAAAATCGTATTCCAGTGGTCACTAAAATAATCAATGTGCTTCACAAATTGTGGTACATGTTTCTTCCCTCTCAGCAGGGAGATTCCGTTTGATGACTGCTATGTTTGTTCTACCATGGAGTGTGATTTTGTTGGATGGGAACCACCACTCCCAGCATTCTGACTATTGTAGTTATTAGAAAAGACTTCTTTCTTTTGCTAGGTGCTTCTCTTGATTGATACCGTTATCACTTATATTCATCAATTTCACAGTGGAGTAATGTATTTGAATCGTGAAATGTGGTAAAGTGTTTGTTCTTTACAGCAGGGTCATCTGGTTGTATGGCCACAAAGCAGATTCTCCATTCAACGGGTTTTTTGTGCATATGGGACTTCACATGCACCTTACTGAATAACGGATGTTTGGAATGTGATAAATCTTCTTGTTTAGCTATCTCCTTCATTTGCTTTATATTTTTAAAAATCGTATTCCAGTGGTCACTAAAATAATCAATGTGCTTCACAAATTGTGGTACATGTTTCTTCCCTCTCAGCAGGGAGATTCCGTTTGATGACTGCTATGTTTGTTCTACCATGGAGTGTGATTTTGTTGGATGGGAACCACCACTCCCAGCATTCTGACTATTGTAGTTATTAGCAAAGACTTCTTTCTTTTGCTAGGTGCTTCTCTTGATTGATACCGTTATCACTTATATTCATCAATTTCACAGTGGAGTAATGTATTTGAATCGTGATATGTGGTAAAGTGTTTGTTCTTTACAGCAGGGTCATATGGTTGTATGGCCACAAAGCAGATTCTCCATTCAACGGGTTTTTTGTGCATATGGGACTTCACATGCACCTTACTGAATAACGGATGTTTGGAATGTGATAAATCTTCTTGTTTAGCTATCTCCTTCATTTGCTCTATATTTTTAAAAATCGTATTCCAGTGGTCACTAAAATAATCAATGTGCTTCACAAATTGTGGTACATGTTTCTTCCCTCTCAGCAGGGAGATTCCATTGGATGACTGCTATGTTTGTTCTACCATGGAGTGTGATTTTGTTGGATGGGAACCACCACTCCCAGCATTCTGACTATTGTAGTTATTAGCAAAGACTTCTTTCTTTTGCTAGGTGCTTCTCTTGATTGATACCGTTATCACTTATATTCATCAATTTCACAGTGGAGTAATGTATTTGAATCGTGATATGTGGTAAAGTGTTTGTTCTTTACAGCAGGGTCATCTGGTTGTATGGCCACAAAGCAGATTCTCCATTCAACGGGTTTTTTGTGCATATGGGACTTCACATGCACCTTACTGAATAACGGATGTTTGGAATGTGATAAATCTTCTTGTTTAGCTATCTCCTTCATTTGCTTTATATTTTTAACAATCGTATTCCAGTGGTCACTAAAATAATCAATGTGCTTCACAAATTGTGGTACATGTTTCTTCCCTCTCAGCAGGGAGATTCCGTTTGATGACTGCTATGTTTGTTCTACCATGGAGTGTGATTTTGTTGGATGGGAACCACCACTCCCAGCATTCTGACTATTGTAGTTATTAGCAAAGACTTCTTTCTTTTGCTAGGTGCTTCTCTTGATTGATACCGTTATCACTTATATTCATCAATTTCACAGTGGAGTAATGTATTTGAATCGTGAAATGTGGTAAAGTGTTTGTTCTTTACAGCAGGGTCATCTGGTTGTATGGCCACAAAGCAGATTCTCCATTCAACGGGTTTTTTGTGCATATGGGACTTCACATGCACCTTACTGAATAACGGATGTTTGCAATGTGATAAATCTTCTTGTTTAGCTATCTCCTTCATTTGCTTTATATTTTTAAAAATCGTATTCCAGTGGTCACTAAAATAATCAATGTGCTTCACAAATTGTGGTACATGTTTCTTCCCTCTCAGCAGGGAGATTCCGTTTGATGACTGCTATGTTTGTTCTACCATGGAGTGTGATTTTGTTGGATGGGAACCACCACTCCCAGCATTCTGACTATTGTAGTTATTAGCAAAGACTTCTTTCTTTTGCTAGGTGCTTCTCTTGATTGATACCGTTATCACTTATATTCATCAATTTCACAGTGGAGTAATGTATTTGAATCGTGAAATGTGGTAAAGTGTTTGTTCTTTACAGCAGGGTCATCTGGTTGTATGGCCACAAAGCAGATTCTCCATTCAACGGGTTTTTTGTGCATATGGGACTTCACATGCACCTTACTGAATAACGGATGTTTGGAATGTGATAAATCTTCTTGTTTAGCTATCTCCTTCATTTGCTTTATATTTTTAAAAATCGTATTCCAGTGGTCACTAAAATAATCAATGTGCTTCACAAATTGTGGTACATGTTTCTTCCCTCTCAGCAGGGAGATTCCGTTTGATGACTGCTATGTTTGTTCTACCATGGAGTGTGATTTTGTTGGATGGGAACCACCACTCCCAGCATTCTGACTATTGTAGTTATTAGCAAAGACTTCTTTCTTTTGCTAGGTGCTTCTCTTGATTGATACCGTTATCACTTATATTCATCAATTTCACAGTGGAGTAATGTATTTGAATCGTGAAATGTGGTAAAGTGTTTGTTCTTTACAGCAGGGTCATCTGGTTGTATGGCCACAAAGCAGATTCTCCATTCAACGGGTTTTTTGTGCATATGGGACTTCACATGCACCTTACTGAGTAACGGATGTTTGGAATGTGATAAATCTTCTTGTTTAGCTATCTCCTTCATTTGCTTTATATTTTTAAAAATCGTATTCCAGTGGTCACTAAAATAATCAATGTGCTTCACAAATTGTGGTACATGTTTCTTCCCTCTCAGCAGGGAGATTCCGTTTGATGACTGCTATGTTTGTTCTACCATGGAGTGTGATTTTGTTGGATGGGAACCACCACTCCCAGCATTCTGACTATTGTAGTTATTAGCAAAGACTTCTTTCTTTTGCTAGGTGCTTCTCTTGATTGATACTGTTATCACTTATATTCATCAATTTCACAGTGGAGTAATGTATTTGAATCGTGAAATGTGGTAAAGTGTTTGTTCTTTACAGCAGGGTCATCTGGTTGTATGGCCACAAAGCAGATTCTCCATTCAACAGGTTTTTTGTGCATATGGGACTTCACATGCACCTTACTGAATAACGGATGTTTGGAATGTGATAAATCTTCTTGGTTAGGTATCTCCTTCATTTGCTTTATATTTTTAAAAATCGTATTCCAGTGGTCACTAAAATAATCAATGTGCTTCACAAATTGTGGTACATGTTTCTTCCCTCTCAGCAGGGAGATTCCGTTTGATGACTGCTATGTTTGTTCTACCATGGAGTGTGATTTTGTTGGATGGGAACCACCACTCCCAGCATTCTGACTATTGTAGTTATTAGCAAAGACTTCTTTCTTTTGCTAGGTGCTTCTCTTGATTGATACCGTTATCACTTATATTCATCAATTTCACAGTGGAGTAATGTATTTGAATCGTGAAATGTGGTAAAGTGTTTGTTCTTTACAGCAGGGTCATCTGGTTGTATGGCCACAAAGCAGATTCTCCATTCAACGGGTTTTTTGTGCATATGGGACTTCACATGCACCTTACTGAATAACGGATGTTTGGAATGTGATAAATCTTCTTGTTTAGCTATCTCCTTCATTTGCTTTATATTTTTAAAAATCGTATTCCAGTGGTCACTAAAATAATCAATGTGCTTCACAAATTGTGGTACATGTTTCTTCCCTCTCAGCAGGGAGATTCCGTTTGATGACTGCTATGTTTGTTCTACCATGGAGTGTGATTTTGTTGGATGGGAACCACCACTCCCAGCATTCTGACTATTGTAGTTATTAGCAAAGACTTCTTTCTTTTGCTAGGTGCTTCTCTTGATTGATACCGTTATCACTTATATTCATCAATTTCACAGTGGAGTAATGTATTTGAATCGTGAAATGTGGTAAAGTGTTTGTTCTTTACAGCAGGGTCATCTGGTTGTATGGCCACAAAGCAGATTCTCCATTCAACGGGTTTTTTGTGCATATGGGACTTCACATGCACGTTACTGAATAACGGATGTTTGGAATGTGATAAATCTTCTTGTTTAGCTATCTCCTTCATTTGCTTTATATTTTTAAAAATCGTATTCCAGTGGTCACTAAAATAATCAATGTGCTTCACAAATTGTGGTACATGTTTCTTCCCTCTCAGCAGGGATATTCCGTTTGATGACTGCTATGTTTGTTCTACCATGGAGTGTGATTTTGTTGGATGGGAACCACCACTCCCAGCATTCTGACTATTGTAGTTATTAGCAAAGACTTCTTTCTTTTGCTAGGTGCTTCTCTTGATTGATACCGTTATCACTTATATTCATCAATTTCACAGTGGAGTAATGTATTTGAATCGTGAAATGTGGTAAAGTGTTTGTTCTTTACAGCAGGGTCATCTGGTTGTATGGCCACAAAGCAGATTCTCCATTCAACGGGTTTTTTGTGCATATGGGACTTCACATGCACCTTACTGAATAACGGATGTTTGGAATGTGATAAATCTTCTTGTTTAGCTATCTCCTTCATTTGCTTTATATTTTTAAAAATCGTATTCCAGTGGTCACTAAAATAATCTATGTGCTTCACAAATTGTGGTACATGTTTCTTCCCTCTCAGCAGGGAGATTCCGTTTGATGACTGCTATGTTTGTTCTACCATGGAGTGTGATTTTGTTGGATGGGAAACACCACTCCCAGCATTCTGACTATTGTAGTTATTAGCAAAGACTTCTTTCTTTTGCTAGGTGCTTCTCTTGATTGATACCGTTATCACTTATATTCATCAATTTCACAGTGGAGTAATGTATTTGAATCGTGAAATGTGGTAAAGTGTTTGTTCTTTACAGCAGGGTCATCTGGTTGTATGGCCACAAAGCAGATTCTCCATTCAACGGGTTTTTTGTGCATATGGGACTTCACATGCACCTTACTGAATAACGGATGTTTGGAATGTGATAAATCTTCTTGTTTA
The DNA here is from genome assembly GCF_023898315.1 of Schistocerca nitens. Classification (NCBI taxonomy): domain Eukaryota; kingdom Metazoa; phylum Arthropoda; class Insecta; order Orthoptera; family Acrididae; genus Schistocerca; species Schistocerca nitens. The sequence continues at coordinate 5,578,619 of NW_026046001.1, forward strand.
GCTATCTCCTTCATTTGCTTTATATTTTTAAAAATCGTATTCCAGTGGTCACTAAAATAATCAATGTGCTTCACAAATTGTGGTACATGTTTCTTCCCTCTCAGCAGGGAGATTCCGTTTGATGACTGCTATGTTTGTTCTACCATGGAGTGTGATTTTGTTGGATGGGAACCACCACTCCCAGCATTCTGACTATTGTAGTTATTAGCAAAGACTTCTTTCTTTTGCTAGGTGCTTCTCTTGATTGATACCGTTATCACTTATATTCATCAATTTCACAGTGGAGTAATGTATTTGAATCGTGAAATGTGGTAAAGTGTTTGTTCTTTACAGCAGGGTCATCTGGTTGTATGGCCACAAAGAAGATTCTCCATTCAACGGGTTTTTTGTGCATATGGGACTTCACATGCACGTTACTGAATAACGGATGTTTGGAATGTGATAAATCTTCTTGTTTAGCTATCTCCTTCATTTGCTTTATATTTTTAAAAATCGTATTCCAGTGGTCACTAAAATAATCAATGTGCTTCACAAATTGTGGTACATGTTTCTTCCCTCTCAGCAGGGATATTCCGTTTGATGACTGCTATGTTTGTTCTACCATGGAGTGTGATTTTGTTGGATGGGAACCACCACTCCCAGCATTCTGACTATTGTAGTTATTAGCAAAGACTTCTTTCTTTTGCTAGGTGCTTCTCTTGATTGATACCGTTATCACTTATATTCATCAATTTCACAGTGGAGTAATGTATTTGAATCGTGAAATGTGGTAAAGTGTTTGTTCTTTACAGCAGGGTCATCTGGTTGTATGGCCACAAAGCAGATTCTCCATTCAACGGGTTTTTTGTGCATATGGGACTTCACATGCACCTTACTGAGTAACGGATGTTTGGAATGTGATAAATCTTCTTGTTTAGCTATCTCCTTCATTTGCTTTATATTTTTAAAAATCGTATTCCAGTGGTCACTAAAATAATCTATGTGCTTCACAAATTGTGGTACATGTTTCTTCCCTCTCAGCAGGGAGATTCCGTTTGATGACTGCTATGTTTGTTCTACCATGGAGTGTGATTTTGTTGGATGGGAAACACCACTCCCAGCATTCTGACTATTGTAGTTATTAGCAAAGACTTCTTTCTTTTGCTAGGTGCTTCTCTTGATTGATACCGTTATCACTTATATTCATCAATTTCACAGTGGAGTAATGTATTTGAATCGTGAAATGTGGTAAAGTGTTTGTTCTTTACAGCAGGGTCATCTGGTTGTATGGCCACAAAGCAGATTCTCCATTCAACAGGTTTTTTGTGCATATGGGACTTCACATGCACCTTACTGAATAACGGATGTTTGGAATGTGATAAATCTTCTTGGTTAGGTATCTCCTTCATTTGCTTTATATTTTTAAAAATCGTATTCCAGTGGTCACTAAAATAATCAATGTGCTTCACAAATTGTGGTACATGTTTCTTCCCTCTCAGCAGGGAGATTCCGTTTGATGACTGCTATGTTTGTTCTACCATGGAGTGTGATTTTGTTGGATGGGAACCACCACTCCCAGCATTCTGACTATTGTAGTTATTAGCAAAGACTTCTTTCTTTTGCTAGGTGCTTCTCTTGATTGATACCGTTATCACTTATATTCATCAATTTCACAGTGGAGTAATGTATTTGAATCGTGATATGTGGTTCAGTGTTTGTTCTTTACAGCAGGGTCATATGGTTGTATGGCCACAAAGCAGATTCTCCATTCAACGGGTTTTTTGTGCATATGGGACTTCACATGCACCTTACTGAATAACGGATGTTTGGAATGTGATAAATCTTCTTGTTTAGCTATCTCCTTCATTTGCTCTATATTTTTAAAAATCGTATTCCAGTGGTCACTAAAATAATCAATGTGCTTCACAAATTGTGGTACATGTTTCTTCCCTCTCAGCAGGGAGATTCCGTTTGATGACTGCTATGTTTGTTCTACCATGGAGTGTGATTTTGTTGGATGGGAACCACCACTCCCAGCATTCTGACTATTGTAGTTATTAGCAAAGACTTCTTTCTTTTGCTAGGTGCTTCTCTTGATTGATACCGTTATCACTTATATTCATCAATTTCACAGTGGAGTAATGTATTTGAATCGTGATATGTGGTAAAGTGTTTGTTCTTTACAGCAGGGTCATCTGGTTGTATGGCCACAAAGCAGATTCTCCATTCAACGGGTTTTTTGTGCATATGGGACTTCACATGCACCTTACTGAATAACGGATGTTTGGAATGTGATAAATCTTCTTGTTTAGCTATCTCCTTCATTTGCTTTATATTTTTAACAATCGTATTCCAGTGGTCACTAAAATAATCAATGTGCTTCACAAATTGTGGTACATGTTTCTTCCCTCTCAGCAGGGAGATTCCGTTTGATGACTGCTATGTTTGTTCTACCATGGAGTGTGATTTTGTTGGATGGGAACCACCACTCCCAGCATTCTGACTATTGTAGTTATTAGCAAAGACTTCTTTCTTTTGCTAGGTGCTTCTCTTGATTGATACCGTTATCACTTATATTCGTCAATTTCACAGTGGAGTAATGTATTTGAATCGTGAAATGTGGTAAAGTGTTTGTTCTTTACTACAGGGTCATCTGGTTGTATGGCCACAAAGCAGATTCTCCATTCAACGGGTTTTTTGTGCATATGGGACTTCACATGCACCTTACTGAATAACGGATGTTTGGAATGTGATAAATCTTCTTGTTTAGCTATCTCCTTCATTTGCTTTATATTTTTAAAAATCGTATTCCAGTGGTCACTAAAATAATCAATGTGCTTCACAAATTGTGGTACATGTTTCTTCCCTCTCAGCAGGGAGATTCCGTTTGATGACTGCTATGTTTGTTCTACCATGGAGTGTGATTTTGTTGGATGGGAACCACCACTCCCAGCATTCTGACTATTGTAGTTATTAGCAAAGACTTCTTTCTTTTGCTAGGTGCTTCTCTTGATTGATACCGTTATCACTTATATTCATCAATTTCACAGTGGAGTAATGTATTTGAATCGTGAAAAGTGGTAAAGTGTTTGTTCTTTACAGCAGGGTCATCTGGTTGTATGGCCACAAAGCAGATTCTCCATTCAACGGGTTTTTTGTGCATATGGGACTTCACATGCACCTTACTGAATAACGGATGTTTGGAATGTGATAAATCTTCTTGGTTAGGTATCTCCTTCATTTGCTTTATATTTTTAAAAATCGTATTCCAGTGGTCACTAAAATAATCAATGTGCTTCACAAATTGTGGTACATATTTCTTCCCTCTCAGCAGGGAGATTCCGTTTGATGACTGCTATGTTTGTTCTACCATGGAGTGTGATTTTGTTGGATGGGAACCACCACTCCCAGCATTCTGACTATTGTAGTTATTAGCAAAGACTTCTTTCTTTTGCTAGGTGCTTCTCTTGATTGATACCGTTATCACTTATATTCATCAATTTCACAGTGGAGTAATGTATTTGAATCGTGAAATGTGGTAAAGTGTTTGTTCTTTACAGCAGGGTCATCTGGTTGTATGGCCACAAAGCAGATTCTCCATTCAACGGGTTTTTTGTGCATATGGGACTTCACATGCACCTTACTGAATAACGGATGTTTGGAATGTGATAAATCTTCTTGTTTAGCTATCTCCTTCATTTGCTTTATATTTTTAAAAATCGTATTCCAGTGGTCACTAAAATAATCAATGTGCTTCACAAATTGTGGTACATGTTTCTTTCCTCTCAGCAGGGAGATTCCGTTTGATGACTGCTATGTTTGTTCTACCATGGAGTGTGATTTTGTTGGATGGGAACCACCACTCCCAGCATTCTGACTATTGTAGTTATTAGCAAAGACTTCTTTCTTTTGCTAGGTGCTTCTCTTGATTGATACCGTTATCACTTATATTCATCAATTTCACAGTGGAGTAATGTATTTGAATCGTGAAATGTGGTAAAGTGTTTGTTCTTTACAGCAGGGTCATCTGGTTGTATGGCCACAAAGCAGATTCCCCATTCAACGGGTTTTTTGTGCATATGGGACTTCACATGTACCTTACTGAATAACGGATGTTTGGAATGTGATAAATCTTCTTGGTTAGGTATCTCCTTCATTTGCTTTATATTTTTAAAAATCGTATTCCAGTGGTCACTAAAATAATCAATGTGCTTCACAAATTGTGGTACATGTTTCTTCCCTCTCAGCAGGGAGATTCCGTTTGATGACTGCTATGTTTGTTCTACCATGGAGTGTGATTTTGTTGGATGGGAACCACCACTCCCAGCATTCTGACTATTGTAGTTATTAGCAAAGACTTCTTTCTTTTGCTAGGTGCTTCTCTTGATTGATACCGTTATCACTTATATTCATCAATTTCACAGTGGAGTAATGTATTTGAATCGTGATATGTGGTTCAGTGTTTGTTCTTTACAGCAGGGTCATCTGGTTGTATGGCCACAAAGCAGATTCTCCATTCAATGGGTTTTTTGTGCATATGGGGCTTCACATGCACCTTACTGAATAACGGATGTTTGGAATGTGATAAATCTTCTTGTTTAGCTATCTCCTTCATTTGCTTTTTATTTTTAAAAATCGTAGTCCAGTGGTCACTAAAATAATCAATGTGCTTCACAAATTGTGGTACATGTTTCTTCCCTCTAAGCAGGGAGATTCCGTTTGATGACTGCTATGTTTGTTCTACCATGGAGTGTGATTTTGTTGGATGGGAACCACCACTCCCAGCATTCTGACTATTGTAGTTATTAGCAAAGACTTCTTTCTTTTGCTAGGTGCTTCTCTTGATTGATACCGTTATCACTTATATTCATCAATTTCACAGTGGAGTAATGTATTTGAATCGTGAAATGTAGTAAAGTGTTTGTTCTTTACAGCAGGGTCATCTGGTTGTATGGCCACAAAGCAGATTCTCCATTCAACATGTTTTTTGTGCATATGGGACTTCACATGCACCTTACTGAATAACGGATGTTTGGAATGTGATAAATCTTCTTTTTTAGCTATCTCCTTCATTTGCTTTATATTTTTAAAAATCGTATTCCAGTGGTCACTAAAATAATCAATGTGATTCACAAATTGTGGTACATGTTTCTTCCCTCTCAGCAGGGAGATTCCGTTTGATGACTGCTATGTTTGTTCTACCATGGAGTGTGATTTTGTTGGATGGGAACCACCACTCCCAGCATTCTGACTATTGTAGTTATTAGCAAAGACTTCTTTCTTTTGCTAGGTGCTTCTCTTGATTGATACCGTTATCACTTATATTCATCAATTTCACAGTGGAGTAATGTATTTGAATCGTGAAATGTGGTAAAGTGTTTGTTCTTTTCAGCAGGGTCATCTGGTTGTATGGCCACAAAGCAGATTCTCCATTCAACGGGTGTTTTGTGCATATGGGACTTCACATGCACCTTACTGAATAACGGATGTTTGGAATGTGATAAATCTTCTTGTTTAGCTATCTCCTTCATTTGCTTTATATTTTTAAAAATCGTATTCCAGTGGTCACTAAAATAATCAATGTGCTTCACAAATTGTGGTACATGTTTCTTCCCTCTCAGCAGGGAGATTCCGTTTGATGACTGCTATGTTTGTTCTACCATGGAGTGTGATTTTGTTGGATGGGAACCACCACTCCCAGCATTCTGACTATTGTAGTTATTAGCAAAGACTTCTTTCTTTTGCTAGGTGCTTCTCTTGATTGATACCGTTATCACTTATATTCATCAATTTCACAGTGGAGTAATGTATTTGAATCGTGAAATGTGGTAAAGTGTTTGTTCTTTACAGCAGGGTCATCTGGTTGTATGGCCACAAAGCAGATTCTCCATTCAACGGGTTTTTTGTGCATATGGGACTTCACATGCACCTTACTGAATAACGGATGTTTGGAATGTGATAAAGCTTCTTGTTTAGCTATCTCCTTCATTTGCTTTATATTTTTAAAAATCGTATTCCAGTGGTCACTAAAATAATCAATGTGCTTCACAAATTGTGGTACATGTTTCTTCCCTCTCAGCAGGGAGATTCCGTTTGATGACTGCTATGTTTGTTCTACCATGGAGTGTGATTTTGTTGGATGGGAACCACCACTCCCAGCATTCTGACTATTGTAGTTATTAGCAAAGACTTCTTTCTTTTGCTAGGTGCTTCTCTTGATTGATACCGTTATCACTTATATTCATCAATTTCACAGTGGAGTAATGTATTTGAATCGTGAAATGTGGTAAAGTGTTTGTTCTTTACAGCAGGGTCATCTGGTTGTATGGCCACAAAGCAGATTCTCCATTCAACGGGTTTTTTGTGCATATGGGACTTCACATGCACCTTACTGAATAACGGATGTTTGGAATGTGATAAATCTTCTTGTTTAGCTATCTCCTTCATTTGCTTTATATTTTTAAAAATCGTATTCCAGTGGTCACTAAAATAATCAATGTGCTTCGCAAATTGTGGTACATGTTTCTTCCCTCTCGGCAGGGAGATTCCGTTTGATGACTGCTATGTTTGTTCTACCATGGAGTGTGATTTTCATGGATGGGAACCACCACTCCCAGCATTCTGACTATTGTAGTTAGTAGCAAAGACTTCTTTCTTTTGCTAGGTGCTTCTCTTGATTGATACCGTTATCACTTATATTCATCAATTTCACAGTGGAGTAATGTATTTGAATCGTGAAATGTGGTAAAGTGTTTGTTCTTTACAGCAGGGTCATCTGGTTGTATGGCCACAAAGCAGATTCTCCATTCAACGGGTTTTTTGTGCATATGGGACTTCACATGCACCTTACTGAATAACGGATGTTTGGAATGTGATAAATCTTCTTGTTTAGCTATCTCCTTCATTTGCTTTATATTTTTAAAAATCGTATTCCAGTGGTCACTAAAATAATCAATGTGCTTCACAAATTGTGGTACATGTTTCTTCCCTCTCAGCAGGGAGATTCCGTTTGATGACTGCTATGTTTGTTCTACCATGGAGTGTGATTTTGTTGGATGGGAACCACCACTCCCAGCATTCTGACTATTGTAGTTATTAGCAAAGACTTCTTTCTTTTGCTAGGTGCTTCTCTTGATTGATACCGTTATCACTTATATTCATCAATTTCACAGTGGAGTAATGTATTTGAATCGTGAAATGTGGTAAAGTGTTTGTTCTTTACAGCAGGGTCATCTGGTTGTATGGCCACAAAGCAGATTCTCCATTCAACGGGTTTTTTGTGCATATGGGACTTCACATGCACCTTACTGAATAACGGATGTTTGGAATGTGATAAATCTTCTTGGTTAGGTATCTCCTTCATTTGCTTTATATTTTTAAAAATCGTATTCCAGTGGTCACTAAAATAATCAATGTGCTTCACAAATTGTGGTACATGTTTCTTCCCTCTCAGCAGGGAGATTCCGTTTGATGACTGCTATGTTTGTTCTACCATGGAGTGTGATTTTGTTGGATGGGAACCACCACTCCCAGCATTCTGACTATTGTAGTTATTAGCAAAGACTTCTTTCTTTTGCTAGGTGCTTCTCTTGATTGATACCGTTATCACTTATATTCATCAATTTCACAGTGGAGTAATGTATTTGAATCGTGAAATGTGGTAAAGTGTTTGTTCTTTACAGCAGGGTCATCTGGTTGTATGGCCACAAAGCAGATTCTCCATTCAACGGGTTTTTTGTGCATATGGGACTTCACATGCACCTTACTGAATAACGGATGTTTGGAATGTGATAAATCTTCTTGTTTAGCTATCTCCTTCATTTGCTTTATATTTTTAAAAATCGTATTCCAGTGGTCACTAAAATAATCAATGTGCTTCACAAATTGTGGTACATGTTTCTTCCCTCTCAGCAGGGAGATACCGTTTGATGACTGCTATGTTTGTTCTACCATGGAGTGTGATTTTGTTGGATGGGAACCACCACTCCCAGCATTCTAACTATTGTAGTTATTAGCAAAGACTTCTTTCTTTTGCTAGGTGCTTCTCTTGATTGATACCGTTATCACTTATATTCATCAATTTCACAGTGGAGTAATGTATTTGAATCGTGAAATGTGGTAAAGTGTTTGTTCTTTACAGCAGGGTCATCTGGTTGTATGGCCACAAAGCAGATTCTCCATTCAACGGGTTTTTTGTGCATATGGGACTTCACATGCACCTTACTGAATAACGGATGTTTGGAATGTGATAAATCTTCTTGTTTAGCTATCTCCTTCATTTGCTTTATATTTTTAAAAATCGTATTCCAGTGGTCACTAAAATAATCAATGTGCTTCACAAATTGTGGTACATGTTTCTTCCCTCTCAGCAGGGAGATTCCGTTTGATGACTGCTATGTTTGTTCTACCATGGAGTGTGATTTTGTTGGATGGGAACCACCACTCCCAGCATTCTAACTATTGTAGTTATTAGCAAAGACTTCTTTCTTTTGCTAGGTGCTTCTCTTGATTGATACCGTTATCACTTATATTCATCAATTTCACAGTGGAGTAATGTATTTGAATCGTGAAATGTGGTAAAGTGTTTGTTCTTTACAGCAGGGTCATCTGGTTGTATGGCCACAAAGCAGATTCTCCATTCAACGGGTTTTTTGTGCATATGGGACACCACATACACCTTACTGAATAACGGATGTTCAGAATGTGATAAGTCTTCTTGTTTAGGTATCTCCTTCATTTGCTTTATATTATGCAAAATCTTATTCCAATGGTCACTAAAAATAATCAATGTGCTGCACAAATTGTGGTACATGTTTCTTCCCTCTCAGCAGGGCGACTCCGTTTGATGACTGCTATGTTTCTTCTACCATCGAGTGTGATTTTGGTCAATGGGAACCACCACTCCCAGCATTCTTACAATTGTAGTTATTAGCAAAGACTTCTATCTTTTGCTAGGTGCTTCTCTTGATTGATACCGTTCTCACTTATATTCTTCAATTTCACAGTGGAGTAATGTATTTGAATCGTGAAATGTGGGTGAGTGTTTTTCTTTACAGCAGGGTCATCTGG